>NC_134459.1:3647500-4847500 GCF_047948215.1 Lycorma delicatula | reverse complement strand
CTGCCCCTGCTTTCTTTGGTATCATAACTATAACACTTTTTTTGAAGTCTGATGGAAATTCCCCATTTTCATAAATATTACACACCAGTTTGTATAATCTATCAATCGCTTCCTCACCTGCACTGCGCAGTAATTCTACAGGTATTCCGTCTATTCCAGGAGCCTTTCTGCCATTTAAATCTTTTAATGGTCTCTGCCTTAGTACTAAAAATAATATTTATTCGCATTTAAACAATGAGGATTTTTAATGAGAATTTTTTCACCGATTTTTTGTGTTTAATATAAAACTTATTTATTTTTAATCATTATGAAATGGAAAAGAAGTTTCAGCCGAGTTATTTTTACTTAAAAGTTTTTTAGTTGTTTACTTTTTTAATTATTCTAACTTTTATAAAAAAATTAAAGTAAAGGAAACGAAATGAATACAAACAAAAAGAAAACAACAATGATTGTAGACTCATAATGACGCATTATTTCACAGTACTTAATATTATAAATATTTTGAAATTGAATGGTTAAATTTATAATGTAATACATTTTATTTAAATTGTTTGTGAGTATAAAGTTTTCCCCTTTTGTTTTTTAAGTTCTGAATATCGGTGATAATTTGGTGATAAAATTTACTTATATTTCTTTAAAATAATGATAAATATGATAAAATAGAAGTTGTAATAAAATCGTACGTATACTAATTTTAGAGAAGGTTTTTTTTCTATGTAACTGGGATAACGAAAACTAGGATGCAGAGTTGAAATGAATTAAACGGACAATGGAGCGGCTACGAAGTAAAGAAATGAAAACCAAATATTCAACTCTATATAAAAGTAGTATTAATTCGCTGTGAAAAGTATTACGCCATTTCATACTACATTATAGACCTGCGATGTGTAACATCGATGTCGGTTGTTCGTAATCAGGCGTTTTTAATAAAAAAATTAAAATGATAAATTTTAGTCATTTGATAATCCAATTCCAGTGATACTGGATTTTTGTAAAATTCGCCCGTTTCCAATAATGCATTACAATAACACACACAACGTTGCTAAACATTTTACCGCTGGGAAAACAAAATCTCATGCCGCAAACTCAATATTTAAAAATATTTTTTATTTACGTTTCATTTTAAAGTTTACATTTCTGTAAACCAAAAAAAGATTTTAATATTACGTTTATTAAAATAACAACGATGAAATTAAAGGATAAACTCATATTAAACAGTCATTCGTGTTTGAAATGAAAAATGCAAACAAAAAAATACGTGATGATATAGTAATTAAAAATATATGAAGACGTGTAAGTTGACGGTTTTGATTGCGTGCACATTTTTATGAGATACCACCTCGACTGTCTGTCTAAAAAGGGACGAAAAGAATAAACTATTACAAATTCAGGGCGAGTTGAATAATCTTACAAATTAATGCGAATGTTCCCACGAATATTAAAGAAGTTGACTTTTTATCTACAACCAAACTCAAAAAACTTAACTAATATAAAGTTCTTTCGTGCAATAATATCTCTTAAAGAAGCATGTTTATAAACTATTAAAATAATCAGCATAATAAATAAAGTTATGAAATATGTAGAAGAGGAAATTAAGAAATAATATAGTATTTTATTGTAGAAACATTTTTATAAAAAGGTCATTTAATTTAACGTTAATTTAAAACTGAAAAATTCATGACTTACGAAGATGCATTCGACCGGATAAAGAGCAAACTTTTATTACTCATTTCATTCAAAAACTGCAGAATTTATGCTATAAAATACAAAAAGAAAAGGATCTGGGGTAATATAATGTATGGAAAAATAACTTTTAAAGTAGTTTTTGTTTGTAGGAATATAGGTAACGACTACTTTGGTAATTGGCTCTTTTCCCAACCAAACAAAAAAGAGAGAAACAACTTTCCCACCCAGATGATAAAAACTAATAACTATTTAAAACATTTTTGAAATAAAATATATTACAAAACTTAGAAAATCTATATTGAAAACTATCACATTTGTTAATCGCCTAGAGTTTCCCTTAAACCATTCCTTGTTATTTCTTTTCTACATCCTCCTGACGGCTTCCAACTCTGATGACAGGGTGTCTGAGGCCACGGAGATGGTATCTTCATCCTTCTCCATCAGGGAGGTTCTGCGGCCGGCACAGCTGATACCGAGCTAGATGGAGCGGTTAGCATTGTTGTCTCAGAGTCCAAACTTGATACGCTCCCCAAAAACATTTTTAGATCGGCTGAAGTACTAACCCTCTCCGTCATCGGGGCTTTCAGAGGTTTCATAGCTGTACGTAGTACAAATTCTGTATTCAAAGCCTTCTCTATCGTGACTTAAACTTGCATTGCATCATACTCGGACTTATTCTGTGCCCTTGCCACACCTTCCTTCACCTTATGACTGGTCGAAGGAATGGTATTTTTTACCCTTTCAGATGGTTCCTTAACATTTTTGTATACATCGTTAAACGGTGGCTGCATATTCGTGGGTTTTATTGCTTTTATTTTACCGAGTAGATTTCATCCCGGTATTTATAATTCTCTCGATCGTAAGAGCAAGGCTTGATGCTAGAGCAGAAAGCAATTTCTCCACGTTAACTTTGGTTGATGAAGGAGCAGCAGCTGCTCCTTTTAAGTCGTTGTTAGTCGAGGGGTTCGACCGATGAGAACTTTCCTTGCTTCAGGATAACTTAGTTTTTGCAGGGTTTTAACCTCCTGAATTGCCGTTTCCATTTTGTAAATCGGAGAGATTCTTGAACGGCAGTTACGAGTGATGTCGCTTGCAGTTGGCACAAACTTGATGATCTTTCCACGGATTGCCTTCATGATTTTCCGCTCCACAAACCCAGATTTCTCGCCTTTCACATTTGACGGCAGTGTTTACGAAACGCTGGCCCTTAAAATATAGCCTAGGTTGGGGTATGAATGCACGCACAGCTAGACGATGTATGCCAGCAGGTACTTTTTCTGGCAGATTAGATCGGTCGAAAATTAACATGCGAAGCAGAAGGAAGAACCTCACCATTTCTCCTCACGGTCAACCTTCGGCATTGTGACACACCTCGACATGACAATTCCTTAACTATTTCTTCTTCCGTGCAATTAAGAAGATCGCAGAAAACAGCAACTCCTGTCAACGAGGTCGGATAAACAAAGTGAACATATCGATATACTTTAAAGCTTTTGTGTTTGACAGTTATTCGTGGTTTCGATCAACGTACCGTTAAAAGTCTTAATTTTTTTGACATGACCATCTGCACAGTTTTTTATCTCACGAGCAATCCTGGAAGTTATAATTCTCTCTCGTAATCACAAGATGCCTTGGTCTGGAAGCACTATTGTTGAAAAAAATCTTGTCGATTTCTCGAACACTTTTCTATCTTTTATCTCTATCCTTACTTCTTTTCCTCCTCGCTTCTAGTGAATCGACAGTTTCTAGAGAAGAGATTTTACGTGAACCCTCTGCCACGTTTGGTTGTTCAAGATTCTATGTAAAATGTCGGTTTGTTTGCTATATATGCTTACATTTTTACTCTGTCGACATGTCAACAGAAATATAAAGTAAAATTACTAATCTTTTTTTTTAATGAATATCTGTAAAATACTTAATATTCTCAGAAAAACATGAAGGTACGAACGCGTTTAGGGACCAGGGGACTCCGCCCTCTGGCTAGACGGCCGGCCGAGTGAAGCGAGTCCTGACCAGGTATAAAAATAAATTTATATATATATATATAAACCTTTTTCATGTTTTTAAAAGCTTTTACAATCTTTAAAGGATAGCATATACTGTCAAATACGAAAAATCACTTCATATTCATTGAGCCTGTAGAAGAATATAAACTTTATAAAAAAATAAATAAGATTACATTTATTTTATTATTTTTAATAAATAAACCTTATAAATTAAAAAAAAATAAAACAATCAACACGTGATAGAATATGTCTAGTAGTGGAAGAAACGTATTAAATAATACATTACTGATGCTCAACAGTAGAATCCGTATTATCCGTTTATAGTATAGTATAGTATAGAATTATCCGTTTAGTGTCGCTAAACGCATAACATTCTCCTGTTATATTACAGCATGTCAATTTTGGAAAAACGTTTATGAAATAAAACGAATGTCGTCATATATTGCGAGAAAATTTCTGAAGAAAATTGTGCGACACAATTTTAGTATATAGGGAGTTAAATTCTGTCATAAGGACCAATCCTTTTAATAGAAAGTACAATTCGGAAAGAATATCGATTTACGTTGAATAAAATAAAAACTAAATATTTTGGGGGCAAATAATAAATTTAAAAAAAAATTATTTCGTTATTTATTAATTGAACGAATTAATTTCACTAAATTATTACTAAAAACACCTATACTTGTAAAATGGATTTTTAAGATTAGAGAAGAATTAATTATTTAAATTACCGGCCGTAAATTGAAGAGAGAGAACATATGTATATATATATACATATGTTATATATATATATACATATATATATATATATATATATATATATTCGTTATATAATATAACAAAGGAGGAAGATACTATTTTCAGTTACTTAGTGATTGTTTTCTGTGAAGAATAAATGATTTGGTCAAAATTTTATGACCGGGTCAGGCCATTCATATCTTACAATACGTAAATTACATTGGTTGCAAGTGTTTGGTTAATACTGTAGAGAAAATAAGAATTATAGAAATAGAAAAAAATCTCACATAGTTTGGTAGTGTGTTTCTAGCGTTATAAAAAAATAGTTCTTTTAAATTAGGCTCGGAAACGCCTTTTAATTCGTATTTTTTTAAAAAATTGAAACTTATTTCTCTAGAAGAAAGTTGATAGATTGAGTTATTATAATGAAATAAGGAAAATATTTTTAAAATAATATTCTCAACGATTTTATATATATATATATATATATATATATAGAAATTTTATATTCGTAAATTTAAAAACGGTAGCTATCCTAATTTTTATTCCAAGGCAAAAACAACTAGTTTTAGTAATTGCTCATTAGCGAAAATTATTAGCGTTTCATTGCGAACAAAAAATAAAATTGTTTTCTTTCTTAAATTACATTTCAAATAGACAAATTATCATGTTAATATTAATATGAGTTTATTCACAAAACCAGAAAATAATTTCACACCAGTTTTACCTCTATGTAAATACAAATACCGTAGTTGTAAATCAATAAATAATTGCAATTTAAGATAAACTATTTACGTTATTATTAATTTATATATATGTTAATATATATACGAGGGTTATTTTTTTTCAAGGTCCGATCGGTCACGAAATTAAAACCACAGTGAAAATAAACAATTTTTTATTTGTAACAAGTACTTACATAGTTAAGCTATTTCTCTACATCGTCGCCACTCCGATTTAGACATTTGTCGTAGCGTGGTACCAACTTTCCAATACCCTCGTCATAGAACGGAGCAGCCTGTGTTTTCAGCCATGTTTTTACGCTGGTTTGCAACTCCATGTCTGTGCCAAAATGTTGACCTGCTAGCCAGCGTTGCATGTGAGCAAAGAGGTGAAAATCGGGTGGAGCCAATCCGTGCTGTATGGTGGGTGATCAAACACTTCCCGACGAAAACGCTGCAGGAGCTTATTTGTTACAGCTACAGTGTGAGGGCGAGGATTGACATGGAGAAAGACAATGCTGGATGACAACAATCCTCTCCGCTTATTCTTATTCACCCACCATCCAGCCCGGAATTGGATCCATCCGATTTTCACATCTTGGATCACATGAAACGACGGCTAGGAAGACAACGCTGACACAGAAATCGAGCAGCAGACCAGCGTAGAAAAATTGCTGAAAACACAGGCGGTTGCGTTCTATGACGGGGATATTGGAAAGTTGGCACCACGCCAAGACAAATTCGTTGGTTTTTTAACCAATTATAAGGTGAGAGTAATTCTTATCATTATCAGACACAAAATTCGAACCAATCGAATTCGTTGTTTTTAACCAATCATAAGGTGAGCGTAATTCTTATCATTATCAGGCACAAAATTCCACTCAATCGTATTCTTTGTTTTTTAACCAATCATAAGGTGAGAGTAATTCTTATCATTATCAGGCACAAAATTCCACCCAATCGTATTCTTTGTTTTTTAACCAATCATAAGGTGAGAGTAATAGTTATCATTATCGGGCACAAAATTCCAACCAATCGTATTCGTGGTTTTTTAACCAATCATAAGGTGAGAGTACGAGGTTTATTTTTGTCAAGGTCCGATCGGTCTCGAAATTAAAACCACAGTGAAAATAAACAATTTTTTATTTGTAACAAGTACGTACATAGTTACGCTATTTCTCTACATCGTCGCCACTCCGTTTTAGACATTAGTCGTAGCGTGGTACCAACTTTCCAATACCCTCGTCATAGAACTGAGCCACCTGTATTTTCAGCCATGTTTCTACGCTGGTCTGCAACTCGATGTCTGTGCCAAAACGTTGTCCTCCTAGCCGTTTCATTTAAGCAATGAGGTGAAAATCGGATGGAGCCAAGTCCGTGCTGTATGGTGGGTGATCATACACTTCCCAACGAAAACGCTGCAGGAGCTTCTTTGTTACAGCTGCAGTGTGCTGCCGAGGATTGTCATGGAGAAAGACAATGCCTGTTGACAACATTCCTCTCCGCTTATTTATCTTATTTGAATAAGAATAAGCGGAGGATGAAACGCTGGCTAGTAGGACAACATTTTGACACAGACATCGAGCTGCAGACCAACGTAGATACATGGCTGAAAACACAGGTGGCTCCGTTCTATGACGAGGGTATTGGAAAGTTGGTACTACGCTACGACAAATGTCTAAATCGGAGTGGCGACTATGTAGAGAATAGCGTAACAATGTATGTAATTGTTACAAATAAAAATTGTTTATTTTCACTGTGGTTTTGATTTCGTGACGGATCGGACCATGAAAAAAAAATAACGTTCGTATATGTTTATGTTATTATTAATATGTATATATTAATAATTTATTGGGAGAAAACACCAAAAAAAAAAAAAAATTGTTTTAGAAATATCCTTTAAAAAAACAAAATTTATAACAAATGATTAGAACTGTGTAGAAGAAATTACCATTGAAAAGGGGCAAAAGAATACACAAAGCAGGCAAATTTAAGTACCTTGGGGTGTAACAACACCGAATGTACTGGAAAATGAAGGAAAAGAGTGGATTTATAAACTGGTGTTAAACTAATTTGTAAAATGGAAACAGACTGCAGATGTTTAAATAAGAATCTCTTAAGCTATAAAGCAAAACTACGACATTACAAAACAGTAATTTGGCCAGAAGCCTTATATGCAAGCGAGTGTTTAGGAATGTTTATTGTAAGAAATTTTTTAAAAGAACAAAGAAGATTCTTAAGGAAGATTTTTGGACCCGAAAGAACAGAGAAATGCGGAAAAGAAGAACAAAAAGTTTTATGGCCAAAAGTTTTTTTGGCCATATTTATAGGATGAGTGACAATAGATGTACAAAACAATTATTTAACTTTTTAAAAAAGATAGAAAAACAAAAATAGGGTGGTACCGGGAAGTAAACAGAGACCTAATAAAAGTAAATAAAAATTATAAAAAAAACAGATAGAATAGAGTATCGTTAAACAATTGAAGATTTTAAATAGATGGAAAGAAAAAACAAAGAACAACACCAGAAAATTTCAGAAGAATAAAAACAAGCGCTCTCGAAATGAATGAAAAAGTACTGGAAACAACTTTGAGGAGGAAAAGAAGAAGAATAATATAAGATTTAAAATGGTCTAATCAAAAGAATAATAACTTTATGACCTAATCATCTTACTTAATCTTGTTATTTTAAACTATATTACTAGTGCGTTATTATTGCTCGTCCAAATAACTGTAGACGATCCTTTAGGATGATACATAATGAAATTATGAAAGTAATTTAATAAATTACATTATAAAAAGGAGAAAAAATCTTCATCACTGAAAGTAATTGAATTGTAATCGATCGATTATAATTATTAAAACAAATTTTAAATTGTTAGCATTACCTAATTATAAAGGGTCGTAAAGATAATTTAAAAAATTAATAATAAATCGCGTAGAGTTACGAAAATGAGGTAATAAATTTAATTAAAACATTTTAAGTCGACAAGAAAAGTTTTAAGCTCTTCTTTTTCTTCAGTAAAGCCATAATAACAGATTATGAATCCGATGCATCTTCAATAAAAAAAAAAAACAAAAATTATGATAAAAGGAAATCATAAAAATTGGATACTGTTAAATTTTCAGGGAAAATTATTTTTTTAAATATTTATTTAATCTTAAATAATACTTTTCGTGGAACATGTTAATTTAATTATTTTTATTTCTCTCTCGTTTTTAAGTTTATTAAAATCTAAATTTTAATTTTAATAAACTCCTTTTAATTATTCAACAAAACAATATTTTCTTACTGTTTAAACATTTCCTTAGCTTATGTTCCATTTATTTAGGTTAAACATTACTAATTCAGTATCTTCTTTTGTGAAACTGAATCTTATTTTTAATTAAATAACACTTGTTTAACATTATATTACTGTAATTATTTTTATTATAATGACAGTGAACCTTTGTGATTACATCAAAATGTAAATAAAATATTACATGTTATATAAATAATCCTAAATCATCTAATTAAATAAATAATAATCTCACTGCCCTTTTTATTAATATAGTTGCGTAATCTGTACCTATAAAGAAACTTATCATGACTGATTGACTGATTCACTAACGTCCAGCAAAAACTACTGAAAATAAATCGATGAAAACTTGTATACATGTTCTTCTTACGGTGTTAAGTGCACACTAAGAAAGGAATTTTTGAAATTACAAGTTTAAAGAGTTAAAATGGAGTAATGAAATTTTTTTTCTATTTTTAATTTCTCAGTAAAATATAGAGATATGAACGTCAATTTTGGTGTGTGTAATTTTCACGTGAATATCTAAAAACCGTTTTCTAGATTTTTCTTAATTCGATCGTGAAAGAGGAGAGGAAAAGTAAAAAGATTTTGTACAAAGATTGCAAATTTTCCCTATTTCCGACAATACTAAACCAGATAGTCACTCGATTTGGGCTTGAAAATATTCTTCATATAAATATGTAAAACCCATTTTCGGGCCCTGTACTGCCTAAAATATTGCTCTGAAAAAAATAAAAATACACTGATATTTTTTATTAATTTAACAGGCTTTAATTTTTATTTATCATTGTTATTGTCTCAAGCACGGACGAAAGAAGATCGAGGTAGCAGATTCCTCTGGCAAGGCGAGAACCTGCTACGTATTCCCTGACTGCGATGAGAAACGCAAGTAACCGTATAGCGACGGTCCGCGACGGGAAATGCTAGCACAAACAAACCTGCTAATAAAAAAATATTTCGAGTGAAGCCGCATTGATGTCGTAGGCTAAGCCGCGACGGAAATACGAATATATAGGAGTGTAAAAACGAGAAAAAACAAATAACCGAATGGAAAAAGCTTTATTATTCAGGTAAAATTACTTTTAAAACAGTAAAAGTGTGAAATGAATTTAACAATTTTAAGATTTTGTCCAATTTTAAAATTGCTCATAGAAAATCAACCGAGATATGGTAATCTGTTTACGTTTTCATGATTACAATGGAGGCAAGAAAAAACAAAGGCACGCTGATATATTTAGGATAGGACGTGAAAAAAATTAGCTTCGCAGACGATCTAGACAAAAAGAATGAGTGCCTTTTTAAGGTGGTTAAAAATCCCATCATGAAAAATGGAAAATTGAGGAAGGAGAGAAAGGTTTATATATATATATATATATATACACCTGAATACAAGTACAAACTGATTACATTGAAAATGAATCGTTCCTACTAACACACAATAGGTGAGTCATTCAAAACTACAACTATTAGCTCCTCCGTGAAGAAGAGGCGCGGCCCAGCCTCCTCAGAAGCAGAAGGGGGTCGAAAGGCCATGAATAATTGTGATAGGTTAATGGAGGTTGTCAGCCGTTTTATGTCATTCAGTGAAAGGGGAATTGTGACCACGAACATGGTAAGAGGCCTGGCTACGACGATCAGAAACAGGGCCAGGCGAGTGGTCGGTATTGTTCGTGGGCTACCAATCGTGGCTAAAGAGTATGACGACAAAGGAATGCAGACACTGGAGGTGAGTCAGGAGGAAATTAGGTGAAAAAATAGATAGTGTACTGAGTTCAGGTACAATGGAAGATGTAGAAGGGACTCGATGGCAACGACAGAGTCCAGACAGTAGAAATCACTCGAGGTACACCTCCAGCGACGGACGATGGAACTAAAGTTTTCCTGATTCCTGGAAAACAATGGGAAAAAAGTTTATATACGGATATGATACAGGAGATGACGCCGAGTACGGTAGACAAATCGAGTACGGGAACCACCCATACCTAGCGGCACAGTAGTTAAGGGCTCTCGTAATACAGAGTATCTCTATCCGGAGGATGCAGATGAAGACAAAACTACCATAGTTGTGGCTGAAGGCAATGAAGGTAAGCTTTTGTGAGGGGCTTACGTGGTAAGCCCCTCACAAAAGTAAGGAAGGCGAAGACTGGTAAACTACGGTTTTGTGCCCCCAATGACGAGCTAGGCGAGAAATTCTCTAAGGTATTAGAGTTCTGGACCAGACGAGAGGATAAATCAGGGAAAACATGGTCCCTTTACCTTATCGATAAAGGAGGCAAACCGAAACAGAAGACGCAGGGAACTCCGACAATTCTAGTAACGACCAAGAAGATTGGCGTTGATTATGCAGACCTCGTCCAGCAAGCAAAAACTGGTCTACGGACATTGCTGAGGATATTATGTCAGAAGATAAGGGGAAATCGGATATGATAGAAATCAGGGTCAGGAGTACATCTGTATATTAAATACAGATAATGTAAAATGTAAAAAACCGCTAAAACAGCGGTATTTTACATCAAAGGAACTACAGCGGAAGAGATATTAAAGGCGATTCGTAAAGAGGTGGAATCAGATACTCCGGTCCGGGTATCAGGATTGACACCGGCTACGGGGTGACCGAAAAGGCAACCATTCACCTAACGATCTGAGAGGCAAGAAACTGACGAACAAAGACCGGATAATTCTGCGATGGCATTCTTACAGGATAGAACCGCGAATGGATGAGAAGTACTATAGATGTTGGGGGATTGGGCATGCGTCGGCGAATTGCAAAGGGCCCAACAGGGCCAATCTCTGTTTCAATTGCGTTGGGGGGGCAGGTCACAAGATTGGTGAATGCGTAGTACCTACAAAGTGCCTAGACTGTGATGTAAAAGGGCACCAAACCGGAGGCCGGGAGTGTGAACATCATTGAATATGAATTGCCTTCAGATTAATGTTGGCAGAAGGTCAGTCGCACATGAGTTAGTGTGGAATGTTGCGATGGAGAAGAGCGTCGACTTTATTTTGGTAGCGGAACCGAACCACAAGAAAGTCTCTAGAGGCTGGCTAGTTGATGAAGAATGTGACGTAGCAATAATGAATGTCAGCAATCGCTTTGCTATATTAGATGTCACAACCGGCAAGGGAATTGTGGTAAGTTAAATCCTTTTACGCTAGTGAATGGCTACATTTCCCCAAACTGCGATGATGCAGAATTTGACGTGTTCTTGTTGGAACTGGAAGCGGTAATCAGTGAGGTGGGGGGCTGGTGGTCCTCTCTAGTGATTATAATGCAGAATGTGTTGGAATGGGGGGAAACAGGTCGACCCGTCGAGGTTTAAACTGGCTGTTCTTCTCGGAGTTTTAAATCTATCGGTTATAAAACGCTGAGAGTGCGGACTTTCATTGGACGAGGAAAAGGGTCCGCAATAGACATCACTGCGGTAACGGAAAGGGTACTCCAGATAGTGATTTCATGGAACTTTTTGGACGAGGAACTGATAACTGATCACGTGGCGATTCAATAATGCCCTAAAGTGGAGAGTCCAGTAATTCAGCGCAAGGGTGGTAAATGGAAACCGTCGACATCACAGACCCAATCTTTTGCCAATGCCGTAATTTAGGGAGTGGAAGGTATGCAGGACTGGACTCCAGAGGTCTTCCTTCAAATTGTTTGTGAAGAAAATGAAAAAATAAAACCAAGGAAAGGTGCGGACAGACGTAAAGTCCACTGGTGTACTAATTAAATTGCGGATCTACGAGTTTGCAAAAAAAATTGCAAAGAGCAAGACGGAACCGACCGGCGGAGGTCGCAGAAGCTGAGCTCACATACAAAACCGCACGTGGAAATCTTAGTGCCACGATTAAACAAGCAAAAAGAAGAGCCTGGGATGAAACAGTTGGAGACTAAATATTGACCAGTGGGGCCAGGCGTATCAGATCATACTAAGGAAGTTTGGCACTGGAATTACACGAAGCAATTGGTAGAATACATACAAAGAAGAGCCCAGGTCCAGTCGGGGTCTCGAGCACCCTATTAAAAGCGTTAGCAAAATAACATCCATGGCTTCTATTGGGGTTTCCCAAGGCTCTGTGCTAAGCCCGTCCTTGTAGAACCTGGTTTTTGACAGGGTCTTGAGGTTGGAGTTGCCAGAGGGGTGACACTCGTTGCGTACGCCGACGATTTGGTGGCGATGCTCGTTTATGGGCCCACAGAAGATGAAGTGGAGAAAAAAGAGAATAGGACCATAGACAGATAAGCATGTGGTTGGCGATAAAGGAGCTACGACTCGCTCCACAAAAAACGCAACTCGTGGTTGTGGCAGGCCGACGTAAGATTAGACGAATTCAAGTTACGGTCGATGGGGTTAGACTAGAAACAACGCCCTTTGTGAAATATGTTTCGATTAAAATAGGCTATACAACCGACACTTCAATGAAGTATGCAGTAAAGTGGAGCGGAGCGGATTGTCAACGCTCTGAGTAGACTGATGGGCGCCAAATGGAGACCCTGAGTAGCTAAAAGAAAGCTTTTGATGATAGCAGTGACTTCTGTATTATTGTATGCCGAGCCTGCCTGGTTTTCGGCACTAAACAGCAAGAGGAATGTAAAGATGATGATATCACTGCAGAGACGAATAAATTTAAGGATCGTGGTGGCGTACCGAAGGGTGTCGGCTGATGCGGCACGAGCCCTGGCCGGGGTTCCGCAGATCCAGTTACGGGCTACCCAAATGAAACGGATCTATGAGGGCATGGGCAGGGAAAGTGCCCAAATCAAATCTCTTTGGTTTTTTATATGAATGCAAATTAGCTTGAAAAATAAAAAAAAACGCCACGACTAAGGGATGGTCCTTGTATAGATTTATACAGGATGTGTGGAGGGGGGGAGCCTCTCCTTTGTTTTTAAGGGCAACGGGAGCCCGAGTGCTCTCCAACCATGTAAATTAAAACTAATATTTGCTTCGTTTCCTCCTGGCAGCCGATGAGCTGTGCGGCTGCGGGGAGGTCCAGTCGAACGAACACATGATGTTCGACTGCTCAGCTCTGGGGGGGGGGGGGCAGAACTCAGGCCACCCTGGAACTTAGAGGTCAAGGAGAAAATTGGCTACTCACAATTGGCGAGTCAAAGTGGCGAGAGCCGCATTGTCGGACTGTGTGGGAGTTCCTTGATGCGGTTGTTTTGTTCAACCGACATCAGTAGTTTGCCTAAGGGAAAAGACTCCTACCGCGCTGCTGTAGGAAGCTAGCCGAGAGATATGGCTGGCTACCAGCCAGATTAAGGCTTCAAGCTCTTTAATGGTGGACAGGTACTTTCTGGCATTCAACGACTTAAGCGTGGCAGCGAATTGCTGTTTTTGACGAAATAAATTTAAATATTGATAGTCATATATGTTTTAGTAGTTGACGTGGTGCGCCTACCCGTTTTAGTGATATATGACAAGTGGGAGGTGGGACACGCAAGCGAGTGGTGTATGATACCACACTTTTAGGTTAGCTCTAGGATTTACTTAGCACACTGGTCTCTAAACTGTTTCGAGGCTCAGTAGCTGTTTGTGGCACAGACATTCATTTGGTCTTATGCTTTAGGGTGACCGAATTGGGTGGTGGCGGTAGAAATTCCAAGCAAACCGATGACACTAATCTCTTGCTACAAGAATAGCAAGAGAAGTAGAACACCACTACGACTGTGGCGAGGTCAAAGAAACTTATTCCTGAGCTAGGACCGCGGCTGGGGAGGAAACACGGCGACTTGGTGTACTACCTGTCACCATTCCTCTCCGGTCGCGGAGAATTTGGTGTATATTTACACAGGTTTAAAAGAAGGGAGCTCCCAAATTATGTGTACTGCGGTCAAGAGGACACTCCCTACCACACCTTTTTTGAATGTGCACGATGGGAGGATCTAAAAGCCACATATAACATAAAAGAGATTATCCCGGAAACTACAACAAAGTATATGTTGAGAGGTAAAGAGGAATGGCTGACTATAAAGAGATTCGTGGCTGAGGTTATACGAGCAAAGGAAGTGGATTACAAGAAGTGGGAGGAGTTAATTTAAGAAAAAAATGTCCGAGACCCGGCTGCTGGGGCAGGGCCCGGAACGGCATAGCCGGGCCCGGTGTCCCTGACCTTAGCGGTTAGAGACAGAGGCAAGATAAGTATAAGTTTTTTATTACAGTGAGAGACAGATATTTGAGATTGAACTAGAAAATGATGAAGTGCACAGATCACGTGATTCTTCGTCCCTCCATTTACCAATGGCTTCGTAGAAGTATAACAAGCATTTTTTCATAACTCGGTTTTATTTTGAATTCCAAAACGTTTTTATAACTAGGTTTTCCTATAGCGGAGTATTAAAACAATTTATTTTTCGCATTATATCTAGATGTCGTGAAACAGGAAATGCACAATATGCAATAATTGTCCGTTAGTATTGTATGATAAATGGTTGCACGACATTCATCGGCCTATTTTTAAGTATCTGAACTTTTGCCGGGGTTGTTTAACTTGAAAAAACTTAATTCACTCTAGTATAAATTCCAGCAGTACTAACAGAAACACACTTTTTTTAACTATTTTTCGATACTAAGAAAAGTTGCACTGAACAAAAACAGACGAATTGACGACTGCATCAACGCTCAGATGTATATTTTTGAAAATTTATTGAAACGTGTAAATAAGAAAAAATCTAATTTTTGTATACTTAGCTTCCAGTATCATATAATTAAATCGGTCTTGTTATGAAATAAATATTGGTTGTTTTACAGATAGAGAGACTTTATGATCGATTGACTTTATGACTTACGATACGATTTTGTAGAAAGAGTTTTAGGCTTTAGGTTTAGTCACGGAACATGAGTCTACTACACATATTGCGCATGATCTTACTCATTTTTTACTGTTTGATGACAGTTAGCTAAAGTAACAGTTATCACGTCACTTTGGTTTTACATTTTAACAAAATTAAAATTTTGTTTAAGCTTAGCTTGTTACAAAATAGAACGATCTCGGTAATTCTTATTTTATTTTATAAAATAATTTTTTGTGGTGGTATAAATTAACTTGAAGATTTTTGAAACGAAGACTTCATGATCGCGTAAACGATTTCATAATTTTAGTCATTATTTTATAGAAAAATGTTATTATGACGTAATGATATATATATATATATATATATATATATACTAATATCCTAAGTTGTTGCTTGAGTTAGAAAAACAGTTCATATTACTGTATTACAAAGCTTAATATAGCCGCTTCACATTTGTTTATCTACACGCCTTATTGAATTTATTTTATGATTGCGTTTTTCATTTTTGCCTATAATGCAAAAAATGTTTCAACGTAGGGCAACGTACTTTAAGGTGTAACTATACGTAAAAATAAAACTGATAAATTTTTATTCATTACGGTTTCATCCAAGGCGATCGGCGACGGAGGTGATTGAAAATTATATATTTTTGAAACTGAAAACCGTATAAAAAATTTATAAATACGATTTTAAGAATTTCGGAAAGTTTCTACCGCCAGTTTCTTCAGCCTGTAAACATACGCAAATAAACAAGGATATACTAAATGAACTGACACAATTTATATTTCCGCCGCATTCTAAATACGGTATCTGCACAACTAAAAAAAACAATCGCCAATATTAAATAGTTAAAGAACGGAAAAATAGTTATCGTTTTTTTCGTTTCGTAATTTATTTCATTTGACGGATAATGTTATTTTATTCTTCGAGATTTATTTTCATTAACTTAGCTTATTACTATCTCTAAATCAGCTATTACCTGTTTACACTAACGGTTATTTTACGAGTCATAGACTCAGGGTAAAGCTATTCCTACAAAATTATTTCTATTGGAGGATGCGCCTTCAAGAGAACAGGTCGGAATAGTTGTAGAACTACCGCTATTGCTTATCCGCTACACAACAGGTAGTAGTGTTGCCGTAGTAACTAGATTTCAGTGTCGTTGGTTATTAGATAAAGACGACTAAATACCTGGCGCTCATCGACTAATTGTTGTAGAACGCAAAGAAAGAGAAAGAAAAAAAGAAAAGAAAGGTAGACTATATCTAAAATGAGGTATTAGGTAAGAGGCTGAATCACAGTATTAACACTTCAATTAGCACCACAGTGCTCAAACAACGTTCATCGGCAGAGCAAAATATATGTCACAAGACACTTTTTTCATTGAACGTACTTCTTTTAAACCTAGATCTTTTAGTTATTATTATTACTATTATAATTGCTATATATTATAAAATAATGTACATTAGTTATCAAAGCATGACGTAAAATGGAGAAGTAATTTTTTTTACTTTTTCTGTACCCGTTAAAAAAAAAACTATAAAAATGAAGAGCTTTCAGTAAACATATTTAGGCAATTTTTATCTTAACACCCCAGGCATTTTGACTGATATTGATTGTTTATTTATTAGCGGTTTCTTTCGTGAATTTACTTATGTATTCGAATGTTTAGAAAAGCTATACCGATCTTCAAGAAATAGCTATTAAAAAACTTTTCTTGATCATCCAAGCAATACTGGAATAGCATATTTCAACAAAGATTAATCACCAGCGAGCGATTAATTATCAAAATAAATTATCTTTTTTCTTACTGCTCTATTAATGATTTTAACGTTTATTTCCGTCGTTTAAAGACAATTTTTTTTTTAACTTCTCAGAATATTTTTGAAATACGTTTTTGAAAATTGTTGCTTTTGTGCAGTTGGTGATTAAAAAAAATTATTTATCGAATGTTTTATAAACTTCTTAATAAAACTCGATACCAAAAAACACGATTTCACACAGGCACAAATAAACACAACTTTATCGACCATGTTAAGAAAAAAATACGCTGTAAAATGTCTAATGCAAATATCTTACGTATATATATATATATATATATATATATATATATATTCATACCGTGTACAAAAATTTTTCCTAGTTAGAAAAATTACCAGAAATTTAAAGAGCTGCTAACAAGCAAGTTAAATGGATAAAATGCATTAAAAGAGATACGTTAAATTAAAATTTATTTCCATTTGGGATTAAAACCCATGTGTTTCTATTTTATATATATATATATATATATATATATATATACGTATTTACTTAATAAACTTTTATTAGCGGTAGCATTAGCTGAACAAGAATAAAATATATACTGAGCAACATACATTTGATAAAATATAGCTTTCATGAATATAATTGAAATATGTTCCTCTTATTAACTTTTTTTTTTCTTTTTTTGCGTTTCTCTATTATCTTCTTTCTCTCCTTTTACTTTTTAAATGTGAATTTAGAAAATTATTTTCTTTATTGTTAAAAGAATAATAAAAACTAGAACGACATTAAACAAAAAAATTTAGAAAATTAGATTAAAAAAGGATGTATCTATTACAAAACATCCCTCCCTCATACACAGGCACGCGCGGACATAGATACGCGCACGCGCACACACAAACACATACACACAGAAAATGTATATATATTCATTTGATGCAGGCTAAGTTCGATGAAAGAAAAAAAATTTAGAGGTGGTAAGAGGAGAACGTTTGCATAATCAAATGCACAGTACAATTTTAATTACTTGAATGCCGCCGCATAACAGATTAAAATAAAATCAACTTGTTCTGCCTTGAAAATAAATGAACTGATAAATACCATATCTGATTATCTATGTAAGGAGAATTTTGAACAAAAAAAAATTACAATCGTAATAAAAAAAAATCGTTGTTTGAAAACGGCAAGAAAAAATGTTGAAGGCAATAAGTTCCGTCAAATTTTCTTAATCCGTTGCTGAATCCCAAGCAGTTTATTCAAACTTTCCTCCATTTGAGTGAATAAATTAAAAAAATTATTTATTACCATCGAGAACGAGTTTCATAAATTTACGCGATCAGTGCGTGAAACAACCACATTTTGAAGGGCATTTTGGCGATTCATTGATGTATACTGTGATTTTCTAAAATACGAAAGTAATTGCTATTTATATATATATATATATATATATATATATATATATATAAATGTTAATTTTGTTCGTGTACGCTTCAAAAACTCAAAATGTTCTGCACCGATTGAGCACAAATTTTAGCACGATATATAGCCCGCATCATAGATTGTTTTCGTCTATTTTTAATAAATCTATCTATCTATTTTTAATTTGTACATTTTTAATTTGTAAATGTAAACAAAGGAAAACCAATCAGATCAATGCAAGATGGCCGCTGTCAAACACAACGACCAAATTTCTTTGAATTATATTTAACAGCTAAAACATCTGTATTTTATTTTTTTTAAAAACACGATAAAAAAAAATTAGCACGATATATAACCCGCATCAAAGATTGTTTTCATCTATTCTTAATAAATCTATCTATCTATTTTTAATTTGCGTTAGCTCTTGCTTCGTCTGGAATACCTGCGACATTGTTACCAGGTGGAAGGACTGCGCATTCAGCTCTGAAGTTGCCATTAAACATGCAAATCATCGAGACTCCCGCGTGCAATATTTCCAAAGCATCCTGTATGGGAAAAGTATTACAAAAATGTAAACTCGTTGTTTGGGATGAATGCACGATGGCACATAAAAAATCCCTTAAAGCTCTTGATCGATCGTTACGAGATTTGCGTGGAAACGTTCAACTATTCGGGAACGCTTTGATATTGCTCGCAGGAGATTTTAGACAAACATTGCCTGTAATTTTTCGATCGACACCGGCAGACGAAATAAATGCTTGCCTGAAATATTCAACACTGTGGCGACACGTACGTACATTGCAGTTAACTACGAATATGCGTGTCCAGTTGCAGAATGACCCATCAGCCGAGGTATTCTCACGACAGTTACCGGACATTGGAAACGGACAGCTGTCAGTCGATGAGACGTCTAGACGAATATCATTTCCTGATAATTTTTGTAATTTAGTAACATCGAAAGAAGAACTTATCGAAAAAGTATTTCTTGTTATTCAAATTAATCATAGAAATCACGATCGGCTCGGTGAACGAGCTATCCTTGCCGCAAAGAATAAAGATGTCTATCGACTTAATAATGTTATTCAATCCGTCATTCAAAGCGAGGAAATTACATATAAGTCGATAGACACCGTTGTGGAAGCAGATGAAGTAGTTAATTATCCGACGGAATTTTTTAACTCACTTGATCTGCCAGGGATGCCACCACACATATTAAGATTGAAAATAGGTGTGCCAATTATCCTGTTGCGGAATATTAATCGGCCAAAACTCTGCAACGGCTCGCGACTTGCAGTTAAGAAATTGATGAATAACGTAGTGGAAGCGACGATTTTAACGGGGCCTTTCAAAGGTGAAGATGTCCTCATTCCTCGAATACCCATGATCCCATACACCATTTCAATTTAAAAGATTGCAATTCTCAATTCGATTGGCATTTGCAATCACAATCGATAAAGCTCAAAGTCAATCTTTAGAATTGTGTGGTTTAGATTTAGATGCGGATTGCTTCTCACATGGACAACTGTATGTCCGTGTTCCCGAGTCGGCAAACCAGATAGCCTTTATATCTACGCAGACAGTGGAAAAAAAAAATTGTATATCCACAAGTATTGCAAAATTAAACTTCTACGAAACGTATGCTTTGTTTTGTTCCTCATTTCTCATCCATGCAACCACAATGTGCCACAGCGAAGCGTGGCGGGTACAGCTAGTTTTTTATAAATCTTTTATTTAATCAAATATATTTTGACAACAATTTAAAAAACTATATATATATCCCGATCTGAAATACTTTTCTTCTTACAAATTTCATTACAGGTTGTCAAATAAAAAAATAAGATATAATAATTTTCTTTCTCCAGAAAACGAATAAATCTTTTATTTTCATCAGTACGTAGTAATACAATATATAGATCAAGATAGGAACATGTAGATGTTACTCCACGAATAAAAAAAAAAACTGTCCAGTATTTGTCTGGATAAAATAAATCACGGAAACCTTGATAAAATGTTGATCAGATCGGCATCACAGAATATACAATTAATTTAGAAAAAAAAATTAAAGGTGATTAAAGTACACATTAATTATTTAATATAAAAACATATAAAATAACGTTACAGTAAATACGCGAATATACTAAACGTATAAAATAACTAAAAATTAAATCACAATTCAAAAGATGTTAATGAAAATTATTTATGCACAGTTAAACGGGATGCAGAAATGTTATGCTTTTTTAAAAAAAAATTATTAAGTGTTATTTGAAAATTCATTAACAAAATAATGTCGTTTCTGTAAAGAAAATATCTTTATTGTATTTTTTTTTTTTTTTTGAAATGGGAAGAATTTTTACAATGTTCGTAACCGATTAAGACATCACCGGATGCATAATAAAACGTTTTTGTAATCCGGACCGATTGTGTTACGATAATTCTTTTTGAGAACTGTTTAGTAACAAAATTTCTGTTGTCTGGTTCGATGGAGTCTGGCATTGTATTTTTTAAGAATAAGTAACTATTCTTGTTAGCAAAGACTCCACATTCATAAATATAAATACAAGGATAAATTAGCGTATTTAATTTGATAAGTTATCACCGATTAAGACGCAAAAAGCTCAACCAAAATTTATATAGTTTCTACCACGTATATGTAAAACAAGGTACAAAACAGGGTTCATTAGAAAATTCATGTACCGTTCCTTCAAAAAATAACTTCATTTTCTTGAAATTATTACAGGAAAACCGCGTGTTCGCGGTTCGACCAGGATATTAAGAGACTAGCAAAAGTAAAAATTTATTATAAACACAATTACAAATGTATTACTCTAAAAAATATACAAAATAAAATAAATAATAATAAATATACGTATAAGATACAAAATGACAATTCAAATAAAAAAATCAAAATCAAAAATGATTTAATGACAATTAAATCATAAATACCAAAAAATACAATGGGATTTATTAAAAAACGTTTAATTACTCGTAGAAAGTAATAGTATTAAGAATAGAAAAATAAAAAATTCATACAATTCAGTTTCTGCAAGTATTATTACTTTTACCGTTTAAAAAATACATCCTACACTTTATGAATGAATGGGTATACTAATTTTCACTACTGTTAACAAATAACTCACCGAACAGCTTCTTGTTTTCAACCGCTGTCGAAAATTGAATATTCGTAACGTATCCTTCACTCGTTTGTTAACAATACTTACTGTTATCGCACGTTGCACCGAACTCGGGCTTGCAAAACTACTGACACTGTCAAACAGACAGTGTCAGTAGTCTCCGCCAGTCTTTATACCTCCTGGCCTGCAGTACCAGTACCCGCCCGTCGTTTCGATTGTTCAAGAGTAAAAATTTTTATTGTTCGCGCCTTCTACGCATTTCTGTTAGTCCTTTTTCCGATCCGATAATCCTTCCGGTCGAACAGGAACTTTTGTAGGTTCCATTGTCTGTATTGAAAATAAATCGTTAAAGATTCCGTTATTCTAAATAAAGAATCGGGTTTGGTTCCGTCTAGATCCTTCTTTCTTTGTGTTCTTTCTATTTTTTCTTTCTGGAAAAAACTTGTTACACTAGCCTCCAATATTAAAACGACGTATCAGATACCTTTTCATACCCCCAAAAAAGTATCGGTTTTTAAAAAGCTAAAATTTGACTATTATTTTCTATATTTAAGTGGTTAAATAATTTGTTTTATCAAAACTCAAAGAGAAACGAAGTCAAAATAAAACATAGGTTTCTATATCCTCGTTCAACAAGTAATTTACTACTAACTAAAATGCTTATCAGTTAATACCATGAAAAATACTATTCTATTCTTAATGTATTATTATTTTCACATTAATACATTTCTATTTTTTAATTTAATTTTATTATTTATATGAAATGTAGTAGAAATAATTTTGAAAGAATATGTTTCGAGCGTAGATTTATATGGAAGTGAAATTTGGACGATCGGAGTACCTGAGAAGAAAAGATTAGAAGCTTTAGAAATGCGGTGTTATAAAAGAATTTTAAGAAACAGACGGGTAGATTAAGCGATAAATGAAGAGGTGTTGCAGAAAATTGATGATTAAAGAAGCATTTGGAAAAATATAGTTAAAAGAAGAGACAGAGGCCACATATTAAGGAATCCTCGAAGAGTCGCTTTAATATTGGAGGGACAGGTAGATGGGAAAAATTGTGAAGGCAGGCAATGTTTGGAATGTGTAAAAGAACTACTTAGGGATGAACGATGTGGGGTGTATACCGAAATGAAACGACTGGCACTAGATAGGAAATCTTGGAGAGCTGCATCAAACCAGTCAAATGACTGAAGCCAAAAAAAAATTATTTATATTATTTTTTAATGCGAAGGTATAATCACTTTTCTTTCTTATTTCGTAATTTTACGTTTTGTAATGATGTTTTGTTGTTTTTTTTTTCAACGGATTTCCTTGATTCTTCAAGGAATATGCTGGAACAGTTTTTTAATTATTCATGAAGTAACACACATACATGAAGTACTGAAGTAGTAGCATATATATATTACTTAATTTTTACTTACTTTCTATTATATTTTTACTTGTGCATTTTAGCACATATAATAAAAATTAAAAATTAATTAGTGATATGGAAGGCAGAATAATTATAATAATTGATGCAATTGAGAAATATATATTTTTTTTAACCTCCTGGACCACCGTTAGGTATTACATCAGTGGATGAGATGAATGAAAATTTTTGTAGCGTGTGAAAATGCCATGCCTGATCGGATTCGAACCCGGGACCTCCGGAAATAATAATTATTTATATAACCAGAATTACACGAGTTTATATTTTATTATTATTATTATTTTTCCTGCTGTTAAGTAAAGGCAGGACTTACAATGCATAATCTTCTGTAGAACTAGACCGTGGATTTATTACTTTACACTATTTAGTCTGTTCTTTCTTATCTTAGTTGTGATGCTTCTAAGGTAGAAATCGATAATTTTTCTCTGAAATTAGTGATTCCTGACTTTACAGTCTGTCCGAAACGATGACAAATTGAAGTGGGCAGAATACATGACCAATATTTAAATGGTTTTTTCACGATGATATGCAACAGTTAACTAGGATCAGCGAAGAAGTCTACCGGAAACCAATTCATTCCTCATTTCCCTCAGTAAGTCTGGTATAGTATACTTGTTATTCTACAGGAGTGCTATTTCGTTTCGTGAGCGATTTGCTTCTCGTGTCAGATCATCCGTAACCGTTAGATTATGCCAGCCGACGTACGATCATATTTTATTTTATATCGACGAGGTTTTTCAGAAACCGCATACTAATTTTATAGAAAGAAAAAAATGATTTCACTAAGTAAAATGAAATGGATGTTTTAACAAGTAAAATAAAGTATTTGTTTGCGTTTTTCTTTTGCAGAAATTATAGAAATTATTCGTCGCAAAATAACTTACTTCAGATCGCTTAAAAACAAATTTCAATTTCCATAATGACTAAGAAAATTGATATAATACGTTTACCCAGATTGCATAAATATTAAACATATTTACAGTTGTTTGTCGTTAGTGCTTGCACGAAACGAGCATATTGTTTATTATCGACTCAAAAATTATTTCAAGATTTTTCTGTCATGTGCATTTTTAAGCAGCGATTTATTGTTAATGAATAAAACAAGAGAAAAAGTAATTGAAATTATTTTAAAATTTAATAAAATAACGTGTTGTTTTAACGTATGTAAACATATTAAAATATAAATCTCACAATTAAAGAGTTATATCGTAAACCGGTTAAAAAAAAAGAATAAAACCAAAACCTAATTAAATAACATTAATAATTATTTTAAAGCGGTCTCTTCCCAAAAACAGTGTAGTGTAAGATTTCTGTTAATAATTTTTAAATAAAAAAAATTCTTCAATTTATAATTTTCAGTTATTCGCTACCCCACCGGATAAGTCATGAAAGTAAAACAAAGTTATACTATGTAAAAGCAATACTTTTTAAACGTGTATAAATAAATGATAAGCGACCGAGTATAGGAAAGTAAGACTAAATTAGAAAAATATAAACGTCAATATTTGATACAGTAATATAAGGAACGATTTTACGAAAGTATCAAATTATCTTATTTTGTTACTGGTACCTATGATATTATATTTTTAGAATAGTTTATATTTATTTGAAAAAATCGAAATCAGTATGATTATGTACTCTTCACGTTATTTAAAAAGAATAATAAATAACAGTAATAATAATAAAGAAAAAGGAATCGGTTGCAAACCAGTTTTAAATTGAAACTACAGTCACGAATCTAATATAGTACAAAATACTTTGCCACCCCTAATAAAACATTTTTTTTTATTTGAAACAAACATCGCATAATCAATATTGAAAACAAATAAATTATTTTTACATCTTTTGAATAAAGCAGACTTGTAATACTGTAGTAAGCAAATAATATATTGAAATATTGTCGTTGTTCGATAAACAAATTTATGCACGTGTTACGTATGCGACTGCTGGTGTGCGTTTGTATTTTGTAAATTCTACGAAATGAAGATATATAACAAAACTACCTAACTGGGCAGAATACTAAATTTTTATATTTATTTAGAACAAACAGGAATTAAAAAAAAGAACCTTTTCAATTTCACAATCTACTTTTTCCCAATATTTTTGGAATATTTATTTGAAGAGACTTCATACTAGACGTTGTCAAACTACTGTATTATTATAAATGTGCGATTCAAAAATAAATTTCCATTTTATAGAATTACTAAAAATTTGTCAGAAAAACTTATGCAAATGGAAGGAAATACGAATTATAACTAGTGATTGAATACCTAATGGAGATATCAGTTGGATAATTCATAGCCATAGCTACTTAATGCGTTAATATAAATTTACTTACACACACCCATATATATATATATATATGGGTGTGTATAGATAAAAGGATAAACTTTTATCTTTAACAAAATAAAAATAACACTGAAGAGAAATACCGTTAAATAACTAGGAGTAAAAAGTCATCTGAATAGAGGTTATATATTATTTTTTCATATCTCATATTCAGTAATTAATTTTCTTGAAGGTTTTCGGTAATAACACTTAAAATATTAAACCCGATTTCAGGCCGACACATCGTTATATTATAACCATCCAATACTAAGTAATAATGATCTTCATTAATGAATTTATTCTATCAAGTTAAAAGGCTTACGAATTCATCAGAGGAATTTTCCCTAAAAAATGAAAAATAATCATTTTAACCGGAATTTTAGTTTTAATTAAGTCTTGACAATACGTATAAAAAATAATAAATATCGGCCAAATTAAAAACTCCCACGTTTATTTTAAAGGTGGATCTAAAAATAAGCGAGGAAAAATAATTTACAGTACAAAAAAACGGTTTAAAAGTGATAATGATTAGAAGTAAATCTTTTTTGCATTTTTAGAAATATTCTTTAGGCGACCGGACGATGTACTTTTCAAAGAATAATTATTGTTACTTCGACGTATTATTTTTAAAGTCGGTTTTTGAAATCAAAAGTTATATTAATTATAAAGTCGTATTTACCGGTAACGAAATATGAAAAGCGGAATTCATTGTAAAAGATTACAGAGAGTTAAACGCTAAGGTACACTGCCTTCTTTGGTTTATTATTCTGATGAAAAGAAAAAGGAAACAACGTTGATAGATGTTATTTATTTAAATTTTAATAGACGTAGCGTCGTTAGTCGTAAGTTATAAAAGAGGTACAATTTGAATGCAACTGCACGACGTATAAGTGCTACGTCGTACAGAAGGGAACGCGCGGTGAGATACATTCGGTATCTGTACGAGCATGTTAAGAGCGCTCCTCCGGCATCAGAAGTGATCTGGAAGGGGGATGAAAAGTAGGATGAGGGGGTATTAAAGGGGAGGCTTCAAGCCTCTTCACATTTCTAATTAAAAGGAAAAGCAGAAGCGGTACTCCCGCGCTCGGCTCTGCCAGTAAATGGCAACTGCCGCTTTACTTTTACCGATTTCTGTCTTTCTCGCTCTGTTTCCCGTCCTACTTAACTTTCTAATGGCAGTAAAACCGTTGAACATCTGACAGAAATACTTTACCGAGATAGTTTCTAGTTTTATTCTACCGTAAGAGTCTTATCAAAGCATTTAAACGGCGTAAATTCACGTGTATATACGTATATACATCTGTTATATAGTGTATTTAAATAACAAATAAATTTAATCTTCTCGACCGGGCTTGTAAAGGCGACTTAATGAACAGATCTAATCTTCTTTTACATTTATAATGAAAGGTAAAAAGAGTAAAACCATTTAATTTGCTAATAAATTAATTTATATTAGAATTAAACCGCGCAGGAAAATAATTATCAGACTAGTAATAAAAACGCAATAGATGTACGTTAAAAAACACACCTAATTTGTTTGTATAACATTTCTACACAAACAATAGAAATTAATTCTATACAAGGATGATATTTACGTTAAAATGTAATGTTTATACTAATAAAAATGTATATTATATATAATTACGTGTTACGTGTTTTACAGGAAGATTAATGAGTCTTTGTCTCTAAATCCGGATTTTATTTAAATTTTCTTAATAACTGATAATTTACTCGTTCCTAGTAATCATTTAAAATAGAAACATCAAATAAATAAAGCTCGGTAACGTTATATTTTTAAATCGTACCAGCGACAAATGTCATTCTTATTTCTATTCTAAATATATCCTAATCGCTGACTAACATTAATACGGATTATTGTAAAAATTAGGTTTCTGCATAATTTTTACAAAAATACGAGTTGAAGAATGAAACTGAATTTTATAACTGAACAGGACAACTATAACTGAACAGGATCAAGCGACGCCGATGCAAATGCTGACCCGACTCGTTTCCTCTCGTTAAATTAGCGACAAGGTACTCGACGGTGTCCTGCTACATCACGATTAATAACTAAAACAGCTCAACGACAGACGACATAACATGCTGTGCTACACAAATCAGGTTCGTCTGTCGACATGTTTTGTATCGTGTGTGAATAATTTTAATATTTGTCTATTCGACTCGTACCTCTTAGGCTGTTTTCTAATTTTAGAATAGAATCTAGTCAACGGATCTGCTTCTTCTTGGTAGTGCGATGCTGGAGTCTGGAGAATGCACCGAAATAGAGTACAGCCGTCCCCACAGGCTCTGGTGAACCCGTACCAGCTCCAGCTCCATCAAAACTCTTACCCCATTTGAAGCGGAACGGGTTGATTTATGCGTCTGTGGGCGAATATGCCGGGGTTTTTAACCGGGTATATCGGCAGTCGAACGGTAAAAAATATTTTCTGCCGACATGGTTACGAGCGGGTAGAAGGATAGCTTTCGGCCTATCAAAGTAGGTGCTAACGTGTACAGCTCTTGCGTACTCTACTGTAAATTGCAAATCAACACCTTATCGGTTTTGCAGACCGGTATAAATAAGGCGAAATTATATATAACGATAAAATCCTTTGGGCAAGATGGATGTTTTTTATTGTTCTTCTGCCGTCATGTCATTGCAAATAGTGCTCGTAAGGGGTGCATTTCTGTAATATTTATAGTTTAACATAGAGTAATTAAGGATAAGAATAAAAAGCATCATATAAATACGAGTAGAATGATTCGGTCTTACAATTAATACTCCAAGAATTTTAGTAGAGCACTATTTTACCGTTGAAGCAAAAATCAGAACAAAACTATTCGTTAGACGTAACTCGAAAACAAAACTTTTCGTACAAATCTGTAATGAACTTTTTCAAACGGTTCCCAGCATTTCGCTTAAGGAGTGGTGCTAAAAATTTGTGGTTAATTCTTATGTAAAAATGAATTTGATTATTTATTCATTTTTTTGTCGGAAAGTTTCTTCAACAATATTTTACAATGACACAGCGCATCATTCAGTGGTCTTTTCCGACTGAAAATGTATTGTCGGTCTACTTTCAATTCATCAGCTAGCTACAAACATTTGGTCATCTAAAATTTGTTAGCTAATGTAACGTGCGTTTGAAGAATAATTATGCAAACGCGATAGAAGGATTTTATTCTGTGCGTTGCAAAAATGTTTTCTCTAAAGGTCCTGCGACGCATGCAGTTTGCTTACGCGAGCCATTCAGGCTGGTGATCTTGAAACGAAAAGGTATGTCTGGTCCTTCGTTGTTTATTATGTGTTCGCCTTTGCACGATTGAGATCGTGTCTTTCCTCGTGCGCTCAGAATGGAGTTATTTTTAGAACAGCCAATATTTCCGATTGAATACGTCTTCCATGAGCACGGTGAGTACACACAGACAATGAAAGAGCAGTTTCCCATTAGATTGTCAGGTACATCGGTTCCTAACCAACATAAAACAAGTGCGTTAATCGATAAATACGGGAGAGAGGAAAGGACTTTGAGCAAAGTGGCAGACCGTCAATACTCGATGAAAAAAAACCGCAAGACATATAAACTGCTATGCAATATAATCCCAATCGCGTGTAAAAGTTGACCCGACAGAAAAATGTCAGTGTTGTAAGCGGATACAATGTAGTAAGTTGGTCCGACAGAAAACATCAGTGCGGTAAGTGGACGCAATGTAGTTCGTAAGAAGCTCAGTCTTAGCCCGTGTAAAGCGAAACCGGTTCAAAAGTAATCGGCCACAGACAGTGGAAAGCGAATTTAACACTGAAAGGTTTCAAAAGTTTCTAGCGGATAATTCCGAAGATATTTTGAAGTATGTTTTCTGTACCGATGTGGCACGGTTCCATTTATTAGGGAACACGCACTGAACTCACTTTAACGGTCTGCCAACAAACATATCGTAAAAGAAATTTCTTTACGCGAAAAGAAGATCGGGGTAAGTACTACAATATCCAGAGAAGAATATTCCGCCCAATTTTATTAACAGAAATAATAAATTCAGCTGTTACGGTGAAACCAATCACCGGTTTATAAGAGAGCTAACTGTGGGCGAAATTAATAATGCTTGAATTCAACAAGACGGCGCGACCGCGATACAGCCAAGTACTCTATGAAGTTACTCATAATTTTAAATTCGATTTTCGATGTGTTTTCGAAGATCAAATTATTTTTAAGTGCTTAGGGCAATCTCGTTCTCCGGACTTAAGTCCGCCGTATTATCACTTCCGGGGTTATAGAAAAAGTAATGTTTGTCGAGGAAATCCCCGCAGCCTCCAGTAACTTCAAACTGGTATTCGTTATTTCACTAGAGAGTCTTTGAGAACAAAAAAAAAAAAAACGCGAGGAGATAAGTCTGGATGTTCACGGGGACTATTTACAACTAATGTAAGACCGGTCGATGTTACACACATTGTTCTACTAGCGCAAGACAGGGTACAGCTACTTTTCGAACGCTCTGTATATTTACAGACGCACAGTCTCATCCACACACCTGTGTATGTATAAAACAGAGTAAATTATTATTATAATTCGTTGTCACGAGGAAAGTTTTTTTTTTTAATTTAATTTTTGTCTATTGTCTCCGTGGATGATATAATTACTGATTTTGTTAAAAGGTATACAAAATATTTTTCTTGTTTCATAAAGTATTTTGAAGAATTATGTTACCGAACCGTTGAATTTGTAGTTATTTATGATAAGTAAAAATTATTATAAAATTAAATTAAAAATATAAAATTCAGGGCAAAAATTCACGATTACGAAAACTTAATATTAAATATAAATATTAAAAATAGATGAAATTCACACATTTCTCTCATAGAGGTTTAGGTTACTTAGCTGTTTTACATAAATGGAGATGTATCATTTGCTAATCCTAATTCTGGCTCAAAATTCAGGCGATTCTACGCAAAACTTAAAAGCTTTAAGTATACATCTGCATCTGCACAAGTATAATCTGTATAACGCTAACAGGCCGTTTAGCTCGTCGAGGATATTTTAGTAAGTAGGCTTTTACCAGAGAATATAAAGCAACAAGTTTATATCTAACCCTCTTAGCTAATTTTTTATCATATAATTCACTGTTATGCTTCATTAAAATTATGAAAATAAAGATTAACGAACTAGAATTTCTATTTACTTTGATTGTTTTTATTATTCATGATTATATTTGTGTGTTAATAATCTGACCCCATTTTAAAGTAGATTATCAAATAGTCTAATAATATTAAAAAGAAAATTAAAATTTCATTTAATTTATTTAATCGTATTCTTTTGTCTGCATTCTACATTTCTATTAAAATTATTACTTTCAATAACAAGTTAAAAATAAGTACGAACATTTGAATATTAAGTATTCTTTTTTACGTACGAAACTTGTCTTTAAACAGGACTACCTGATAATAATTTACATTGAAACGGTACAACTATTTTTAGAAAAGTTAATTATACACAGAAATGTTACCCAAAAGAGCAACCGATCACCCCCAAGAAAGTTAAATGCGTTCATTCACAGCTTAAAAAAAAAAAAAATAGCGAATTTACCTCCACTCATAAAAAATCTCGGGATCTTACGAGAAACACTTTATTGGCAATGATCAAAGTAGACGTCGATTTATATGCGTAATAAAAAATTTCACAGTCAGTGATACAAGGATCAAACAGGAAATCTTTGTTAAGACTTCAAATAACAGATCTAATTTAAGTTATGAATTTCGATATTCTGTTAAAGAAGCTTAAAATGAATGAGCTGCAGGGGTGTTTTTTTAATGAAGTGTTTGCCTACAATTTCTTAGGGAAATCGCAAATCACATAATTACAACAAAAAAAAAAAAAAATTGTACATGAATTTGTTAACAGCTTCCAGGAACATGGACACATATTTTTGAAAAATCACTCTTCGAGTTTATATTTAGATTTATTCCTAATAAATCTAGGTGGGATCTTTAACAAGGATCTTTCGATGGAAATTAAACACTACAATGGAATTGCAACATCTTTTCTACGAGTACTTAAGATAGAGTTATACTAATTTATATGCCTAAGGTTATAGTCGTATTTTGAATTTGCGTCACCAAAAATAATTTCGTGGAGGAACCCGAAATATAATGTTACATTCATACCTTTACAGGTTTGGGAGAAAATTAAAATTGGTTTTAGCCAGTGTAATTTAAATTTTCAGTTACAAAAAATTACTGTACTAAAATGAAGAAAATATTACGCACGACCACTCCTTAACTAACCTTAAAAGAATTTTGGCTTGTTACTTTCCCGGCTAAATATATAGGGAAAGTATGATTATCGGTCGTGGTTTTGATAAATCTCGCCGTTTCACATCATAAGAAGTCCATAAGACCAGAGATAAAACACAATCAATCGCATCTTTTTTACCTAAAGATCTTAAGATTGAAAAAAATGATTTTGTTCAAAGTTAGTCGGTAGATATCATATATATAAAGAACATTCATCGTGTAAAAATTTTGTAGAAATTTTCCTATGGGTGGGAGAAATTTTTACGAATTTTTCATTTTTTACTTTTTAATTAGGTGGTTGAAAAAAATAATTCTTAGCAAAATATTGCTTCGGTAACACGTAAACTTTCGCCCAAAAAAAGTTGCAAGATTTTTATTTCCGTCTTAAAAGATTACAAGTATACAATTTTAGCAGTTTTTTAGAATATTTCAGCCGGAAGAAGTAATACGTATAAAACAATCATACTCGGACATACTTAGTACACTTCCCTATCGTAATTGTTTACAACTTCTTTTTGTCCATCCACTAGTCGACCCATAATTCACAAATTTTTTGTGATAATTTAATCAAAGTTTTAAAATTGCTTAAATCAAGTTGTATTAGTACTATAAATTCATGTTTCGGAATCACGATAAATTAGTATCATTGTAAAGATAAAAGTTTGCAAAAATTACCCCCCCCCCCAAAGATATTCTGTAAATAAATCTTTAATTTATTTTCTGTACATGAAGACAGTTGTAAAGGAAAATATTAAAATCGTTCGAGAAACAAATTTTTGAAATACGAGGTGTGTGAGAAGTAATGCGACTGATTATCACGATTTTACGATTTTTCAGCTTTGGTCACTTTCCTAATTTCATAATTTTTTTTACATTCTATTATTTGCTTTCAAACTACAGATAAGTTTGTTATATTTTTAATAATTAAAATTTTTTTTTTAATGTTTCGTTCATTTTTTTTACTAATTTTCAATTTTTTTTTCATTATTTTTTAATTTTTTATTGTTTAATTCTGGTTGTGGTTTTTTTTATTTTCTGTTTTTATTTTATTACTTTTCATTTGCTGTATTATACAAACTATAGAATTTTGTCTAATGTACCTTAATATTATTTAATAATAAATCCGATTGCTTGATATGTTCCTGCATCCTCGCGCGTTAAATAAAGCGCCAAGAGTAGTGTGGCGCGTGACTACAATCGGCCTGTTTCGTTGAAGTTCGGCTTCCTCACTTGCCTGTCGCGAGACACAAGTTAGCACAGACCGGTAAGCACAGCGTTGCCAGATCGCTCGCAATGTTTCCGATCTCATTTCTTTCCTCACACACCTCGTATAGCTTTAGATTTTTAGTGTCGGGATCGTACGTAACAAGTCCGTTTCCAACATTTTGTTGTTTAATGTTAGAACTCTCAGCTCAATTTTAAATAATCCTATGATGTAATGTAATGTCTGTTTCGATATTTTATATCACTGATTTGTTATTTATTTTTTATATTATTGATGTTAATCTTTATTGAAAATGATACACAGGAGGCTGGTTGTACGGAGCGCTTTAAAACGAGAAAGTAATTTCTTTGATTAATCGTTGTAAAATTATATATTGATACTTAAAATACATGAAAATATTTAGTATTCATAAGGTCTTAAGTGTACGATCATATGAAATACAGCTGACTTCCGTGACGGAGTGATAGTGTCCTTTATTTCATGTAGAAGGTTCCGGATTCGAATTCCGGTCAGGTATGATATTTTTTAATTGTTAAAAATATTCCCTTCTCATAATGAAAAAATTAAACGAAGAAATTAAAGGTACTCGGGCGTAAGCTTATCGTTACTAGATAATTAAATAAACACAAAAGTTTTTTAAAAATTCTTTTTTAGTTTTTAGAGAAATTTAACTTTAAAATTCCACATATATAAAAGAATTTTATTTTCACTCAAGAAAAACGAAGAGAAGTTAAGATATTTTTCAAAATAAAGATAAAATAGAAAAGAACAGATTACCAAGCATTTATCAATAAAATGTACATCTCAAACTAACTACGACCTACTTTACTTGCTGAAAAAGTATAAGAAAATAGATCAACAGTTTTGAAAAGTATCTCCAAGTTATCGTTTCGTAATATAAAAGAAAACCGTACAGCATATACTATCGAGCCTAGACAAGTACATAAACGCTCGATGAAAAAAATAAAAACGATTTATCAACAAGAGTGTAAAGATAGTTTTTGTGTTTATTGTGGTGATAAATATCCTTCACCCGAATCGGTTTTAATGATTATTAAAAACTTAAACGTTTCAGAATAGAATTTCTGACAAATTGAAGCTAACTTTAAATTAATCATAGCCACGTAAAAGCTACGTAAACGGGTTGATATTTCAGATACTCGTACATTAATGAAATTTATCCGTTACGTATAAATGTAACTACTACTCGTATAATATATTTTCTGTAAACGTTTTCAAAATTCAGGGTTTAATATTAACATGACGATATCGTAGAAGTTAAATTAGTCGACCTCCTACGTTCTTCTCTTCCTAGATCATTCGGTCGACAACAATGTAAATCTGCGATGTTCAAACTTTTATTTCGTTTACTTTCCCGTCTAGCCCTACAGCTCCAAAACGGAAAGTATTGTAATCGGTCCAATTTCCGGTTTTCACCAGATCTTTACGTTTTAACACCTAAGGGACTCAAAAAAAACCGGATGGAAATTTTCCGGATGTTAATGTTTGTATGTACGTGTACGTATGAACGTGTTTGTTCGGAATCGCTCCCTAAATCACCTGATATCTCCAAGATTACTCACCGATTTTGTCCAAACTTGGTCGGATTACTTCTATATATGGGCCATTGATGCCGTTAAATTTTCAACTTAATAGGTCAAAAGAGTGATACCGTAGAGCAAGGTCATCCGGCCTCAGTATCTCGAGATTTCGCCTAATAAAGGCGCATTTCTTAACAATTAAAAAATAATATTTGCAAAAAATGTTTTTGCAAAGTCTCACCCCCAAAACCAAAAATGCTCTTAATAAACTAGCGGCTAAGTAGGTATACTCAGTAAATAGTCTCTTCTCTCACCGCATGGAACGCTAGTGTAGCACTGACGTACAGCTACTGCAGTCGCCTTTTATGTTGTGACGTCACAGATGAGCGATAGAATTAAATAAATGAATAATATTTAAAGAATAAAAAAGTACTTACGGCCGCTCGTACCGTCACACCCGCGCGAATGAAATGCGGTATGTGCGCGCGTTTTAGCTGAATCATTGAATTAAATAAACAAAAAATATTATATTTAAATAAAATTATATATATTTTTAATTAAGTTGAATGTGTGTAAGTCGTGCATTAGAAAAAATCCGCGTAATGGAAAAGTCCAACAGTGTTGTCACCTTTTTTTAAAGTATTAAAATTAGCACTGTCGAAGAGTTCTGGCGCTCAACACCCTAGCACCCTACAATTAACAAAAATTGAACTATTGAAATACTCAATTAGTATTTTAGTACACTTTTTCAAGTGTTTCACTTTTTTTTTGTTCACATTTCATTTTGTAAGGCTTGCCAGCTCTTTGAATTAATAATCACAAAAATAATATTATTTTCAACCGTTATTTAAAACACGTTTTGCATTAAGCGATAAGTAAAAAGCACTAAAGTCGGAGAGTCTCGGAAATTCTTGAATGTGGGACTACCTAACCGTATAATAAAAAAATTGAAATGTATAAATCATTTTTGAAGTCCATTCTACCTTCAGGTTAAATAGAGATTTCGACAGAATAAAAGAAATTCGTACTTCCTTTAAATCCCTAACACTCTAGATCCCTTAGCCTATAAATTAAAAAATTGATACTTGATTACAATCAAGTCTATATAAATGAGTTCTACTTTTATGAATATGGAATTAAAAACTGAAGGTTTGACAAAGTGGTTCTAGATTTCTTGATTCCAACCGCCCTCCTGGTTTTTGATTAGTAAAATATATTGCGGTATTAAAACCGTTATGTTTTTAAAAATATCCTGCTTCCAGGAGCCAATGTGCACTCACACATAGCCCCTCAAATTAACAAAAATTCGATTATTCCAGTTCTTTGTAGGATTTAAAATATTGGAAAAAATAGAGTAAAAGAAAACCGAAACCAGAGGACAATGGTTTTAGTGGTAACGTACTGTACTGAGCCGTCTCCTTATTTATGGTAATTTTATCCGTCTCTAAAATAACAAAAAATTAAACTGCAAAAATGAAAACTTATTAAAAAATTTCGTAGAATTGACGGTTGTAAAAATAATATTAAAAGTTATAAAAGGTTAAAAAAAATAATTTCTATTATTTTGGAGATAGAATAAACGTAAATGAATTTGTAGCGAAATGTATTTTTAGATCTGATCAAATAGCGAGAGGCACGATACGCATTTAGATTACAGTGGTGTTTCGCCTATAACAAGATTACAATACTGGAAATCGGTTTACACGGACTTTAAATCTCTCTTACCAAGCTCTTTATTTCATCCCGCTTGTGTCTGTTCATTATTCAACGATCGATTGACGATTTAATTAATCGATCGATTAATTAATCGATTCGTTCATTAATTAATTTTACTTCTAATTCATTTGCAGAAGATTTACGTTAACTAAATCTCTCTTTCCATCATTACCGCTTTCTCTCTGCCTCTCTTTTAACAAAATTTAATTTAAACTGTTTTCCTAATTCCATTTTAATTCGCTTCTATTCTATTACGATTAATCCGATACGTATATCGCTTAACAAGATAATTTTTACGAGTTCAAATTTTTAATTAACAAAAGTTAACGACTAAACGTTGATTTTATTTCACTTTGTCAGTCGAATTATCGCCTTGAAAATCCATCACCCGATATGAACTAATAATTAACGAAGTTTTTTTATCTCAATATAAAAGATTAGGTAAAATAATTGACGCGTAAATATTACAACTAGGAATTTATTATATGTAAATATTTTTAAAAATTTACCAGTAATCGAGAAAAAAAATTAAAGGATGGACGGAATAAAGGCGACATCAAAAAGTCGATTAATGTATAGATGAACAGATATTAGCGAAAACAGTTCTCTTGCGTAAAATATACATTTAATAACAATTAACAACTAAAAGTTTTCTTAAATTATTTTTTCGATTTTTTAAAAAGCTATTTTTAGGTATTGATTTTTAGTAAATAAATACGGATAACAGGATAAAAATAAGTTTAAAGCGATGTTTCATCTTTAAAACTAATTTTAGATTGGTAAAATTATTAGAAAAAAGTAAATAAATATAGTTGAGAAAAGTAAATGAACATAGACGTAAGATAAAACGCCATCCATAGAGTACGACTGAGATGAAAAGCGCTTGAAACTGAGCGATTAAAACAAAAACTTATTGAAATAATATAGTAAAAATAAGGTAGTTAAGTGTAAAAAATTATACTTAATTTTTTACAAATGTGATTTCTTTTTTTTTTAATTATTCCGCTTACTTTCTTTGTTTTCTTACATACAGGTTAATCGTATTTCTACATTCAAATTATAATATATAACCAATGTTAATTGCTTAAAAATTCTGACAACACAGTTGTAGGACTTTCCCGTCACGCGGCTGCAGCCGCGTTCCGTGAAAGTCCTACAACTGTGGGTTGTTTCCGATGCACGCCTTACACACACAACTTAATTTATAATATTTACCATTTTATTTAGACACAATATTTTTTTGTTTATTTAATTCAATGATTCTAAATAAAGCGCGCGCGTATACCGTATTTAATTGTGGCAGTAATAGCGGTGACGGTCGGCGCTAACTAAACTAATGCAATTTCACAACTTACATAAAACAAATTTTGCTTGTACACTCGGCAGACTGGTGTAGTCGCGTGGCTTAACGCACCAGGTACCGAGTCGACCGGACGATCGAGTTCGAGACCCGGCCAGACCGAGTTACTTTTTTATACTTTAAATATTATTGATTTATTTAATTCTACAGCCCGTCTGTGATGCCACAACATAGCAGTAGTTTCATTATATCTTTACATTCTTACTTACTTCCGTTATAAAATTAAAAATAATGTTTTTTTTTTAAATTCCATATTGATTTACTTGACCGGTAGTAAAACCATACCCGTCTTAGACTAACTTACTTTTCTTTAACGATTATAAACAATTTATTAAAAAGAAGAAAGATTAAATTATTTCGAGATATCTACAAAAAAGCAAATAAAAACAAAAAAATAAAATTATAACGCTAAAAACACCAAACAATTTTTCTCTACCTCTTGATAAAGGAAGAAAAATATTTCCACTTATAAAACTCATCTAGAAAAAAATTCAGCAGATTGAAACGGTAAAAATTTACACTAATTTTAGAATTCTTGTTTTATGAAATTTTTACTCCCTGTCAATCTGACAAAAGTTTTAAAAATATTCGTGTGCAGAAAAAGTTGTTTTTTAATTTTCAAATCATTATATCAGCATAATTATACATATCATATTCTTAGGTGTATTAAAATCTTTTCGACATTCTTTAAAGGAAATATTTTCAATGTTATTGTTGAAAATATTATTTTTTGACAACGGGAGAAAAATGTTCGAGTAAAAATTAAAAAAAATTGTGTTAATAAACGTATTAATACTCTGAAATAAATATACAAAGATTTTTACGAACTGCATTTTTTAACAACGGATCTCAAATTATAAAAATCGGAGATAAGGAGAATTTCCTATCGTTAAAGGTCTACCCAATCGCAACAGCGCCCTCGCAGTAACCTTGGCGTAACGTTGGGGATTTAGTTAACTATTCGCACGCATCGGTATATATACAGCGGTATTATAAAACGAATCCCTTCAACACCGTTCTCAAAACATTTTTGATAATACCTTACTCTGGGTGACAGTTACACGTCGATGACAAGCGCTCATTTAATTATCTTTTATGCCGCGTCAGAAAATTCGTTGAAAATCTTTTAGAAATGTTAACCCTAAACTTCATAATGTATAACCGCCAAATTCAATCAAAATCAGAAAATGCGGATAAAACAACGGTACCGAGCGAAAATTAAATCTCAAAACTTTTCCGTCGAAGGGGAAAATTCATCGCAACATGCTTTTCGTGTAAGAGAAATTTTAAAATGTTATTTTTCTTCAAAAATCGGTCAAGTAACGCGGCAAGAACACCAAGTTTAAAAACAAATTATTTGTAAGCGACTGTAAATAAATTATCCGGTGAAATAATTTTACGAATCGGTCTAAATTAGTTACTATGTGAAATGAAATACTACATGTACTTATAATCGGTTTTCATTTCGTTCAGTTTTTCCCTTTATGACTTACATTCATATATTTCTCATTTCCTAAATCGTAAATTAAAGGATGTCGTCTCACTAGTTCGTTATTAATATTTATTAACAATATTTTTTTTTGTTGTTGTTGTTAAAAAGTAAGCATTAACAGCAGCTACGGTCATTAGCCGGTGGAAATTTGCAGTATACGAAAAAATGTCGTGTCTGACCAGGATTCAAACCCGGGAGCTCTGCACAAAATTCCCAGACGCTAACTACTCAACCACGGAGGTAGGCGTTAAAATACATTTTGAATGTAGTACAAGAATAAAATAAATTATAAATTTATAATAATAAGATGCTTAAAGTATATAAAAATAATTTAGGAAGGTATAGACAATTGAAACATTATTATAACAACGCTAGCGCACAGTATTACGGCTCTGAAAAGCGAAAAATATCGTCGGAAACTAATTCTTTACACTTTCTTTTTAGGTTAAATTTTATTGAACTTTTTTTTAACGGTTGCCGAAATGTTAAATGCAAATAAAATCCGTAAAAAATATTTTAATACTCTTAGTAAATTAGTAATTAGCTTTTAAATATATGAAAATAAAGAGCGAACATCTTCTTAAAGCCTTGAGAGTTAGCATCGTTTTGTTGTTATACGTACCTCCGAATTAACAACGAGATTGCCGAATTACAGTATACGGGTACTTTTAAATCTCTTAAGTATTCATCATATATAAAATTAACAAACAAATTTATTTAAATGTATATAGCGAAATACAGTACAGTTATCCCACACGATAGGCAATAAATTTAAAATTAAAAAACAAAAAAATTTCTTTATGTAAACAAAGTACATTTATAAACTATATTAGTCTACAACTTTTCATAATTATTTTTCTTTAGCGTTAATTATTTTTAACCTTAAAGATGTTATTTTTAACATGTTACGTTAAAAAAATTATTTTGAAAATAAACTAACTAAAATAACGTCTGTAATTCTAATTATTTAAAGGGGAAAATCAGTAATATCCGGTTACCTAATATAAAAATCAGTAGGATGAAAATACTATAATTATAATTGTCAAAAATAACAGCTGTCGGAAACGGTTTAAATAATAAAAGATTCATCAAGTGTTGTATAAAAAAGCTGACGATAGAGTTGTAATATAATCCTGGAATCGGTTGTTTATTCTTGTTTAGCGAAAAATAATGATAAATGACAAAAGTTAAAAAAATATTTAAAAAATCGATATTTTTAACTTTGATCGGCTTTCCTAACCCCATGTTGCCCCCAAAGTATTTCTTTTGGGTTGTCTGCACTACTACTACGCCTAGGAAGACATTAAAAAAAAAATCTGTAAAATAGTGCAACAAATAAAAATATGGTTTTTTTCGACTTTTTGAAAAACGGCAGAATTTTGGGGAAATTATTTTTTAAACGGTAAGATAAGCACGTACACAGTGGTTGTGTACGTATGAGCTTAATTTAAATTGGGGTTATATTTGCAATATTTTGAGAAAAGCGGTCCTAAAGACTATTTATCCCACCCTCTGGATATATTGACCCTTCCTTTTTTTTTTATTAGCTTCCCGAACAACAGTAAGATATTACTTCAGAGGATGAATGAAGATGATGTGTGTGAATGTAAAAGAAGTGTATCTACTCTTGTACAGTCACAGGTCGACCGTTCCTAAGATGTGTGGTTAATTGAAAGCCAACCACCAAAAACTTTGGAATCTGGTCTATGACGGAATTCTCGGGCTGAGTTATCCTCTGGGTGTTTTCCCAGCGGCTTTTGCTGACGACCTGGCCTTGGTTGTTACTGGAAAAACTGAAGTAGAGGTATCGGAGAAGGCAAACGCAGCGATACGAATGGCAGAAGTCTGGATGTCTACTAAAGGCTTAAAACTTTCGCACGGTAAAACAAAATACGTAGTCATGACAGGTCGTAGGAGAATATCAGCCATCCTAATTCGAGTAGGGGGTAATCTTGTCCAGCAACAGACTTTAGCCAAATATTTAGGGATCTGGCTTGACAAGAGGAGGAGTTTTACGGCACACGTGAATGAAATACGTAAACGAGCTGAATGCACGGTCAAAAATCTTAGCAGATTACTCGGTAATATGACAGGATCCAGAACTGCGAAGCGTAAGATTTACGCTCGCGTAGTTAATTCCATCTTACTTTACGGTATACAAGTCTGGGAAAGAGCTCTGCGTGCCGACAAGAACAGAAGAGCCCTGGAAGGAATTCAACGGCGCATGGGCTTAAGAGTGATATGCGCATATTCTTCAGTCTCCACCGAGGCAGTACTCGTAATTGCAGGAGTTCCTCCGCTTAAACAACTGGCGGAGATGCGAGTGAGTATAGCACGCGGACAACCTTCTAAAGAAGCATATGAAGAGATGCTGCGTAATCGGCAACATCGTTGGGATGTAGCCGACACGGGACGATGGACACATCGTTTGATACCTTTGATCCGACCGTGGATAGAAAGGAAGTTCGGGGACATAAATTACTGGATAACGCAATTTTTTACAGGGCATGGGTCGTTCAGGTCCTATTTATGTGCGAGACTAAGGGTAGATAACAACAACTGTCCTTACTGTGGGGCTTATGATTCCCCTGAACATGTAGTATTTGAATGTAACCGTCGGACTGAAAGCAGGCAATCCTGTGTAAGACGTATAGGGCCATTATCTACGGAGAATGTGGTGGATAAAATGCTACTTAACGAGGATAACTTTAATGTGATCTCGTCGTTTATAACCGCAGTTATAAAGAAGAAAGACGAGGAAGCTCGTCAAGAAGAAACCGCTCGCTGATGACGGCTTGTCGTAGGTGGAATTTCCACCTACGAAATAAAAGAGCTAACCGGTGAACTGACCTGCCGTGCCGGACATACAGCCGGCGGGCGGGGAGGCGAGCTAGAGTAAAGGACACTCCTCTGGCGCGAGTCAAACTTGATTGTAGATCCGTTCCAGAGGAGTAGGTGGGAATATAAAAAAAAAAAAAAAAAAAAAAAACCACCAAAAACACCGGTATTCACGATCTGGTATTCAAATCCGTATAAAAGTAACTTCCTTTACTAGGATTTGAACTCTAGAAATTTCGACTTCGAAATCGGGTGATTTGCGATGACGAGTTCAACAGTAGACCAACCCGGTGGAATAGATATATTGACGCTAAAACTTTTACCAACAAATTGCCCCATATGCACGAATGTCTGTGCCAAATTTCATCAAAATCGGTTTACCCATTCAAAAGTTATTAAGCTTCAAACACCGCAATACGCGTATATACGTACCTACGAAAATTACCCCCTACCTTTTTTTTGTTTTTTGAGTTCCCTGGGTCATTAAACTTTGAAAAATGAATATCCATTTTAGATTGATTATCAACTTTCCTTCTTGAGGCGTACTGTAGAACTATGACGCTAAGAAAATAAAAATAAACCTATATAAAACCAATAAAAATAGTTAGATGCCTTATTAATCTTAAGATTGATCGATATTGATCAAAACTGTCGTCAAAAAAGTTACCCGAGAATAGAAAAATGTAGGGTTATGTAATAAAATAGATCTAAATTTAGGGACTGATCACAAACTTTCGCCCATATAAGTTAACAATGCCAGTCGATGAATAATTAAATTATATCGTTGAAAATTTTTCATCTGTGTGTACGCGCAGTTAGTTTTGTATTTTGCATACCGAAAGGCGACATTTTTATTGACTGAAGATTGTTTATTGTTACCAGGTAGTTGTTCCCTTAATTAATTTACCAATTATTTTCATTAATTTTTGTTAAAATTTAGGATTAACGATCTACTCTTTAATTCTCAATTTTAATATGTTTTATTCCTCTACATTAGAACATAATAACTATAGGGATGCACAGTAATATTATAAGAAAGTGTAGTGTATAAGACACAGGTTCTAATTACAGCAAAATTATCAATTATTGAATAAATTTTAATTAAATACATCGTAAGCGGGACACCTTATTTTTCATTTACGTTTGAAATTACCAGAGATTATTTATGACTTACAAACACCTCTATCATTTTTAAACCGTGATATGAATATTTAAACATTATTACGTTTATTAATAAAAACATGTGTTTTTATTAAACAGTGTTTCAGACAATTTGCACACTTTATAGGCGTATCTCTCGTCAGAATAATGAAAAATTTCATAAAAATATAAGCCAAGAAACTCTTTGTTTTCGAGGCTAGCGAAAGATTTACCTTGATTTCTGTTCTAAATTTCAAATAAAATGCGATACTAATATTCTACGAAAACAATGGAATCTTACATAATTTTTTTTTTAAATTGGGTCCTAGAACAGTAATTTACGAAAAACGTTTTTGTCAAACCAAAACCACCCGAAAAACATGCTTTATAAGGTTTAACGTTAAATCTATTTTTGAAATTGTCAATATTACTGTTTCTATGCCAAATAACAGTTTAAGACAAAATTTGTAAGAATTCAATTGTAAAGTTTTATGCAATTAATGTTTATAAAAACCGATAAAATGTTAATGTTATAAAAATCAACATAAAAATTAAACCTTTTTCAGTTTTCTCTTAAATTTCGACTTTTAGAAGTTATTATCAAATAAAAATAACTTACTCTTTAATTTCGTTGAATTAAAACAAATTGGAAAAATTAAAAATGTCACAATTTTAAAATCGTTGTTTTTTAAATCTATTTAATCGTTATTTTTGTTTTATTTTTAAATTATAAATAGTCCTATGCAAATGCTTCTCGTATAAAAAAAACGTTTACAAGAAACAAACCTGTTAATAAAAGTATGAAAGAGGTTGTTGGTAAACGACGTAAGAGAATATTACTGAGCTCAAGTTATGGCAATCTCTGGATGTGGGTATGTATTATATATTTTTATCCTAAGTTCCCGAAGTTAGAGTAAGATACTATGTAACAATGAAACTTAAAAAAATCTTCAAACCGTCGACGAAGATAATGTAATTTCTTATTTCAAAATTCTTTCGCTTACGTTTTGAGGAAAATATTAGTAAACGTTACGTCCTCTTTCTTTCTTTTCCTGTTTAGCCTCCGGTAACTACAGTTTAGATAATTCTTCAGAGAATGAATGAGGATGATATGTACGAGTGTAAATGAAGTGTAGTCTTGTACATTCTCAGTTTGACCGTTCCTGAGATGTGTGGTTAATTGAAACCCAACCGCCAAAGAACACCGGTATCCACGGTCTAGTATTCAAATCCGTGTAAAAATAGCTGGCTTTACTAGGACTTGAACGCTGGAACTCTCGACTTCCAAATCAGCTGATTTGGGAAGACGCGTTAACCACTAGACCAACCCGGTGGGTTAACGTTACGTCCTCTAGTTAGGGGAATTATTACTACAAAATAAAAAAATTAGTCGTCAAATTTAATCTCTTTGGTGAAGAAAATATTTTATAAAATACGATTTTTAAAAAAATGCTCGTTTGAGCTAAGTTAAAAAAAATACACACAAAGAGTTCTTTAAAAACATTTATAAATTATAGATTCTTTAAAACCATGTTGACTAGACCGTATTTATCTGATAAAGTTTTCTTCAATTTGAACTACATTCTTTTCACGCTCTGAAATGTAGATGGTTAACATTGTTAGCTCTGAGTTAAATTCAAAATATTATTAGCGGTATATTTTCACACGTAAAAATGATTCTAACAACTTTAAAATTTATATAACTCTCAGGGGATTTAGGTTCTCTAAGTATTACTTAATGTGGAATAAGTAAAGGTTAGCCGGGTTAAAAACGCTTTTTAGATAAGAAACGAAAGAACAAAAGATGAAATTTTTTTTCACCTTCATTTACCCCGTCCCCCGGAGCCGGAACAAGCATCTAATCATAACTCGGCTCCGGAGGAGTGCCTTTGACTCAAACTACCTCGGCAGAACACACGGTCCCGACAAGGTTGCCGGGACTCGATCTTGCAGTACATATCACGCCTCTAATGAGAGGACTCCAAACGGGTCCCGTCAGTACTTCGGTCTTAGTGCCCTGCCTCTAATGGGGAAACCCCAAGGGGATTCCACTCCGGGACTGCGGAGTTATATTCCCTTCCCCAGAGGCGCTGCGAAGGAGTCCCCGTCCAATCATTTACGGTGGGATGCCGGAGACTCCCACTCATTGTGGACGGGAGTCTCCACCACAGACACCCATCAGCACTGAGCAGGCGCCGCATCTTCACGTCGCAGGTGAAGCCTTGCATCCCCTATCACCGGGTGCATATCGATGCAACCGACAGGAAGGACACCGAGCGTCTTGCCGGCAGCCCTTCCGTAGATGACCGCCTCACCACAGTTGAAAGAGTGGCCCTACGATCTGGCCCGGTACACGAATTGGCCCTATGACCTGGCTTCCAGCAGCGAAAACAAAGGTCGTCAAATGAACGTCTCGTAACCCTACAAGCCAATCATCCGATACGGATACGTCCACCAGTGACCACCTGTGCCGCAACATAGGCCACATCTATTTAACGTATTAGATCACTGTGTGTTCTGTAGATCATTATAAATGTAATAAATGAAGGCTTGTAAGAAAATCACAGTGTTTTTTTTTTAGATGTATGCTTATTACGAGTAGTTATATTATAAAGACTATTTTTGTATTTATATCTTACTAATAATTAAAAAATTTCAGATAAAAATTATTTTGATTGTAAATTCAATATTAGCATTTGATTAAGTGAAATTAAATTTTTTTTTTAATTTAAGTAGGAATTATTATTTTCGCGTTTATATATTTTTTTCTAAATATATTATGTTTATTTTAAGAAAAACTAAAAGCTAATTTAAAAAAAACTACTATCTTAAGAACATTAAAACCAAAAAAAAGGAAATTTTGAATAATTGTTATCAATATTTATAATCATATACACGGCTTCATTTGTTACCGTTTTCAGTACTTTTAAACTGTACACTGAATGGAAAAATTCTGCAATAACCTTTTTGATTGTTTTTTTGTTCGAGATACACAAAATGTTTAAAAGAATTATACGTTCTAACAAAAAAAAACGATTTTATCTTGATAGTTTTTAAACAACCGATTTCGTTTCAAACCAGTTTTATAAAAAGTATTAATAATAATCTGCGGAAAAAAATTCATTTAGACAATATTTAGCAGACGTTGAAATAATCTGAAAATTCCACCAAATCGAAAATCAATTTTCCTGTTTTCTTTCCCCTTCGATAAGAAATAACTTTAGTGGAAATAGAATTTTTAGCGACATCAGAAAAACGTTTTTTTTTCTCGATTCAATACTCACATTTTTTTTTAATATGTTAAAGCCTTCGGTGTGTAAATAGAACGATTTTTATATATTAATTTTATTTTAGAGTGATTTCCTGCTGGTCCCGTCGTAAGTTTTCGAAATAAAATTATATTGCCTATATACAAACAGCCTTTTTTTGTATTTTTTATTACTACTGCTTACTGTTGTATTATTTCAGCGTACCGATAAAAAGGATTAAGTATTTGAAATATTCAATGTATTATCATACAAAACTTCACAAAAATAATTGATTTGAATGTTATTTTCCGCTCTTCCTAGCACCGTCGGTATAACATCCGTAGTTGACGCGTTTCGGGGCACTTCCGTTCTCAAAACTACTTTTTTTACACCGAGTCTTCCTGTGTTGGAATCGTCAAATAAATAGCGATTTTAAGCACCTCCCGCTTAATTAGTTTCAAGAAATTGTGTTAGAGTTAAAGCAGGAGGGAGAAATTAGAAGAGACCATTACAGAAGGGATGGCGACTGGGAGGAATTTACATCGCAGATTATTCGACGATTCCAACACTGAAAGACTCTGTGTAAAAAAAAAAATAGTTTTGAGAATCAAAGTATTCCGAAACGCATCGCCTGCGGATGACAGAGTGTCAGTGCTATGAAGACCAGAAAATAACACTCAAATCAATTATGATAATTCTGGCGGAAATATTAAATATGAAAATTTTCTCAAAAATAATTTGAAAAATTCAGATAAAAGGTAATTATTTTTTTACATAGCAGATATATCTCGCGTTCGGTGGTAGTAAGATTGCACACTGGCTTTTTATCTGCACTCCTTATTCTTTTTTTAAGCTCACCTTTCTATTTTTTAGCGGTAAACCTTTTTAGCGCTGGCGGCATTTGTATTTTATTTTATAGATCTACCCGTATTTTAAATGAAATTAAAAAATCATATTAAATGAATTAAAAAAATAAAATAAAATGAATTTAAATTAACGTTTAAAAAAATAATATTACTGAAATTAAGTCTTTCGCAGAGAACTTATCTTCTACAAGTACATCTTAACAATGTCGGTATTGCACTTTCTAACAGCGTTCGATACTTGAGATTACATCCACATCGTTGCTTGATATGGAGCCGACGCGTAAGAGAGAAACGTAAATTTAACGTTAAGATTAAGATGTTCTGGCTTTTAGCGGTTCTCAGCTATCTCTGTCCTACAAGGAATCGGTAAGGCGTTCTTAAAACCAATCTGTACCTGCGGTATTCAATTATGGAGCAGTTGTTACTTTAGTAACGGCAACGTGGATGCAATTTAACGGTACTAAGGACAATAGCGCAACCTCCTTGGTTTGTAAGGTGTAATAAGACTCACGGGCATCTATATGTGACCGAATTCGCACACTAATAATCTTGCTTTGAATTTACTGGATAATGGAGGGGATATTAGACGGCTGAAAAGGTTGTTCGTACTGGACCTTGACGACGGATATTGATGGTTGAAATGATATATTTTCTTGCGCAGTTTTGGGATACTGGCGAGTCTAGTCTGAGTACCGGCTTATTAGTTATTCTATTCTAACTTGCTACTGTTATTGTTATTACTCTATCCTATAGTATTCTGTTTATCTACAGTTCGCTTCATTTGACTGTTGCGTTTATTTTCCGTATCCTTCTCACCGAACATGACCAACTAGTTGACCCTATTGGTATTTGCATTCTTTGATGAACGGGCATAAATTAAAATCTAATAATGTATTAAACAAAGATGGTACACCAATATATAATACGAAAGGTAAAGTCGATAGATAGGTGGAATATATTGAAGAGTTATACGGAGGAAATGAATTAGAAAATGGTGTTATAGAGGAAGAAGAGGAAGTTGAGCAGGATGAAATGGGAGAAACAATACTGAGATCTGAATTTAAGAGAGCACTAAAAGATTTAAATGGCAGAAAGGCTCCTGGAATAGACGGAATACCTGTAGAATTACTGCGCAGTGCAGGTGAGGAAGCGATTGATAGATTATACAAACTGGTGTGTAATATTTATGAAAAAGGGGAATTTCCGTCAGACTTCAAAACCAGTGTTATAGTTATGATACCAAAGAAAGCAGGGGCAGATAAATGTGAAGAATATAGAACAATTAGTTTAACTAGTCATGCATCAAAAATCTTAACTAGAATTTTATACAGAAGAATTGAGAGGAGAGTGGAAGAAGTGTTAGGAGAAGACCAATTTGGTTTCAGGAAAAATATAGGGACAAGGGAAGCAATTTTAGGCCTCAGATTAATAGTAGAAGGAAGATTAAAGAAAAACAAACCAACATACTTGGCGTTTATAGACCTAGAAAAGGCTTTCGATAACGTAGACTGAAATAAAACGTTCAGCATTTTAAAAAAATTAGGGTTCAAATACAGAGATAGAAGAACAATTGCTACCATGTACAGGAACCAAACAGCAACAATAACAATTGAAGAACATAAGAAAGAAGCCCTAATAAGAAAGGGAGTCCGACAATGATGTTCCCTATCTTCGTTTTATAATGTTTACATGGAACTAGCAGTTAATGATGTTAAAGAACAATTTAGATTCGGAGTAACAGTACAAGGTGAAAAGATAAAGATGCTACGATTTGCTGATGATATAGTAATTCTAGCCGAGAGTAAAAAGGATTTAGAAGAAACAATGAACGGCATAGATGAAGTCCTACGCAAGAACTATCGCGTGAAAATAAACAAGAACAAAACAAAAGTAATGAAACGTAGTAGAAATAACAAACATGGACCGCTGAATATAGGTGAAAATAGGAGGAGAAAAGATTATGGAGGTAGAAGAATTTTGTTATTTGGGAAGTAAAATTACTAAAGATGGACGAAGCAGGACCGATATAAAATGCCGAATAGCACAAGCTAAACGAGCCTTCAGTAAGAAATATAATTTGTTTACATCAAAAATTAATTTAAACGTCAGGAAAAGATTTTTGAAAGTATATGTTTGGAGCGTCGCTTTATATGGAAGTGAAACTTGGACGATCGGAGTATCTGAGAAGAAAAGATTAGAAGCTTTTGAAATGCGGTGCTATAGGAGAATGTTAAAAATCAGACGGGTGGATAAAGTGACAAATGAAGAGGTATTGCGGCAAATAGATGAAGAAAGAAGCATTTGGAAAAATATAGTTAAATGAAGAGACAGACTTATAGGCCACATACTAAGGCATCTTGGAATAGTCGCTTTAATATTGGAAGGACAGGTAGAAGGGAAAAATTGTGTAGGCAGGCCACGTTTGGAGTATGTAAAACAAATTGTTGGGGATGTAGGGTGTAGAGGGTATACTGAAATGAAACGACTAGCACTAGATAGGGAATCTTGGAGAGCTGCATCAAACCAGTCAAATGACTGAAGACAAAAAAAAAAGATGAACGAGCAAAGATTGAGGTAAGTTGCGGAGCTTAGGAATGAGGAAGACATATATTTCAGATTGAATTTTCCTCATGTGTTTCGTAATTTATCTGTATTATTATACGCAAAGTTTATTTGCACTACTTGTGTTAATTACGTTATTCACTGACTGGACTTTTAATTAAGGCGGAAGCCTTAATTTGCTATCGGTTATTTATTATTTACTGTTATTTTTACTCGTTTAATCTTGAGGAAGGTGCTTTGGAGAATCCATTTTTTTGCCGTAGTATGTCTTATAATTTACTAAAGGTATATATGTGTATGGTAATGTTCCAGCCGGAGAAACCAATTGTAAATAGAGTTATATAAAAACAATTTAATAATAAATTTAAGAAATTTAATAAAATTCCACCCGTTAGACATCAACGAAAAATGTAAGATTTGTTTATTTTATTAGAAATCAATATGAATGGCGTAATAGAAGATCGTTAAAAAATTAAATAAAAGTAAATTTAAACCTATTTATCTTTCTAACGATTTAATTATTTGTATTCACCGAACTACTTAGTAGAAAAGTAATTATAATTTAGATATAAAAAAAGTTAATATTTCGTAAAATTGATCTATTATTAACTTTTTCATTTTTTTTTTTACAGATGAATTAATTTACCACCACAGAAGCTTACAAAGAAGCTTGTATGTGAGAGAATGCAAAAATAGAAATTGTCAGCTTATAAAAATGCCATGCCTGACTCAAATTCGAACCCAGAGACGTCAGGATGAAAGGCTGAGAAGCTACCGTGAAGATCGTCTCCGTATAATATTATAATAATACATTCTAAAACTGTGATTACGTAAACGTAAAGTTTTGTCGTGATATGAACTCGATTGCGACATAAGTCCGAATCGTAAAAGCTTTATACTTGTACTATAAAAAAGTTGTATAATTTATAAATACGGACTTCGTTTTTTAAATCGATTTTGAAACCTTTTTTTTTCTATTTTAACGAACGTAATGTCTTGACTTGGAGAGCTGATTTTTCGAACTTAAGAACGATTACAATCACAAAACGGCAGGAATACAAGAAATATATAAAGCGCTAAACAAGAGGCCGTACAGTTCAAAGCACTGCACAATCTACAAAGAGGCCGATCGGCGTTTAAATATGCATTACGTATATAAAAAAGGAATGTTGCATGATATAATAATGTAAAAAAAAAAAACAAAGGTTGATTACAACCGTAGTTAATAATAAAAACGATTTTCTGCAACGTTAAAACAATATTTTAACTCGATTTAAGATCCTTTTAATACATGCAAACTTCTCAGATGTATATATTATTGACACAAGTTAAACGTAGTTAAAAGCCATTTAATTTTTTTATTTATCAGACATACATAGTTTTACTACATAAATGGAGAGTCCTAAGTTATGTTAAAATACCTAACATCAGTTTTGGTAACTTTTTTCGCGTTTTATAATAATTGATGAATAAAACATTAGAGAAAACACACTATCATGCTGTTTTATACCGGCCATTTTAAACATATTAACATATGAGTTAAGGTTAGCGTGCGAAGCGAGCGTAGTTTAATGTCAAGTGAAGCTATTGGAAAATGTACCTGAGAGAGGTTTGTGTGTGATAATTTATTAAAAAACTCAAAAAATATCGCTGGTCCAGGAAGAAGGTAGAAATAAACGAGTCCTCATTTTCAAAAAGAAAGTTCAGTAGAGCCAGAATTCTTCCAAATCAGTGGGTATTTGCAGAAAAATTATAAATACAATCTAACCGAACTTAACCTACGATCGCTTCGCTCGCTAACCTTATCTAATTAACAGTAATGTTTTGATTATTTAAATAATAAATTCGGTACTTATTGCAATTATTTATTATTTAAATAAACAAAATATCTTTTAATTAGTCAAGGTTAGCGAAAGAAGCGATCGTAGGTTAAGTTTGGTCAGATTATATTTATAATTATAAGCAATAATGCTTATATTTTTAGTATTTAAAATATGTTAATATGGATAAAATGACAAGTATGGAACAGCATGCTAGTGTGTTTTCTCTATGTATTATTGGATCACTTTTATCGAGTTATAGGGTTACTATAATATTTCTCTAATGTTTTATTCATCAATTATTATAAAACATATTATATTAAGTAACTTTTATGTGAAAAATATGAAAACAGTATGGGGGGCTTAAAACAAAAAGTACCCTTCTTTTAAAGAAAAAATCCGTGTAAATTTTTTTATTCTTTCCTTATTTATATTTCATATTTGTATGCCGTTTCTATCTTTCTGTACTTTTGATCTTCTCCTTTGAAAGAGGATTTCTTATATTATATTCGCTAGATAAACAAAGATTAGATACTCTATGTGAAGCGCGATAGATGAATCTGAAGGTGTACAGTTCAGAATAAAGGTAGGGATAAGAAGTAGTTGTAAAGCTTTGAAATGCGGACGTGGAGAGAAATAAAGTTAAATCGATAACAGAATGAAGAGATCTTAATAAGATCGATAGAAAAAAGAAAATTTCCAAAAAATAATAACGAAAAGAAAAATTAACCGCGGTAAGGTCACATGATATATAGGAATTAACGTGAATCTTACTTGACGGGGAAAAAAGAACGGCATAAGAAGAATGTTGAACGACAACAGACAATAGACAAAGAAAAAAAGCGATAAAGAAATTAAGAAAGATGCTAAACATCAAGAAAATGCAGAATTTTCAGTTGATACTTGCTACAAGGCAAATTTAACGTTCTACAAGAAAAAATGTAACCGGGTGAACAGGTACCTGCATAAGTTTTCCTAAATAATAACATGCGGACCGTCCAGCAGAACACAGAAGACCAGCGAAAACCTCAAGAAGTGAGGTGTAGAATACCGGACTGGAGAGCGAAGGGAGGACAGACAGTCCTACAGAGCTGGCGTTCGTTCGTGCTTGCATGGCTGGGCGACACTGACGATGCGCGAGGACTCTGAACACACTGAGCTCGAAGGCACCTTCTGGGGCTGACTAACGCTTAAATGCGGTTTCCGGTCTCTGGAGACGGGCTGATGAAGTGGAGGTTTAGTCGGTATGGCTCAGGCTACATACGCCGTAACATCTGCAGTCCCGACACTTTTTCCGTAAGTGGGATTAATCCCCTAAAGACAGGAAAAAAAAAAGCTTGAAAGCATATGAATCGTTATATTACGACTTCTAAAAACGTTTTTTATTAGGGATGTTTAGATGATTATTAATGTAAAAAACTCTGGCAACGATGTTACTTAACTTTTCCGTATTTACAAGAGCTTAAAATGTTTAAAACGTTTTTAAACCATACTGTTAAGACTACACTTACTTCTTTACTTAACGAAGAAAATGTCCTAGATAAGTTGTTAAACCTGTAAAACGTTGTTAAAATTCGATCTAATTCAACGCTATCGTAAAAACAGTGTTGTATTGAAACATAAAATCCGGTTAGAAAGAAAATACTTTGAGTTTAAAAAAAAAAATAATTTTTAAAAAACGAAACATTACTATAAAAAAAATCAGGTTAGTTTTTCTATGTAAACGCATCATTTAGAGAAAAAAAAAACAAAAAATTACTTCTATAAACCGAAATATGCAAAAGCTACTGCAATTCATAAAAAAATACGTCTTTTCATAAAATAATAAAATACACAAATTCACAAAATGTTTTATCGATTTTAATAATTTTACGTTGAACTATTCCTAACACATTATGTAAATACATGGCTAAACCTACCGGGTCGGTCTAGTGACAAACTGGTCGTCGTAAATCAGCTGATTTCGAAGTCGAAGTTCTCAGATTCAAATCCTAATAAAGATAGTTGCTTTTATTCGGATTTTAATACTAGATGGTGGATATCGGTGTTCTTTGGCGGTTGGATTTCAATTAACCACACCTCTCAGGAACGGTCGGCCTGAGTTTGTACAGGACTACACATTTAACGGTACAGTTACATTACACTGATAAGTCGCTAATAACTTTTATCGTTGATGCGTCTATAAATAAAATTATTAAAAGAAATACAAGGCTAACAGACACACATATATATAACGACATTTTTAAGGGTAATTATATCATTTTTGGAGACGTCAGATCTCAAAACGTTCTGGTTCCTCAAAACTGAAAGGGCTTTAATGCGATCGACAGAAAGCTTTTCCTATGTTGCATACAAGTTATAATAGCTATAAACCTAAATTTAATTTGCCATTTGAAATTACAATGGAAAGAATAGCTTTTTTTTTACTAGGAATTATCGTGACAAAATTATTGACAAACAGTATATTACAATTTTCACATTCTGTTTTTTTTTAGATGAATAAATAAAAAATCGGTATAAAAAAATTTTAAAGATTTAATTTGCCGATTAAAATAAACATCCTAGTAATTTTTTCTATGTTTTCAAATAGATAAATAAGTCTATCGATGAAGAGTTTAAAAAAAAAAAATAAATAAATTTAATCAGTAAAATAGTTGATATACAGGTAAATTAATCATAAAATTCAATTAAATTCCGCTGGATTCCGATCGGATCGATCGATCGGTTGTAATTCTTAGGAAATTTTAAGCAGAGAGCTGCATTCGTACCTAGGTGTAGTTTAAGTGCATCTACATAAATAAAACCTGAACACCATCTTTAACGCAAAAGATTTATTTTCAGTTCTGTAAGTTTAAGTGAGAATAACCCGTATTTAAATTACTCGAACATGGGAGTTAGTTATAAAAGCTCTTTACAATCTGTAAACGAGAAGGATTAACGTAAAGAGAAAACAGGGGAAATTTAAGATGTATTCTTCCATAGAAAAACTTAGCGTTGTTACTTTAAAGGGTAAACAACGGCGGTTATACGCTGTCATCTAGTTTATAAATTATTAAGATGACTATAAAAATATACTCGTAATTCAGTTTAAATTAGGTCGTTATTATAAGGTACCCTTAAGTAGAATCACTACAAAACAATATTCACTCTCCTTTTCGTCCGTCGGTTAATAAAGTAAATATTTCTACAATAGTCTGTTATCTGTGCTTAAACATCCATTATTTCAGAACAAGAAAAATATATTTAGCTTCTTGATTCATCATGAAAAAATCAAAATACAATTTACAACAAAAAAAATAGGATTGTTTTTATTTTTTAATTTTATTTTCACATACAAAAAAGTTAAATAAAGAAAATCAAGAAATTAAATATAACAAAGATTAAACTGTTAAAGTAAAAAAAAAAAAAAAAATGTAATAATTTTTACCTTAAATAATATAATCAATTTTAAGGCTTCTTTATTTACTGTTCTTTATAGAAAATAAACTGGAAATTTCTGGCATTCTAGGCAAGTAGCTTTCAATATTAATCTATTGAAATATCTATTACTGAAGAAGTAATTAATATGATTTTTTATTTTTTTTTTATGTTAAATGAATAAATTAAATTAAGATACCTATCAGTATAAGTACAGAATAATAGAAGAATGTAATTTATTAATTTTATACCATTATAGTAATAGATTTTTAAGTTTTAATTCGGGTATTTGATATCTTCGTTTTAATTATTTGCATAATATTGTTTTGTTTTTGCCATTAGATGAATTGAGCTGTTTTAAGCTCAGTTTTAAAGTTGTAAAGAGGCAGGGCAATGCGTTCGCGTTCTAATTCAAGAATATTACTATTAATTTGAATTTGCTGTTATTAAAGAACAGGTTTACTTTTTATGTATTTACCTTTACTATTTTTAAAACAAATTGTTATTGTATAATATTTTGAAATTTTTCATGTATTCTTAGGATCTTAATCTTTAAAACTTCTAACAAGTACTCTAAACCTACCCTCACTTATTCCTTCCGATTGTAAAACGGTAAAAACCAGAAATAGAGAAACAGGAATAGAATTAATGTGAGATATGCGGGTTTTGGTTCGATATCGGTCGCAACCGTATAAAGAGTGGTACTAGCTAGATATGAAAGTACACTAATCGATCTGTAGAGTTTACACGTTAAACAAATAAATAGTCTACGCTTATTCTTTTACAGAAAACGACAGTCCTAGAGTCTAGATCAAGCACTAATGAAAGCCGATCGAAATTACACCCGCCGAACGCGTGCAGTTCTGATGACCGTTTTCATGAAGTCGATTCACAGATCCGAATAGATCAACGGGCGAGTAAAGCGATTTACGGTAAGCATTGCTTCGCTCTAGGCCAAGAATTTGTTGACAGAGAAGCGTCTACAGCCGGCTGAGAGCGGGCGAACTATATGAAGGGATTTATGATCGCATTCCAGGAGCAAGTGACTGCAACAAGAAGTTGTATTTAGCATGTCGTAGTTGATTTCACTCCTCCTGACGATCTATAAGGACGATGTTACCAGGTCCCGGATAGTATCGATCGTGTAACATTAGAATGCAGACTTCTTGTTCAAGCCGACTTCCTAAGACTACTCGCTGGACTTGCCTGTATAATCAACCAGAAGGTAACGAAGAAATGCGAGCTCGTATCTATTTGCTAGCCCTACCACACTAATGTCAAATTTTCTGTATTGAAAAACGATCGCTTTAAGTCGTATTTCGATCGAGCAAATCTGACCGACAAAACTATTTGCCGCAGTAGAGCAGATATCATGTTAATTGACCTGGTGAAGAGACGTACGTAACTCATAGACATCGCCGTTCCCAGCAACAACAAGCACAGCCTTATTTCTACAATCAAAGAAAAGAAAAATTAATACCGACAAGTGGCTGTTGAGGTTAAGCGCTTGTGGAATACGTTATCAGTAACTGTAGCGTCATTAGTGTTGTCTAGCATCAGAATCAATCGGAAGGAACTTTTTGAAGGATTAATTTCGTGGGATTACCGGAGACGCTACACAAATCCATACGGAAGGCTGTAATACTAAGTATATATGGAACGGTTCGCGAATTCATGGGTTCTCATTAATTTAAATAAAGATTTTAAATACTTATTATCATCAACAATTTAGTATACATTTTTCGATAGTAAAATAACTTTATGCTCTTCCGATACGTGAGAATCAAGTTTTACCAAATTTGTATAAACTGCTGCCAACACACAATATTATAACGTATATTATTATTATAATTTATTTTTGCCATTGTGATGTCAAAGATTTTGAAACCCCCAAAACCGTAGAAGGATCCTTTTTCATACGTACAATATAGCCAGTCAGTCAGCCAGCTATGTTAATTATCCTTAAACAGAATACAAAATTTAAAAAAATTAAAACATAATATATCTATTTTGTAACCGGAGGTAAATTTAAATTAGACAGAATATGTTACAATAAAAAATATATATAATTTTTAATTATAATAATACTTAAAAACAAAAAAAGAAATATTTATTTACCTTTTTCACAAAAAATTCCTTCATAATCAAGATTACGACATTCACAAATAGGTCCGCTATCAGTCGAAATACAAATTCCTCCATGTTGGCACGGATCATGTTCTTCACATGCATCAGTCAGATTACCCCTTAGACCCTGAAAAAAAAATGAATGTAAATATTATTTATATGATAAAATACATCGATTAAAAATTATTTTAATTTAATTATTTATATAAATCAGAAGTCCGTCTATATTTTTGTAGAAATGTTCACTTAAAATGAATAAATTGCTGGGTCGATCTAAATTATATTTTAATACTGTATTCATTTACTTTGAGAAAGGTTTTAGGCGTAAATATATATCTAAATAACTCTATTACTGGGTGACCGTTTAAGTTGAAATCGACAACGTGCTGTTTTTATAGTGTCATTTTCTGTATAATATATTTTTTGTAGTTGAATAAATTATGTTATGTAAGAGAGAGATCTGGAAGCGAAATATAGAAAATAGTTTTTGTAATTTCAATTTCATTTGTCATAATCGGTTAAAGTTAATATCAGCATTTAAATAGGAACATTTTTATAATTGTACTGTTTTAGTACGTAAACGAATAAAGTAATTTTTTATCATCTATTTATTTATATCTTAGGTTTTTTCTATCGACAATAGTGCGTCATTCTCCAGCTTATTCTCCATCTTTGCTTTTTATATAAAAATAAAACAGAATCACACGCTATATAAATTTCATTCCGTATGTTTAGACATCACACGTGAATGATTTAATCGATTTTAGTGTACTAGCAATGCGAACTTATATTAACGCGTGCTAATAGCGTAGTTAAGAAAACTTAGATGCAAAGTAACGAATAAAAATAGTTTTATGTTCTAAAATATATCGTATAGACATACATCTTTATGTCTAGTATACATTTATGTGTAGTATTTATGTATTTATTTATGTATTTATGTATAGTATACATTTTTAGTAATAGTTTTAATATATTTTCCCTCTAGATGCACTGTACAGCTCTTAGCTATGTAAACAGTAAACCTGTTTATTTTGTACTGAGTTTATCAAATTGAAATCTACGTCGCAAATGGATTATTAAAGCGAAAAGCGGAATTTCATAAGTAAGTAATAGCGGATAGTAAGCTAAGATAATCTTAATTTATTAGCGAGTCGTAATCACCGTTTCCAAGGACAACAGTTATCAGTAATTGATATCTGTCGAAAAGATTTGTACATTAGCGTTGCCTAGATCACAGGATCACAGGTAACTTAGATAAAATATTGCGCTATCCGGTCAATTCGATGGAAGTACTGAGCAGTACTTATACAGCCCAAGGTAGGATGCGAAGTAGTCGATATCGGGTAAGGAGTGAAGGGGGAAAACAAGTGAAAAATTTCCAGTAGCAGTAGTTCGGCGATAAAGTGTCCCCTGTTGTCAGCAAACGATAGCAAATCTTTTGATAAAGACAAGTTTATAAAAAAACTACACGCGTACGATTTTAGCCTAATAAGTTTAAACCTTTTTACGATAAAATCTCTAATAACCTAACTGCAAACCGGCATAAAATTGGAAAATTTCGTTTAGCCGTAAACCATCACAAATAAAAGATGTAAAATCAAAAGAACGACTTATACAGATCAAAAAATAAAATTGAACAAAAGCCTTAATATTTTATCAAATAGGATTTTAAGCCTTTTCAAAACGTTTTTATGATTCGATCGCTTATCGTACCCCATAGTTGAATTCCGTAGGTCAAAATCGGTTTCAGGACCTCCAGGAGGGCAGCAATTGCTTGTTAGATAATATACTTGCGACCACCAGATTAACAACCAGTATATCTCCCTGAAGTTAACGTTAAGCTGCGTCCTTTTCTCACTGATATAAATCCTCCACATCAGACTGTATCAGATCCGGATACAGTCCAAAGTATCGCACACTGTTAGCGTACGGAATGAAAACACCATTAAGCTGAACTCGCGAGCAGTTACCTCTCCTCATCGCAGACGTAATACGCGTTAAATCGCCGGATTAACCTTCATATTCTATCTAGCTAGCCGCTCGTTAATTAGATTCAATGCGGCTTATAGTTTAACATTACGATAGAATCACCATTCATAGCCAGGATTTCCGTGTCGTCCGCAAATGATGCAAAACATTTTACGAAAAACATTGATATACACGATTATCTGAGATCACCAAACGTTCGAGAGAGATACGGTACAAGATTCGGTACAAAATACGAAATGAGACTGAAAAAACATTGTGTGAACTGGCTCGCGGATACCTTCCTGGATAACACCCAGGACGTTAGGCGCCTAAAGCGAGTGCATATATTAGATCTGTAAGTTCTCGAGGTTTGAGGCGAATCCGTCGCTATCTCAGGGTGTTGCAGATCGTCAAATTCTTCATTTCGTTTCGCCATTTACTTTAGTTGATTCTTGGATTTGTTTCCTCATTTATTTGTTTTATTAGTTTATTCTTTGTGTGATTAAGACTATTTTTTTGGTGTTTTCTTTGCTTTTAAGTTTTAAACTTTATCGATATTCTTCGGGGTCATATTTGCTTGTATTTATTTACGTTTATTATACATTTATGTATAATGAACAATTGTATGTATACATATACCGTTCTTTGAGGGATTTCAACGGAAATTTAATAAAAAAATTCTTATATAAAAATTTAAAAAATAATTCATTTTAACAACTTTCAAAAGAATAGTTTTTTAAATTTAAAAAACAAAGGGCCTCCGTCCTTCTTTTTGCGATAATTTTTTTTTTTAAGGAGATTACATAAACTATGATTTAAAATACTTAAAATTTGAAGAAAATATGAACATATTTTTTTCAAAATTTTTTTTGGCGCCTTCCGTTTCATTTAATAAGATAAGAACTGGTATCCTAAAAAATACCGGGTAATTTTGCAAATATGATCTTAAACGACAAATTCTTTATGTAATTAAAATTGTTTATAATGAATTTTGGTTTTAGAGATCAATAATTAAAGCGAATTACTGTTTAGACTCTTTTATCGATTAACAAGAAAAAAAAATACATAAGATCTGTGCTGTTAACAACGTTTTGTCCTGAAACGTTACCTGCTAATTCTTTTATAAAATATCTTTAAAATTTACTGAATATAATGAATTTGGTTTAAAATTTACTGCGAAAGAAATCTTTTAAACTAACGTTAACGGAGATTTAGATATAATAATTGTGAAAAATTATTTAAAGTTGCGCGTCGCAACGATTACAACCGATCAAATAATCTGGGAATTATTTTTTATCTGTAAAAAAGAAAATAAAACTTTCTGATAATCTATTTTATGGACAGACGAAGCAAATTTTGATTTTAAAGAGTCTATTAACCATACCGATAGTTAATCGATCGAATAAATAATTTCATGAAGTAATACATCATGAATTTTGTATATTAAACTCGCTGAGGATTAGGAAGATATTTCAAAATCAGAATCGTTAGGAACTTATTTATTATCACAGGGGCTAACATTTTGTATTAAAATCAGTAGACTTGAAAGGTACGTAAAATCGAGGAGAGAAATACGAGTCACTGGCTTTAACACTACTATGCATTAATCAAATTAAAAAAAAAAAAAGTTCAGATTTAACTGTTTGTTATTTAATAATGTAAGGCGGTCATTCTGTTTGTTCATGTTCTAAGTTAGTGGAATATATTCGTATACGGAATGTTTGCTTTATGCGTATGCGAATATGTTCAATCCTTGTCCATTCGTTCCCTCTCTTTGTTCGTCCGCAGGAATTCAGTTAATTAAATACCATACAGTACTTAGAGATACTGCGGGCTGTTTTGTTGCCAGAACTCGAAAGCAATTATGCAACCGATTCATCGATTTGGTGGTGTGATGTAACATTAGATCGCTTCGGTGTAAATCTTTCAATGAAAAATATTTGACTAGCGGATCAGTACACCGTGCACAAATCGTTTGGATATCGCTTTCATATTACTTGATGTCATAATTTTATTTAACGAAGTTTCAGAATTTAGTGCCATCTTTACTCTTTAACAGAATTAATGTACGTAAAATATTAATTTGTTTTTATCGTTAATGCGTATTCCATACAAGAATCAGATCTAATGATTAGAGTAAAAATGTACGGACGATAAGCTCCGGTACATAAAAGAGTGAGTGAGATAAGGATAAAGTCTGTTGTCTATATCGACTGCTTTTAGGATTATTAGCATCTTAAATTTTTTATGGCATTTTAATTTTAGCTGAAACTAAAAATTATTTTATGGAAATACGGTTGGTAAGGCTGGATTAAAAAAGGAGAGATATTTAAGCTGAAAATAAATAATAAAAACGCAAAAGAAATTTTACAAAAAAGCGGAAGTAATGAAAAGTTAAATATTATGATAGTAATTTATTATCAGAAGTTACAGAATTTTGTTATTAAATAGTAAAATTAAAGAAGGATGGAGGAAATAATGAAAATATCAATAAATGTTATTCAAAGAAGGGAGAAATTTTATACAGAAAAAACTCTTTACTACCATCATCATACAAAAATAGCTTTACGATTTTTTTTTAGTTGAAAATAATCAAATACTATTTAGTGTTTTATCGTGAACGACCTACAATTATAGAAGATAAAACGTGTTGGGAGAGGGGAAAACTAAATTTTATGACGTAAGAAATTGTTAAACGTATAGGATGTAACATAATCAAAATAAAAAGTTCAGTGTAACAAAGAAATAATATCTATAAAGTTTTCAGTTAGTTGCAAATCACTGAAGACAAATAAATACGCTTAACCTGAAAATGGGGAAAGCATTTTGAACGTTTTTATGTAGTAAGATATAAAGTTGAAACCAAAATATAATGTCATTTTTTTGTTTATTGTTAGCTTATTATCAAACAATCATTATCTACAAATGGATTTGAAGCAAGCAATTTTACACTATCGGTCAAATTTTATCGCTTCAAATTTTAAAACTGAGATATCACAACTACGATTACAAAGAGCTAATAAAAACGAATAGGAAGAAATTAAAGCATAAAAAGGATAAAGTAAAACAAAAGTAGAAAGAGGAAGTAGGTATCGGCTTGTTTAAATGTAAGAGAACTCCATTATAAAGAACTGTAATCAATTATCGTGAAGCAAGCACGCTAACATTTCCTTCTGTAGATAAACGAATAGGTTTCTGGTAACGTAGGTAATTTCAGGTTGAAAATTGAGTGGAAACGTTTGTTGTTAATCGATTGAAAACTTTAATGCGATCAATTAAATTATTTTTAACAATACTATTTTAATGAAAAAGAATTCTAATCTCTTCTTGTTGTTTACTTGAAATAAAATAACAGAGATTTATATAAATAAAATCATTATAATTTTTAGTTGTTTGTTAATAAATAAAATAAAATAAAATTTAATAACAATACCTTAAAATAGATTGTGAATAATTTAAAGAACTTTAAACAACTGCATTTAAATATGAAAGAATTAAATTTAATATTATATACAATCAAATCCTTCTCAATTAAATACATACATACAGAAGTAGTCATATTATTATGCCCAACGTTATACGAAGTAGACGATGTGGTGTAAGAATCATTTCGGATACCAGAGTAATTTTTCTTCTAAGATATAACGGTTCATTCTAAAAAACCTGAATTTTGCTTAAAATACGGTTAGGTATTTATATATAATTTTTACTTTTCCGTCTAGATAGCGCAATTGCGGAGCTGCAGTTTTAGAAAGGAAAGTATTGTAATCGGTCCGGTTTGGGCATATGAGGTTTTCACCCGATCTTTGCGTTTGGAATTTACGGATGGAAATTTTCCAGATGTTAATGTTTTCCGTATGTACGTGTGCGGTGTATGTTCGGTGTCGTCCTCTAAATCATCATTATATCTCCAGAACTACTGGACCGATTTTGACAAAACTTGGTCAGAACTTACTTCGATATATGGGGCATTGATTCTATTTAATTTTCAACTTAAAAGATCAAGGGGGTGATGCTGAAGAGCAATGTCACCCTTAAAATCTCGAGATTTCAGTTAATTAAGGTCATATTTTTCTAAGGCGCATTTGTTAACGATTAAAAAAATAACAATATTTGCCAAAAAAACTTTAGCACAATCGCACCCCCACCCCAAAAAATGCTGTTGTCGTCTGCTATGTTTTGAGTTCACAGGTGAGCGGTAGAATTAAATAAATGAATAATATTTAAAGTGTAAAAAAGTAACTCGGTCTGGTTGGGTCTCCAACTCGATCGCCCGGTCGATTCGGTACCTGGTACGTTAAGCCTCGCGGCTACACCAGCTGCAAGTGAAAGTTGTTCTATGTAAGTTGTGAAATTAAATTATTTTAGTTAGTACCGATTGTCGCCGCTAGTACCGCCACACCTGTGCGAATTAAATACCGTATGCGCGCGCGCTTTAGTTAGAATCATTGCATTAAATGACGAAATAAATATTATATTTAAATAAAATAATAAATATTTAATATTATGTTTCGTGTGAAAGCCGTACATTAGAAACAACCTAAGTTATCAATAATAGCGCGGGACTTCATTCAAAGATTTTAAGAAATTGGTAAATTAATATAACTTTTAAAAAAATGGCAATGCGTATGTAAGTATTTATTTGTACTAATGTTCTCTACAAACACGACTGATCTGATTAATTGAATTCTTTAACCGATAAAATTATCGAATTTTTTAAGGAAAAAGGGGTTTTATTCAGTTGCTTTGTCCATTTCAAATTTGATCAATTACATTAATTTATTTCAGTTTCTTTTACTGTTAAAACGAAATTACGTATTTCCAATATTATGTAATGACATACCTTTTGTAATAAAACTTAAAGAATAAATTTACAGATATTTTAACTAGACGTGATAATCTACAAGATTGAAATCCCTTCATTGCGTTTCCTTCATTTAAAATATTTACCGTTGTAAATAATTAGCTAATTCTTCTTCTTAGATCTTTTTAGATCTTTCAGACATCCTCCGTCAGTCTATAAGCCGTATCCTTTTTACGAATCCTACTTTTAATTCCTTCTTTTTCGAGTACAGTCGGTGTTATTATCTCCCATAAGATACTTAAATTTGCCTACTTAGTTTATATTTTGTTCCTTTTCAAATATTTTTTCTTTTACAGTTTTTATCACCGGTTATATATTATTTTTTTTTTAAAAAAGATATTCTAAACCTATATCTTTGATGTTTTTTGCCAAATAGATGAACAGTACTTTTAATTTTGCTTCTTCTATAACTGTAGCTAGGGGAACAACGTCATCTACAAAGCTAAATGATTAACGGTTAATATTTTTTTCGCTTCCTAAATATACAGATTCTGAGATTCGATGTTTAACCTGTTTTTTATTCCGTTTTGTATTTATTTTTCCTAAGGCGATATTGAATAAAATTGGAAAGAATCCATCACCCTGCCTTACGACGATTTTTTATCCCAAATGCTTCTGACGATTCTCTACGTAGAATTATATATAATTAACTAATTAAATGTAAATAATTAATAATTCACTTCCTCGAAAATAGGTTACATTTTAACATTTAATTCTTCAAAGTGCATTTATTAAAAAAAACTCAATAGAAAAAAATAATTAAACTCGTTCCAGTTTTGTTAACACTTATAATTTACGCTGAATTTTATAAAAAATTTGAAGCGATTAAAGATAAAATGAATAAAATCTATACAAGGAACATTAAACCGACAATGCCTTTTTTTAAACGGTGTTCGGGGAAACATTTTTGTTGTAATTTAGATTTTGTAAATAATTTAATAAATATTTTTATTTTTAGCGATAAGAGTTTTGTTTTGACCTGAATTTTATTTCCTTTCGATAGAGATTAGTCCATTAAATTTCAAAACTTAATTCACAGATCCACTATAACGAAAATAAAACTAAATTATTTAAATTTTAAACCTGATTACTGCGGTCTTAATAAGAAAAAAATTAGTTAATTCCTTACTCGAAATTTAACGGAAAAGTACTAAAACTTACAATTTAATTTCTTACACGTTAAACGGAGTATATATATCTTGGATTATTTCTCAATGAAAATATTGGAATTGTGATGAATTTAGTTTCAAATGCTGCCAATAAAATAAAATATCAGATGATAGTATGATAATAGTGACGCTGAAAATAAATTTCCCTATTTAGTATTTTAAATTTTAAACGATGAAGGGTCAAAGAACAATTTTTTAGGTAATTCAAAATGATCAGGATCATTAAAAAGTTAACGATAGCTTACGAAACGGGGCGATGGTAATTAAATCGCTAAATTGTGGCTTACACAATAATCGAGTGGTCCGTAACAACTGTAAAATACTATTAGATTAAATAATTAAATTAAACGTGATAATATTCGCTTATAGAATTTTTAAATCTTTGCGATATAACATATTTATAAATATTACTATGAAGAAATAGCTTTTACAGATAGAAAGAGCAAAATCAATTATATAGAAATTTAAAGTTTAATAAAATATACCTTTACATTTTAAAAGTTTCATTTACAAATAACACAAATTTATAAAAAAACAAATCGGCTAAAGAAAATTAAATAAAAAAAGTAATAATAAAAAATGATATCTAGCAATTTTCATACCGTAAGCTGAACGAGTACTTCCCTTGAGGTCTTATTTTCAATCTGTTCTTCATTTTTCATGTTTTTATTTTCATTAAGACCTCGGCTTCGAAATCATTTTTATAATTATTTTTCTTTTTTTATGTCTTCGGAATATTGTAGATTCGTTGGGAACAACCTGACCCTTTGTACTGAATACATATTCTTTAAGCGCGAAAGAAAATGTACCGGAACTAATTCTAGATAACAGTGAAGTCGATACATATAATCTAACAGAAGAAATTCAATTAGTATACTATGAATAAATTGAAATATAATTAACTTTTATTATCTTTGTTTGGTAAAAAAAGAAAAAATAAATTTTTCAACTTCAGGAATAAGGAAGAAAAAAAAAATATATATATATATAAATATTATATTTAACTTTTTTTTTTATCTATAAGTGACTTCTATTTAAAGCATCTCCGAAGAGAAGGAATAATACTTGATCATAAATTCAGTTTTACGTAGCACATCGTAACGAATTTAATGAAAGATTTTTTTATTTATTTTGACTGTTAAAAATAAACTAGCTATTACATTTAAAAAATGTTTTAAATTACTGTTTTGAACAATATATTTTACAGTCATTGGGTTTCATTTCTCCTTATCGATTTTAATTTAACGTCAAATATTCGGTACATCACTTACACAGAGTGGATTACATTATATTCTTCTTTTTTTTTGTCTTCAGTCATTTGACTGGTTTGATGCAGCTCTCCAAGATTCCCTATCTAGTGCTAGTCGTTTCATTTCAGTATACCCTCTACATCCTACATCCCAAACAATTTGTTTTACATATTCCAAACGTGGCCTGCCTACACAATTTTTCCAATCTACTTGTCCTTCCAATATTAAAGCGACTATTCCAGGATGCCTTAGTATGTGGCCTATAAGTCTGTCTCTTCATTTAACTATATTTTTCCAAATGCTTCTTTCTTCACCTATTTGCCGCAATACCTCTTCATTTGTCACTTTATCCACCCGTCTGATTTATAACATTCTCCTATAGCATCGCATTTCAAAAGCTTCTAATCTTTTCTTCTCAGATACTCCGATCGTCCAAGTTTCACTTCCATATAAAGCGACGCTCCAAACATACACTTTCAAAAATCTTTTCCTGGCATTTAAATTAATTTTTGATGTAAACAAATTATATATTTTTTAACAATGAAAAGATTTTTGAAAGTGTATGTTTGGAGCGTCGCTTTATATGGAAGTGAAACTTGGACGATCGGAGTATCTGAGAAGAAAAGATTAGAAGCTTTTGAAATGCGATGCTATAGGAGAATGTTAAAAATCAGACGGGTGGATAAAGTGACAAATGAAGAGGTATTGCTGCAAATAGATGAAGAAAGAAGCATTTGGAAAAATATAGTTAAATGAAGAGACAGACTTATAGGCCACATACTAAGGCATCCTGGAATAGTCGCTTTAATATTGGAAGGACAGGTAGAAGAGAAAAATTGTGTAGGCAGGCCACGTTTGGAATATGTAAAACAAATTGTTAGGGATGTAGGGTGTAGAGGGTATACTGAAATGAAACGACTAGCACTAGATAGGGAATCTTGGAGAGCTGCATCAAACCAGTCAAATGACTGAAGACAAAAAAAAAAATTCGATAATATTTGAATTCGCTTGTTTCTTTCATTTTTTCTTTACCTTGTGTAAAATGTATATTGTTAATTTTAAAAATCGGTATTGTTTGTTTCTTTTAACGATTAAAAATTGTTTAACAAAGGATATATCAAAGCTTTAATGCTGTTCTATGTTTCTGAAAAATAAATAAATAGATTATTAATAATATTATTATATTACAACAATAATAATCTTATTATATTTAATTTTTTGTTCATATTTCTTTCGCATTTAAGTTCATCTTTTTTTTTCTAATTATATAATATTTATTTTCATCTTTTACTTTAACTGTACCTATACTTTCATTGCGGTATTATATTTCCTTCAAAATACCACCGTTATGCTTCCACAGCAGTAAAATTATTTTAGCCTAATATTTATTTAAATTTTATTTTATGTGATTAGACTACCTGCTGTTAATTTGAATAAATGAATATCATTTACACGATTTAAATATTAGCCTAGATTATTGCGTGATTTTACTTGATTATAATAGGTATAATCAAATATTTAGGCTTGGTTTTAGCGATGGGAGGTGTTGACCTTAAGATATTTTACCTCAAGATATTTTTACTTAGAAAAATTTTACGCTATAAAAAATCGTACTTATTATTCGTACTTCTCAATCAGCTGTTAGTAATGCGGTATACCAAATCATTAATTATTTTCTTGTTCTAAATAAACGGGATGACTTTCTTACCAAGAAAATTGAGATCTATAGTACATAGGAGCATAACCATTTTATAATTCCGAAAGGGTTTTATTAACGATCGAAGTAAAATATGCACTATATGGACGTGTTTACGGCCGTGGGAAACAAGGATTTACAGGTTTAATTTGCAGAGTGGGAAAAATAGAAGCTTTCCGTTAATTTCACATTAACTTTTTAAAAATTTCCTTCGGTAAAAAATAAAAATGTTTTTTGTGATACGAGATATCACGATCAAAACTATTGATTCTTTTACAGAGAACGTTTTGAAGTCGGCTCCAGATTTAGTGTTAGTAAATTGTTCGTAAATGTTTGTTTTTCAATCAATTTTTACTTTTTAGTGCGTATTTTGAAACGGCTTTTATTTCCTTATTTATTTTTATTTTTTTATAAATTTATTAAAATCTTTTATATAGAAGTTTAAGTTTCTCAAAATCATTTTATATAAGAGACAATACTGGAAAATAAAATTCAGAAGAATAACCATATCTAATTTTGCTTAAAGCTCGTGAAAACTGAGTTTTCGTCGCAAGATTTTGAAAAGTTTTTTTACTATATAAAGTTTCGAAATCTTTTCAGATTAACGTCGGTATTTTATCTATAAATTTTACTGCTTTGAAGAATAAATATCAGTTAGAGAGAATAGACTGCTGTAGAAAAATAATTGAATCGCTATATATTTTTTTTGTGACAATTTAGGAATCGCTACAAATTGAATCAACGGCAGTCTTCAAAATCGATTTCCTAACCTATAATTCTGTAGCGCTTCGTTTTAAGAAAGAAAGGATAAATTAAAATTTAAAGTTAATAAAATTGTTTATAGAAGAGTTCTTATCGTTTTAATTATAAGATGAAAGGTCTAGAAAATATAGTAACATAGAACTGGACGGCACAGTATTAAGCTTTCACCGGTGTCCGGTGTACAAGCAACCGCAAATAGCCACGTCACTTAACACATTGCGTGCAGTGGACACTGCGTCGTTTATCATCAGCTTGTAAAATTATCACTTACTTTAAAAAAAATTAAATTATTTCTTCCAGTTTAAACGAGAATTTTATTTATAATTTCCAGACTTTTATTAAATTCTGTCGGAATGTGTAAAATAAATCTCATTAAAAAAAACCCTTTCGTTTTACTGAAGACCTGTTTAAAAAACTAGCTTTTTTTTCATTGAAAAAAAATTTCAATGAAATTTCATTTCATTGAAATTTTTCATTTTATTGAAAGGTCAATGAGAGATTATGAATCTGTTATACCTTTACAAAGTAAAAAAAAAAAAAAAAATTTTTTAAAACTTAAACGTTGCATATGTGTGTGTGACAGAGGGTCCGCGTATTGTACAACTTATTTAAGATTCGGTGTCACGTTCATTTCTCAGGTTAGAGATTTCTGAGAATGCTATTAATTTAATCCCAAAGTTATAATGCTTAGAGATAGTTTCGTATCCAATTAAAAGTAATTAATATAACCCTACCTGGCTGTAAGCTTGAATCCTTCTTCTCCAACTAACAGCTGATTAACGACAACCGTAACTCAACCCGAGAACGGTTAATCTTTTAAACGGGGAAATTTTTAAATGAAAATACTTTTAATTAAGTTTTTTATACCGTTTTAAGAAAGAATTTCTGAATTCGGTACTTTGTTTTTGAGGTGATGGCGATTTATTTCTTAGATTTATCAAAATACTAGTATTATCATTTTATTATATAAAAAATAATACTAAACGTCATAAAAAAACAAATTTAAGACCGATAAATTGGTTTCAGTTATCGATATTTTAGAAATCATTCTCTGGTTTTGCAGATATCGGTATGAAATTGTTTTATTTGAATAATAAAAGTACCCTGCGTTATTGTAAAATTATAACCTTAAATTTTATATGTTGGTTAGGTGTAATAATCAAACCAGATTAAAGACCGTTGTAAATGACAAACAAATCGCTTCAGAAATCATGACAGCCATTCTCAAGCACCCGTGCCAGGCTTATAAAGGAAAATGAAAATGGAAAATTTTTTTGTTACTTTTTTTACCGATCCTAATATACTATTACTCATCTGATACCAAACTAACTGAAATACAGAGGTTTAGATCTACAGCTGACACCCTCAATCTATTCCTTCGCAGAGATTGATTGTATAATAAAAATCATTTATTCACCGAAAAGCGACTCATTGAATAGCGCTTTTTGTACTATAAATGCCTTGCATGTAAAATAGGCTTTACAAATATTCGAACATATCGTGTAAAGCAACAAATTAAGTGACCCTTCTATTAAGGATCAATGCAATGCATTATATATATATAATGCATTCTATTATATATATTCCTTGCATTATATACTAGCTGCAGTGGCGTGCCACAGGCATGTCCTCCGTAGCTAGGCCCTCCGGGAGGGTTGCCCTGGCGGGCGGCGATAAATTGAAAGTGGCGGAAGTTAAATTAGAAATTTAACTCTAGAAATTGATATTAATGAATCGGGATTTTCTGCTAGTCACCGGTACATTCCGGTGCCTACTTTCTATTTTATAAAGAAAAAACAGTCACATAAATAAAGAAATATATAATTTATATATATTTCGCATATATATCGATATATAATAATATAACAAGTATACACCTGACCCCCACGAGACATATTCTAACTAATCGAGATTTTCCGCTTGTGATCGGTACATTCCTTTGCACACGAAAAGGGACGGACAAACAAACACACGGACAGGCACACATACAAATACCTTTCAGTAGGATAGGATATATATTCTGTCCTTTTAGTTGGCAATTATTATAAATTGTACGTCTGATTAAAAGAAACACATTCTGCTTAAAAAAGTAAGTTTTCTTTACACAATTTCAGAAATATATGGAATAAATAGTTAAAATTTGTATAGATCTGAATTCAATAGAAATATTGTTTCTACAGATAAATAAACGGGTTAAGAATTTTATTTTCCTTTATTATCGAAAAACTTTTAATCTAATACATTTTTTAAATATATAAAGGTACCTTTTAAAAATTCAACTTTATAGACCAATTTGTAGCATCTTGTAGGAAGTCTTGTGTCGACGCCTACGTTACCACCAGTTTATTTCTAAAAGATTTTGAACTAATAATTCTATAAATTTATACCTCGGCAAATAAAAACATGTAGCTTTGATACAAAATAAAGAAAAGAAAAACATTTCAAAAGCTTTAAAAAATTTTACTTTTTTATTAAAAGACAAGCGAGTTGCGAGTACCCGTGTAGTAATAGCTACAGCCATTAGGCTAACATCATTAGGACACGTTTTATATAAATATGCAATACTCACTTATTTGAGTACAATTTGGAACCGCAGCATCATAAGGACTGTCTAAAATAAAGCTGTAATTCGTATTAACACACACAGTCAGTTGGATAATAAACCTATATTATTTTAAATTCACGTTATCTTTACGTAACAAATAAACAGTGCTTACTAAAAATGACTATATAAATATGATTATATGTTGACGGATTGTATATCGTGCGCTGCGAGTATTGTTTTCTACAAAGGTTGGTAATCCTGAGTTTCCGAAGTTTGTTTCCGCGATCCAGTTAAGCTAGTGACCTTGAGACAAGAAGGGGTGTCTGGTTCTTTGTTCACTGCGTGTTCGTGACGCTCAGAATGGTATTAACTTACGGTGAATATTTTTTGTTTAATACAACTTCCGTGAAAACGGTGACTACACGTAGACAATGAAAGACCAGCGTTAGATTTCCTAAGCGGAACGGGTTCCTGATGGATGTAATGTAAGAGGGCTAATCGAGAAATTTATCAATACGGGATCGGTAAAGGACTACGAACGAAGCGGTAGATTATCGGCACTCGATGAAGAAAAACCGCAATACATATCAGCCACTATGCAACTAATCCTAACAAGTCCATGCGAACGATGCCCCGTTAGAAGAGCATCGGTGTTGCAACAGCGATGCACACAAGACAGTTCGTAAGAAGCTCAGTCTCATCTCATGTAAAGTGAAAGCGGTTTAAAAGTTGTCCGCCACAGACTGTGGGAAGGGAATTCAACACTGCGAATGGTTTCAACGGTTTTTAGAGGACAATTCTGATATATTTTGGAGTACGTTTTCTGTACCGATGAGGCACTGTTCCATTTATTAGGGAGTACGCACGCACTAAAAACACGTTTATGTTCTGCCAAGAAACATGCGGTACGTGAATTCCTTTACACGAACAGAAGATCGGGGTACATATTGCAATATCCAGAGAAGAATATTCGGCCCAGTATTCTTCGCCCAAGTTATAACTTCAGCTCGTTGTTGTAAATTGCGAAATAGTTCGCTAGTTCATGCGAGAGCTGACCGAGAATGAAATTAATAATGCTTGCGTTCCACAAGACGGCTTGACCGTGCATAAAGACGGGCAATCCACGAAGAAAAAAATTATAGCAAGAAGTTTTCGAAGTCGAATCATTTCTGAGGGCTTGTGACCGTCTCGTTCTTCGAAATTAAGCCCACAGGAATCTTACTTCTGGATTTATGCAAACGTAATGTTTATCGAAGAATCCCGTCCGCCACAAACTACAAACTGGTATTAGCGATTTTTCCAAGAATACTTCACATAAACAACTTTTGAGAGTCTTCAAGAACAAGAAGAAACGCGTGCATATATGTCTAGATGTTTATGATCCAATTTCGAATAACTGCTCTAAGGTAAGTCGATGTAACGTATTGTTATACAAGTCCGTGACATGCTTGTAATTACTTTTCGAATTTACTATAATTAATGAGACTTGAAAGTTATAAAAATATGATAGTTTTAATGAAAAATATTCTTTCAGAAATTAAATATTATATTGTAAATTACTGAAAAACAGATTTATTATTAAAATTTTAAAAATGTATCTAAAATATTACTGTATGAAAAAAAGTCCACGCACCTACACATAAACAAGTTTCAAGAAACTTTTAATAACAATCGATAAAGCAGTAAAGGTATCACCTTGGCTTAGCGGTTTAACATAGCCGTTTGGTATGATATTGTGTTATGTTAAATATGGAATGAAGGAATAAAAAAAAAATATATATATATATATAAAACGCAGATGAATTCCGCTAATGAATATTCAGAAAGTTTGTTGCTTTTACATACAATAACGTTGCAAGGGTTAGGCTTGGTTTTCAACCGTTTTAATCGCAAGCCGCATTTAGTAATTAACAATACGCGGTACGTATATAAGTTTACGTACAGTATCGTAGTACACAAACGCGTTGTTCGTGTATTTTGTTTTGTTAAACCGGCTCGTTTGGGATTTTGCTTTTATAACATAAAAAAAGTATTACGTAACTCTACTATTCAGCATAAATATTTAACAGAGTCGGTTATCAGAGTATGAAACATCCGAACCTACAAAAGTCCGAACGCGTTGAAATAATTAATAAAACAAACAAAAAACCTACCGGTCTAAGTAATTTTTACAACCTTATTAAAATTCGCTTATTGGATGAATGATAAGCATTTTTCTGAATAACTGTAGAACTCAGATTTAAAATTTAAGTCAAGTTATTGAACGTAGAGCCCGCGTCTCCGTTGATGTCTTTATAGCAGCTGAAGTAACACAGAAGATCTGTTCTTCTCACTTTCGCACATTTATTCGCGCCTTTCTGTAAATATTGAAAACGGGCGCAGGCTCGGATTTTAATATTACGCAATAGTGTGTGTGTGTGTGTGTGTGTGTGTGTGTGTGTGTGTTAAGTGTTTGAAAATAATTACAGGATACTTTATTTATTATCAGGCTAAACCAACTTTTTTTTTGTTTTAGAAACTTTAATTTAAAATATAAAAATGAAAATTCCCACATAATCATATATGTTAAATTTATTAGAAGATGAAAAATAGTTATTAATTTACTTTCAATTCTGTATTAATTAAATAAAATACTAAAAAAACATTCAGAATTTATTGTGAAATTTGATTTACAAACCTACACTCAAAATTTTAGAATTTCTAACTGTCTAAAAAGTAGAAATTTTGAATCACTTGAGTATATATATTTCTTCAGATTTACAACGTTTTTTACTAAATACAACTTTTTTAAAAAAAATATCATTTAATAGCTGCTAATAGGAATTAATTATTGAACATTTGCCATTTCTCAAAACTTTTATGCAAAGTTAATTTTCTTTTAAACAAATACTTTATAATTTTATTAAAAAACGTGGAAAACATATAGATTTCAACATTTTCGTAAATTGCTTTAAGACAATCTAGGTAGAATTAATATTTTAAAACCTGAGAAATAATGGAAGTAAAATATTATCAAGTTAACGGAAATCTTGAAAGATAGCTTTCTGTTAACTCGAACTCGAAAGTTAATAAAATCTATGTAACTTAACAGAAATCTATAGTGAGTGGCCATTACAATTTGCTGCTCGATTAATATTTTTTCTAGATAAAGGTAGAGAACAATAAAATGGAAACTAAATCAAATAAAATATTAATAACTGATATTACAAAACCGAATAATTAATAAAGAAAAAATATCTTAAACAGTCACAAAGCCTAATCGAAAACACAAATAATATTGGTAAACAAATCGCGTGGTATTATCGGTTAGTTTGTACGATGTACTATAAGTCTCCAGCTATTTAGGGCAGTTTTCTTAACACGGTATCCATACGTTTCACACCTCTTATTCCTGTAATGTATATATGTGAAACACGTTATATCCGTGAATCATTAAGTTAAGATGTGTTGATAATTAGAAACTCGACGACTGAAAGGTTGTCAAAGACAATAGCCAAAATCCGTTTGCATTGAAATACATCTGATTTTAAATACAACCGTGGCTCAAACGATCAAACTGTACCCTGGAAACCTAGAGAAAATTGTACGGGTCACTGCACGCGATATTATACTGAAAATTAATTAACTCTCTTACAATACGTCCTTAATAAAGATTTTGTAACAACACAATATATTTATATCTTTATTTATTAAAAATTAGTTAATTATTTATCTTTAATTAATTACTCGTTTACATTTGTTACAACAAGCGTTACTTACAATAATATTAGTTTAGAATGTTTTGTACTGATTTTCAGCAAATTTCGAGAATTAATAGATTATTCGTCTTTTTATGGTGACACCAAAACCTAAACAATAATCGACAAAAACTTTGGGTTAATTATGTCTACAAAGTGCACACGAAAACACAAAAATATTGTGAAAAAAAGATAAATACCCGTGTCTAGAGAAAACGACATGATTGAGAAAAAAGTATGGACAAAAATGAAAACTAAAAAAACATATAAAATATACGATTACCAAGGGGTTTCATAAATTGAAATTAAAAATTTAAAGCGGTATTTCTCAACCGTTTTGGGGTCAACCATGACCCCGAAAAAGTGCATCGATTGGTAAAAAGACATCATGACAAGTTATTTAACATGGCAATTGCAGTTATTTAAATTACTATTTTACCTCATCGGATGGCAGGCCACAGTGCGTTGTTCGCTTTCAAGTTCTTTCCGATGAAAGCATGAAGCCATCAAAATTAATTCGATACTTGGAAACTAATCCGGATAAAGAAAGCAAACCCTTGGAATTTTTCGAAAGAAAATTACGTACTTTGAGAAATCAAGAAACTTCCATTTGTAAATGAAGCAGTACTCAAAAACTACACTTAAAGCTTTTATCTCCTAGCGTTAAGAGTAGCTAAGATGTCCAAATCCCATACAATCGCAGAGAAACTCATATTGCCTGCTGCAAATGATACGGTCAATGTTTTAACAGGCGTGGAAGAAGCAAAGAATGGAAAAAAATTCCGCTTTCTAACGACATAGCATCAAGGCGAATCGATGATATAGATTCCGATGTTCGCGATCAGATAATTTAGCAAGTGAATATTGAGTATTCAGTTTGATGGATCAACAGACGCGGCAAGCGTTCCCCAGTTCTTAGGTTTTGTGAGATATGAATGCGATAGGGACAGGTCAGTCAAAGAAAATATGTTGTTTTGCAAATCAATACCTGGTTGTGCAACAGAACAACGTCTTTCTGATGTCTTTTATGAAGTTACTTTTATAAAACTATAGCATAGACTGCACAAAATGTATTACAGTACGTAGGGATGGCGCAAAGGCAATAAATGGAAAGAACATTGAATTTAGGAAAAAAAATTTAAAGGTCGTTATATCAAAGATGGAATGTGCGCTTTGCTTCCTTCACAGACATGCTCTTGCCAGAAAATTTCAAACAAAATCTTTGTAATGCTGTAAAAATGGTTAATTTAATTAAAAATCGACCAATACAGAATATATATATTTTTTTCCTCTCAGCTCCCCTGGGCCGGACCGACTTGTTGGTATTACGCCACCCAGGGGAGTGTCTTTAAACTCAAATAGGCCTCCCCACCTACCGGCTATATACCGGCAAGGCAGGTCGGCCTACCGGTTAGCTCTTTTTGAGAGTTCTTTATCAATATTGCCCCCTTGGGGACCCAAAAGGGCAATACTAATACACCACATTATTACACCACGCCAGACCCAGTTCGCCGCGACGCGGTACCGGGTCCCTTCAGAATTCAGTGTGCTGTTGCCTGACTGTTACCCGTGGAGTCCTTGGTGGCTCATCAGTGCCAACACACCGCAGCATGCTGGACCTCACCGGCAAGGCTGTCCACCCGGTCCTATTCTAGCCAACACCTTGTCTTCTCTCATCGGAGTATTTCTGTAGAACAACTTGTCTAACAAAACTAGCAAAATTATTCCGGTTTGACTCGCTTCTTAGCATGTAGTCTATTGTTGTCTCTGGAGTTATACCTGTGAGTGCCTTACTATGTCTAAGTGTGTCCCACCTATTGCACTCAAAAAAGGTGTGCTCAGCATCATCTATCTCGTTGCAGTAGTTGCAAATCGGCTCTTCTCTCTTGCCTATTTTGTGCAGGTAGTTATTGAAGGAACCATGTCCTGTAAAAAACTGCGATAGGTGATGATCAACCTCACCAAATCTTCTCGACAACCACGGCTTGATGTTGGGGATGAGGGTTCTCGTCCATCGACCCCCAGCTTCCTGCGACCATCTTTCCTGCCAGATATTATAAACGGCATCCCTGACCTCTTGTTCTGGCTTGCCTTGTGTCCACTCCACCCTCTTTTTTGCGATTAGGTCAATAGGAGGTGTACCCGATAACACGCACAGGGCGGCATAGGACACTGTCCTGTATGCGGACACAACACCTAGGAGCACATACCTGTGCGTCCTCGCCAGTCTCTCTTTGTTGCGCCTGATGGCGATAGAGCGCCACCAGGCCGGAACTCTATCGCCATCGCCATCTATCGCTATCGCCATCAGGCGCAACGGCATACATAAGCGAAGACACGACGGTGGTCGCCAGTAAACGGCGCTTTGAGGCCCGAGGGGCATTCTGCGATGACATAATGATGTTTAGACTTTTTATCATCCTTTCTGCCTTGTTGAATACATTGACTATGTGCTCGGTGTATCTACCGTTTTTCTGGAGGATAACTCCTAAGTACTTGATGTTATTCGCTTCTTCTATAGCATGACCGTTGATGGAAATATCGAACGGTTCTAGCACTCTTCTACCCGTAAAGGCAATACACCGGCATTTTTCCGTAGACAGTTGCAGACCCCTGGACCTCAACCACTCCTGTATAGTGTCGATGGCCGCATACACCCTCTCCCGCACCTCCAAGACCGTCCTTCCCTCTACGAGGACTGCAAGGTCATCTGCATAAGCCAGGACCTGGACGCCGACAGGAAACTCCTTCTGAAGGAGTTCATCTATAATCACCATTACAACAACGGTCCCAGAACAGAGCCCTGCGGAACTCCACCGTGCATTTGAAAATGTACTGTTTCTTCCTGTGCTTCCACCAGACATCCTCTGTTGGACAAGTAACATTCAATTTGCCTACGCAGGTACGGGCTGAGGCCCCTAGCCGCAATTGCGTCATTAATATGACCCCAACCAATAGCCCCGAACGCGTTTTTTTTTTGATGCCCCAGGAGCATCAGTGGAATTCTCCTGGTTCGCCAAGTGCCTCTCTTTACCTCGTCGGCCCATCCCGAAATTCGGCAGATAGCCTGCACGGTGGATCGCCCCCGCATAAACCCGTACTGGTTAGGACTGATTCCGGCTCCCTCTTCTACTTCTTTGATGATGCGGCGAGCCAGCATCTTTTCTACTAGCTTCCCCATCATGTTAAGGAGGCTCAGGGGTCTATAGGTTATATCTTCCTCCGAAGAGGTGCCTTTAGGTAGGAATACCACTCTGGCCTCCTTCCAGCAGGCCAGAGTGGTCAGAATATGCTGTTTGTTACAGAATATTACAGAATATAATTACAGAAAACATTACAAAATGTTACAGAATATAATTACAGAATATGCTATTTGCTAAACTACGCGATGAAATGAGCGCAAAGGAAAATTCTCTTCTTTTCCGTACAGAAGTCAGATGATTACCGCGGTGGAAGTGTTAAACCGGTTATTGGAATTGTGAGATGAATTAATAATATTTTTCCAGGATAAACAAAGGCCATTCTCAATGTTTTTACACAATAATGAGTATATGTTGCTGTTGGCTTTCTTAGCTGATGCATTTTTGAATTTAAACGACTTGAATGGGAATTTACAAGGACGCGATAAAAACATTTTATTAACAAGATAATGTTCATGCTTTCATTAAAAAGCTTGATATCTAAATGATTCCAGTTATCAAAGCAAATTCAGCTTTCCTTCAAAGCAAAACTTTGATAAGGTTCCTCTCACTTCCGTTTATATTCGAGAAAAATTTGTTTGAAGAAGACTCTATTATTCTCCACAGCTTGGATAGCATGACGATGCCTTTGCGTGAGTAAAAATTTCAGTCGGTGGAGTATTTCCCGGAAGATAAAAATGATTTCGAGAGACGGGTACTGAATTCATTTAGCGAAAATGTTGTTGCAGCTGCTAAGTTACCGGTTGAGATTCACGATCACGTCATCGAAATATCTGCCGATAAAACATACAACTACGATTTACATCTGAAGATTTAGATACGTTTCGGCTTGCTTGCCGAAGTGAATATGGAAATTTAGTCGCAGAAGCATTGAAAATATATATTCCTTTCGCCACGCCATGCTTCTGTAAAAAGGGATTTTCGTGTACGGTTGCCCTTAAAACTAAATATAGGAATTTTTTTTATAACTTAAAAACAATTTTCTTTTGTGTCTTTCTAACATAGATACAAGTATGGAAAAACTTTTAAATGAAAAACAAACGCAACCATCTCATAAATTTATTTTCTTTACACGTGTACTTATAAATTTAAGTAAAATGTTTATAATAAATTATTTTTTTCTCATAAAACGATTTCGTTATTGTTTGCATATAAAGTTATAGGCTAATTTTACGACCTCCTTTCATATCATCCCTCCAGGTTGAGAAACGCTATTTTAAAGCGTATGAAAAATCCAGCCAAAATAAAAATACGTTCTTTAATGATAGAAAATAAACTTTACATTTTTTTTCTGTTGTAATAAGCGACTACGACAATTATTCTGTTGTAATAATACAATATTTTAATAGATATCTCATACAAATACTTCATAGATATATTTATATTATATCATAAACATATTATATGATCATATTTTACATGCCACCCTCATTATACCATGCCACCCTCATATAATACGTATATTTTAAAAATGTAAAATGTCTGAAAGTAAGAAAATCTAAGAGCATACACAGCTTATCGCAGCTGTTGTAAACGTGCGCTCATATTAAGTGCAAGTTACTTCACCTGGGACCATGAAAAATGCTCATAGGAACAGAGCTATCTAACAACCATTATTTTTACTTACAACTTATGTTAACCTTTCTAAAGTGTACATTTATCTAAATTATCTATTTAAAATATAAATAAAACAGTAATTAATAACTGTTGAATTCAGGTTATTTTATTATTTTATTTCATATTTTCATTAACATTAGCTTATATATACATATATATATATATATATATAAGCTCTACCCATACGTTGTTTATCGATGAAAATGGCTAAAGGTTTACATGTATATATATATATATATATATTGGGTAAGTACTTTATATTCCTTACGTACATCTCTTTTATACAACCGGTATTATATATATATATATATATATATATATACATAAACTGTAGAAAAAGAACAGCTTAAAGTTTTTCTACTATATAGAATATGATATTATGAAGGGTGTACCTTGTTCCAGAAAGGGTTTGTTGCACGGTGATATAATATAGGGAAGTATAACAGACTACCGGATGATGAATAGGGAGGATACGTTTATGTTTCCTGTTTCCAGCTTAGGTTAAATCCCATCGATCTACTATGCTTAATCTAAACGTCCTTTTCGTGATGTTTCTCTCTGTTATACTCATTCTCTTCTCTCTCAATAATTCGGTCATCCAAATATACACTTTCTCTAAAACATAATCCATTGAGTTATAATGCTATTCCCGTGTCATCTTAATACATGTGTTACGTAAAATTTTAATACTGATATTTTATGATATTAATAATATTATTACTTACTTAAATATTATATTACATAGTTATTATTTACCTATATAAGTAAGTAAGTATTGTTTTACTTACTGTAACACATTATAATTTACTACATTTAATTTTATTTCCAGTAAATAAAGGAAGAAAATTTTACATTAAAATTTGATTTTCAAAATAATTTTTGTGTACACGGTAAACATTAAAAAAAATTATGAATGAGTTTGTTTGTGTCAGATTATAACTGCCAGATTACATGTTTGATCATGGAAGGTACTGAATTTTTATTGACTGCAAAAGTTGAAAGTTCGACTATAATAACAGTTTTTAGTTTTCGGGAGAATATAACTATAATAGCTATATTAAAGGGGAAAGTATGATGATCGTGTCAAAAACTAGTCGGAGTTTTTCCAAATCTTTAAATTTTAAGGTACAATTAGTTCTTCTATGCCAAAAAAATACATGTACTTATGTGTGTTGCAATGCTTTTGGCCTTATATGTCAGAATTGACAAAATCGATTTTTTTTCAAATTTGTCTCAAATATTTCTATATATGCGGTTTTTTCCCCCTTACTACTGGGCTGGTCCTGTGCCGAGGCATTGCGCAGCCACACTGGGTGTTTTGTCCTCTAACCCCCACGGGGACTCCATGAGATCCGGCTATGCCCTGCCTCACAGAGGATCCCCTACTGGCCGGGACTAGGTCCTTTTTATTTTGCCTCGCCTCTGACCGGTGCCCTTCCGCGAGGGTGGGCTCCAGCCGGGACTACGGTATTTTTTTCTCAGCAAGGGGCGTCTTCGATCGCTCATCAAAGACGGCGCACCTCAACAAGCCGCCTTCTTCCGACCAAGGTCATCCTCGAAGTCCCTACCTATCAAACGCCGTCTCACTTCCTTGCATCCCGATCTTTAGTCTTAAGAATCAACGTAGTTAACTTCACAACCGACTCCCGCTGTCTCCTTCCAGTTAGCATGTATTCGCACGTCAATTCAGGGGTGAGCCATCTCAGCCCCAAACCTTGTCGGACAACGTCCCACCTATTACACCGAAAAATTGTATGCTCAGGTGTGTCTAACATACTACAATACCTACAGTCAGAGGGATCCCTCTTACCAAAACGATGGAGGTAGCCTTCAAAATCCCCATGTCCAGTCAAAATCTGGGAAAGGTTTCTACCTTTCGCAGCTTTTTGCCCGTCTCCCCAAAGCTTAGCCGCACCCGGTCATGTACTCGCAGTATTATTCGCCTCGTCCATACTTCCGTTGCGGAGGCATTCAACTCGTCCTGCCATTCAGCCAGTAAGACACGTTCAAGTTTAGTCTTAAGCATGCCGTTGTATACGCGTGTTAACATCTGACCCTTCAGTTTCACTGGTGGAATACCTGTAATCACTTCAATAGCACTTCTAGATACAGTTCTGTAGGAGGCTGCCACACTAATCTCTATACGTCTTTGGATAGTCGATATCTTAGCCGCATTCTTCTTCTTCAGGAAAGCTTCAACGCAGGCTGAAGCCGCATAAAATATAATAGATATGGTCACTGCCAGAATTAAGCTCCTTCTAGATGCACGCGGTCCACGGTGGTTACTCATGAGCCGACTTAGTTTAGCAGCAGTCTCCTTAGCAATCTCAGTAACCTTCTTGATGTGCTCGTTGTACAGGCGGCTGGACTCCAACCACACGCAGAGATATTTTACAAATCTCGACGTCGGTATGTTGGTGAACCCAATTCTAACCGGAATGTCTCTGAGTCGCCTTCTTCCGGTGAGTGCTATCGCAGATGTCTTGGCCGGAACTAGGTTCAGGCCTCTTGTCTGTAACTACTCGTCAATTTGTTTAACCGCTAAATTTGCAGCCCCGTCAACTTTCAGCTCAGTTTTTTCGGCGACCAGATCGTCGGCATAGACTACCAATTCAACGTCACCGTGGAAGCCCAACTTCAACATGCCGTCAAAGGCAAGATACCACAGGAATGGCCGTAGAACCGACCTCTGTGGAACCCCGATATACATGTCAAACGACATCTCTCCATCTTCTGTATTGGTTTTTACCCGTCTATCATGGAGGTTTTTAATTAGGCAACACAAGTATTCACTAATGTTCCTCTCCTGTAGGGCTTCGTTTATCACACGCCAAGGCACACACCCAAATGCATTCCTGACGTCTAACAGGACCACTAATGGGATCCTCCTCCAACTCCAGGTCCCGGCGCAACGATCTCTTGCCCATCCAATATCATGCCTCAAGGCATCAATAGTGTACCTCCCTCGAACAAAGCCGTATTGGTTGGGGGCGAGTCCATCCTTCTCCTCAATTTCCATCCACAGTCTATCAACAATGAGGCGTTCAAATAACTTTCTAATAGTATTGAGGAGGCAAATTGGACGACACGAAGGTATTTCTTGTATTGCGTCTTTCTTCTTCAGAATCAAAAGCATAGCTCTCTTTCCAACAAGGTGGAAAACAACAGGCTTTCAAGGCGTGATTAAAAGCGCCTAAGACGATCCCCGAGTGCCGTATAATAAGTGCCTTGACGATCGTACCGGGTATTAGATCAGGTCCTGGACTCTTGTCAGTGTGCAGTCTCCGAGCAGCTTCCGCCAATTCGTCAATCGTAAAGCGGCGTGTATGTATGGTGTGCATCTCATTGCCATTCCGATTCAGAGACCGGAAAGAATTCCAAGACTGCCCGCAGTGGTCCACCACGTGAGAGAGGAGCAGCAGGTTTACCAAACCTGTTCTTGACCAGTCTATACGTCCCGCTACGGGTTCACATCCAACTTAGCAACGATGTATTTCCATACTTTTGCCTTCGCCGCTTTAATAGTCGTACTCAAATCATTTCTCGCATGTCGATACGCCACCAGCAGGTCATCCGCAGCTCTATCACCTCTTCTAGTGGCTCGTTGTAGCTTCCGTCTTGCAGTCAGTGTGGCCGCCCTCTTAGCGGCAATTTCCTGCAACCACCAATAAACACGTCTTTTGCCCGGTCCGTCCAGAATGCGGTATTGATCATATCAATATGCCAATATCATATCAATATATACCAATATACGGGCGGTATTGATAATTTTAATACTATTCAAAATTCATTTAACGGGTAGAGGATACCGCAAAAAAACAATTTTGATTTTCATCAAAAATATTTTAGAGGAAACTTTATAAACCAAATTTATTATTTACAATTAACGTAAACATAATTAATAGATTTTTTATTCAAAATTCACCTCTTATAATAAAAAATAATTTTTCCGTTCTTTTTCTCTATCTCCCGTCCGTTTAAATACATTACAATTTTTTTTTTCGAAGTTTATACTTCATATATAGAGCTGTTAAGAAATTTTTACAATTTTTTAAAGTTATAAACCTCGGACCTAAATGTAGAAAAGATTTTTGAAAGCTTTCTTTTACTTAATTTAGCCTTTATCAAAGGGGATGTTAGATTTAGAGAAAACTTTACTTAGGAAAATTTGTTTATCTTAATCTATAAAAGAATATTTTTAAAAATCATTCTTAGAATTTATTTCCCAACTCTAAAAAATATACGAGTACATTCTGTTTTGCTTTTTTTGGCTCTGTCTTAATTTTTGTTATTTATAATCGGGAAAGTCATGCAAAACTTTGCCAGCTTGTTTTTAAGTTTTTCTTTACTACTCATTTATCGTAAAAAAAATTTTCGAATTTTGATCAAAAGTGATGACAATAAACATCAACCGGGTTGCTTAGTTATACTGTAGAGCTATATAATGTACTGTATAAGGCAAAGAACGCTAATAAAGACAAATTTTGTTTGTCGTGATTTTGTAGATCTTAATATTTCATGACCCTCCTCTAACAAAAACAGCACAATTTTCCTATTGAAAAATTCAGGTAGGATGTATATATGAACGTTGGCCTAATTGTTGCTTGATATCTTCTGACTAAATGGAATGACCGATTTGGATTAAGTTTTGTACGATGATTTCTGAAAACGAGGGGAATTGATCCCGTTTAATTTTGGTTACAACTGTAAAAGAATGGGCAGGTAGTCACTGGCTTTATAGCTTCCATATTTCAAAGTTTTACTCGTAGATTAGGTAAATAATTTCGTGTAATTTAATAATACCTATTATTTAGTTAAAATATTTTCTGATAATGTTTGATTTTATTCAAATTCTCACTAAGAGAAGCGGCAAAACATTTTTTTACAAAAAAAAATCTCTTTCAACTACTGTACACAATCTGACAGTTTTATTTTGGTTCTCTTGATTTTCGGTATCAATGGAATCAATCACAACTAAAACAAAATACAGTATAAGATCCATTAGCTTTACCTTTTTTTTATCGACTTAAAGAGTTGATAAAAAAGGATAAAGCTTCTATCCCAAAGCTACTATCGTTTTTATTAACTTTACGATCCGGTTTTTATCGTAGAGTAACGATGAAAATTAAATTACGATTAATTTAAAAAGGTATCCAGATTATTACAACAACCTTTTAAAATTATTTTGAAGTGAATTGCAAAGAAGGACATTAAAAAAATTGGGTTTTTTATACGGAATCAAAAATTATGATAATTTCAAAAGCTTATCATAGTAATGTTTAAACAATTAAGAAATAGAAAATTAAACGAAATTTTATAAGCCCTTAATAAACTACTGCTAATTTAAAGAAAACTCTTATATTTTAGAATTATTTACCGAAAAATTTAAAACACACATTTCCTCCTTCCCTGTTTCATAAAAATTACGGGCGGTTTCGAACGAGTTATGGATGCATAACTCATTCAATTATACATTATAAAAAAATGTAAATTTTCATCTCTTCACAATTGTTCATTTCTTTCTATTTTTAATCAGCTGAGTTCTGTATATTAAATATTTTAAACCGTTCTTTTAGTAAAACAGTTGGTAAAAATATCAAAGTGTAGAGAATCTAAAATTATTATAACTATTAAGGTAGGATAATTTTGTTGAAAAAAAAAAACCAGTGATGTATTACTGGTTCAGTAGTGGTTTTATTTTATTGATCAGTAATCAACCGACACCAAAAAGCTTTGGTCACATATACCTTTTGCAAGTAAAAAAAAAGATACCCAATTTGCTGCTACGTTTGTACGATTTATGTACAAAATCTTCACATCAAATCGTACGTTTAGATGACTTACACAGTTTGTGCACTTTTTTTTAAAGCATGTACATCTGGACTAAATTGAAGTTAGTGCGCCGTAGATAATAAAAAAAATAATCGTAAAAAGACAAGTTTATTTGAACTCAGAAAAAAAATTTAAAATATTTTCGTGGTTCTTTACAATACGTTAGTCTACTTAATTTTTGTTTATTTCCTTGTTCCATTTTCTGGAAACCGTAATAGTGATAAACTGGTTCCAGAAGGTTGTTTGTTCCTCTCAGCTGAAATCCTACACAATATTATTATTATTTTTATTTTTTTATGTTACGGCTGAAAATGGTTTCTGTTCCTAAGAAATCTATTTACTTCAGTAGAATTATCGACTGCTTCTAATCCAATATACAACAGTAACGTAATGTTTTTATTTTATTTATTATTACTTAAAATAAATAATATTTGGTAATCTAATCAAATAAATGAGGAAGTAAATTTGAGTAACCTAAATATTTCAAAATTAAAGAGACTATATTTGAATACATAATTATTTATAATTCGCCTTTTATTTTTAGCAAAGGTTTGTTAAATATAACCGCAAGGAAATATAAAATATCAAGGGTGTAATACATAACACTTTGAAGATTCATATTTATCGTAATCTCTAACGATGAGCCGACTGCTACGAAGACTGAAAACTTATACGATTTTTAAAGGAACTCAAATATAATAATATAGTTATAATTTTTTTATTTTACATTTTATAAAGGAATTTCTCCCGCTGGTCTAAATATGTGTCTACCAACCAAGTAACTGAAGCGGAAGATTTAAAAAAAATCGCTTTCTTTGAAGTGCCCAACGTCTTTAATGCCAGTCATCTCAAAATAAATAAATAGACAAAAAAATAAAATTACATTTTTTTAAAGTCGATGTAAAGTTACTTTATATTTATTTGTCGTTATTTATATTTAACGTCATCATCAGAAACATAGTGGAGAAGAGATGCTTTTCAGTAGCCTTCTTTGACGTCTAGAAGACTTTGCTTAGGTCTGACCGCCTGAACTTTTAAGTTAAAAAATAACCTTCCTCAAACTTATTACCTTGTTTTTCGTAGCTACCTGGATGGACGTTTCTCTCAGGTAAAATATAATCAAGCATTATCTGTATTCTTCGACACTATGTCAGGGATTCCACAGCTCGGTTTTAGGACCTGTCTTATACTGCATCTTCACCGTTAACATTCCGGTTGAGAATGGAGTCGCCGTCCCTTCTTTTGCCGATTTTACGGTTATCCTGGCTGTTGAACACAACCCGACTTTGACCTCAACTAATCTGCGATCCGAATTAAATTTAATCTGCAGGCGGCTGGGTACATGGAAGATAAGGGTTAATCAAGCTAATTTGAGGCCTGTAAAATTCGCAATGAAGAGAGGAGACTGCCCACGGGTTCACCTTGGTGGTATTTTAATCCCGCATACTGAAAGCGTAAGGTACCCTGGTCTTCACCTGGATCGTCGTTTGACATGGAAGGTTCACGCGAAGGAGAAAAGAAAGCAACTTAGAATGAAGTTCAAGGAAATGTACCGGTTGCCGGACAAGGAGTCTGAGTTACCTTTGACTTATAAGCTGCTTTTATACTCTGCAATTCTGAAACCATTATAGACCTACGGCGTCCGACTTTGGGGCACGTCAAACAAGACAAATGTTAAAATCATACAGCGGTTTCAGAACAAACTAGCGAGGTGTACGGCTGGCGCCGAGGTTTGCTAAAAACAGTGAAATCCACCAATATTTGGGTCTACGGTACATCAAGGAAGAAATACAGTGTTTCAGTTTGAAATATGATCTTACCCTTAATTATAAATCATTACGTTAACCGCTTAGCCGTAAACCTTATGAACAGGGAGGATTTTAGAAGACTTAAGCGGATGAATCTTACGGACCTAAGTAATCTAAAATTTAATTAAACTCTCTTTCTCTACGTTTCTGTTTTCTCATTAATTTTTTACTTTTTTCATTTTTCTTTTTTTGTTTCTTTTCTTAGTGTTTCATCAATCTGCCGTCGGTTTTGCGATTTGTTTCCTATTATACTTCTATGTTCTACATTCTGCTCTCACAAGTTCATAGTAGTATGAACTACTACTACTTGGGGGTTCAAATAGTACGTAATTTTTGAGGAATCTCAATTTGGATTTCTTTTTTATGTGATGTTATACAATATAATTTACTTAAAGTTCAAACAAAAATATGTAACCGATTGTAAATAAAAATTTTAAAAATTAAAAACAATACTTTTACGTTTCTAAGAATCTTTTATTTATTTATTTTTTATTTTTTTGCTTAGATGACATCACATAAGATTGAAGCTTGTGAGTGGGATATGGAAATGGAATTTTGTAGCGTGAGAAATACGTCATGCCTGACCGGGATTCAAATCCGGGACCTCCGGATGAAAGGCCGAGACGCTATCACTCCTCTACAGGGATCGGAAAATATTATTTACCGATTAATGTTTATCATTATATCTTCTTTTTTAATTAATTTATTTATTTATTTACATAATTATACTATTTCCTCAGTGCCTATGGATAATGACTGCTTTAAAATCGAAATGACCATCTATTTTTTAGAATTTAAGTAAATATTTTTACTTTTCAAATATTTATGATGTTAAAAACGGTAAAAGAGTAATACAGGGCTTTAACATAAGAGAATGATATAATTTACGAACGAATGAAATAAATGTTTTAAATATTGCATGGAAAGTACAAAAAAAAGTCAGCTGGTAAAATAAATTTACGTATAATAATGTATTGTAATTATAATAAGAATTTATAACGTTTGGAACTGGAATTATTATCACTGACTTTAACAGAATGTCTATTGATATTTCAAATTCGATAGTAAATATAAAATTTGTCATTTAGATATCGGCTCATCTTCCACAAGCAAAAATAACGGTTGCAATTTTATCTCCTAACATTTTTCCGATATTGAAAGCTGTGTAACAGATGTGAGAAACTTGAGAGTAATGCCTTATTAACCTAAAACGCATTCAGTTTTTTATAACAAGGATTTTACGCTCCAATTTATAGTCCTCTGCTGCAAAACTATATAAAAATTTAATTTTATATAATAAAAAAACCGAACGAATAAACGCGCATCTATCAACTCCATCCGCACATATCAGATACTATTTTTATTTGGGACAAATATATTTCTATGAGCGCTGGGATTTGTTTGAATTTAAGGACATATAAACTAACTAAATCAATTTTTGAAGGCACCGAACAGTAGTTACAAAAAATATTTCTCAACTTGTCAAAACTGAGTTTTATGTTATACTCAGCATTAAAAATTTAATGAAAAGTTTGAAAGAATGTAATAAGATTCTTAAAATCTTACGTACAAGTAAAAATTTTAAATATTATTTGTAACCTACTTATACTAGTAGTGTAACATCAATTGGAGTGTTAAAATTTACACAAATGTTTGCAATACATACAGAGGTGTTAATAAAGTAAGGAAATCTATAAATGACTTTACAAACATTAAATTTAGCAAATGATCATACTCAAAACGATCTATTTTTAGATATGAGACCGAGATATTCCAAGCTTCCGTTGGATTTTCATGAGAAGAAACAACTTAAAATTTTTAGTCGAAAACAATATAATTATATACATAATTTTAAATTGAATTACATAACAAAAATGTTTTGGCCAAAAACTTCAGGATACGATATTTTAACCAAAACGGAGGCGGCCATTTAATGTTTTTTCATCTGATTTCAAAAGGGGTTTACAAAATACTTATTAGTTAATTACTCGCAATATGGAGCCTATACATACTGTTAAAATGAAAGCCGGAAGATTTAAGGCGTTACATACTTCTGAGTAGCAAATATCGCTTAATATTTCTTTAAAATTTTACTACCGTTTTAAAATATAAGGGGGACAAATGACTAATACGGAACAAACAATGAAAAGAAAACTTGTAAAGCATCACTGTTACCAAAAATATGAAAATTGATACATCTTAAAAATCTAAATTTAAAAAAATTTCAAAATTTAGGGAAAACCTTTAAAACTCATTCACTCTAAAGTCTTGGGCACGGTTATTACGAGTTTCCTACCCCTTTAACCATTAGATTCAATTTTACTTGACCAAACAATTTTTGAAATATAACAGATGAGAGGTTATTATCAAAAACATTTGAAAAAATTACTTCAACTTTTATAAACCTTAATAAATAGCATTCATCTTTAATGAGAACTTCTAAATATGGCTTGTTTCAAAATTACATATTAAATTGACGGATAATTTTTATTTTTTTCAAACAACAATATTATCCCCTTCAAAGTAGTTCCCTTGGGCAGCTATACACCGGCGGAGTCGTTGTTCCCACTCCTGGTAGAAGCGCTGGAAGGCTTCAACTGGTAGGGCTTTTAACTAGTCGGTCACAGTCTTTTCAATGTTCTCCAGAGTTCAAAAATGACTTCCTTTTAAGACGCGTTTCAATTTCGGGAAAAGGAAAAAGTCACAAGGACCCAAATCAGGTGAGTAGGGGGGTTGAGGAACCGTAGGAATGTGTTTTGAAGTCAAAAATTTCGTGATGGAAACGGCCGTGTGACACGGGGCATTCTAATCATGAAGCATCCACTTGTCTACAATGTCTAGTCTCACGCGAATCGCTCTTTCAAGGACACCTTTGTAAAACACTTGGTTGACAGTTTGTCCTGGAAGAACAAATTCTTTACGCACGATTCCCCTTCTGTCAAAAAAGCAAAGCAGCACGGTTTTGATCTTTGATTTGCTCATTCGACACTTTTTCGGTCGAGGAGATGACGGAGTGTGTCACTCTTCCCTCTGCCGCTTCGTCTTCGGATCGTACTCAAATATCCAGGATTCATCACCTATGATCACACGATTGAAGAATTCTTGGTCATTGTCGATCTTGTCAAGAAGATCGACACGCAGACGTTTCTTCAATTATCCTTCTGTTCCGTTGTGAGGTTTTTCGGCACCGATTTTCCACAAACCTTTCGCATGTCCAAATCGTCTGTCAAATTTGAACCGTCACACGCTCAACGTTTTCATCAGATTTTGAAGTCGAAGGTCTCCCTGAGCGAGGTTGATCTTTAACGTGTTCTCGGCCTTTCAAAAATGATTTGTGCCGGCGGAAACTTGTGCTCTTGATAAGCAATGTTCCCCATAGGCCTGTTTCAAGTTTTCAAAAGTCACACTTGCGGATTTCCCCAAGTTTAACACAAAACTTGATTGCACAACGTCGCTCTAAATTCCGATGCTCCATTTTCATAACGCACAACAAAAACACAACTTCACTGATGGCACTGTCAAAAATAATGTATTTGCTGAACGGAGTTGAAACTCCTACTGAGCATGTGGAAGGATGAGCAAACCGGTCTTGTACAGACGGTAGATACAGCGTTGCCAGATCGCTCGCAGTGTTACCAATCTCATTACTTTCTCACACACCTTGTATATTATACAGTTGATATAGACGATAGATCGTAACATTAGTATTCCGATCGTTTTATTAATAGTTAAGGGATTTTGTACAAAATCCGGGTTTTTGTGTAAAAACTACATAGAAAATTTAAACCGTTGAAAAGTAAAATGTCTCTTACAATTTAATAACTTTATTTAATCATTAATTCACCATATTAGCTTGTTCATGGGGTCATAAAATGAAAACTGGTAGAGTATGAAAAATGCCGTATCTAACAGGCATTTGAACCCGGGATCTCCGGATGAAAGGCCGAGACGCTACCCCTCCACCACGGAACTCGGCAGTTATAAGTACTTAAGAACCTAATTCATAATTATAAGTGACTGAAGTAGTCCGGTGACAACGCAATAGCTCTGATACGTTTGTTGAAATAATGTAAAATGTAATATAATTTATTCTCCTCAATAAATTTTGGAATAACAGAATATACGTGTTTATGTATATGATGTGATATGTTGTTATATCGTTGCCCTAAACAAATATAAATCTTGTAAACGATAAAAAGTTACAAAAAAAATTTAAGACGGTTAAATTAGACACGAAAAAATAATATTTATATGAAACGAAATAAACGAATGGAGTTAAAATAAAATTATATGTAAATTATTAAAATATAAAAGCCGGCAATTTGTTGCATGATTTTCCCTAAACTATGTGACTTAGGGAAAATTAATTACTCGACAGACAAATTATTGCAAGAAAAAGAAGTGGGATATTAAAAAATATTTGTATTCAAATGAAGGAAGAATTATGAAAAAAAAAACCAAATTATTCTACCGATTAAAATGTTTAAGTACGAACCCGTGATGACCTTATCTCTGCGAACCCTTGACCAGTTTTAAATAGCATCAGCGAACCATATTCAGAAGACATCTTAAAATTTCATAAAAAACTGTTATCCAATCAGAAGATATCACACAATACTGTCGAAAAAAAGGAAAATAAAATATTAGGCTAATTTTTACCCGGTTCTAAATGAGATTACCTGAAAATTTAACCACCAGTTTAAATTATATTCTTATGTAATAGAATCACTTAATTAATACAAGAATATGACTTTGAGCCCGGAAACGACAAAAAATAAAAAACGGGTTTTCATCCCCCTTTATAGGTGTTTGAATAAAATCAAACATCACAAAATATATTAGGTACCTAAGTATTATATAAATTTATGTGAAAAATGGTATAAAATATTTTTAGTCAAATTTTGAGATACGGTCCATTTCTCCTTACCCCCTTGACCGATTACGACAAACATTAAATGGATTAATGTATCATATTTAAAAATTATGAAAAATGTTTCTTCATAATCGAGCTATTCGGTCTAGTGATATAAAAAAAAAAAATGAAGCTAATATTCACGCGCACATTCACCCTTCCGTAATTTTTCATCGCTAAAATTGTGTATTTTGTTCAGAGGAGGGTCAAGAAACGCCAAGATCTGTGAAAACTGCGATGTGCGGTGTACGACTCGATTAGTGTACCTTTCTTTAAATAGCACACGGTATAACTATATAGACGGAAAGAAAATAAAAGGATAAAAAAATAATAAAATTAGATATTGATCGGTTAGGACGACATCGTTGAACTTTTTTATAATGCAAAACTCTATGAATTTCAAGTAAAAGATAGACAAACTATTACGAGTTGAAAATTTGGCCTTAAAGGAAAAGATCCGAAATAATTAACAAATGAATAAATAATTATCCATAGGTCGGAACGATCCAATTATTTACTAATCATTTAATTTATAAGTCATTGTTGTAAACGTTGATTTCCAATTACGTATTTTAATAAAATAATTCTTTTATTACGTAATAATGAATTCTTGAAAATAACGAACGCTATATTTTACCGTTTTGCGAAATCGTAATTATTTGAGCGCGATTAAAATCAGAACATCGTTAAAGATAACTGATTGTAGAATATTAATTGACACTGATCAACTGTTAAGTGACTTCTGGGAAAGAACATTCTGTGTTCCGTGATTTTATTTTATGACATTCCTTAATGTTACGTAGATTTCATTAAAATGAATTACTATTTTTTTGTACATTTCTTTTTTAAATCTATTTTAGTTTTTAATTAATGAAAAATACATCTAAAATAAATATTTTTATATTACGAGTAAAACTTTAAAATGAACATTTTTGAAGCGCCAAATTACATCGATATTATAATAACGGTTATTATTAATATCGTTATACCGAGAATAGAATATATAATACACGCTATACTCATTCTAACTAACGTTCAACTTCATAATAGCTTTTCAACAAATAAATTAAATTTTCCTTTAATTTGTTTTGAGGTAGTTAAAATAATAATACGAACCGTTTCTATAAATTATATCCTATGTTGTAATAAATTTATATAAATGCGGTATAATTTATCGTATTTGTATGTAAATTGATGTTGAAATAGATGAAAGTAAGTTTGAAAATAAATTAAAATAGAACAATATTTTGTTAATAACTAATATATATTTGAAAATTTAATTTCAAATTGTAAATTAATTTCATTTGTAAGTTCATTTAATTTGCTAATAAAAATATTTTTGCTTAATAACTTAATTTTATTGTAATAAATATCGAATATTTTATTTATTTAATAGATAAATTTTATATATTTAATATAGAAAAATGAAAAATTTACTAAAAATTTAATTTATTGTATTTATATATCAAACGCATGTAAATATATGTATATAAATAAAAGAGCGATAAGTAAGGAAAGGATTGTGTACATTTTGAAAATATAGAAATGAAGATTATTACATTAGCTTTCATCAACAATAATAAATTATAGGTAATATACAAAAAACCGCTTACCAACAATTGAATTCAAAGCGTTCAAGCTGTTTCGGAAATCCCACCTTCAGGAACCCTCATATTCGTCCTATTTATAATATTAATTAAAATTTCACGTGTAAAATTATAAAAGCGAAGGTAATGTAACTGTAAATGTGTACTCTTGAACAGATTAAGGTGAACCCCTACCTCGAAATAACACCGGTATCCGCGATATAGTAATCAAATCCGAATAAAAGCAACAATATTTACTAGAATTTGAACTTAAGAACCTTAGACTTCGAAATCAGCTGATTTACGAGTTTTACGAACATATATTTTATTATTGGCTTGCTCTATAAATTAAAATTAAAACTTCCTCAACCCTACTACATTGTCTTACGGAATTATCTTGAAGGACGTTTCTCTCAGTTAAAATGTAATAATGAGTTATCAAAATTCCTCGACATTAGATCGGATGTACCTCAGGTCTCTGTACGAATCCCTGTGTTGTATTCAATATCAACTGCGGACCTTCCAACCCTGTAAGGTTGTATCGTCGCCACATTTTCCAATGACAATGCCATCCTTGACTTAAACGAAGACCCTTAACTAGCCTCGCGGAAGCTGCAAACGGCATTCGACCTCGGCGCATGGCAGAAAAAATCGAAGATTAAAGTTAACCGGGATAAATCAAATCGCGTTACGTTTGTCATGAGAAGGAGTTACTGTTCCAGTGTGATCGTGGACGGTGTCTTGATCCCACAAACAGAGAGCGAGCGGTACCTAGGACTTCACTTAGATCGGCGTTTGACCTGGAAGGGTTACGTAAGGATGAAAAGAAAAAACTGAACGCTAAGTATAGGGAACTTCATCGGCTGCTACGGAGAAACTACTCACACGTCACGTTGTCCAATAATGTGATTTACAAAGTTATCCTACGACTAATCTGGACTTTATGGCGCGGAGTTGTGAAAGACAGCAAGTAATAGTAACCTAGATATCATACAACGCTTCCGAAACAAGGTAACGAGAACGATTGCAAAAATGCCATGGTTCACACGGAACGGTGAGATTCATGAATATCTGGAGCTTCCAACGGTTCACGAGGTTGTGAGAGCACAGAGTTAAATACAAACAACGTTTAGAAAATCACGTCAACTACTTAGCCATCTACCCGCTTGATAACAGTGGGGACGTCCGAAGGTCGAAACGTCTCCATTTGCTTGACTTAGGAGCTTCTGAATGAAAGTTTGGAGTTACTATCGCCAAATCTAATCATATTATTTTTGCTTATTTTATTATTTTTTTGTTTATATTTACAAGTGATCGAATAAAAAACGTCTTGGTGCAATATCTTGGTTAGGCGTATTTATTCTGTCTATTAACCTTGCCGGTTCATATTCGGTAGTAAATAAAACGCATTGTTCAGTTACGTTTAAAGAATATATCTTCATAAGTTATAATGATCATTATATGTTTCACATTTTAATTTATTAGCATTATATTGTTGAAGAATTAAATTAAATTAAATTTGGACTAAACAAAATTAGAATTAGGTATATTGTTACATTATTAATATAAAATATCAGCTGTTAACAAGGCCAACTGAATTGTAACAACTTATAGACTTTACATGAATAAGAAGAAGGCAGTTAGTTAGTTACCTTATTTATAAAGTAATAAGGAGGAAATGATTCAAGAGTCTGAACAAGTTGTTTTGTTCTTTGTTCGACTAGCTCTCTTGATTATTTGTATGATTTTTCATCGACTATTTATCTGTTTATTGGTTTTTATTTGTTTGTTTTTATGAACTATAAAGCGTTATGAACTTTAAGATTACTGCTTTCTAATAACTATTATTATGGATTGTATAATTATAGGAGTTCCTTAAGAATCCTTATCACTTATTATCAAAATGTTTACTTATGGCTCCACTTAAGAAGCCGACTCTGAATATACTGGTTGTGGAACAAAAAAAAAATTTTTTGTTAGTTAATTGTTTAAATAATAAATAAAGAAATGGTATAACCGTTTTTCATACGCTTATCAGAACATCCAATCCAAATAAGGACTACAGCTATTTGTTTTTAAATTAAAGATGCAAAAATACGTATAAAAATAAAGTATTAAAACATAATTTAAATTACCACTCTAAAATGTAACTTTTTTTAAACAGTAAATGGAATTAAAAATAAAAGAAAACCGTTTCATTTTTATAAAACAACAATCTCTGTTATACAGCTTCTTTCTACTTTTTCAGATACAAAAAAAAAAAATAATAATAGCATTATACGATATCAGTGTTTATACGACATTTAAATGAAATTGTAAATGAAAAAGGAGATGGTAATAATCATTGTACCGTTATCCGACTTGTAGCAGGTCCTTTGCAACTTTCCGTCTACACTCACCACCGTTTTCAATTGAACTTTTCAAATAGATCTCCTATAATTTTTACTATTTTCCGGCTTTTCATTTTTGCATCTTCTATTTATCGTTGTAACACTGCAGCTTTAATCAACTCTTTTCCAATTTTGAAGTGTCCCAGCCAGAAAGGAGATGTTCTGATTAAAATTCTATTCTCGTTCACTCTCCTCATTGCCTTTGTAAAAATTGCTTATAGTTTAACTCCAGATGCACATAATATTTGTAATAGTCTCAAACGTATTAATATTTGTACATCAACATTTGCGTTTAGATCTTTAAGAAGATTACGGTCCTCAAGTATCGTATCGTAATTTTTTTTCATTACAATTATTTTACAAAAGAATTTAAAAATGCAATCGTTCGTAAATTTATAATTGTTTTTATAGAAAAATGATTTTGTAAAGTTAAAAAAAACTTTATCGTTTAGATTTGACAGTTTAACTGCGGGAAAAATTCAATTAACACCTGGAAAAGGTTTACATTGACAAAACGACAAAACAAAATTAATAAATTTACCTACGACTAATGAAAGTAATAAGGGATGCAGTATGCTGTTAAAATATAGTGGACGATTGATTTAAATGCAGGTTATTTTAAGTGACTTTTCTATTTCTCATTAACTACCGGTCAGGGCTCTTTTCCCTCGCCCCACCGTCTAGCCAAGAACCTTGACGCGTTCGTGTCCTCATGTCTGTAAGAATATTAATAAGTATTTTACAGATATTCATTAAACAAAAAAAATTAATAAATTTTCTTAATTATATTTCTATTGCCATGGTAACAAATATAATGAATTAAAAGGATTAATACATTTACATTATATATAAATAGATAATGTAAATATATTAATGTAATAAATGTAAAATATATATATATATATATATATATATATATATATATATATATATATATCTAGGGGAAATAATAACTTATAATTTAAATGAAAAAGTGACATGGCAAAACAGGACAAATGAAATGATTAAATCCCAAAAATTAACTTTGTCAACATATAACAAAAAATGCCTTTCTGCTAAAACAAAACTTAAGCATTATAAAACTGTAGTTCAGCAATGTCACCTACGGAAGCGAGACCCTTTTAAAAATCACTCAGAAAAACCGAATTGATAAAATTCTGAAAATAGGGAGGAGAATTGTCAGAACGTGTATCAATAAAAAACACCAAAAAGAAGGCCGATGGTAGATCGTGCCAAATGAGGTGGTGTATCGAGAAACAGAGCCTGTTACTGATACTATGCGGAAAAAAAGAATCTCTTTCTTTGGTCATCTCATAAGGACACCGGAAACAAGACTGTCAAGAAATATCATTGAAAAGCTCTGGTCCCAAAAGCTAGATGTGGGATGGATCAAAGAAATTTTAGAAGATATGAAAGAATTGGGAATTTCCCTGACCGACCTACAGAATAAAACTGGAAAAATTACAAAGCTAAAAGACAAAAGCATTAGATTTAAATAAAAGACAGACAAACGACAAAATACAACGAAGAGGGTGTTTACGGATGAAGAAAAGAAAACAAGATCTGAACGGATGAAGAAATACTGGTCAGCTCGGAAGAGTAAATAACACGCTTTTCTCAGAAAAGATTCAACTAAAATTGACTTAAGTGGTCCCATGTTGGCCGTAAAAGCATAATAATAATAATATATATATATATATATATATATATACCTTTCGTAACAAGAAGCATTGTGCTTCTATACTTATTTATTTTTATTAAAAATTCCAAATAAAAATTATGTTTACAACAGTTTTTTTTACAAAATGTAAAAAAATAATAATTATAATAGATGTTAATGTTAACAACGTACTGTTTATAGTACACAATACAATTTATTATACAGTTGTTAATTCAATTTTTTTTCCGCTAGATGGTAGCGCTCAACAACGACTGCGCGCAGCCGCCCGGCGCACCATGTGGTCCGCTCTTCACCAATAGCAGGAAAAATAAAAATGTAACACATGTTACAAGCAACAAACAAACAAACGCACCATGTGTTAATTATTAGTTCATATTTACAAACGGGTAAATTTTTTAATAACTACGGTTGTTGTAATTATAATTTTATTGTAATTATAATATTTAATTATTGCGAAGCAATCGTTCCAATAAGATATATATATATATATATATATATATATATATATACATATAACTATCATTCTAAATATATATTCTGGTATATATTTAGAAAGATAGATAGATAGGAAGAAAAATACCATTTTTTAGAAGGCTTATTATTTTTAAAACGTTAGACAAAGAAATCTGAAATTTGACGAGGGTAAAATAAAATTCATAATTTAAATATTCTACATGCAAATTCTTTGATATCTTTTAATTGACCAAACTCATTAGCTACGTATATCAAAAAAAGGAAATATAAAAATGAAGTATTTTCGAATTTTTCATAAATAAAAAAGACACATTTCCTAACGTTTTAATAAATATTAATAGAATAACATAGCAAAATTTAGGCTTTAATTTTATGTTTACGATTACATTTTTTAACCGTAGGTTTTTAAAAGATTATAACAGCTTCAAACAACTCAGATGTTTTTACTTTCGTTAATCAATGAATTATCGGGGCAGAAAGTACGTGCCCTCGAGCTTGAGGCTTTATAAAAATAAAACTATCCATCAGAATAATCTTTCAGATAATAATCATCGATATTTCATTTACCTCAATGATTCGACGATATTAAACTTTTTTTTTAGTAATGACATCGCATTTTTGACGAAAATGATACGGTTCGTTAAGCTTTTCTGCGAATTTCTTGATCACTTTTTACTAAAAAAAAGACAAAAGAAGATTAAGATAATCGAGAAAAGGTTCATTACCTTCACCGTTATTTTAAATTGATGAATAGACAGTTATTAAACAACGAACAAATTCATTCTACAGTTGGAAATAATATTCCTCTTGTGACTGGAAGATTAAGTAACGAAATTTTTTTATTTGTTATACAGCTTTTAAAATCTCCTAATGTTGATAATATATATATATATATTGATTTATTGTTATAATACTTTAATATACAACTATATCTGTATATTTTATTCGTACTTTTTTTTATTACATCCGTATACGATATCCTCGTAAGTTATCGTCTATTTTTTCTAAGCAATAAAAAATTAAAGAGGAAATGTTTACCATTTTTTTTTAGAAATCTTGACCAAGGTTATACCAACTTTTCTTCAAACTCTTCTAATGAGCTGATTTATTTTCTTTTATTTTTTAATACTTATGCAGGAGTTAAACGCTTATGTTGATTTTTCCGATTAATTTTTTTTTATCCAGTTTAATAAAGCATACGCGATTGTAACGTAAAGTATACTCACTATTGTCTATGAGGTTTAGGTTTCATAATTTTGTAGATTTTTCTAATTTTAACTCACGCGTAACGGAAAATCTGCGAATATCTTATCTAGTCATCGATATTTCTAGAATTTTATCGAATAATGTAGTTTACTTATCGTGTAATAATGTACTTATTATGGCTTATGTCTCTTACTTTTCATATCACAGACCGATGTTGAACAAAATTATCGATGAATATTAATCAAAGTAAATATTATGTACCGTTCCGTTCCACGTCGGAACTGCTATCCACGTCGCCGGTGCTGCGATCTAGTGGGTGCTAGCACTAACCGGAAAGTTAAGCCGTACTATTTTTCTACGTCAAAATCCGATCCAGAGCGGTCGTATGTACTTTCAGTCCGGATAGACGTGTTCGGATGAACGCTTAGTTTATTAGTATAAGTTATACGTTATAAAGTTTAATTATATGTGTAAAGTTACGTGTTAAATGTTCAAGTACACGTTATCAAAATGTCAAGACAACGATTCAATAAACCATTATTCAGCAAGCAACAAGGCGTTGTCTTCATTTATCACCTATGAATATACAGTCCAACCTCGCTCTAAAATCCGCCATGTACCATTTAGTGTCTGTTTTATGTTAAAATTAAATTTAGTGCGCAGTCAATGTCTCGTTTTTATTTCAATCCGATACACTAAAAGCGACTCGTTGACATGCAGACCGACCAATTTATCTGTGAAGTAGGCCAAATGAAGGAACTTAAATTTTCCACCGGAGACTTTCAGTTTGTTCAAAAAAATACGACGGTGGCTCTCCCATCGGTCGGTCTGTAGCTTGAAGGAACTTCATCCAAGGTCTGGTCTGTAACGTTTCACGTTAAATCAACTGCCGTGCACCGTTGTATATGTTTTTGAGTGGAAAAAAACAATTTCTTACGAAGTTTTTTTCAGATTTTATTTACTTTAAATTGTGTACTCTGAAATATTTCATTAAAATTAATCTACAGCGGGTAAATCGTTAAAAAAAGTATTATTCCCGCAAGATGGGGCAAGGAACCCCTTATTTCAAATTTAAAAACATTTTTTTGAGAATATTTGTTTTCATATTTACCGCAGAAATTCGTTGGTCGAATTGTGTCCTGGAATGTAAATTTAAAAAAATATTACAAAAATAGAGCGAATTTAACTTTTCGTCCTTTTAATTCTTTTTTTATTAATTGCATTCCAGGCAAATAAATATCAAAAACCTACTTTCTATCATAAGAGAACGCTTTTTCAGACACGAAAAATTATATTATAAAACAACTAGTTAAGAAACATGGAAAATATTTTTATCTATGTAATGAATCCTCCTCTATGAATCATGAGACCTTGCCGTTGGTGAGGGGGCTTGAGTGCTCAGGGATACAGAGTAGCTGGACCGAAGGTGCAACCATATCGGAGAGGTATCTGTTTGAGAGCCAGACTAAGGAATGATTCCTGAAAGAGGGCAGCAGCTCTTTCAGTAGTTGTTACGGGCGTGAGTCAGGACGACTTAAACGGCCGTATCAACATCACTCAGTCCTCTGAGTACTGCGCAGCTGAAAGCAATGGAAAACTACAGCTGCTTTTTTTTCCAAGATAATGTGGCTCTGCATTTTCACATAACAATAATGGAGGCGCCTTCCTTGGTAAAATATTCCGGAGGTAAAATAGTCCCCCGTTCGGATCTCCGGGTGGGGACTACTAAGGAAGGGGTCACCAGAAAATTAAAAAATAACATTCTACGAGTCGGAGCGTGGAATGTTAGAAGCTTAAAAAAGGTTGGTAGGCTAGAAAACTTAAAAAGGGAAATGGATAGGGTGAATGTGGATATAGTAGGAATTAGTGAGGTTCGGTGGGAAGAGGAAGGCGACTTTTGGTCAGGTGATTTTAGAGTAATTAACTCAGCGTCAAATAATGGGCAGGCAGGAGTAGGTTTCGTGATGAACAAGAAGATAGGGAGGAGAGTGGAGTATTTCAAAACGCATAGCGATAGAATCATTGTAATAAGGATAAAATCAAAACCTAAACCGACAACGATTGTTAACGTTTATATGCCTACAAGCGCCCATGATGATGATGAGGTAGAGTGTGTATACGAAGAGATTGATGAAGCAATTAAACACGTAAAAGGAGATGAAAATTTAATAATAGTTGGAGATTGGAATGCAAGCATTGGAAAAGGCAAGGAAGGAAATATAGTGGGTGAATACGGGCTGGGCAAAAGGAATGAAAGAGGGGACCGACTTATAGAGTTTTGCACGAAGTATAATTTAGTAATTGCCAACACCCAATTTAAAAATCATAATAGAAGAATATACACTTGGAAAAAGCCAGGCGATACTGCAAGGTATCAGATAGATTATATCATGGTTAAGCAAAGATTTAGAAATCAACTCGTTGACTGCAAAACTTACCCTGGAGCAGACATTGATAGCGACCATAATTTGGTGATAATGAAATGTAGATTGGGGTTTAAAAACCTGAAGAAAAGGTGTCAGATGAATCGGTGGAATTTAGAGAAGCTTGAGGAAGAGGAGGTAAAGAAGATTTTTGAGGAGGACATCGCAAGAGGTCTGAGTAAAAAAGATAAGGTAGAAAATGTAGAAGAAGAATGGGAGAATGTTAAAAAGGAAATTCTTAAATCAGCAGAAGCAAACTTAGGCGGAATAAAGAGAACTGGTAGAAAACCTTGGGTTTCAGACGATATATTGCAGCTGATGGATGAACGTAGAAAATATAAGAATGCTAGTGATGAAGAAAGTAAAAGGAACTATCGGCAATTAAGAAATGCTATAAACAGGAAGTGCAAACTGGTGAAAGAAGAGTGGATTAAAGAAAAGTGTTCAGAAGTGGAAAGAGAAATGAACATTGGTAAAATAGACGGAGCATACAGGAAAGTTAAGGAAAATTTTGGGGTACATAAATTAAAATGTAATAATGTGTTAAACAAAGATGGTACACCAATATATAATACGAAAGGTAAAGTCGATAGATGGGTGGAATATATTGAAGAGTTATACGGAGGAAATGAATTAGAAAATGGTGTTATAGAGGAAGAAGAGGAAGTTGAGGAGGATGAAATGGGAGAAACAATACTGAGATCTGAATTTAAGAGAGCATTAAAAGATTTAAATGGCAGAAAGGCTCCTGGAATAGACGGAATACCTGTAGAATTACTGCGCAGTGCAGGTGAGGAAGCGATTGATAGATTATACAAACTGGTGTGTAATATTTATGAAAATGGGGAATTTCCATCAGACTTCAAAAAAAGTGTTATAGTTATGATACCAAAGAAAGCAGGGGCAGATAAATGTGAAGAATACAGAACAATTAGTTTAACTAGTCATGCATCAAAAATCTTAACTAGAATTTTATACAGAAGAATTGAGAGGAGAGTGGAAGAAGTGTTAGGAGAAGACCAATTTGGTTTCAGGAAAAGTATAGGGACAAGGGAAGCAATTTTAGGCCTCAGATTAATAGTAGAAGGAAGATTAAAGAAAAACAAACCGACATACTTGGCGTTTATAGACCTAGAAAAGGCTTTCGATAACGTAGACTGGAATAAAATGTTCAGCATTTTAAAAAAATTAGGGTTCAAATACAGAGATAGAAGAACAATTGCTAACATGTACAGGAACCAAACAGCAACAATAATAATTGAAGAACATAAGAAAGAAGCCCTAATAAGAAAGGGAGTCCGACAAGGATGTTCCCTATCGCCGTTACTTTTTAATCTTTACATGGAACTAGCAGTTAATGATGTTAAAGAACAATTTAGATTCGGAGTAACAGTACAAGGTGAAAAGATAAAGATGCTACGATTTGCTGATGATATAGTAATTCTAGCCGAGAGTAAAAAGGATTTAGAAGAAACAATGAACGGCATAGATGAAGTCCTACGCAAAAACTATCGCATGAAAATAAACAAGAACAAAACAAAAGTAATGAAATGTAGTAGAAATAACAAACATGGACCACTGAATGTGAAAATAGGAGGAGAAAAGATTATGGAGGTAGAAGAATTTTGTTATTTGGGAAGTAAAATTACTAAAGATGGACGAAGCAGGAGCGATATAAAATGCCGAATAGCACAAGCTAAACGAGCCTTCAGTAAGAAATATAATTTGTTTACATCAAAAATTAATTTAAATGTCAGGAAAAGATTTTTGAAAGTGTATGTTTGGAGTGTCGCTTTATATGGAAGTGAAACTTGGACAATCGGAGTATCTGAGAAGAAAAGATTAGAAGCTTTTGAAATGTGGTGCTATAGGAGAATGTTAAAAATCAGATGGGTGGATAAAGTGACAAATGAAGAGGTATTGCGGCAAATAGATGAAGAAAGTAGCATTTGGAAAAATATAGTTAAAAGAAGAAACAGACTTATAGGCCACATACTAAGGCATCCTGGAATAGTCGCTTTAATATTGGAAGGACAGGTAGAAGGGAAAAATTGTGTAGGCAGGCCACGTTTGGAGTATGTAAAACAAATTGTTGGGGATGTAGGATGTAGAGGGTATACTGAAATGAAACGACTAGCACTAGATAGGGAATCTTGGAGAGCTGCATCAAACCAGTCAAATGACTGAAGACAAAAAAAAAAAAAAAAAAAAATGTAATGAATGATAATATTCTAATTAGGTCAATATTGTGTAGTATACTCGCACAGAAAAACAAACATGCAAAAAATCTGTCAGTTGTTGATGACTATATTACATTTATTTTCTGTTGTACGAACAGATGACGCGTAGTTATATATTTTTTTAAATACAGTATAATAAATTACACGACGTCAAAACCAGGAAAAATATCTTGGATGATTTATATTTAAAAACAAATTCATTTTTCAATTTGATTTAAAAAATATACAATTACGAGTATGTTCGTTGCTGTACGATTTAATTATATTAATATATCTTCGATAACCGACGTATTATTTTCTTGATCGTAGCGACATATACATATAATGAAAGGCTTTATTAAATTATACATCTAATTAAAATGTAATTTCAAACGAAATTTTATTAAATTATTTTCTTTTTTTAAATCAGAATACAAAAATCTTCTCTATAAAAAAAGAAACTCTTTTTCTTTATAATTTGTTTTTGTGCACCGACTTTAATCGAAAGTAAAAATGTATATCATAAAAAGAAGTAATTTCACTTTTTGAATCGCTTTACCTTGCGTTCTTTTTTAAAAAGGAGTTACAGCACTTTAATTTATTGTTGCGCTGGGGTTTAGAAAGTCTATGGAGATTTATACGAGACCGTAACAGTAGAGGGTTTATTCTGGAACGGTGGTAGCGTAGAGTTAGCCTAAATAAGAAACGGTTAGCGACTGAGAATTATTCATTGCGTTAAAGATAGATAAAGAGTATGTAGTTTATTTTTTAACTTTGTGTAGTATATTATTAAACTTAAATACATTTAAAGAAATAATATTTTTCTTTTTTTATTATTATTTCTTCTGATAAGTTTACTTTTTAATTATAAAATTTGTATTTTAATTTAAGTTAATTATCTATTTAAAAAATATTTCATCCGAGTTCAATAAAAAGGATTAAATTAAAAAAAAAAAAAAAGAAAAAAGACAATGAAATGAGTATCATGAATAAAACAAAAAAGGGTAATTTGTCAGGAAGGTCATAATGGGCATACTCGATTTGAAGAGGACAAAAAATTTACTGATTTCGTAACATTTACACAAATTATAATTACCTGGAACAAAATTCACCAGAAGTTAAGATTTTAGATTTTTTCGAAATTCTTTAGCATAAAGTAATCGGTATGAATAGTAATCCAGGACAGTAATTTGTACTCGCATACATTCTACTAATTCAGTTTAAAACGGTGTTGAAAATTTAACTTAGGAAATCTGCAGCTTTGCGGAGATGTTTCACTAGTTCCAAAGAGATATTAAGTCGCAGCTCTAATAAGAAAGGTTACTTCTCTTTCTTGAAGGTATTTTTTTCGACTTTTAGCAGTCCAATACAAAGTCGTAAATAAATAATCAAAACCCGTAAAAGTACGGTAAATGGGCTATTTTAAAGTAAGTAAAATTACAATAATAATTCTGCAATAAACATATAATAAAATACATAGATCTGAACTCAGAGAATTTTTTTCTTTTACCTTGGTAAAAAAAAAAAAAAATAATAATAATAATGAAGTAAAAGGATTAATCTGTTTCCTTTAATGAATATTTTTAATATCTTAACCACCATCAGGAACACAGTTATAATTCTAATTGTAGATAGTGACTCTAAGGTATAAATTTGAAAACTTTTATTAAAATCTGCCCGCTAGTTTTTTCATTACGCGCGCACAGGAACTTAGTATGAATTACTTATTTTATTATATGGATAGGCAGATAAATAATAATGTATAATTAATTCCGCGTCACTTTTAGCCCAGATGTTTTACTTGTATATAAATCACAGCCTAAAGAAAGAGTAAGACAGCGCAAGCTAACAGATTAATGTAGCTACTCATTTTTGCAAAAAGAAATGCATTTTATATATTTTTCCTCTCGGTAATGGAACTTTTACAAAAAAAATACCTTACAAAAAATTAGCACATCGTACTTTACTAAGATTTTACTTTAAAATAAAATTTTAACTAATAAATTAAATTAAAAAACTAATAAATTAAAATAACTAATGAATTAAATTAGTAAATCTTATTTAGATTTACTTTAAAATTAGAATAAAATTTTCAATTCACAGGGATGAAAAGAGTATGAAAATTGATAATTTTAAATAAATTAAGTAATTAAAGTAATCGCGTAATGTAGAGACTTTAATAAATTTAATTTATTTTTTTTTAAATTTCTGTGGTATTAAGAGTAATTTTTTATAATGCATTTGGAAATGCTAAAAAATATACACGTGAGTAAAATCCTGACATAAATATATAAAATCCTGACTTTTGAAATACACATCACCTGAATACGATTTGAAATCCGACTTAAAAAAATAATCGAATTAACTTCTACAAAGAAAGTTATAAAATTTCATGATTGCAGATTAAACCATTAAGACAGAATCCCCCTCCCCCCTACACACACACACAAATACATCCATACAGCAATTTCTTTTTTCAAACAATATTTAGGCATTTGGTGTCTCGAAACGTTTGAAATAAATAAAAAAACGTCGAGGAATCATTTTTTAATAGAAAATAAATATATTCCTTCTGTTAAATTCTATTTCAGACGTAAAGTAAGAAAAACCTACTTTGTATTACATTTTTAAAAAAAATAATCTGGAAGGATTTTTATTATTTTTTGGTCATGTTTAATGAAAATGTCAACAATTTCCATTTTAAAACGTTTGTGTAAGAGGAACTTACAAATTCAAGAGGAACTTAGCAATTCTCGAGTTTAATTGATTTCCTAATTACTTAAGAAAAAAATTATTTACTAGAATGACGGTTGCAAAGCAATGAATGGTAGGAGAGGAAACAGAGGAAAAGATGAAGTGAGTGAGAGAGATTGTGCGAGAGAGGCTCTTTCTCTCTCACTCACTCTCTCTCTCTCTCTCTCTCTCTCTCTCTCTTCTCTCTCTCTGAGAGAACAAGATTCAGTGACAAAGTGATGTTCATTATCAACAAATATTTCATCTCTTTGTCATTTATTGAACGCTGTTATTGTTTTATAATAACATTTTCCTTTAGAGTAAAATTTTCTGTAGGATTTAAAGATAATATTCTTTGTAAAAGGAAATGTAATGTCCCTTTATCGGCAGCAGAAAGATAACATCCTCGACTACAAATAAGCTTTCCTTTTCCGTACCCTTGTACGAGCGAAAGAAAGATGAGAGAAAGCTAACCTTTCATCGTCGCCTTTTCCTTCACTTCATTTCTAGTTTCCTCAACAAATCATCAGCTTTGACATTAATCTCATTTCCCAAACGTCTAGTACAGTCATGAATCAGTACCAAGGGATGTTACTTATGCTTGTATATGTACACAAACACACAATAAATATATATATATATATATATATATATATATATATATATATATATATATATACAAAAATGAAAGGAAATTGGATTAGAAAAATGTATAGTTATCCATTTTTCGGCAAATGTGTAATTGTGTAATTATTATTTAATATTTTGACAATAGGTTAATGATAACACTTATGGTAGTGAATATCGATCGAATAACGAGTAGAGAATTATTTACAGTATTCCGCTGTATTAGAAATTAAACGATACGTCGTTTAGAGTTGTTTGACGAGTTAAAATAATCGATTTCGAATAATTTCTTTAAAAGTTTTACGGTAAATGAAATACAGCAAAAAAAGTCATCATTACACACACGGAGGAATTAGTTTTAAATAAAAAAAAGTATTATAAAGAAATTATTATGCTAATTAACATAAAAATATTTTCTAGTAAAAAAAACACTTACAATGAGTATTTCTGCCTGTATTTGTAAAAAAACTAACAACACAGTTGTAGGACTTTTCTGTCACGCGGCTTTTTTCTGATGCACATTTTACTCACACGTACACACACAACTTAATTAAAAATATTTATTATTTTATTTAGATATATTTTTTGTTTATTTAATTCGATGATTCTAATTATAAAGCGCGCGCGCGTACCGCATTTCATTCGCGCGGGTGTAGCAGTACTAGCGGCCACTTTAAATACTCTTTTACACTTTACATATTATTCATTTATTTAATTCTATCGTTCAGCTGTGACATCACAACATAGCATTCGACTGCAGAAACTGTACGTCAGTGTTACACTAGCGCTCCTTGTACCGATAGGGGTTACTATTAAGGCAGTATACCTTTTTCCTGTTTAGCCTCCGGTAACTACCGTTAGATAATACTTCAGAGGATGAATGAGGATGATATGTATGTAGGATGAATGTACAAGACTACACTTGTACATTCTCAGTTCGACCATACCCGAGATGTGTGGTTAATTGAAACCCAACCACCAAAGAACACCGGTATCCACGATCTAGTATTCAAATCCGTGTAAAAATATCTGGCTTTACTAGGACTTGAACGCAGGAACTAAGGCAGTATACCTACATAGCAGCTAGTTTATTTAGATTAATTTTTGGGTTGGGGGTGCCATTTTGCAAAAGATTTTTTTGAAAATAATATTACTTTTAATTATTAACAAATACGCCTAAGAAAAACATGCTCTTAATTAGGCAAAATCGCGAGATATTGAGGGTGGGTGACCTTGCGCTACAGTCTCACCCCCTTCATTTTTTATGTTGAAAATTTAATGGCATCAATGCCCCAATATATACAAATAATCTGACAAAGTTTGGTCAAAATTGGCCAAGTAGTTCTGGAGATAGATGAAGAGGTGCAAGACCGAACACACACACGTATATACGGTAAATTTACACCCGGTTATTTTGATTCCTTAGGTGTAAAACGTCAAAATCTGGTTTAAACCGTATACGCCCGAATTGGACCGATTACAATACTTTCCCTTCTAGAGACATAGCGCTAGACGGGAAAGTAAAAAATGTCGTCGGCTAAAATATAACAACTAATTTGTTATACAAGAACTTTGTTATTATGAAGGAAGGTGATTTGGACAATTCTATTGAAAGCATGAAGTTAGCTTAAAAAAAGTCTTAAGCACTGAAAATTTCAACATTGTCCTTCACGATTTACGTACGCTTCTTATATAAGGTTAGATAAGATTATGCGACGTAAATTTTTCTCGCAAAGAAATAGCACGAAGAAATAGCAAAGAGAGAGCACGAAGTAAAAACTCTTTTAAAACTCCTTCTATTTCCAAAATCTAAGGGAGAGGATAAAAAATGTAATATTCTTATAATAAAAATCAAAATTAAAAAGTTAGACATTATAAAAGGGTATGAGGTAGTACCCTGAACGATGAAATTTGTGCATCTTTGCTGCAAAAGAAAGTTTCTCAAATTAACGATTTGTTAAATGTTTATTAGGCTTATTCTTTTTTTTTTTAATTTCCAAACATCATTGGGTTACGACTGATATCTCTATAATAATCTTAATAATTCTTGATTCTACTCTGAGTTTTTTATTTGTAAGTTCTGTATATCCTAAATGGAAATTATTGATTTAACAAATTACTTTATATCTGTCCATTTTTCGACGGGCTTATTTTTAACGTTTCTGAGGACAAAAACAAATGTCCTAGATGTTAGCGAAATACGTTGATTTTAAAAAGCGGTCTTCAACTTTTAACTTTCAACTTTACGTACGGAAGGTGACATAATTTTTCCACGCTTTATCTGATCCATCTTCTCTACAATTCTAAATTTTGCATTTTTGAAGCTTTCGCTAAATTTGTGTCGATTCTTTTCTATATATTTTCAACGGTTTTTCCAGTAAAATCATTATAATAATTCAGTAATGATCGATCCAAATCATTCTCTGTCCAGACAAACTGACATCTAGTTTATTTTGTAAATAATTGGATTTAAGCCGTCTTATGTTGCCTAATAATCGTTGGCAATGAGCAAGTATAAAAATATACTCATTATGACATAAATTTTTCAATAAAAGTACGCATACTTTATTTATAAGTATATACTTTTTTATATATATTTTTATACTGCTATTCGCAAAAAAGAAAAACTAAAAGGCGTTTTAATTAATGGTACAATGATTTTTGTCCAAGAGATGCATGTCTACTTGTGTAAACAAGTTAAAACTATTCTTTAATTAGAATCAACAGTTGCTTAAAATTACAGTTAATTTACATTTTCAACTTAAATGTAAATCGAGTAATTAAGCTGTCTTTCATTATTGATCAGAATAATTTACAGTGTATACTGTTGACTGTTAACTAAATATATTTTTAAATTATCTGACTCTAATAGCTGATTAGCAGCAAGCGGATGGCTATTCATCTTGGCAGCGCCAATAATAATTGAACGCAATAATCAAAAAAACTTTAGATAAAAAAAAATCTATTTACGATAAGAATTTTAGAAGCTCAGAAGAAAATTGTATTTAAAAAGAAATTATATCGCAATTTTACAATCTCTAGTGTAGACAAAGAGATTCAACTTAAAATGATATTTTTGTTTTAATATTTTGCTATTAACCGTACTTCCATTGATACAATACAGCTGAATGGTTTACAGTTCAGCCAGATATTTTCACATGCCGTCTAATTTCGAAGATGGGCGAAGTAGTTTCTTTAGAAACCTGTATCTCTTTCTTAAGTAGCTTTTTGATATTTGAAGAAAAACATCTTTCCGTGGTGGCATATGTTTAACAGCGAAAATAGCTAATCGATGTTTTTCTACCCTTATCTGGGTAAAACTGTTCCTATCCCCGATCTTTGAGGAAAGGGTGGTATAGGTGCTCACTGCCTGGAGTAGACTTTGAAGTTCTGTCAGGGTAAGTCATTCGATCGTCCTCCGACGGTAGATTGTTTTACCCATTCCTTCCTCTCTTTTCCTTTTCCTGTCATAAAGAAGAGGAATTCCCCGATCGTTCACAACAATAGGACTGACTGGGATTCTCACCGGAGCTGGGTTGAGGAAGGCTACCTGCGGTTGTTCTATAAAACTGCGTAAATAATGTAGATGATACGACCCAACGTTTGAGTTGAATCGTGCAGGAAGCGGCACGGTGCTCGATACCAGAGGAGAGTTATGAGGGGAGATAAGGTAAAGACTACCCTACGGTGGTTACGGAACTTATTGTTAATACAAGGAGAATTCGGAGGAGGTGGCAATACTCCTCCGAATTTTCTGAATTTTCTCCGAATTTTTTTCCCGTATTTTCCAATTTTTCTTCGGGCCACCGAAGAAAAATTGGTTCTGAACAGGACTGCACGCAGATTGAAGAAACTAATGAGATCGAGCAAAAATGAAGCGTTTAGAGGCTATGTTGAAAATCATTCCCTTCTCGGCAGAGATATTGATTATTCCTCACATAAAGCCATAAAAAAAGTTAAAACGACTTCCTCTAGCGTATCCACCATTGAAGTCATCAAACGGATGGTGTTGTAGCGACAGTCAGGAACCGAGATGTTTGCACATTCACCTGTAAAAAGTTTTTGAACCTCATAAGATTAGAAGGGGTGGTGACGGTTCTTTATTTACATATATATATTACTGTAATATATGAATAAGAAGTGAACGACTTAAAAAACAAATAAAAGAAATTATTTTACAAATATTTTTAAATAAATTTTTTTTAAAGTTTATTTCATTTTATATGTCGTCCATTTTTCGTTTTATTTAAAACATGGATAAACCTACAAAAACTCCTACGAAAAAGATGTTCTCAAGAAACACAAAGTCTGGAAACCGCGTTTTGATAAATAAAATAAAAAAGGAATTGTTGCCGAGTGTTATTTGAATATGAAGAATGGGTATTACGTTTTTAACCGACGTTTCCCTTTAATTTTCTTTAATCGTAGCTTGAAAATGACGCCTACTATTTTAGTAATATATGCGAGTGGTGTAGTTCACCACGCTTATTCCGTTCACGCAGTTAGGTAAGCTCTAGGAGCTAATTAGGATATCGGTCGCTAAACCGTTTTGAGGCAAAGTAGCCGTTTGTGGCACGGATATTCGGTCTTATCTTTAGGGCAACCGAGTGGGATGGTGGTACGAGAAATGCCGAAAACCGATGTGCGCACCAATGTCCATAACATCGATATAAAAGAGATTTTTAGAGAACACTATCCGACGTACTTCATCGTGAAGTTTTATTAATTAGTACATTTTTTTGTAATACAGAAAAAAATCTCTGAAAAATCTCCATTTTCGTTGTTTAGTAGGAATTTCAGGAAGTATTCGTCGAGACAAATGACTGACTAACTAACTAATTTGTTAAGGTGACTTTTTAATTTCATTAGTGTGCCAGTGATGTCGGTTACGGTTAGTCATTGTAAACGGTCTTTAGAGTGTCTGTCAGTAATTATATTGTTATTGACTGAAATAATTGTATAATGCGATAACTCAAGACTTAACAGTCTTCAGTAATGACTGATATTTAGTACAAGAATGCATTTGTGTGTATACGTATATATATATATATATATATATATATATATATAAAATTAGCTTTAAGGTTAGGGATAGCTTAGATCATCTTGAAGTAAATCGATATAACTGTTTGAATATCTAAGAGAAGTGTTTATAGCAACACTTTTTTTTGTATGATAGTCACTTGCTCGTGTCGTGTATAACCTTGATTAGAAAAGAAAATACGCTCCGGTTAAGTTTCATTTTATTAGAAAAAGGGCCAGGTAGAAACATTTTTGATAAAAAGACGGTAAGTTGCGTTTTGGATTGATATGCTGTTTTGAAACCAGATTTCTAACAAAAAAAAAAAATGTTTTTGAGTAAAGTTTGAGTTAGATTAGAGTTTTACGATTTGAAATAAATCACGTAAATAGAGTAAAACTTTTTTTAGCGGTAAAGAAACATAAAAAATCAATAAACACAACAGAAAAGCAGCTAGAATTCTTCTTCGGGGAACACTGGTAGAAATTGAACCTACGAAGACTCCATTGAATTTTGACGTACAATAGAAGTTTCGTTAATAGAAAAAAGGTGTTTTTTTAATGATGAAATCGCTCTTCATAAAAAAGATGCATTAAAAGATTTAAATGGCAGAAAGGTTCCTGGAATAGACGGAATACCTGTAGAATTACTGCGCAGTGCAGGTGAGGAAGCGATTGATAGATTATACAAACTGGTGTGTAATATTTATGAAAATGGGGAATTTCCGTCAGACTTCAAAAAAAGTTATGATACCAAAGAAAGCAGGGGCAGATAAATGTGAAGAATACAGAACAATTAGTTTAACTAGTCACGCATCAAAAATCTTAACTAGAATTTTATACAGAAGAATTGAGAGGAGAGTGGAGGAAGGGTTAGGAGATGACCGATTTGGTTTCACGAAAAGTATAGGGACAAGGGAAGCAATTTTAGGCCTCAGATTAATAGTAGAAGGAAGATTAAAGAAAAACAAACCGACATACTTGGCGTTTATAGACCTAGAAAAGGCTTTCGATAACGTAGACTGGAATAAAACGTTCAGCATTTTAAAAAAATTAGGGTTCAAATACAGAGATAGAAGAACAATTGCTAACATGTACAGGAACCAAACAGCAACAGTAACAATTGAAGAACATAAGAAAGAAGCCGTAATAAGAAAGGGAGTCCGAGAAGGATGTTCCCTATCTCCGTTACTTTTTAATCTTTACATGGAACTAGCAGTTAATGATGTTAAAGAACAATTTAGATTGGGAGTAACAGTACAAGGTGAAAAGACAAAGATGCTACGATTTGCTGATGATATAGTAATTCTAGCCGAGAGTAAAAAGGATTTAGAAGAAACAATGAACGGCATAGATGAAGTCCTACGCAAGAACTATCGCGTGAAAATAAACAAGAACAAAACAAAAGTAATGAAATGTAGTAGAAATAACAAAGATGGACCGCTGAATGTGAAAATAGGAGGAGAAAAGATTATGGAGGTAGAAGAATTTTGTTATTTGGGAAGTAAAATTACTAAAGATGGACGAAGCAGGAGCGATATAAAATGCCGAATAGCACAAGCTAAACGAGCCTTCAGTAAGAAATATAATTTGTTTACATCAAAAATTAATTTAAACGTCAGGAAAAGATTTATGAAAGTGTATGTTTGGAGTGTCGCTTTATATGGAAGTGAAACTTGGACGATCGGAGTATCTGAGAAGAAAAGATTAGAAGCTTTTGAAATGCGGTGCTATAGGAGAATGTTAAAAATCAGACGGGTGGATAAAGTGACAAATGAAGAGGTATTGCGGCAAATAGATGAAGAAAGAAGCGTTTGGAAAAATATAGTTAAAAGAAGAGACAGACTTATAGGCCACATAGTAAGGCATCCTGGAATAGTCGCTTTAATATTGGAAGGACAGGTAGAAGGGAAAAATTGTGTAGGCAGGCCACGTTTGGAGTATGTAAAACAAATTGTTGGGGATGTAGGATGTAGACGGTATACTGAAATGAAACGACTAGCACTAGATAGGGAATCTTGGAGAGCTGCATCAAACCAGTCAAATGACTGAAGACAAAAAAAAAAAAACATGGTGTGTGGGTTCGTTTGTTTTTGATGTAACTGCTCACATTTTTATTTTAGCTACTATTGCCGCATAGCGGACCAATGGTAGTCCGCCGGGCGACTGCGCGCAGCGAACGAACGATTTATTCTTCTTTATACAAACAATTTATCTAAATAATATTTTTGTTTGCGGATAAAAAAGGAAAACATTGGGGTTAGAGCTGTGTTAAAAAATTATAACTCGAAAAACAGCTAATAATGTTCAGGCTTTTGAAGAGTTTTGTTGTTGTTAGTACGCTAAATTTATGAACGTTATTTAGTTACGTTAGCAAAAAAATTTAGCATAAACCATGTAATATTTTCGCGGCGGACCGTAGGCCGCCTTCTTTTGTAGTAAAATATAATTTTCGAAGGAGATTATGATACCGCATTATTTAAGCAGTTAAATTCTTATTCTTAAACATCAAAAGACACCAGCAGGATTCTCCTTTTTTTATTAGGTAATATTATTATCTAAGAATAAGTTGAAAATTTAAGTTCTTATGGGTAAAATATCAAACACTTCGTCATTTCTTAAACCGGGTAAAAGCCATTTAAAAAATCCCACACAAATAAAAATCTGTGACTATAAAAATAACAAGGTTGGAGTATATTATCGTAGGAAATTAAACGGATCACTTCGTTTCTGTTTTTCTTAATAAATAATTTATCGACTCGTTTTTATCGATGAATATATGAGATGACACAATTTATCAAAGAATATATTGTGTGCGGTTTTGGATGTAAATATTATTTCATAGTTTTTCACATCTTTTTGTTTTACGGCGCATTTTGTTTACGTTTATTTTATTTATGTAAAGAACATATCTTAAACAGAAACCTATGAATTTATAACTTTAATTTACATAATAAGTATGTTAAATTTACGACGTAATATTTTAAAATACATTACGTTGTCCGTATATCAATATTTAGTACGCGTACTTCATCCGTTCAACTTGAAATTTGCAAGTACAACACTTGTATATTTAATGAACACTGAACAGGCATTTATGATGAGTGTACGTTCGTTGTTTCGTGTAGTAGGTAATGCGGCTGTTTAAACGTGCTGAAACAGTGAACAGATGCTGTACTTTATATACGTGTACAAATACGCACCCCAAAGTCTGAGTGACAGAGAGAGAAAGGGATACACGATATAATGAGAAATGTGCGTGTTTGAGCACGTGAGAATCGTACGGACGTTCGTACTGTAGTGCACTCTTAGAATTATTTTACATACTAGTTACGTCACAGAATGAGGATTGAGAAGTAATTCTGTCATCGCTGAGAGTATAATGAAAGTTTGAAAATGAAAGCGGGAGAAAAATGAGGATAAAAAATGTTCAAACCGTAATTTATTCATAGTTATTTTTGAACGTCCTAACCAAGATTTATAATCTCGCGATATATTATTTTCTGTTTTGTTAGCTCTGCTTAATATTTAACAATTGCATCGCTGTTTTACACAACTGCTGAAACGGGATATATTACTTTATTGTAGGAAGTAGAATCTATTGTTCTAAAATAAATGTTATTGTCTGCTAAGCAAAATACATATTTGTGTGTGTGTGTGTATGCACGAAGCGCGCAAATGCAAAAGAAGGAATAATTTCAGCGAAAAAATTTAGGATTTCATTTTTGAAACTTAATAGAAAGTAAGTTTATTTATAGGCGACTACCGGAATTAGTTAAATAACCACCAAAAGTTGAATTTGGTGTTTAATATAATATAGTAAAATCAAATTTTTAAACAAATAATTTCCTAATTTTATAAGTAAAAAATAAAAAAATTAAAAATTAAGAAAATTGGGACAAACGGTTTCTCATTACGTTACTAGAGTTAAAGCAGATAAAAACGTGAGGATGAAGCAAACTTTAAAAGACAATGAACAAAAACACGATTATTTTTTGTTGGACTACGACCCTGAATTATGATTTTCTTTTTAGATTTCTTTAAAATAAATAAACGTTTACACACAACAATCTTGGAGTCTGTAAAGAGCCAAAAGAAAACCTTTCACGTATGTACCGTATGACACGAGATAAAATGTTCTTTTGAAAACGGTACTGCCATTCTTATAACCTACAATATACTTGTAGAGACTGAGGAGTGGTTTCCGGTTACTTTATTCTCTTAGCTAAATCTCTTGTATGTTATTATTTCTATTTCACCGATGGCAGGCCGGTAGAAATAATTTAATCTTTTCACCGCAGAGAATAGCTGTGCATGGAACATCATTACTTCGATGAAAGAAAATATTACAGATATTTCTTAGATTTACTCCATCGGTGTTAATAAAAAGACCGGTATTAATTCCTATAATTTCTGTGTAGAAGTAATACACTACTGCATACTAGAGAACTATTTAAATACCTATTAAAATATGAAGTAAAAAATTCATCTAGTACCGAATCGGTCGTTAAAGTTCAGAGAGCATAAATACACAGATACGCAGTAGTATTACCCGGAATGCATTAATTAGTCAAGGCAATTTTAACAGAAAAGTAGATGGGATAGTGTAATTCGACAGAATGTTGTGAGGAGAAGCCAGTCACCGGTTCAGTATTTCACTCTGTACTGCTAAATACAACTCTAAAAATTATTTGTATTAATCGACTATTTCGTATTGTTAATCAGCAAATTTTCCCTGTTACTGAATTGCTCCGTTACAAACGCATAATACATTCTTTTTTCTAAAACAAATAAATAATTTTTTTTTTCATATCTTCGTTACAGTGTTTTTTATGACTATGACGCATCTAAGGTACAAATTGCGCTAGTCGTAGTCGCTTTCCCTTACAGTAATAATGTTCATTGTACTGCTAGTCCTTACGGTTAGCAGAGTAAAATTGTCGCTTGAAGGAGTATATATCGCTTGACATAATTATGTGCAACAGTATATTCGGCTCGGCAAATAAGATAACGGAGACTATTTTGTTCCTGATTCTAGTAAACGTGGCGTAATATGCTTTATTGTTCTTGGAAAAGGCTATATAATTTTTCGCAACAATTAGGTTACGGCACAACATCAAATGTATATAAATACAAATGTCGATTTTAAAAGGAATTAAACGAATAATATTGTATTCATTAATTCCAATTATCGATACTGATATTTGAATTATATTTTTTAATTCGTTAAAAACACCGCACTCGATCAAAAAATGACAATCCGGAATTATTTTTTTTTTATTATCGCCTAGGATAAGACGAATGTTTATCGGCAATTTAAATTTACGACGCAAGACCGTATAACATATACGCTTTAAGGATATCGCGCACAATAGAGCAGCAGTCACATCGAACAAATAGTGGTACGTTTTCTGATGACATCAGATATCCGTGAGTAGCTCTGGTATGTCCCGACCTCAAAAAGCAGAGGATTACTTCCTCTCGGGGAATTTTACTACATGAAGAGTCCCATGGCAGAACAGTATCCTTGTCGCGTCGGAGTTTATTATCTACTGTAGCGGCCCAATTACCTTGCCGCTTTGCTCAAAGAGTGTGTTTTACAAAATTAATAAAATCAGCAGTAGTAGTAAAACGAACGGTGAAAGACGGCAGACTACATCCATCTTTAGCAGCGGAATCGCTGCTAAACGTTCTTTACCCGTCTTTCTCGGGCATCCAACGGTGACGACCAAAATAGACATCCAACAGCGTCATTCTGTTTCGACCATCTGTGCGTCTGGGTTGCCTTGGAAAGAAATTCCTTAAAAATTTTCTAAAAGACGGTAGGAGATGTTGATTTTCCCGTTATCTAGTTTTTATTAATTTTACACAACTATAACTTTTAATTTTACATTTTAAAATATGTTAATATACTCGTATGACAAAAAACTTCTATTTCTAATTAAAGTTACTGTAAACCCTTACTAACAAATTATCTGCCTAGTAAATTGAACGTAATTTAATAGCATATTAAACATTAAATGAAATTTACATAAATATTTTGTTTTTTTCTGTTTAGCAATTTAAAAACGTTCCAGAGCTTTATAACTTTCGTTTAATTTATGAAAAATGATGTTAATTTATTTAAATATTTTAACGTATTACATTTTTATCGTACATATTTTAATTTAATAGACCCGTTTTATTAAAATCCGTTATTTATGGTTTTAATATTAGAAATTCTTTAAAGTTAGAATTATAACGATCATGTTTAACATGATAACACGTAATACGAGTTAGACGGGATAACTGAAAATCTCTGTTAACACAAAAATACAATATTAGAGTACCACTGAAGAAACTGCAGGCGTTACCAACAACTTGTAATTCCTTCGTTTATAACTTTCTTCATAGAAAAGAAGTACCTCAGACCCGTGACGTGACCTAAAACTTTTCTTCTTTAAAAAGTTTATCTGAACGTAAATTTTATATGAAACCGAGTTAAAAAAGGAAAACGTTTAATGAAAAACATTATTAAATCCTAATATTCTTTCTTTTTTTAATACAAGAATTTTAGAAATGTTTTAAGAAAGGACTACAAAGTTTCAAAGATGTCACCATATTTAGGAGATTTCATGCGCATATAAAAGTTATTTCGGTTTAGATATACCTTAAATTAAGATATTATTTTAAATAAATTATGTCCTACAAAAATAATTTACAATAAGGAAAACAATTTAAATTAAATTTAAATTGTTTAAATTTAAACAATTTAAACCGTCGAAGGTTCAAATTAAAAAATAATAACAGAAATTATTTATTAACGATCTATTATAGAAATATTAATCCCATTAAATATTGATTTCTTTGATATTTTATTAATAAAACAAACAAATAAAATATTTGTAGTTAACTACAAAAAAAGTGTAACAGAAGCCTATAGATTAAATAAGCAAATACTTTTTTATTTATTAAGAATTTATAGACAACTAACACAAATATTATCAGTCCTCAATTTCACTTTACTATCCTAACCGAAAAATTGAAAAGATGGGATATGGAATAGATATTTTGTAGCGTATGAAAAGCGAACGGGATTCGAATCGGGTCCCTCCCGGATAAAAGGTTGGGCGCTTTAATTCGTCATCATTTTAACAACAGATATCCTTTTGGATCAGTATTTTTACTTTCCCGGCTATAGCGATAAATTCCGAATTAACAGCTATAGTTATAACGGAAAATTATATAGATCTGTCAAAAAAATCTAAAAAAAATGAAGATAGGAACTTCCGAATGAAATTTCAAAAAGGTTTTTGAGAAAAGGTATTTTTTTAGTTTTTTGCCTTAAGGAGACATTTAAAAACTTTTTTTAAAATTAGATTTAAATAAATATTAAATAATATGCAAAGAATGTTTTTTATTCCGATGCTCCTAAGTCCAAAAAATCTATATTATTGAGATGATCGTTGTGCGTTATACGTACGTATGTTGCCCTCTTTTAGTCTTATAACTTTGGATCCCTTTCACCAATTTTCTTCAAACTTCTTAGCAGGTCCTACCTAACCAACCGGGTTGGTATAGTGCTGAACGCGTCTTCCCAAATCAGCTGATTTGGAAGTCGAGAGTTCCAGCGTTCAAGTCCTAGTGAAGTCAGTTATTTTTACACGGATTTGAATACTAGATCGTGGATAGCGGTGTATTTTGATGGTGGTGGTGTGTATTAACCACACATTTCAGAAATGGTCGAACTGAGACTGTACAAGACTAGACGACTTCATTTAGACTCATACATATCTTTCTCATCCGGAAAGAAGGTCCTACCTTTAGGAGGAAAGAATGTATTAAAGTTTTGCAAATATTGGAAAAAGGGGTGGGAGTGTTTTGGCTGAAATAGTATTTTAGATCTTTACTGGGGCAAATAGCAAACAGATTTTCTTTCAAAAGTTAAAGTTTTTTTTATCAACATCACGAATTACCCAAGAATTCTTATTTAATGCTGATCCCCATTTCCAAAAATACTTTATATACTTTTATTTTTTTAGCTATATCTTGCTTCAGAAAAGGAGAAAAATGGTGTTATCTGTATTTTTTACTTCTATAGCCCTTCAAACCACGGTAAAAATATTTTTCCTATCCCACACCAAAGGTCTGTGATAACAAAAAATATTTTTTAACGATTAAAAAAATGTTGTTAAATTTATATCGAATTTAAACAAACTCGCAAGTCATCCGTTTCATTTACATGTAAAAATTTTAATTTTTTTACAGCCCTTATTTTAGAATTTCTTGATAAAAAAAAAATTTTCACCCCTTCCTAAAATACAACTTTTTTTATTTAGAATTATGATTTTTTTTGTATTGTTTAAACAATTTTAAAAAGTTCTTTTTTTAAATTTATTATCACCACTTAGGGACTATTTTCCTAAAAATTAATTTTACCCGAATGAGTTTCCTTGAATACGAGATCTCCCAAAATAAAAAAAATAAATATTTTCATAATTTAAAATTATAATATTCCAAATATTTCATTAAATAATAAAGTCACTAAAATCATTAATACCCCTATCCGAGAGAAAAGCTCCCAAATTAAAAAAAAAGAATATTTTTAAAATCACTATTTTAATTTATTTAAAATCAGTTTTAATGAATATTTTAATCGTTAAAAAAGCCCCCTGATGCATCATCACCAAAATTTTTAAAACGTCGAAAACATATTTTTCAAAATTGTGATGCTAATATACCAATATTAAAAATTTTTGGTATCGCTTTATTTTGTCAAGCATTTGGCCTTCAAAAATTTTTAATTAAAAGATTTAAATATAATCTAACAATTAATTTTATATTTAACAAAAATCAATAACATTAAAATTTTGTTTTTTAATAAGCGGGTGAAGAAATAACAAACTGGATAATTTAATATTTTTAGTTGATATTTTGTAACAGATTTGTACGTTATATAAACAATCCCCAATTTTGATTATTGTTTTTCAATAAAAAGGGACTATTTTATCGTAAAGATACAAGCACAGTTTAAAATGATTGAATTGCATAACAACTTGACCGGCAAAGCCGGAAAAGTTACGTATTGCATTGCGGGATTTTACAAGTTCGATCCTCTAATATGAAACTCTTTGAACTAAATAAGCTTCAGAAAGATTTACCAAATTATTATATATTATAACTATTTAAGTGAAATATTTTTTTTGAAAGTTTTAGAATATTATTATTGTTATTACGAATCAAAAAGTAGTAGTTTTTTCAAATAGGCTTAACCAAGTTAAAACATAATTTCAAAATTTACTGTAATTTTAATTGTTTGTTAAAGTGCATGCTGTGTAATGCCTCCAGGTAACATGATAGGAGACTCAAATCATCCTAATAAATAATCGTTCCCTAATAAGTAACAACCATTCACAAGAGTAAAAATCCTGTGCCAGAATTTCTTCTGACGTGAATTATTATCGCACATCGATACGTCAAGTTCACCGAAATGCAAACGGCGATCAGTTCTTTGCAAGTGACGCTTTCACTCTTCTTCGATGTGCCTAAATTTCATACAAAAGGAATCGCACCTACAATCCATTCTACTGTAATGAAAATCTGCGTTCTGCGTCTGTCAGTTTTTTCTACATACATTAATGTTATTTCTTACGTAATTTTATTAGTATAATTATTTTTAATAAATGATAATCTGAAAAATACAAAAGACTAAATAGAAAAGCAATATTTTGTTTTATTTCTCAAGAGTATACATTTAATTAGGTATCACCTTTTTATAACAATGTTGAAAGCGTCCATCATTTTCATCAGTGCAAGCCTTTAACCCTCTTTTTCATACTCCGTGCAACCTTTCGAAGCATACCGCTTCCAATTTCTCGCAATTCTTGAGTAATGTTGGCTTTCAGTTCTTCACTAGCGTGCGGATTGTTTTTGAATACGCATCCTTTAAAATACCCACAGTGAAAAAAACCTGGAGAAGAAAAATCATGTGACCTAGCTGGCCGTAATCCAGTGGATATTACTCTCACTAAAGAAAGGTCCGTTGTTGCTCTTGCCGTGTGACATGTGATGCGATCTTGTTGAAACCACGAATATCTTTCATTTAATTCTTCTGAATTTTCAATAAATTGCGTCACAATTTTTCGGTAGAGGTCTGCATTAAGACTGTTTTCAAAGAATACCAATTTTCTACGGGTGTAGAGATCGTGAACAGATGATGTGAGGATTGTTGGAGCTACAGTATCGATCATTCCGATTATTAACGTAACCGATCAAATGAAATCAAATTTTATCTCATCTGTAAAAAATACATTATCAAGTATTTTATTTTAGTACTTCATTTATTAAAATCGGTGGGATCTTTTCTCGAGATAATAACGATGGAAACTTTTAGAGTTCCATGATTTTTGTCGGTAGATGATTTACATAAATTTTCGTAACGAAAACTATTTGTGGGTTGTAAAAAAATTAAAATTATGTCAGTAATCGAAAAAAACTCGTTTTATCTGCATTTTATATTTGCTTTCCGTTCAAAATTAAAGCGAAAGGACTTTTGATTTAATTTGCTTATTTCAATTCGGGGTAATTATCGTTTTTACAAGATTACATACGGAACAAGTTATTTGTTTTCATAAAACCTTTTTAAACTTTTTATTCGACTGAAATTTTTGTATTATCTGATAATTGTTGCCGAATAAACCCGTCGAAAAATAGTATATGGCATTTTATGCTCGACAGAAATTGTTTTAATGAAACTAAAGATAATTAAATTATGTATCTTTATTAGACGTAATAATTTAATTACAGCATTGAAATCTCAACAACATCTGCCATATTTTTATATAATATACTACCGGTTAGCCGCCCCCTTTAGATGGAAAATAAATTTTTGCCATTTATTCTGCATACCCTTACCGAAGAAGCAGAGGTAAGTTTCCATTAATAAACCGGGTCTTCTTTTTTTTTTGTCTTCAGTCATTTGACTGGTTTTATGCAGCTCTCCAAGATTCCCTATCTAGTGCTAGTCGTTTCATTTCAGTATACCCTCTACATCCTACATCCCTAACAATTTGTTTTACATATTCCAAACGTGGCCTGCCTACACAATTTTTCCCTTCTACCTGTCCTTCCAATATTAAAGCGACTATTCCAGGATGCCTTAGTATGTGGCTTGTAAGTCTGTCTCTTCTTTTAACTATATTTTTCCAAACGCTTCTTTCTTCATCTATTTGCCGCAATACCTCTTCATTTGTCGCTTTATCCACCCATCTGATTTTTAACATTCTCCTATAGCACCGTATTTCAAAAGCTTCTAATCCTTTCTTCTCAGATACTCCGATCGTCCAAGTTTCACATCCATATAAAGCGACACTCCATAACATACACTTTCAAAAATCTTATCCTGACATTTAAATTAATTTTTGACGTAAACAAATTATATTTCTTACTGAAGGCTCGTTTAGCTTGTGCTATTCGGCATTTTATATCGCTCCTGCTTCGTCCATCTTTAGTAATTCTACTTCCCAAATAACAAAATTCTTCTACCTCCGTAATCTTTTCTCATCCTATTTTCACATTCAGCGGTCCATCTTTGTTATTTTTACTACATTTCATTACTTTTGTTTTGTTCTTGTTTATTTTCACGCGATAGTTTTGCGTAGGACTTCATCTATGCCGTCCATTGTTTCTTCTACATCCTTTTTACTCTCGGCTAGAATTACTATATCATCAGCAAATCGTAGCATCTTTATCTTTTCTTTATCTTTATCTTTTGGTAAAACGTTTTTAATTTACATTTACATATTCACGATGCATTTTAGACCAAAATATTCCAAACTTTGAAAATCGAAGCTAATAGAATTGTATTTAAATTCTAAAAACCTTTTTGAAATTTCATTCTGAAGTTCCTATCTTTATTGTGCTTGGATAAATTTTAATAAAACGTTTCTGTGGACAAGCACTAACGCAAGTAAAATTTACAAAAATTCTTGCACGAAATAATTTTTTTGTATTTTGACTGAGGATTCCCTTCTAACTGATAGAAAAAATTGATACCCTAACTAATGTGTGTGTATGTGTGTGTATGTGTGTGTGTGTGTGTGTGTGTGTGTGTGTGTGTGTGTGTGTGTGTGTGTGTGTGTGTTTATTATAAATTTTTTTCAAAATATTATGACTTAAGAAAATTAAAATTAACAATCACTTACAAGGAAGATCAAAAAAAGTATATAGCTGTGATGGTCATTCATTTTCGTTGATAGGGATGTTTTTATTTTGATTAGTACACTACACTCTTATTTCTTTCTTTAACATTTTTTTCAGTCACTGTATTCATAAACTAATTTTTGTTTTGATAACAAATTATAAAAGAAAAAAAATTTAATGTAAGCGATAATATAATTTTTATTTCTGTAGACCTAAAATCAAGTCAAATTTTTAGTTTTAAAAGGTATTTTGTTGTTTTATTTATATTAATGCTTTCATCTTTCCTAGAATAGTTAATACTGCAACTTAAATTCTATAGGGATATTATACCGTAAATAAAATAACAACCTAAAAGTCTTTTCTTTCTTGCATTCAAGAACCTTTCATAATTCATTTGACTAGTATGAGCTCTGAGAAACTATCGTTCTTCTATGCGATAAAGCAGTAAAATTTTAATATGAAGCATTAAAATTTTCTGCGATTCAATTCACCTCGAGTTACACAAGAGTTTTAAAATAAAATAAAATTTTTAAATTAATGAAATATTTATAAGAATCTTTTATTTTACTATTTAGAATTTTTATTATCGATACATTTTTAATAATAAAAAAAAAAATACAACTACTGTATAAGTAGTCTTCGCTCCCGAAGAATTAGCTTACTGTAATTATATTTTAATCGTTTCCATACTAAACACGCTTGCTCGTGTATTGTACGATTTAAAAGGATGTTCATGCAGCTTAATATATTAAACGCTAGTGCATTTTAACTACAAGTATCAAAAGTATTTTTTGAATTGCTAATAATCTTTTTAAAAATAAATTTCACGGCAAAATTATAATTCCTCCTTTGCTTAAATCATCCGTATCAGTTTCCTACGTAACTAAATACTGAATACGTAGTTCAGAAATAATGATATCGATCGTTTGAAATTCTCGAAAAGTTTGGCAATTTTTACTTATAACAACCTATGATTTTGAAAATTATTGTATCGAGTAAAAAATAATAAGAGTTCATTTTGTAAAAAGAAATCAAAATTTAGCTACGGGACAAAGGTTTGTAACCAGAATAGTAGAGTAAAAAAAAAAAACGAAAATTTCGGGTGCAAATCAAATATTTGTTGCAGAAAACTATTTAGGAAAAAAGTTAAAATATTTATTTATATTAGTGCAGATATACCGCGTGGTACAGTTGTTAACGACACCAGTCTTAATGCGATTTCAACATCTTTCATATTTAATCAAATATTTTCAATTCGTTAAAATATGAGTTTAATAAATGTAATGTAATATTTCATACTGTTCGAATCTATTGAGATTTAGATTTTTATGTGACGCTTATAAAATATTGAATATTTAATATCTTTGTCTGTGAACTTATTTTTAAGAGGCTATCGCCAAAGGTCGACTATTATATCCGAATATTATACGAGTATTTATGAGTGAATTTTTTTTCACTCTGTCCGATGATGAATAAGCTGTACGATTAGCACGAAGTTATTCTGGATGGATAATTTCCACGTAGTTTAAAAGCAAGTCATTAATAATGTTCAGCATTTTTTGACGTGTAATTATGGTTTGTTTTACGGAATAACTAATTGATTTTAATTTTATATAGTTCGTTTTTAGTATAAAAAATATATATACGCCGATCTCTGTGACTGAGTAGTAGCATCTCGGCGTTTCATCTGGAGGTCCGGGTTCGAATCCCGATCAGACATGGAATTTTTCATATGCTACAAATTTCCATTTGTATATATTAATATAAAATGAACAGTGAAAAAAAAAGTATATATATATATATATATATATATATATATATATATATATAATAATAAAAAAGTTAAATGTTATTTATAAAAAGTTAATCTTCAAAATTTTTCAATACGTGGTATTATTTCTGCACAAAATGAATGTAGAAGACGCGGTATGTCATTGTGTTTGGTTGGTTTCTGACCGCTAGCGTAAGGACGAAATGGGATATTACGTAGTTCCTTTAGTTGCATCGATTGTTTTTTTGTGGTTAGATATGACTGGATTTTTTATGATATTACTATCCGCTATTAGGATAAGTTAAGCTTAATTCAATGAACTCTATTAAAACTCCTGTTTCTATTGGTTTTCGGTAAATTAAAAAAAAAATTATCTGTAAATTTTACTTTAAACTGATTATTTTATTCGTTTACTTATCTCACTCCGCAACTACAGGCATACTAGTTATAGCTACCCACCAGTCTTTTCATATTATTCTTCTAACAGAAGCTAAATAAATTTGGTTTGTACTTTTTTCAAACTTAATATCTTAATTAAAAAATAATAATCTTTTTATTAAATTTTGAAACTTAGGAGATAAAAAAAGAAAATTTGGATTTTACAACTATTTGCAATAATTTAGCAACTTAAAAGTGTAAAGGTAGGTGTGTTTAAAATACATAATAAATTATAAATGTTTAAAAATTAAAAACAGAATAATAATAACACTTAATTTCCCCGGTATAGTAAAAGAAAGAATGCATAAGATATTTATGGAAAAATGAGTGAAATGGAAGTTAAATCTGGGTAATTTATGTCTATTTTGGAAAATTATAATTATAGGATTCGATTTCATGGATGAAATGAAGGAAGGAAAACTTACAAAGAATTGTAAAAAACTAGCTTTGAATAGAAAACTCTAAGGCCCATCAATCTTTGGTCGAGAGTAAAAAGAATTACGGAACATATTTAATAGAATAAATATTCAATTTAAATACTCTTTAAAATAATTACAAGGGGGAAGAGATTTTTGTTAAAAATAAGATAAATTTATTTTATTTTGTAAAGACATTAAGATAATGTAGAAATCTCAGAGATATCTGATACAGATTTAATTATTTGAAAACTAAAGATATTTTTTCCCTTTGTTCATAAAGCGATGGTATTCACTTAGTAGTTGTATTAAACCCTTGTTTAGGATGGTCAATATGTGTTTTCAGTTAGAATCCCGCAATAAATGGTGACTAGAAAATGTATCTAAGGAAACGATGTCATTCAAATTTAAGCGGTGAGGTTAGCCTCGACCTTCCGCAAAAAAAGAGCGGATCTCACATTTCTGAGCAGCCTCGACCCTGTTAGAAAGTAAAAATAAATTATTTTGTTCGTTAAAAGAAGTGACAATTTTTGATTTGAGAATATAAAATATATAATACAGTAAAATGAAGGAATTATTCCTCAAATACAATGTATTAAACAAAAAAGAAACGGTAGTAAAAAAAAAATTATGAATTTCAACTTTTTAGTTATATTAACATTGAAATAAAATTAAAAAAACCGTAGACAGGAGCAATTCAAGAAAAGTGTCATTTTTCCCTCATGCACGTGTTTCTTGCCAAATAGAGTAAAACATTTTATTCATTGTTACGAAAGTCTAACGATTTAAACTGATCCTCATCTCCTACATTATATAACAAATTAGAAAAGTTCAACCGTACTGCAATACATTTAATATCATGAGCTTTGGTATACGTAGTTAGTAAAATAAATCCGGAATTTTTTTTAATTTAAAAGAAGTATTCATTGAATAAGTCCAATTGATTGTGGTTTAACTGTAATTTCAATTATTAAATAATATTATTTATTATACGATAAGAATTTTAAAAATATTTACACTATTCATCCAAAAGTATATTATATAACATTTCAACAATAAAACACTTATTTTTTCAAATTGTAAACATATAACCCGTGTTTCACTATGATGCAAGTTTTAGAATGGCTTTTAGAAATGCGGCTAAAATTAACGTTTCTGTATTAGTAAGGTGATCTACACTGTACTTGAGGATAAATTAATTAACAATTTACCCGACGGGGAGTTTAATTCTTTAAAATTTTGGGGGTTGGCGTTCCCACGGTCCTAGCCTCTGCAGCTTTTTTCCATTACACATTGAGCTGCAGAAAGTTGGTACACCGTACCAGCACCCACGACATTATAAACACTACACAGATTACAACATATACTCTTACACTATTTCTTCTTACAATTACACTCGATGGTGTTGCACCATTTTACGAAATGCAACCGTAACCCAAGGGAAAAACTATCGTGCTGATGGGTGGATGGCTCTACGTAGCGAGTCTCAAATGATCCTCTAGTTCACTCTGTTGCTCAGAGGAGCACCAGAGTGAATCCATTTGCATGAAGCCTAGTTCCAGTACGAGCACGATCTGTTGGAGTGGTCCGTTATGTCGTCGGTACTTGTGGGAATCGTATGTTAGTTCCAATAAAATGTTCTCGAGATTGCTACCTTTATAAGAAAGAAATGCTACATTAAAAATCTCTACCAAGCAGAAAGTGTCCTTGTGTTTCGTCGGAAACTACAAAGATCCCTATGAAGGGACCTATTAAAAAGGAGTCGCCTGTTACGGTATCTCCCGTCATCCAGGCTTTCAAGCTCACACTACCGACTTGACGTCTTTTCGAGGATATGTAAGTCGATGAAATACTCAAAGAAGGAAAGCACTTCCTAAAAGTTATCAAAACCAAAAATAAAAAACGGATAGTATTTGACAAATAACCTGCGCACACCGTTTTTTTATATAACAGGAAAAAATTATTTTTATAGATAAAAATATTAATCACTGGAATGTTTACAGTCTACGTTCTCGTCGAGAGGGTAACAGGAAGAAAATTCTTTAATACTGTGTCTGAAGGAGATTCACCTCGATCCACAGGACGATGTGTCCTTTCGCAGTTACGTCTACGAAAGATAACACCATCAAACTGAGGGCAGAGGTCGTGAAGGTGTGGCTGTTTTCTTGAAGGAAACCGCCTTAATCACCCCTATTCCGCAATATATTGGAGCCATTAAAAATTAATATCTGCCACTTATATCTTCCGCCAAATTCCGATATCGGTGAGGATGACCTATCCAGTCTGTTTTCACAGATTCCTTAACTCTCTTTCTATTTTTTTCTGTTTGACCTCCGGAACCACCGTAAGGTATTACCTCAGAAGATAAATGAGAACGATATGTATGAATATAAATAGAGTTACATTTGTTAAAAGAAGTTCATGTTAATTCCTTTACCCTGCCTAATAATTGGCGATCTAACGCCCATCGCTGTTCGAGGAGATCACCATCGTGTTCTTCCCGAGACAAAACTTAGATTTCAGCTTTCTGAACGATGGGATGTTTATGTCATCTTCATCAGGTACATTTTCGTGCATCGATCTGTTCTTGTATCCAGCATTCCTATTCTCTCGTCGTGCTTGGCGTGTTTCCTAAAACTTCTTTGGAAGCGATCATAGACTGGCTGTTATCTCAATTGGCATCAGTGATTTGCCTCAGAGACAGCCATGCAGATGGGTGATTCCGAAAGTGGATCGGATACAAGGATTCCTTTAACTAATACGGCAAGGGTGGTGGCGCGATCTGCCAACTTGCCAAGTTTACACACCTAATACTCGACAGCACAAATGAATTTATCCCTCTAACATGTGGAAAGAAAGCGGCCTACTGTTTCTTGGTGGATGAAGACTGCAGAACTGGCAACAGCCGAGATCTAATGCTGTGCATGCAAAAATCTTTAACAAATGTTTAAACTCGAGGATAATATCTGAAATATCTTAGGAAACAATGTATCGACGTTATCGAATTTCTTATTACATCTTAAGGCGGTGAATATGGATACAAAAATGTAATTATGAACATTTCTTTTCGACTATTAATCCTTTTCGTCTATTTATGCCGTTTGGCGTATGCCAGATTTGTTCTTTTGAGTTATATTTTTTAACATTGCATTTCATTGTAGTTTTATTTCGCTTTTAACATACGTCATATGAGTTTTCCATCTATACTGTGTTTTTATATTACTGGTATTTAGTTTTCAAGTTAATATTTATTTTTTTACTATATAAATATCGTGTTCGGGCGCCGATGACATAATGTTGTAATGTATTATAAAAATCTTCTCGTGCGCTGGTGTCATTTAAGTATCCGTTTCTTTGTGCCGGTGTCAGATAAAAAGTGTTTTTCAAGAAGGCGGTTGCTTATCGTACACTGACTTGATTAATAAATCTTTCAAACGTTTAAAATACGTCTTGGAAAATAAATTGGAAATTTATCAGTTTATAGTACATAATTATTCAAAAATATCAAGTTTAATTTATTAATTTCAAGAGATCGCATTATAAAATTCAAAGAGCACAGGCTGACTATCGATATTAACTGCGGTGTTCTTAAAAATGGGAAAGAACATTTAAATTCCTCACGTGGGATATCTCCTAGAAATATTCATCCAAGCTGATTTTTTAACGGCTACTTTCGTTGATTTCGATATCTCGTTGATAAAAATTGGAATGATCATATTTACTTTAGTAATAAGGCTTTTATTTCACCAAAATCATTATTGAACAGTCAAAATAACCGAATATGGAGAGGTAAAAAATCCTGATAAATTTCATAAACAGATTTCATTATTTTTTTAAAACAATTTATATATAATCGACTGAATATATGTATCCTATAATCACAGTGTGTATGTGTTATTGTTATAAATTTAGTGTATACAGAATTAATAAAAAAATAGAAATCTATCCTGAATGTACGTTTATTTATTTCAATATATATATATAACTAAACTTGTTTATGACAGCTAAAAAAAAAACGTAATTTTAATATCATTATTCAGAATAACTCATTTGAATAAAACATTTCAGAACAACAAAACATTTTAAAGGCGAAACTGTGAAGGGGAGAATGATGGATGACCTTGAGATAAATGCATTTTATGTTTTTACACTTTTGTATCTAATCTGCTTTATTTAAATTTATTTATTAGCAAATAAAGTCAAAATATTTAACAAAAATATCGGTACATAACTTCTGTTCCGTAATTTATTTGTGTAGGTAAATACCAAGATTTATCAGATTGAGCTAAATTCCAATATTTTTTTTAAATTTTAGTTATTGTTTGGTGTCGATAAGAAAATTAATTTTTATTCTTTGTTACTTAATTGAATCTGTTGTACGAGCTTAACTGAAGTCTTATTTTCTTTAATTATTCTAATAAAAGAAAAACAGTTTTCTTGATATATTAATAAAATACGCTTTCCAAATCGGTGCAATAAAAAGTTACTTTAATACTATAAATTAAATATGTTAATAGAAATTTAAAAAGATTAAAGAGTTACCAAAATCTAACGAGAAAACAGGTTGGGTTCGGTAATCTATGAAATGCTCATCAAGTTAAAAGCCTGCAAGAGTAAAAGGGCTTTTTTTACGGTTGAATGGAGACCAAGATTTCTCAGTTAACAAAAAAAAGCTAATGCCTATCTAAGAAAACGGCACCATTAATCGGTGTTTGGTAAAAGCACTGTCGATACGTAGCTAAATTTTTGCAATAATTAAGCCACTTAATTTTTTTACAAAACAACTGTATTAAAAAATGTCTTACAACTTACCAAACATTGGTGTTATATTTAAGTTATTTATAAAATAATATTTTATTTTTCAAGTAAAAATAAAAAAACTAGGTAATCGTATAAAACTTTTAAGAACAAAATGCTAAATCAGATATTTTAAGAAGCAGGATATTTAAAACTATGAAAGTAAAATATAATGAAAAGGAGAAACAAACTAATAAAATGCACTAAAAAATAATTTTAAAGTCTTTAAATTTTATTTTTTAATATTGGTACCAAAGACTGCCAGTTTTTTTTTTCAACTTTTAATTCGCCACCAAATTGAAAAAAAGTATTATTACCAGACTACGTGCATAGGAGGAGTGGTAATCTATTTAACTACTACGTATGTTTGTTTGTTCCCTTCTGGAGCTTCATAGATCCGACATATAAAACCAGCGTTTGTATAGTAACAGGTGTTACGTTTAAAAGTAAGATAGGCTATGTTAAATTGACTTATCTAGAAGGGGGTGGCGCTACACTGCGAGACAAAATTTTTAAATTACGCTATTTTAAAATTTGAATGATATAATTAATAAAACAGTAAAAAGAAACACTTTTTGCCTCTTGTGATTTTTCCGAAAAATTCATCGTTCTCGAGGTATAAGCGAAAAATTTTGCTCAGCAAAAAAAAGCAGGAATGTATCGCGGCTAACGCCCGCCTGCGCGCTGTATGCTGGCGGTATGCGTTACTGTTAATGATGGGAATGTAACCTGTGCACGATATCTCCACCTATTATCATTATCGATTAACGATTTGTATTAAATTTCTACTCTGATATATTTCTATTTAAATTAGATCTCTTTTTATTTAAATAGCACAACGTTTCTAAAACACCAAAACTAATACCTGTATCGTAGCTAGATGAATAATATGTTGAACGGTAAAGTTATAGAAACAACAAAAAGTGCTAAATAAAATAATAATTAAAAAACAAAAAACCCGGCTATATTAACTGTACGCATACCTAGAATAATTATGAAAAACGAACAAAAAATTGTTAAAGTTTTTTTTTTCTTATAGGCATTTTTGTAGGATAGAGTAACTTAATATTCTGGTGATACAGTAAGATAATAGGATACAGACTGGGATGTGAAATTAAATATATTACTTCTACATTTTATATAGTTGTCGTGTACCTGTTATTCTTAACGAAGTGGACACCATTAAATAAACCGTCTCATATAGCCTTAACAGGTACTACACCCACCGGGTTTGTCTAGTGGTGAACCCATCTTCGCAAATCAGCTGATTTCGAAGTCGAGAGTTCCAACGTTCAAATTCTAGTAAAGGCAGTTACTTTGATACGGATTTGAATACTAGATCGTGGATACAGGTGTTATTTGGTAGTTGGGTTTCAATTAACACATGCCTGAAATGATCGACCTGAAAATGTACAAGACTACAATAAGAGTGTAAGTCTTCACTTATACTCATACATATCATCCTCGTTCATCATTTGCAGTAATACCTGACGATGAATCCCGGAGGCTGAACAAAGAAAGATATCATTTCTTCCTCTCAAAAAAAGAGGTACTCGACTACAACATAAAATATATAAGTAATATTAAATTTCACATAGACTACTTAACTGAATCCTGAAAAAAATGTCTAAGAAGAGAAACAAAATTTGTTTACTATTTTAACAGTTTTAAATTATTTCTTCATTTAATACTTATTACTTTATTTGCAAACTATTTTAATTATTATTATTTTTAAGTAATACTTACATTATTCATAACAAAATAATTCATAACCATTCTTCATGAATAGTACTGCAAAATTATTATTCAAACGATGTTAATTTATTACTCGATAACGCTACTTCAAAGAATAAACAAATCGATCTTAATAAATTCTCATAAATGGCTTAATATGTGGACGATGAAAATTAATATCGATTAATCGACCCGTATATGTTTATTACATAAAAGTTAATTGTCTAACCGTTAACTTAACTGATTTTTTGTGGGGAGGGGAGAAGGGCGAATAAAACATTGGTGAGGGGAGGGTTTTCTTCACGTTATTGTCTCCCGGGAAAAACTTAAAGTAAAAAAAACAAAAATATAAAATTAACAAACACAAAAATTAAAAAAAAAATACTTAATCATATTAAAATACAAAAAAAAACCTGGCAACTACTCTCACTTAACTGACATAGTTCTTCCAATAAACAAACCGTGAAAAATTAACAGTATGTTTTTTACAGGATGACGACTTGCAAAAATAAATCAAAATTAAACGAGTTCAAATAAACTTAAAATTTAGTAAACTGTTTCAAGCACTGGAAAGAAAAATTCTCTGTTAATTTTAACTACTATTTCCTTGTATATGAAGTCATCTTAAAGTCTCTGTCACTGTCTTGCCAAATAAGATAGAGACATCCGATGTGAAGATGAAAAACTTCAACGATCCATTCCTTTAAACGGTCCAAATTTCTTAATGAACAGAGAACACTTATGTATTAGGGAAAATTCTGAACACCGTGGACGCCAGGATATTTACCCTCTCGTCCGAGCGGTCGCTGGGAAAGTGTGTTTTTTTAGATCCCGCACGAATAAGGAAAAATGTGGAGGGCTCGGTCTAATGGGAGAATGAAATTATTCAGTAGTCAGGATATTATACGAGTATAAGCTTCTAAAATATCCATTTATTTCCCGTTTTAGTTTATTTTGCGTAAAAGGGGTGACCGATAATTCAATAACCGATAATTAATGAGACATGGAGGTTCAGAAATCTATTATAAATACTACATTAATTTACTCGTGGCCCGAAACGTGAAACGAAGCTTCATTGCTGAAAATAAACATTTTTTTTAAAAATAACCCCGTCTTGATCTAACATATACAAAATATCTATAGCGAATTCAAATCGTTTATTTTGTCCTACGGATAAATTTTTATTAATATCTGAATTTTATAACCAGCCTAAGCGTAGCCTTTTCTAGAAAGGCGTATTCTTTTTAAAAAACTTTGTAACAGTCATTTCCGGAACACTTAGTTCTACGGGCGCAGTGGAAAATGAACGGTTCTGTTTATACCTTAACCTTTGACCTTGTCAGCGCGACTGCACACGTTCAAAAACAAAACTAACAAGCCCGTAGTGCAACTAAGAAATCCATACCCAAAAATTATATGGACCATTCTGCAGTAAATTTGACCTTTGACTTATACGAATGGAACTAACAAGGGCACAACAAAACTAAGCTCATCCTACCTCTTTGTGTTCGGTGCACCCTTTGACCATAGTGATCAAAGTCCAAACTTGCCACAGACCGCAGTCCAACTAAAACCGTGCAAAAAAGCAAACGATCAAATTAAAAAATTTTATACCGCACGATCATACCTTATTTGTTTTACTTTCGTTTGAAGACAAGCTAAATACCGTCAAACGATAAATTAAAAAAAGTAGTACCATCTTGAACTCGCTGATTTCGATAGATCTTTGTAAGTTACTGATAACTAGCAACCGGTATCGCGTAGCGCATCCACTACTGTTATAAATAATTTCATAAACAAGAATATAACTCAAATACGATACAGTACAACGATCAAATACAATTGTAGCGGTTACATATATCATGACCACGTCAAAAAACCTTCGAATAATAAATTTTTTTTTTTTACAAGAATAAACAATTCCAACGATCAAACTATATGCTGAACCGACTTTAATGAATTGCACATACGAAAGTGCATATTAATAGCAGGCCAGTCAAATGTTGGAAAACCCAAATTAATTTTTTTTTTTTTTTTAAAAGTATACTTTTTAAAAATTATAATATTACCGACGAGTATCGCAGTCGCTATACAAATATCCTCATTTTTTTATGATTTGACCAGGTATTTCTGGAATTTAAAGAGTTGAGAGAAAAATCAGTAGAATTTATTCTTATTGGGGTCATGGATCGTTAAAGTAAATTCCCTATCTTCAGATGCGTTAAATGTATTTCCCGTATTGAATCGCGACCGTCGGGAAAAAGGTGTATGCCACAACGCTTCCTCTTCCATCGATTACTGAAGAACAGATATCGGCTGCTTTTCCCCATCTACGTCTGCATCGCTTGAACTAAATAGTATTTTCGAATTGTCTGCGTTTCCGTAAGATATTAAACCCGAATGGTTCGGCCGTATAACAAAAGTTACTTCGGCTATATGTCATATTTACGACGATACGGCCACGGTAATACCGAGAAATGTTTCTTTTTTGCAAGTATGAGGATGCACTTTACAGGCGAGGGACTGCAATGCCGCAACTCGGCGTATTCATGAGCGTTAATGTTTCACTATTAACTTTCAATCCGTAATACACTTGGAACTTCTTTAACGCAGCGTTTTATTCTTTAACTCTGCTGAAGTTGCTATCGTTAACTTCTTTCAAATATCCGTATTTTAACAGTAGTTCAGCGATCCAAGTATCATCGTTCCAAACGGTAGCAGTTGCAAACGCCAAATGGAGTTTTTTTATAGTTAGTAATACTCCTCTTAAGATCCTCTTAAGATGCTGATGCATCTTAAGAGGATCTATCGAGAAAAACGAGTTCTTCATGTTACTACTATAGAAGACAAACAAATACGGTTGATCGTGCATTATAAAATGTTTTAATTTGGTCGTTTGCTTTATTGCACTGTAAAACAAATGTAAACAAAATATGATATAAAAACTTAACAGCACTTTGTTAGTTGAACTGCGATTCTGTGCAAGTTTGGACTTTTACTGTTTGTTAAGCGCACTGAACACCATGACGTAATAAAAACGTAGTTTCCTTGTACCTTTGTCTGTTACACTCGTAGAACCAAAAGTCAATGTTACAGATCCGTCCATAGGTTTTTGGATAAGAATCTTTTAGTCGCATTATAGGATTATTATGTTCGTTTTTGAACTTTTGCAGTTGCATTGACGGGAGTCAAAGGTCAAAATCGCAATATAACCATCCATTCTTCGGTGCTTACTCGACATTGACGTTTTGTAGCTACGCAAATAACTTAATCGTACACTTTCAACAGTCTTGTCAAACAACGGTCGTCCTAGGCGTAAACGCTTCAGTAGGGTACCTATTTCTCCAAGTTATTTGTCCTATCGGCGAACGACATATTTGTGAGGTAGTTTTTCGTCGATCACATGTCGGTATCTACACCTAACAAGCGTAACAGATTCCAAACTTAGTAAGCGACAAAACACATTGAATTTCCTCCGTACATAATCATGATGACTAATGTCAGTGAGCACGCATCGGTATTAGAATTTGATGAGGTATCAATAACTTAGGAAATTTCTTTTTAATTTGACGTATACTGCTCTATGTGTCTGTCATGCTTTGTTTCAATATTATGAGTGTTTAAAACTCCACCGTTATTAAAAGGAATGCTGTTCATATGCATACTTTTACAAAGTGAATATATATTTATACGTTATATATAAAACGTAAAAACAAATAATATTATTATTGGTTTATAGTTTTGATTAAAATTAATAAGTACAGTCGTGAATTTGATAAAATCATAATTTAATGATATTGAAAATACGGTATTTAGTCCTCATTTTAAATATAATGTTCTCTAGCAAAATATGTTTGAGAAAACCTTTTGTCTAGAAGCACAATTGTGACCAATATTAACATGTAATATTTTTAATGTAATTCATTCATTTTAAATTAATTTATACAATTGAGAAGGTCTGTTTTTTGTATTTTTTATTTGGTAAAAAGTTAGTACGAAGAGAATTTCTCTTTTTTGTTCGAAAGTTAAAATTGAAGCCGACAGGAACCCTGGCGCTCATTCTAATATTTCCCGTTTAATGTCCATGCAAAAAAGATTTCCATCTAGTTGAATTGTGTTATAATTTATGTTTTACGACTAATTATTTATATATATTATATAAATTGCGTATAAGCTTAGATAATAATATGTTATTTATGCATTTCTTATAATATTATCCCGATGTATGTATTAATTATTATTACAGATCTTATACTACAATATACTATCCGGCATTTTTTTTTTTTTTTTTTTTTTAATCACCGGTACCACAGTTAGGTATTACTTCAGAGGATGAGATGAATATAAATTTTTTTAGCGTGTGAAAATGCCATACCTGACCGGCATTCGAACCCGGGACCTCCGGATGAAAGGCCGAGACGCTACTACTCACGCCACGGAGGCCGATATAACTGAATCCTACACAATGTTACACTTCACTTACGCTTCTAACATATTCTAATTGTTTTGTATTCCTTAAAATCTACTGCATTAATATCTTTATACTTTAATCGATCCTTTTTTTGTGTCTTTGTTACAGAAATACTCGATTATTCATCGGCAACTTTTTTTCTATAAACCTATGAACTCTGCTACTTCTCTCCTGCTACAAATCAACAAGGAGAGTTCACCTACATCTAAGTGATATTTAATTCTTCCTGTTACACTTTCACTTAATTATTATTTATTATTGTTTGTTTTATTATTTTTTCTTGAGAATATAAATAAAACGTGTTTGGCGGCTTCAACGTTCTCGTCAAACAGCGGTCGTTCTAAACGTGACCGCTTTAAAACGTGACTCGGAGTTATTTCTCCCATCGGCGAATGTTATTTTCGCTGAAAATTTTTTTAAACGATATCCCATGTACTTCAGACGCCTTTGATCACAGTCGTAGAAAGACTTGTGCAGATATAAAGCAATAAACTAATGAATTCCTTTCGACGAATTTCGAACAATTTCTAAAAAAAAAGGTTACTTCAAAGAATTTTCAGAAATTCAATCTAAATATATTATTTTTAATCGCGTATAATTTCATATTTATACATTTATAGAAATCTTACCCCGGTATCTGGGGGATGAAAACGAAATACTAACCGTTCATATTATTTACCTACCTTACGGAATAGTCAGTTAAAAATATATTTTTTTACGAAATGAATTTAGACTCGTTGAATATCACTCGCTGATATTCTAAATCCTAGAATAAAACATCTGAGACTAAAATCATTTGCTGTTATATTTTGTTTATTTTATTTTCAATACATCGATGACGAAATTTACATGTTTTTTCTTTGAATAAAAATATTCACAAAATTAACGTAAACTTATTATTTTTACGTATAAGAATCTGAATAACACAGACTATATTAGGAAACGTTTTCATTTTTAAATAAAATAAAGTAATCCTTTATTGTCGGATTAAATAAATCTACTTCCACGTTCTCGAACACCGTTTATATTTTACAAAAAAAAAAAAAATCGTGTAATTAATAAAAGTAGATTACCGCAACGTAACTGCAAAAGAGTACCTTTAAAAGGTTAATTTTCCACTGGTTGCATTGCAACCTAATGGTGCAGAATTCTACGGTAAAAGATTAAAAAAGAAAGTAACGTAGGAAGATAACTTATTGAACTTTTTCCACTTCAAAGACTTTCTTTACAGCTTCGTGCTAAAAATAAAGAAAGAATATTTTCACAAAAATTACAGTGCGGTTATAAGTTTATATACTTATATATTCAGAGCGATATTAAAGTGTGGAAAAGACTTCATATTTCAAAACTGAGGGATACTAGGAGGTAGAAACAAGTGCGGCTTAAATAATAACAATAAAAAACAACAAGAATAATTTGCAACATTACTACAAATTAAATGGCTAGGTCAACTGATATTATTTACTTTAATTATCATAATATTTATTTTATTTTATTTATTTTTAAAAAAATAAATGAATAAATAATAAATAATGTATAATAATAAAATTTGCATTGTGGAAGAAGGATTTGAACCACTACAACTTAATTCTTCAATTCGAAATTAATTTAGAGGAAATTTAATACTGAAGTAACTTGTTTACTGAAGTAAGAAGCCAAAATGAGAAGTTGATAACCCGCACTATTGTAATGTTCATTTAACACGTAGAAGTTCATCTCTGTAAAGTAACAGCTGATTTACTACCGTAAATTTTTAATACATTTTTAATTTCAGAATTTTTAAATCGTATAAATCTTCAATCGTTTCAATATTTATTGCACTAAATAATTTAGAGTCGAAAATACTTAACTAAATTATCACAATATTGTGATAATTAAAGTAAATAATATCAGTTGACCGACCCATTTAATTTGTACCAGTGTTGAAAATTATTACTTATTATGTATTAATAATATATTTATTATTGCAAAAGCTGTTACGTATTATTAATATTATTTAGGCTAATAATCTCAACATTAATGGTTTACTTAAATTTGTTATTTAGATGTAATGCGAAAGGTAATATGAAATAAAAATGTTACAACGGGGAATTTTATTACTACCGCGACTTCTCCGTTTTTGCAAATTTTATTTTTTATAACTCGAAAAGGAAGGCATTTATCGAAAAACAGATTTTCCGCCATCATATTTCTCGTAAAATTTTGAATTAAAATCATCTCTTACATGTTCACCCTTCTATTTAAAAGAAAAAAAATTGTTTTAATGTGGCAGATTCAACATGGCGGATAGAAATTTCAATACACCATAAAGTATTCATTTTGTAACTATTTACAGCAGCACTTGCTTGTACCTCCTAGAGATCCTCAATTTTGAAATATGAAAGCGTTTTTTGAAATATGAAAAAAACGCAATTATATTGCGGGCGCAGTGATATTATTGCGCTCACACACACATACACACACACACACACACACACACACACACACACACACACACACACATACATACATACACACATATGCATATATATATATATATATATATATCACTGTTATTATTCATATATTGTTCTGTTAATGTGTTGTTTTATTCGTACATTACTATTTTTAGTTTTTTTTGTATTTTTTAAAATTATCAATCCATTTTATGAAATTCATTTTACAGTGTACCGACATTTAATTGTTATACAATTAATAGTAATTGTATTATTATTTTCTCAGTAATGGAATTAGTTTTCAAAAGCAAACTTCATTGAAAATTGATGACGACTAATATGAGAATTCTGAAAAGATAAAATATATATTTCATCATGAAAGAAAAAGCTTGTTGTAGAAGAGTTATATTTTACGATCCGATATAGAAAAAATTGATTTTCTTCGGTTTTTTTTAACGAATTAAAACTTTCTTTTTTCAGTTATATTATTTATTTGAAGAAAACTATTGAATTACAGAAAATATCGAATAAAAGGTAACCCGTTTTTACTCCTCGTTTCTCGATAATACAATTTCAAAGTTTCAAAACTTTTTTAACAGGACTGATGGATGATTAATTCACAACATAAATTTATACGTGGGAATACGGAAGAAAAATTTTGTAGCGTATGAAAAACATCATGCCTAACCGGGATACGAACCCGGGACATTCCCCGTTGAGAGACTGAGACGTGCTATCACTCCGCCGTAGAATTGGAAAACTTCTACTTTTGTAGGGATTATATTAAAAAATTACTATTTAAGTATTTTTCAAAATAAACTTTTACCTATCGCTTAAACATATTTAAAAGATGAGTTTCTATAGTTAGTTTCAGAATGGCGAGTACATCTTTCTAAACTGCTATCTTGATTTCCTTTAAAGGTAGGAGATATTTACGTACCGAATTATATGTTTTAACGATGAAATTACGGACGTGCATATTTTCATTATGGAATAAGGGGTAAAAAAAAATAAAAATTTACGTTTAATTTGATAAAGATCTCATTCATCGTTTAGATGATAGTATAGCGATTTCGCATCGATACAAACCTAAGCAGTGGTACAAATATCTACGAGATGCTGAATTTGAACTGTGTTCTAAGTTTGGCCGAAGATACTTGTAATTAACCAAAACGAGATATATTATACACATAGCTTTCAACAATTTGTAAAAACATTTTCAAGTTTGAATACGGTATAAACTTGGATTATGAAACGGTCAGCAGATATAAATTTTCAAATACTGGTTTTCATTTCGCTACGCAAAATGAAGTTTACTTCAGAAAAATAATAAACTTCACGATGTAAAAAAAAAATAATGGATTTTTAAGTACGAGTAAATACATCATCAACCTACTGTGTAAAAATTTTAAATGTAGATTTAAAAAAAAATTTGTCACGATGTTGCAAAAATTTTGAAACATTTGCGTTAACCTTAAAATTTTACATCCCGTAGAAATTAATTTGAAAATAATTAAATATAACTTGCTAAGCTATTTATTTTTTTAACAAACAAAAGATTTTAAATATTAATAAAAAAAAATAATTGGAATGAATTCGCATAATACTCTACGACAAAATATTAAATCAAGCTATATAAGAAATTATAGTTATTTAAACCGTGTAAAATTACAATTTTCAACAAAAATTTAATTTTTAAGAAGATTAAAAAAACTTATCCCTTCCCCCTTACCTTTGAGATTTTTTTTTTGTCTTCAGTCATTTGACTGGTTTGATGCAGCTCTCCAAGATTCCCTATCTAGTGCTAGTCGTTTCATTTCAGTATACCCTCTACATCCTACATCCCCAACAATTTGTTTTACATACTCCAAACGTGGCCTGCCTACACAATTTTTCCCTTCTACCTGTCCTTCCAATATTAAAGCGACTATTCCAGGATGCCTTAGTATGTGGCCTATAAGTCTGTCTCTTCTTTTAACTATATTTTTCCAAATGCTTCTTTCTTCATCTATTTGCCGCAATACCTCTTCATTTGTCACTTTATCCACCCATCTGATTTTTAACATTCTCCTATAGCACCGCATTTCAAAAGCTTCTAATCTTTTCTTCTCAGATACTCCGATCGTCCAAGTTTCACTTCCATATAAAGCGACACTCCAAACATACACTTTCAAAACATACCTTTGAGATAAGTTACAAATTATCTGTAATCTGATATAAAGTCATTTATGAAAAGAAAAGAAAATCGGAAAGAAAAAATGATAAAATACAAATGTAAACTAATCTACGATGAGCAGGATTCCTTTAGAAATACTGATATAATAAATATTACAGAAAATACCGGAAAAATGACATACAGAAATAATTAATAACGCTTAAGTTAACTATCGATAAAAATAAAACCACACCGATATCTCTTCTATGGATAAACAAAATCACAACAAAAATTAATCGGGAAGTAAAAGTCACAGAAGCGGGAAATTCAACAACCTTCTGTTTGTTGAATTTCCTATACGTTATAAACATATGTACTATAATATTATTATAAATGGAAAACTAAAATTACTATTATCCATTATACCAAAATAGTCTGATCTTTCATTATGAACAAACAAAGCGGATGAAGATTATACTTTTATGAATCGTGCATATCCTGTTATCATACTCGTATTATGTATGCTTGTACTTATATATCTGAAAAAATATAGAAGAACCGGTTATGTTAGTAATAAATTTCCCTTTAACTACGACGTCACGCGTAAAAAAAAATAATAAAATATAAAAGATTAACGAAACGATATATTTTACGCCTCAAACGTTAACTCGATTATTAACTTCAGTATTTATTTTTTTATATCGTTCCTTGCACATGCTTTCTGTAAGAAATCTATGTTGCGTGGAAATAGAGAGTTTAATTTTTCAGCGTACATCCACCGACCAAACTAAATTATTCGTAAATTATTTACGTAGGAAAATGTTATTTTTAATTGTATTCATTTATTAGATTTTATGAAAAGTTAAAAAAAAATTACATTCTCCACCTTTATACGTAGATATACATTTACTAAAAATAAAACCACCGTGTACTTTCGTACTACAACAAATTCAGCACAATTTCCTATACGGGAAGAATAGAGAGCAGGTGTTCACAGGTTGAATTCTTCAGTTTTATGCAAATTGCACGGTTACCCTCTTTCCACTTATCTTTCATATTCTTCGTTCTTTACGCTTTTCTCTAGACTAAATCTTTCTTTCTCTCTCTCACTCTTTCACACACACACACTTTTTTCTCAAGTTAACCCGTTTTTTTTCTTATCTCCCTTTCTATTTTATTTTCCTGTATTCATAAGATGAAAATTGAATAAAATCTTTCTTAGATTTTCTTCTTCCTACGATGTTACTTTATAATTATGACATTTAAAGTTTAAGTTAACTAAATAAACTTTTGCCGTTAAAACTGAACTTCTCCTATTCATAATAGTACAAACCGGTTAAATAATATTCAGAACTTACTCGGATTTCAAGAATTAAATTACTAATTTTATAAATTAATTGTCTCTGTGTAAGAAACTCTCTTCGTTAAATTTTGTAACGTATAATCGAGAATCTCCATAGACATAATATAACGTTTGACTTTACGTACGAGAAGAATTAGTTATTCGCATCATCTTATTATATTCGTGTAAATTATACAAGAAATTGTCTAAATATTATAATAAGCTGTATATACTAAGTTTTAATTCGTTGAAAATTTAGCAGATACGTTTAATAATTTCTATTAATTCATCCGTTGACATAACTGACAATTTTATTCCGAATAAATACGCGATAAACTTTAAACAAATAATTAAAGAAACGTCTTCTGGCGTATGTTTTGTTCTAACAATGAACTCAGAAATGTGGTGTCGGCAGTGCTTCTATCCAGAACCTTCCTTCTTTCTTTTTTCTGTTTAGGTTAAGGGGGTTCTCCGGAACCACCGTAAGATGGAACGCTGGTTCCGGAGAACGAGCATAAATAAATAGTAAATAATAAATAAATAGGATGATATGTATGAACGTAACTGAAGTGTAGTCTTGTACGGTCTCAGGTCGACCGTTCCTGAGATGTGTGGTTAATTGAAACTCGACCACCAAAGAACACTATCTAGTATGCACTATCTAATATTCAAATCGGTATAAAAGTAACTGTCTTTACTAGAACCTGACGACGGTGAAGGTGTGCTTCACCGTTGAATAGCAGGGTCACCCTGCTATTCAATAGTTTCTATGAAGTAATGTTTGGCAACAAAGATAATGAGTTACTATGACAACAGTTCCAGCCGGTCTTATTTACTCTCTTGAGTAAGACCACTTATACGACCGTAGTTTTGCAAAGGTGCTTGCGCGACTCTGTCTTGTCATAGAAAATCAGATCGGTTATTGGCTGCTGATTACTGTTATTCAGAAAAAAATTAAAAACAGAGAAGTATTCGACTTTATTTTTGTTTAAAATATTTTTTTATCGAATAAAATAAACGTTACCGATCATATTTCAGCTGAAAAGAGCTGAACGTCGATCGGCGATTTAAAAAAAAAAAAATTAGAAAAAACTGAAAAAAAAAACAGAAAGTTTTTTTTTCATTTTTATTCATTAAATGTTTTTGATAACGACATTAAGTAGATGAAAAAAATTGTAAAAAACCATTTCAAACCGGATGAGGGACGAAGTTTCAAGTCCAAGATTTCGAAGAAATACTTTGTAAAAACAAATATTTTAAATTTCATGTTCTTTAAACGGAAGTTTATTTGTTAAATTTTGGAGAAATTAAAACCGACGCCAATTAATCGCACCTGCAAAATTTATTTATATTATTTTTTAATCGTAAATATAATTTGTAGTTTTAGAATAATCTAAGCAAATCTTCTTTGAAATTATTATAACTTTAAATATTTTTTATTAAACATTTTGGCGTGGGAAATAGAATAAGTAGTAAAAGGAGGAAAGGTAATAAATACTGCATATTTTTCATTCCAAGAGCCGTACTTTACGAACAGTATTAATCTTTATATGTAATTACCCGTTTCTCATGTTTTAATTTTTTTTAATGCAGGTTTCTTAGCTTTGGATTTCAGTACGCTACCCATATTTTAAACAAAAAACAAAACTAGAATTTAAAGAAATAATAAAAAATTTACTAAATGTAAAAATATAATAACGATAACGATAACGATTTTGATAATGATACTTTTTCAATTTTTCTTTAATTATCGATTTTTTGCAATCGGCCAGCCCTAAATTAAGGAACAACAAATAATGTTGGCAGTTATTTTAATTTGGAGGTAACACAAAAAAAAGCTGACGACACAGTTGCAGGACTCTTCCGAAACGCGGGTTGTTTCTGACCTACGGTTTACACACACATACAAACAAGTTAATTTAAAATATTTATCTTTTTTTTTAAATAATTTTTTTCGTTAATTTAATTCAATGATTCTAACTAAAGCGCGCGCACATAATTCGCACGGGTGTGGCGGTACTAGCGGCCAATTTACTATCGGTATTTGTGTTAATTTCAAAAGTTACATAGTACAAATTTCACTCGTACGGTCGACAGACCGGTGTAGCCGCGATGCTTAACACACCAGGTACCGAGTCAACCGGGCGATCAGATTAGAGACCCGGCCAGACCGAGTTATTTTAAATATTAATAATTTATGTAATTCTACCGCTCACTTGTGAAGTCACAACACAGCAGTACTTTATTAGAACATTTTTTGGGATGGAAAGCGACTCTGCAAAACTTTTTTTTGAAAATATTGTTATTTTTTAATCATTAACAAACGTGCTTAAGAAAAATATGACCGTAATTAGACGAAATGTCGAGATATTAAGGGTGACCTTACTGTGCAACCCCACCTCCTTGACCTTTTTTGCCCCATATATAGAAGTAGTGTGACCATGTTTGGTCAAAATCGGTCCGGTAATTCTGGAAATATAAGGTGATTTAGCGGCCAACACCAAAGAAACATATACGTACATACGAACCTTAACATCCGGAAAATTTCCATCCGGTTTATTGGGGCCCTTAAGTGTCAAAACCTCAAGATCCGGTGAAAACCGCATATTCCCAAATACAAATACAAATGCAATATTTTCTGCTGTAGCGCTATATAGAGGAAACGTTAAACAAAATAAATAAAAGATGAATGGAAAAAGTATTATATTTTTACTTTTAATTTGATTTATTGAAATCGGTTTTAATTATTTTCAGTTTCTTTCAATTTAAATAATATTATTTGTAAAACCTCTTTTGTTTTTTATTCTTTTTCTCTTATCACGTTAAGAATAATTTATTTACCTTTTCAACAGATTGCTGACTTACGTAAGTTCAAATTTAACTAAGGGGTTTGTAATCAGACTTTATCGTTAAAATTTAACAGCAGTTTGCTTCTTGTTTTATAATAATAATAATAACTATTAGGTGATTAATAAATCGGATGAATACTTGAATAAATTAAATACTTAGTAAAAAATAAAGATTCGCTAGTTTTCTATTTTTAATTTCGATTCGGAAATCAGATTTTAATCGTTTATATCGGGGCAGATATAAAATAAAACCAATTAAGGAAGCATTGTTAACCGATTCATAATGACAAACTTTACGAATCGTTGAACTTCGAACTCTTTTTGACCTTTAAAGTAGCGGCAATTAAAAGTTTTACTTTTTAACATTGGTTTTCCTCGGTAAGTTTGTAGATAGGATTTTTTATTTTTGTATTAATAAATTAGATAAATATAATATCTTATTGCTAATAAGAGAGATCGAAATTTCCTAAAAACGAAAAAAAGATAAATTACGTAATTAAAAATTATATATTCTCTTTGTAGCAGACGGAACACCTTTCAATAAAACTCGAGTTTTACGGACTATCCTTGAAATAAGCAGGTTTACGATTGAAAATTCGTGAAATTTTCCAGTTTGGTTTAAGAAAAGATAGTTTAAAGTATTCAAAATTCGGTATATCCATAACGATACAATGCTGTTAAAAAAAATCAATTTTTCTTCAAGAAATCACATAAAAACAAATCAAGAAAATCCATAGTATAACACAACATTTATAAATTAAATAATAAAAATTAGTTCCAGTTGTTTTTTATATTGCCAAAACTTGACTATTTTTCAATCCTTTTATACATATTTACTTACATATTGTTTGGTTTGGTAAATGTACAGATCGCATAAAAAAAACAACTTTACTTTGCACTTTGTTTCCTTTTCTGCTATTACTCTTACATTAAATAATGTAAGAGTAAGAAAAACTTCATCTCTTTTTGGGAAAATTTTCTTCTTCTTTTTCCTGAAAAGTTTTGACATTTTTTATTTTATTTTAGAGTATTTCGGTCCAAAATTTTTTCTCCTTTCATATTTAATTAGTTAAGATATTTTTCGATCACTAAAACCAGGAATTTTTAGATTTTAAATTAGAATGTTAATTAAAGATTCTTTTTGTTGTCCTCCATTTTTTTAGGTTTCCGAAGAAACTTCATCTTTTTCTTATAGAGAGTCCAATATTTTCTCAGATTTCTAGTCTTAGTTCATTCGATTTAGGATATTGTGATTATATTATTTTTAACTTAGATGCTAAAATTCTCTTTTTTTAACTATTTTTTCCAGTCTCAATTCTTTGTCTGTAATCATCTATTTTTTCCATCATATATATTTCTAATTTTAATCGTTAATTTTTTTTATTCATAATTTTGAAATTTACCGCAAAAATATTTTATTTACTTGTAATATTTGATTTTTTATTTTATTTTTTAAATTTTGTTTAAAATTTTTCTTTAGCGTTCCCACAGGTAATAACAATTAATAACGTATTTCAAATATAGAAAGTACCTATTTAAAAAAAATATATTTGACGTTGATGTTTGGCACAATTTTAAACAAATAAAAAATCATATTTACGTCTAATTCTTTGTAATCCAAGTAGTTTTAGGCCGTTTAATACCTACGCCGTGTAACGTACCAGTGCAGCAGATATAACTATGAATTCAGCACGTATGAGTTTATAACTCAGTAATTTAGACCGAACCGTTCCGTCACTCCCACGAGCAAGTACAATTATTATTTTACGCTTATAATAATGTACCGTAAGCTGTCGTTTGTCTGACGCCGTGGCATGCAGATGATAAGCGATTAAGAATTTTGTCGAGTCTTTTTTATTGATGTTTAATAACGATAAAATCATTTGTATCGCTTCGCACCATTATTCAGCTCACTGAAAGTATTTCAGTCTGTTATCGTGTTACTTCACACGAGACGATACAGTTTTATAGATAATTTTTAAAAAATGTTTATTCAGGGTTATTTTCGTTAATTTTAATTTACTCTGTGTTTTTGTGCCGATCGGGTTTAACGATAAGCGATTCTGTCGTGGTACGTAAACCGGGAAAACCCTTAAGCAAATGCGAAAAAAATACAAGATAACCCTGGAACTGCAGTCAGAGACATTGCTCGGAAAGAAAGTAGTGCAACAGCGTCAGCGAAAGAATAATTTTTAATATAATAAAGAAATACAAATCGATGTTAAATATGTTAGCCCTAAAAAAATTCGAAAGCGTGTGAAAGCGGCTGAAAAGTTGGAAGATTTTATTAAAATCGCTATCAGAAAAAAGATTTTACTCGTTTTATTTAAATAAAGAGTCAGAGCTTCCTAACTTGAATAAAATATTTAATGCCGGGAATACCGATTCTGAACTACCGAATGTTTCTAGAAGTACATTACACAAAGTTTTAAAATCAATGAATTTTCGTTTCACGTCAAGAAAATATAATTCTTTATCGATCGAATGCGAAGATACTATTTCACGATATATGGAAGATTTAAAAAAAATTAATCGATTTCGTGAAGAGGGTAAGTCAATTAATTATCTAGATTAAATTTTGGTTAATGCGGGACATGCAAAGGAAAAGGTATTGGTGGTTAAAGAAATAAAGAGCGCAGAAGACGCTTTTATGAAAGATTTGTCAATCGGGTGAAAATCTCGGCTGGAAAGGGTAAACGATTAATACTAACGCAGATAGGATGTGAAAATGGTTTTTGAACGGTGGTTTATGCGTATTTGAATCTTCTCAAGTGTATCACGATCCAAGAGTATCACTAGGTGAATGGTGACAATTTTATCCGTAGGTTTAAAAAATTATCGCTGAAGGATCCGTCATAGTAATGGATATTGCGCTATATATTCGCCTGAAATCTGAAAAAATTCCAATTGCTTCGACCGGAAAATCGTGTACACCGAAGACATGTTAAAAAATAAAACTTATAAGATTAATAAAATCAGTTAAAAAAATATATTCATTATAAAGTAGATGAAATTAAAACAGATTGAAGAATCATCATTACCTATTTAAACAAATATTTCCAAAAGAATGGAGTCTGGCGAATTCCCATTAACGAAACCGTCTACGACAAAGAAATCGATATCAGTGCGATGAAGAAGAGAAGGATTTCTCATTTTTTCTACATTTTAAAAACGCCTGAAAGCCTAATTATTAAAAAACTGGTTCTCAGGAATTTGGAAGAAATTAGTGGAAAATACGTCGGAGAAATTAAGAAGAAACCGAAAGAAATTCGACTGAGGATCGAGGACGCTTTCGACAAGACAGAACGAAGCAACACTCAAAGCGCACAAATTCTCTACAGAAAAGATCTGGTTACAGACAAAATGCGGAAACAAACATCAGACCGTCTTAGAAAGTACTGGCAGAACCGGAAGATTAAGGCAGTGCGCTCTTCGAACAATGGAAATTGATCGACTGAATGGTTCAACGTGGCCTCAAAAGAAAAAAAATAGATGAAATAGCAAACTTAAAAATTTGTGTTGTGTTGCATCTTCTTCCATACCGTTGTAATTTTAACCCGATAGAACTGATGCTAGTCAAAGGCTAGTCAGGAGTAATAACGTCAAAGGCTATGTTGGGAGTAATAACGCAGCATTTAAGTTAACTGAAGTAAAACACCATTGACAGAAGGTGTTGATAGAGTAGATAAAAATTGTATCCAACGCGCAATTAAAGAAGAAAAAACCACGGGAAGCGGACAGTTTGTGTGAAAATATTATTAAAGAATCGAGATAATTTTGGGAAACGATGACAATTGTTCAACTGACAGCAACTTATCGGGTATTGAAGAAATACATTGAGGTAACAAATATTTTTTCTGTTTTACTTGATGAAATTTTAATACAGCGGTGAAATACTTTTAACATTTCTGTTTTAGATAAATATATAATTTTATTACAATTTTCTCATTTTTGTATTATAAGTTATTTGTACTTCATTTTTATGTTAAAAATAAAGTGAAGTGTTTTTTTTTTTTGTCGGATGGATTGCACTAAATCAAATTAAATTAGAATCATCATACTGTCATAACAGTATGATGATAAATCAAAACATATTTTGATTTAATGCACGGTTTCTTGAAACAAATTATAGATTCTACCAGACACTTTGCCCTACAATAAGGTTTTATTTACACAATTTAAACCGATTACACATGTATTATTATATAAAAAATTATGTCAAACCGAAATGAAAAAATATATAAAAGTTTAATTAGAAATAATATTTTTTTAAACGTATATCATCTATACCCTTTTACTAAGAATAACAGGTTAATTAAAAACCGAACAGTTTCATTTTTAAAAGTAAGTTATTTGAATTTTTATTTAAATTTAAGCAGAATGTCGAGGTCAGATTACAAGAACATTTACGGGATAAATTTTATTTATGAATTTGCTCGATTTTATTCAAAAATAATTTTGTTTGTTACATTGATTTACCTAGTAAACGCTAGTTACGATTAAATAGTAATTATTTATAAAAAAAAAAAAAAATACCGGTGAAGACTGTAATGAGTACAGTCACAAATTAACGAAGGACTTAAAGTAAGTAATATACGGTATAGACCGTAACGTTAACATTTACAGTATAGACCGAGATTAATTCCGTAACTAAGACGACGATGACGTACCTACCGGGTTGGTCTAGTGGTGAACGCGTCTTCCCAAATGAGTTGATTTGGAAGTCGAGAGTTCCAACGTTCAAATCCTAGTAAAGCCAGTTATTTTTACACGGATTTGAATATTAGATCGTGGATACCGGTGTTCTTTGGTGGTTGGGTTTCGCTTAACCACACATCTCAGGAACGGTCGAACTGAGACTGTATACGACTACATTTATACATATCATCCTCTGAAATATTATCTGAAATGTAATTACCGGAGGCTAAACAGGAAAAATAAAAAGACGTAGAATACGTAGCAAGAGGTATATTCATGAAAAATTTGTTATTATTCTTCATTGTTTTTGGAGTATTATTAGTAATATATATTATCAGCCGACCGGATTTATGTGTTTCTCTTACGTGTGCTGGATGAACGAAGTTGCCTAACGTGACAAAATTTCACCGAATGATGTTATTCGAATCTTTCACGGTCACAGAAGTCCCATCTAATTTGTAGTATAAAAAATGTACTCAAACTTAACGGCAGTACTGGTGCTACGATTACTTGCAAACTCTGTAGGCTCGACAGTTCTTCAAATTATTCGATTTTTCTAGTAATATACACCGTTATAATAAGGTGACCAACATTTTTACTCTGAAAAGGAGGACTCAAATAAATTGAAGAAAAAAAATCGTAAATAAAAGAAAATTTTATTCATCGCAACAATAATCCAGAATACACTATAATATGAGAAAAGCATAATAAAAAACATTTGTAACATTTTATGTTGTAATTATATTTAATGCCTATTAATTACATATAATTTAATTATACGAATATTTCTTGTCAATGTATCATCTTCTAACAATGCACTGGAAATATCTGAACAAGCGATATTCTTAATACTGAATTTGAACGTCACATCACACGCCACGGATCGGCTGGGCATCGATCGAATACGAAGATTTACAGATTAGTCTTCGTATATCGAAAAGGAGAACACTTTTCGATATAATTTATCGATAGATTATATAAACTTACAAAAGAAGGATTGTCCTCCCTAAAAGAGAACGATTGACCAAATTAGTTATAATCAAGTCACGATAAGTTCGATAAAGCAGAGTTTACGTCTTAATAAACAAGACTAGTATTTTAAAGTCGGTTTAAATTGTCGTAAGCGTTTGGATTAAAAAAAGGCTAGAATTTGTTGTATAAAGCTTCTAAGGTCACGAACCCTAACCTGAAGGGGAACTACTCCTACTTTTATTTACTTTCTTAAAATCGAATTTTATTTCAAAAAATTCAAACTTTCTTACTTCATACGGTAAACAGAATAAAATAAAAGTAAATAAGAAAGCATGGTAAAACAAAAATATATTTTTTTTTTTTTTTTTTTTACTTTTTCAACTAAAGTTTGAAGTCGTAAGCGGTAATTTAAATGTCACTTTTCTGTCTTTAGTATCTCTTTACTTGATATCTCATTGCAATCGTGATCAAGATTAACGTACGAAAAAAGGTATCATTAGAGAAACTTCTGACCTATAAAATTCTCAATGCTAACGATAATTGTCTCCGTTTGAAAACGGTTAACCGAGATTATATTGGCAAGTATAAAAAATTTATTGGCACCGGTACGACTACATTTTTGTAGAAATATAGGGAAAAACTACATATAAAACGTAGAATATGAAAAACATATTTCCAAAATTCCCTACTACGTATTTTTTATAATCATTAAAACAATGTATACTTAATGAGATAATTATAACAAAGATAATATTTTTAATATAAACTCAACTTTCCGTAACTTTAAAGAGAATTTACCTAAAAAAAAATAATTATATTTAAAGACAAAATTTTATCTTACGTGTAATGCAAAACATTTCTCCCTAGTCGGGTTCATTTTTGTGGTCAGTTTTTTCTATTTCAGCTTTCAGTAGAGATACATTTTTTTTTTTAGAACTGAATCATATGCTTTAACAACACTTTAAACTCTGTGCATTGTTTTGTAATTTCGATTTACAATGGAATGATAAAGGGAAGAAGAAGTATTTCTAAAAAAACTTTGGCCCGTTAGTAGAATACAGTCACTTTTCTTCACGCTAACGACAAATACGGTGTTCAGATCTTATAATACAGTTTCTTATAATAAAGCTCAAGATTTCCATTTGTTTAAATGGAAATTTTTTGTGAACCGAAATTAAGACACGTATATTCTTCAAAAGTGTCTTAAAACAAAAGGTTCCGCAATAAAATAGAATCCCACCACTACACAGAGTAAAATAGAAATTGTTTTAAAGATTGGCGGCCATATTTAAAACCCACTATTGGTAAAACATTATTAAACGATAGATTAAACTACGTTCAAAAATATATTTGAACATTATTATACGATCTCTTTATGAAGCAATAAAACGCTAAATTTACACTATCTGGGAAATAAATAACAACATGACACTCTTTAAGCAGTATATTTTGTAATTCCTAAAGGATCTCGTCATATATATTTTACCCCATACCTACAACGGATAAAAAAGTTTAATACAGAGAAAATTCACTGATTTCTAATCAAATTGTTTATAAAATATATCTCTTCAAAGAAAAGCTTTTTATTTCGCGATTGATAATACTTAGTAAAATTTATATCTGCTCATTAACTTTTATAGAATAAAATATCCCTTTTGGCACGCAGGAAGCGGAGGTAGATTTAACCGGTGCTAAGCTAAGTAGGGGATAAAAAATGTCCACCTTAAAGTTAAGAAAGACTTCAAATTTACTCGATACGACAAACGGTGCATGTGAAAAAAGTTTCACATGTTTAGCATGCAACAAGCCCCAAATTCTTACAATTTCACCAATATTTTGGTTATCACTTGCCGTAAGGGTTGGTCATATCAAAAGTTTAAACCGATTCGGTACTGTGCCTATTAAGAGAGGTATGATTTTTTTGTCTTCGAAACCCCATTTTTTTCACCCCCTTGGGCTAATGGTTGATGATATTAAAAAACTTTACTTAATAGGTTTTAGGCTTTTATTAAGTAAAATATGGAATTCGTTTAAAGTTCCTACTACTATTCTTTGGATAAGAACGTTATAGCGATATTTTATATTTTAAAAGCCCCCTCCATCACCATCCCCGTCTGATTTTGGCCGTTAACGAACTCGACCGAGATTTTCGGACAAATTATTAATTAAGCAATTATATGTAAATGTATAAATTAATAATATTTGGAGATTGGAATGCAAGCATTGGAAAAGGCAAGGAAGGAAATATAGTGGGAGAATACAGGCTTGGCAAAAGGAATGAAAGAGGGGACCGAGTTATTGAGTTTTGCACGAATTATAATTTAGTTATTGCCAGCAGCCAATTTAAAAATCATAATAGAAAAATATACACTTGGAAAAAGCCAGGCGATACTGCAAGGTATCAGATACATTATATCATGGTTAAGCAAAGATTTAGAAATCAACTCGTCGACTGCAAAACTTATCCTGGAGCAGATATTGATAGCGACCATAATTTGGTGATAATGAAATGTAGATTGGGGTTTAAAAACCTGAAGAAAAGGTGTCAGATGAGTCGGTGGAATTTAGAGAAGCTTGAGGAAGAAGAGGTAAAGAAGATTTTTGAGGAGGACATCGCAAGAGGTCTGAGTAAAAAAGATAAGGTAGAAAATGTAGAAGAAGAATGGGAGAATGTTAAAAAGGAAATTCTTAAATCAGCAGAAGCAAACTTAGGCGGAATAAAGAGAACCGGTAGAAAACCTTGGGTTTCAGACGATATATTGCAGCTGATGGATGAACGTAGAAAATATAAGAATGCTAGCGATGAAGAAAGTAAAAGGAACTATCGGCAATTAAGAAATGCGATAAACAGGAAATGCAAACTGACGAAAGAAGAGTGGATTAAAGAAAAGTGTTCAGAAGTGGAAAGAGAAATGAACATTGGTAAAATAGACGGAGCATACAGGAAAGTTAAGGAAAAGTTTGGGGTACATAAATTAAAATCTAATAATGTGTTAAACAAAGATGGTACACCGATATATAATACGAAAGGTAAAGTCGATAGATGGGTGGAATATATTGAAGAGTTATACGGAGGAAATGAATTAGAAAATGGTGTTATAGAGGAAGAAGAGGAAGTTGAGGAGGATGAAATGGGAGAAACAATACTGAGATCTGAATTTAAGAGAGCATTAAAAGATTTAAATGGCAGAAAGGCTCCTGGAATAGACGGAATACCTGTAGAATTACTGCGCAGTGCTGGTGAGGAAGCGATTGATAGATTATACAAACTGGTGTGTAATATTTATGAAAAAGGGGAATTTCCATCAGACTTCAAAAAAAGTGTTATAGTAATGATACCAAAAAAAAGCAGGGGCAGATAAATGTGAAGAATACAGAACAATTAGTTTAACTAGTCGTGCATCAAAAATCTTAACTAGAATTTTATACAGAAGAATTGAGAGGAGAGTGGAAGAAGTGTTAGGAGAAGACCGATTTGGTTTCACGAAAAGTATAGGGACAAGGGAAGCAATATTAAGTCTCAGATTAATAGTAGAAGGAAGATTAAAGAAAAACAAACCAACATACTTGGGGTTTATACACCTAGAAAAGGCATTCGTTAACGTAGACTGGAATAAAATGTTCAGCATTTAAAAAAAATTAGGGTTCAAATACAGAGATAGAAGAACAATTGCTAACATGTACAAGAACCAAACTGCAACAGTAACAATTGAAGAACATAAGAAAGAAGCCGTAATAAGAAAGGGAGTCCGACAAGGATGTTCCCTATCTCCGTTACTTGTTAATCTTTACATGGAACTAGCAGTTAATGATGTTAAAGAACAATTTAGATTCGGAGTAACAGTACAAGGTGAAAAGATAAAGATGCTACGATTTGCTGATGATGTAGTAATTCTAGCCGAGAATAAAAACGATTTAGAAGAAACAATGAACGGCATAGATGAAGTCCTACGGAAGAACTATCGCGTGAAAATAAACAAGAAGAAAACAAAAGTAATGAAATGTAGTAGAAATAACAAAGATGGACCACTGATTGTGAAAATAGGAGGAGAAAAGATCATAGAGGTAGAAGAATTTTGTTATTTGGGAAGTAGAATTACTAAAGATGGACGAAGCAAGAGCGATATAAAATGCCGAATAGCACAAGCTAAACGAGCCTTCAGTAAGAAATATAATTTGTTTACATAAAAAATTAATTTACATGTCAGGAAAAGATTTTTGAAAGTGTATCTTTGGAGTGTCGCTTTATATGGAAATGAAACTTGGACGATCGGAGTATCTGAGAAGAAAAGATTAGAAGCTTTTGAAATGCGGTGCTATAGGAGAATGTTAAAAATCAGACGGGTGGATAAAGTGACAAATGAAGAGGTATTGCGGCAAATAGATGAAGAAAGAAGCATTTGGAACAATATAGTTAAAAGAAGAGACAGACTTATAGGCCACATACTAAGGCATCCTGGAATAGTGGCTTTAATATTGGAAGGACAGGTAGAAGGAAAAAATTTGTAGGTAGGCCACGTTTGGAATATGTAAAATTAATTGTTAGGGATGTAGGATGTAGAGGGTATACTGAAATGAAACGACTAGCACTAGATAGGGAATCTTGGAGAGCTGCATCAAACCAGTCAAATGACTGAAGACAAAAAAAAAAGTATAAATAAACTTTTGAGCTGACGGTGGTTTTGAGGTCTGGGGGATGTGAAACGCGAAGATATGTTGAAATTTTCCAGAAGTCGAATCATGGTACCCGTTACAATAGGCAGCTTTCTTATGAAATCTACCTAAAATAATAATAACTTTTAATTTTTATTATATACTGGTTGATTTCCTCGACTTAGATCCTATCCCGCATAGTACACACGATGCTCAATGGACATTTCTAAGGATACAGCTTCGAAACCCGACAAGGTAATGAGTGTACGCTATCGAAGTTTCCATGAATCTTAAGTCTGCGTCTAATTTCCAGTCACTTGTGTTCTATGCTGTCAAATAGACACATAAAATTACAAAGGTACAAACATACAGCAGGTATTACAAAGAAATACAGTAACCTTCACATAAATATCCCACTAAATAATAGAAACATTTTTTTAAATTTGAACGTTATTAGAATTTTACTTTCTTTTTACGTCAGTAATCCAATTCATTTTAATTGGATATCTCATCCGCCGCCATCGTTCTCTCGCAACATTTTCACCGGATTATTCTTACCTTTACAAACAGATAACTGTAACAATTTCCGTAAAATTTCCGTTCCTAGCTAAAACATTCTGTCGCTAACCTCCACCAGGAGCAGAAGAAGAAGAAGGAAGACCAAGAAGAAGTCTGTTGACCGGCACAACGTGGGATCTCGCGGTGGATGCCAGCATCCTCGCCGGAGCAGAAGGCTTGGCCGGCCCGGCATGAAGTCTGCTAGCACCAGGAGGCGTACTACTATAGCGGACGCTATAGTAGGGACCCGACAGCCACTGAAAGAAAGCTCGGTCTGATGCCAATTGACGAGCCGCAACTCCTCGACTACTATTCGACGGGCCGAGCCAACTTCGCCGCAGACCAGCGACCAGACTCAACAGTCCTTCTCAGGGCTACCTCACCCGCAGGCAAACTAGTCTTTTTAGGGCTACCATAAGGATTTAAGGTGCAACATGCCGTCAAAGCCATTCGGTGACAAGGTATACTTTATAAAATACGTAAACGTTTGCATACGTACGTATACATATACATTTATTTGAGGGATTTGAATCGAAACCCTCTGTGCATGTCTTTTTTTTGTATTCAAATTCACTTATGGTTCCGGTAAATTGGAACCGATTGTAAATTAAACAATGTGGCAATAAAATAAGATTTTCTTAACTTTGTTTTATGTATAAGTATAAATAAATTATAGCCTAAAAAAAAAAATAATAATCAACATGTAAAGTGTAAAATTAAGTTCTTTTTTTATAATAAAGATAATTTCAAAGTACTAATGTAAGCAGATGAGTATCGATGGGTGAAATTTTTACTTGATGAAGTCCATCATAACAAAAATAAAATGAAGAAAATTATTATTATTTTTTTTCATAAAATTTATTTAAAAATGACAGCTGTTTCGGTTGAAACAGCATTTTCTTTTTGATAAACAGTTGATATTATTGCTTATAGCAGGATACTCTTTTTTCTAATTAAAAGTAGCTAATTTATTATTTTTTTTTTGTATTTTAAGTTAATTAGTCCAACTAGTATGTAGTTTAATATAATATTTTCCAGTGTGAAAATATCTCGCTAGTTCGTCTTCATTTTTCAGCTACCGTAAAAAGAATACTGACAAGATGATGCTACTGAAGTTAGGTATTTGCGTAGAACTTAAAATGTAAACCTTCTTTAATAGATAAAATACATGTAAACTAATTTTATAGAAACAAATTGTAATTTTTGCAATTAGATGATTTATTTTTTCAAAAATAAACTGACCTCAAGTATTATTTACGGTTACACGTACAAGTATACAGCAAAAAAGCTCGTAAGAAGTATTAAATAATTTTTTTTTTTTAATTCTTCAAGGTATTTTAATTTTAAAAAGTCGCTGCTGAATTAAAAAAAAAAAAAAAAATAAAAAATAACATTTAACGTACGTTTAATTTTTAATGAGATGCAAAGATAAGAAAAGTGCATCATGATAAAACTAAGAAAATTCTTTTCTTAGTTTTCTTAAAAACAGAAATATGACAATAAGCAAAGGCTTTTGAATGCAACCAAACATTTGGTGAACAGCTGACTTTTACTTAAATAAAAAAAGATAATCGTTCAAAAAATGGAGTAAAAAATAACATACGAGTAGACTCTAACATACTAAATCCTCTCCTTTGCTTAACATCGGCGGCTATCAGATATCTACTCCACAGATTCTTTTGTTATAAAAAAGCGGATTCATTAGTTTTAAAAAAATTCCCCAAATTTTTCCCGTTAAAAATCGATTATCTCAACAAAAATGCTCTGTTACGAAACGTTTTCAGAGTATCGATATAGGTAATAGGCAGAAGTGTTATACATATAACAATTTTAAGAATATATATATATTTTTTAATTTCTTTTAAACATAACGTAGACACAACTATTATGACATTACCGCATGAAAAATTGTAAAAATTAAAAAGGTAAGAATTTTAATAAATTAGGTAAATTATGAATATAATAATAATGATAATAATAACCATAAAATAATAAGATTTACAGAATTTTTATTTTTATGATTTCTATGATAATTACATTAAAAAATATATATGTAATACGCAACTTGAACCGTTGTTTTAAGAGAAAAACGGTTTTCAGAGATGTTTTTCTCCTCAACACATGCTATCTTAGAAAATGGTGGAAATATATTTTTTTTACAACGTATTTTCTCTGAAAGAATAAATAAATCTTTTATATAACCTTATTGCAGAAAAGGAGAAAAGAACAACTGATTTTAATATATATATAAATGTATGTATATTTCACGGATACAGCATTACTGTATCCGACTAAGCAGTTCTTTTGCATATAGTGTCCACGAAAAGGTATTTATAAAAAAACAAATCGTGTTACGGCGGAAATAATTAATTTTCACTATAAATTAAATGCCAGTATATTAACTAAACGCAAAGCAGAAATTCATGATATTTCATTTAATCGCTCGGTAATGCTCATTATAATAATTAAACGTTCAATAAGCTAGAAAAAATTTCAGTAAAAAATTATGTTCGGTAATTTTTCCAAACACCGGTAAAAAATACTAATATTCAGTAGAAATGCTAAACATTTTGTAAAAATAATTAGTATGTTCGGGAAAGAAAAAAATTTTTCATAAACTCGCTGAGTATTAATAATAATTATTTTTTAAAAATATTTCTTAATATAAAGTGGCTCCTTCGCTAAATAGACATTAAAAATTAGAATAAAAAGATAAAAGATGAATATTTAAAACTTAATGTAATACAAAGGAACTTTAAGTATAAAAAAGATAAACTGAGTATTTCATACATAATGTAATAAAATAAATTTTAAGTAATTTAGTATATTTTAAAAAATTATAATAATCTACCTATAAACTGAGCTTTTAGAGCAATTAGATTAATTAGTTATCAAACACAAAATTTTTACTAGGCCCATTCCATCTTATAATACGCGCTCTTTACTTAACGATTTGAATATTTTCCTGTGCAACATTTCTTAAAACTATTGCGTAACTAATAAATAAAATACTAAGCATTTAATGTTTTTACTGAGCAATCAATAAGATACTTAACATTTAAATGTTATCTATTAACTTTCTTGTGTGTAATAAAAAAAAATCTGAAAACATTGTTGTAGGACTTTTCCATCACGCAGTTTTTTGTGATGCACGGCTTACAAACATTTTTTTTTTTTTTTTTTTACCCTACATCCCCGAGCCGGACATCCAATTAAGTATACTCGACTCGGGGACGTGTCCTTTCCGGATCTTTTATTTGCCTGCCTCTAATCTCCAACGTAAGAACCAGGCCCGGCTATGCCGTTACCAAATACCCCCCCCCCCCCGTCGGAGACCGGGTCTCGGTCTTTCCTTTTGCCAGCCTCAAACCGACGGCGCAGGAGCCGAAGCCGCCAAAGCGTATCCAGGAACCCACACCGCCGGCCGGGTCTCGGTCTTTTCATTCATTCGCACCTAACGGACCCCAGGAGTCCCCGCTCCATCACGGGAACCCACACACCAGAGCATGTGAGCCCTCAGGAACGGGGCTGTCCGCCCAGCCCAACTGTAAACTACACGCCTCAGTATCCCAGTCGTCTTGCCTCATCTTCTTTTATTCTGGTAACTGTTCTTGCAAATATCGCAAAATTATTCCGGTTTCCGGACATAGTTAAGAGCCATCCGAAAGCTGCTCCGGTCGGGTACGCATCAGTCCTGCATTTATACGTTGTTCCTCCCATCGTCTGCACTCAAAAATAGTGTGTTCGGCAACGTCATCCGCATTGCAGTAACAACAGATCGGTTACTCTCTCCTGCCATACCTATGCAGGTATTGTTCAAACGCACCATGTCCCGACATGAGTTGCGTTGTGTGGTAATCTAATTCACCATGAGAGCGATCTAGCCGAGCATCCAGGTCCGGGATAATTCTTCTTGTCCATACGGCCACTGCTGAACCCGCCCGTGCCACCTTCCATTGTTCTCGTTTAATAGTACTGGCCTCATCTTTGGCTACACCGGACGCCCTTAGTTTTCGTCCTTTAATCTGCAATTCTATCGGGGGCACCGAAGAAAGCACGCACAGTGAATCATACAATAAGGTTCGGTACCCCGAAACTACTCCCAGAAGCGACTTCCTATGACTGCTAGTTAGTTTTCTTCTGTTGCGCTTGACATTAACCGCATCGGCCCATACCGGGGTGGCGTACAACAGAGACGACATTATCACCGAGGTGATAAGTCGCCTCTTCGACGCACGTGGAATTTCTTGTCCCGCAAAGAGACAAGAGACAAGAGACGGCTTACAAACATACATACACACACACACGCACACACAACTTAGTTTAAAATCTTTATCGTTCTATTTAAATACAATATTTTTTGTTTATTTAATTCAATGATTCTAACTAAAGCGTGCGCGCATTCCGTATTTCATTCGCTCGGATATGGCGGTACTAGCACCTCTTTAAATATTTTTTACAGTTTAATATTATTCATCTGTTTAATTCTACCGCGCACCTGTGACGTTATAACATAGCAGACGACTACAGCTGATTCTCAGGAATGTGATCGACCTGAGGCTGTAAAAGACTACACTTTATTTACATTCATCCTTATTCATCCTCTGAAGGCTAAACAGAAAAAGGAGGGGGAAAAAAATGACAACTAGAGCAGCTGTGCCTCAGTGTTAAAGTAGCGCTCCTTGTTGTGAGAGGAGGTACTAATACCGCAGTATACTCGCTTAGCCACTAGTTTATTTATAATTTTTGGGGTGGGGGTACGATTTTGCAAAAATATTTTTTGAGAATATTATTTTTTTTAATTTTAGCCGATAAATGTGCCTTAATTAGGCGAAATCTTGAGATACTGAGGGAGACCTTGCTCTACAGCTTCACCCCCTTGACCTTTTAAATTGAAAATGTAATGTCATCAATGCCCATATAAAGTAATCTGACCTAGTTTGGTTAAAATCGGTCGAATAGTTCTGGAGATATAAGGTGTGAAACATCGAACACGCACACGTACGTGGGAACGTTTCCATCCTTTTTTTTGTGTTTTTTGGGTTCCTTAGGTGTCATAACGTCAAGGTCCGCTAAAAATAGCATATACACAAATTGGACCGGTCACAATACATTCCCTTCTAAAGTTCTGCTATAGCGCTAGGCGGGAAAGTAAAAATCGTTCTATAATTTACTTAAATCTAAAATGTTATTAAAACCAGCGTAAGTTCATTTCTTTACAAATGTTTTATGACTCTATAGGAAATACTTAGGTGAATTTCTTAATCGAGAGTTCCAGCGTTCAAGTCCTGATAAAGGCAGTTATTTTTTTTACGGATTTGAATACTAGATCGTGGATACGGGTGTTATTTGGTGTTTGGGTTTCAATTAACCACACATCTCAGAAACGGTCGAAAAATTTATGAAACAATAACGCATCCGTACTTTAATATCATTCTTAAGCATCTTTCCTGTGAGCAGGTAGCACTTTTAATAAATGATAAAAGATTACACACCACCTGATTAACTATTTGATCTTAACCGTAATATTTTTACTTCCACTTTTCAGTCACATTATAATAACGTCATAATAAATGCATTATAACGTGGAATACGCTGACAATCGATCGACTCCTGCTCGGTTGAATTTACGTGGAGACAACCATATAATTTGCATTTATTTTTATTTTTTTGAAAAAGTAATATAACATTTTCTAAATTCATTCCTTAGTGAATTTATACATACGGAACTGGAATAATCAGTTATTTAAAGAGTAACGGTTAAATTTAGTAAAATAAAACTACAATTTTTTTGAATAAAATAAAAGTTATAAATTAATAAAAATAAAACAAGAGAGATAAATAAAATTGATAGTAACTCGAGCTTGCAATTGTACGATGTAAATTATACAAATTTCAACTAAAAGACAAACCTACACTTTCAGAGATAGAAACTTTTGCCTGTTAAGGTTAATGATCCAAATTTATGAATAATAATTTAGTATTTTTCTAACTCAGAACATCTAAAGAAATATAATGATGTAAAGAGCCTAAAAACCTTACCGATAACAGAACTTAGTTAATTTATAAATAACGAGTAACATCGCACATCAAGTAACTGAAGGAATGAATCATTGCACGCAACCAGTATGCTAAGTTCATATAAAAATATGAAGACTACACAACCACACTCATTTAAATTTAGAAATACGTTTACTAATAAAAACGTTTCACTTTATAATTTAATTGTTAAATGAACAGTTTAATTACACGGAGAAAAGTTGATTGTAAATTTTTGTGCAAATATAGAAGAATAAAATTAATGTTTTTTTTTTAGTTTTTTTAAAATTTCTTTTCACTAAAATGTACGGAAAGACCAGTAAAACGTTAAAATCCAAGGGTGATGGGTGATTTTTCGGCCAACCCGACTGGAATGGATTTCATATATTCACTGATGAGAGGAATTAAAGTCGGTAGTGTGCGATGTTAACAGAAACCCCTACGTGTGTCGGTAATCACAAGGGGCATGTATGTACGGTACGATAAAATATACGTATCGTATTTTATGTGGGTTCTATATATCTGTATTGAGATCGGTTAACAAAACAAAGTTCTGGGAATAGCTTTGAATTATAAAACATTTATTAACTAATTTTAGGAGGCAGATATAAGATTATCATATAACATCTTTTTTATAATCGTATTTTTTTTTTTTTAAATTAATGGCAAAACCTTAAAACGTATAAAATTATTCTACATTAAATAAATTAAACGACTCAGAAATTTTCTACTTGGGAAGTAATCTTTTTAATTCTAAACTATACGCCAGAGAATATGGCGTATAAAAACATTACGTACGTAAAAGAGAGTCTAAAAATAACTACTGTGGTTCGCTGTGTAAGCTAATATACAGGTAGGCAATTTTCACGCACTCATTTCACGCTCCAACAATACTTTTGTTTGATGAATCAAAAAAAAGTAGCAGCGAGCTACCTAAAATTATGACTGCAACTCAAATATTTTTCTCCCGGTTTTTTGTCTTCTCGTTCCATTTAAACTCCCTCTTATTATATAGACCCTTTTTACAAATCTCATTTGACTTTAAAAACCTAAGGGTAAAAATACATATACATGTTCTCTACTTCATTCTTAAATAAAGAATACTTAATAGTATAATTAGTGAATAATTCGCTTACCTGATGCAGTCGTGTTAGATTTAAACTAATATATTATAATTTAACTATCATAAAACTATCTTGGCTTGAATTTTTGTAATTTCTTGACCGGTTTTATATATTTTATCATTCTTTACCATCTATCTACTCAGATTTTTTCATTTGAGAGTAGGTGTTGCAATTCAAACATTAAATTCTATTTTTTGTTACTCCTTACTTTTTATATGGGCTTCGATTAATAGTGTAAATAACCAAAGATGACTGTGCTCGTATTATATAAAATTCTTTTTTTAATTAGATTTACTAGAGGCACTTTTTTTCTCCGATTTGTTTAATAAAATTTTACTTTCAAATTCTATATATTCACAATAAGGAACTTCAATGATTTTATTTTCATCGGGGCTGTTTGGTTTCTAATTAAAAATAATTATCTTTCAGTAAACGTTTACAATGATCGACAAATGTCTTACCTCTGGTAACATAAACAAAGATAAAAATTTACAGAATTTTCAGGGGTTATAGACGGGGTGTTGTTCATTCCCAAAAAGAATCTTTAGCTTTCATCTAAGTAAAATTCTTTGTCCCGTTCTAAGAATCCTCCGAATGTTACCTTTTTCCATATCAAACCGTTTTTTCCATATTCTTGATCGCTTTCTCGGTTTTTAATTCTGCGGATGTAATTTTAATGCTGCTAGGACACCACAACATTGTACCCTGGTTTTAATTTGGTAGAAGGATAGCCTGTCTTTGAATAGACGCGAGGACTTATGACTCCTGTTCAGTCGCTTCAAAAAATCATCTACGATTAAACTATTTGTCGGATAGAACTACGGAATGCGACTTGGTAATACCACGCGAGACACCACGATGGGGAGTGTGGGGTTTGTCCCCGGTTCCTGCGAGGACCGGAATGAGGTTTCGTTCCCCTTGTTAGGTGACCTAAATTGGTCGACTTATTTGGGTTTAGGTCTAATTTCTATGCTGCGTAAGACATAATTTTGATCGGTATAAGTGTACCACCGATTTAACTTTTAACAAGTTCGTTTTCTGAGGCATCCCGTTTTCTGAGTCACAGTCACGAACGGTGCTGTCAAATCCGGACTAGGCGCGGGGTTCGCGCTTCCGCATTTTCGGTTAGTTAGTTTGAGGGAATCATATTAATTTGGATGTGAAGGTGTCCGTTTGAGGCCTACGTGAAGGCGAAATTTGATATGTATTTTACTGATGAAAATCTCTCCCGAGACATTTACAACGGTGGCATCCCGACCGAGGCCTGGCTGATGACTGTAAGATGTAATCAGTTAGAGGGTCTAAAGACGACCTCCGGTAAAGCCCCTCAGGGATCGGAACGGAGGGGGTGGTGTGGCGACCGGTAACGTCAGAAGGTAAGTGTCTTCCCCCAACGGGGTTGGGACTCCTCTCCGATTGCTTCAAAAAATCATCTACGATTGAACTATCTATCGGATAAAACTACGGAACTGTTAATCCCGAAGCAAATAACAATATCGATGGACTTAATTTTCAGCTTTATTCTCTAATATTACACCTTAAAAATTTCCGTTCTTTGCTGTTGACCTTCCTTTTACTTCGCAGCCATAATTCATGCGTATACCGTTTATATATTTTTAACGATCGTTTGTAATTTCTAAATTTAGTATGACCTTCACCATAATAGTTTCCTTTTAATATCTTAATTAGATATTCCATCGTTTATTATTTGCTTCGTAAATATCAAAATTCTTTGATTTCTGCGATTTAATTATTCCCTATTTACATATTTATGTTATCATTATTTATCACGTTTATAATTTATGTAATTTTAAATACATTTATCTCGCAATAAATATTGAACTCCCTTGATTTCCGCAATTATTATGTCATCATCCTCTTAAAACTCGATTTAAATATAAAAATTAACTCGGTATCAAACGAAATAAATATATCCCACACATTCACCGTTGATGTCAGTTCACTGTTATTAACCGCTATAAAATATATATCGCTTAGAAATACATAATATGAGTCCTTCAAGATATTTATATAGGCTACGGTAACACAGAAAAAAAATTTAAAAGATATTTAACATTTGCGATATAATATTTCGGTTAAATAAAGCAAAAATAATACCTAGTGATAACGGTTGAGTATTCTGGAAACAATCTATAACGGTTTATCAACGGCTACATAAAATATTAATCTGAAATGGCGACAAAGGGACTGGAGTATAGTGCCTAGAACTATGATTTTACGGCTGAATTTGTAGCCCATTTTTACTACCCGTCCCATCAAATGTAATTATAATTTTTACACGATTTTTCAACTCATCATTTATAAAGAACGATCGAGTAGATAATATTAGAAGTAATTTCGGTACACCGCATTAATAAAGTGAAATATATATATCGCTATTTTATTTCTTTAGTTCAGATTATATGGGCGCAAAGATTTTGTAAATTCGTATTACATTTTGGTAGATTACATTTTAAAATTTACACTAGTTATTCCTTGAAGTATCAGTAACTTTTCAACGACCAAACTACATTAGGACGGTACGTACTATATTAAAAAAAAATTCCCGTTGAAAGAAAATAGTAAAGCAAAATTAAACTGAAAGATTTGAAAGGGTATAAAAAGAGAACGACAAAATATAAAGGCAATGTAAAATAGAGAAATTTTTTTTTAAATACAAATTTTTTTCACCGTCGCTAAAAAATGTAGCACATGATAAGGAATTTTTGGTTAAACTTTTATGTAACTCGCAGCATTTTAATACAGTTGAACATATAGTGAGAGTTATCGCTGAAAGGAAGACGTATAAAAATTAGATTAATCGTGAGTCAAAATTACACAAAACATAAGAGACAGCGGCAAGAGACTCTAGTTCTACTATTTTGAGTATATACATGTTTACTGATAAGATCCGACACTAATAAAATCACAAAAAAAAGAAAATAGTTAAATAGACTAACAAGAAGTATGTAATTCAATAATTCGAAGTAAGCCGTAATTCCTCCTGGTGATAATAATCTGCGAAGGGCTCAATAAAAACCATCTGGAACTGCATTAAAACATAGGCCTTCATTTAAAAGAAAATTTAAATAAGAATTCTTTGGAAGAAAATTTTACTTAATATCAACAACCAAAAATAAAGCTTACTATATATATATATATATATATATATATATATATATAGAAAATAATAATTATAGGATTTAAAGAAGAAAGTGGTTATGTTACTTATCTATCAAGTTGATATTCATAAACATACAATATTTCACACTTTGAAGTATTGAAAATTTTGCTGGGAGGCTATTAAACCTACCTTATTATCCTGGTCACCCCTTCTCCACAACAAACCAGACTTCTAGTTTGGGTCCTCAAGGAGTTATTAGCCAAGTTTTACCGCAATGTAATTAAAACAAATGTACAAAACTAGTTTAAACTTAAAGGATCTTTATTGCTGCCGTAAAAACAAACTAGTACAACCGTGAGAGAAGTCTGTAATTAAAGTTGAGATTATGTTGAAAATGAAATAAGAACTTAAATTTTATAAAAACAATTTTAAATTAAGATTAACTACAAATATATAATTTTTTATTCGTATTTAATAACACACACACACACACACACACACACACACACACACACACACACACACACACACACACACACACGTCAATGTTTTATTCATATTCGTTTTGGTCTTCTTTGGACCGCAGGAAACTCATAACTTGATGTTCAACTTCTTCTTTGCTTCCATGAACATTTTTATCTTTTCACTATGATTCCTCTACTGTTCGTCGGTCCAATTCCGGTCTTCTGTCCAGCCGGTGTATTCCGGTTGTCCTTGGTTTGTGATCTTTGTCTCTTAAGTTCTAAAATCTATCTTAAATTCAATCTGTTCCGCCGTACCCGTTCTCCAAAGTATTTAAAGTCGTCTACTCTTTTGATGTTGCCGCATTTTATTATCATGTATTCTTCCTTTTTGTGTTTATTTTTCTCTTATTCCGTTTTTCGTAAGAAATTTATAGGTTGTCAGCGATTTCCTGTAGCTCCTTGATTATTACTTGCGCTTCCTCGTTGTTCTGCGCTAAAGGCGATATCATCTGCGAACGCTAAATAATCTATTACCAGATTGTTTTTCTTTTTTTCTGATTTGATGTCTTTTTTTACCGGTTCTTGTTACCAGGTACTTATTATTTTTTCCAGAATTAGATTGAATTGAATGGGTGGTCGCACATAGGTCTCACACCAGTTTTTATTTCAAACGGTTCCAATATTTCTCCAAGGAATTTAACTTTGAAGATGGTGTTGGTTAGGGTTTGTTTGATTAGAGTTCTTGTTTTCCCATCAATGCCGAATTCTTTTATCGATTTAAAGTGCGATTATATGTCAATGGGGCGTATGCTTTTCTGAAATTCACGAACGTGATCTGCCCTTTCCGAATCCTCCTTGATATTCTCCTATTCGATGTCTACTTGTTCGTCGACTCTGTTTAATAAGGTTTTGGATAAGATTTTGTTAGATTCCTGTTTGAAGACAGGAAAAGTGGTATTCCTCTATAGTTAAATTCTCAAACATGGTACAACTGGTATGTTAAATAAATTAATTAAAACAATCCACCTCACCAGCACGTTGATGTGTTCTCTAGATCTTTCTGCTTACTTGAAAGCCATTATCAGGAGTTAGAATTGATGCATTAAAGTCGAAGTTTAAAAAATCATAATTATAATTTTCTGTAGATGTTCTGTTTCCGCATTGGGGGTTCTTGTTTTTTTTTTTTTTTTTGAATCTAAGTCATTTCTTGGGTTCATCACAATCGAATAGCGTCTAGAAATAGTCGCTAGTATTTGGCAGTTTTACTTGTTGTTGAGTGCCAGTTTTCCATCCGTTTTCCTAAAGCATAAGCTTGCCGGAAGGTATTCATTGTAGTACTTATTTGATTATTCTTCAAAGAACCAGTATTATGCATTATAATGTAAACCTAGTGTAGATGTCCCTAGTTTATGCGTCTTGAAGTCTTTCTCTATTTTTTCCAGTTGCATCTTGTATTTCATCTTGCATCTTATTGTTTTCTCCGTTTCCTTTATCAGTTTTTTTCTTTGAATTCCCGTTGCCGTTTATCTCTTGGAGTAGTTATCAGATTTAATTTATCCTTCAAGCATCCTTCAGGTTGTTGGGTATAGGTCTCCCTGCCTAATCCTCGCGATTGGAACTGGAGTTGTAAGCCCCAGAGCTTCTTCCGCTTTAGTTCAATGAGGTCGTATGTCCCTCTCCGATCAAGTAGCACTACGTGGAGGCTAAAATTTCGGGTCGTAACTCTTTTTGGAAACCCCTCCCTAAATTGCGTTGCGCCTTTTTCAGTTTCGGAAAATTGGTTGCCACACGCGCGCGCGCACACACACACACACTTTGTTAGCAAATCTGCGATCTGGCCATTATGCGTTACCCTAAACATCAATTTTTCACATTTTATATGAAAAAAATCACATAAAGTTTGAAGAGAGTTTTCAGTGCTTACCGAATCAATAAAAAAATTCATGAGACTTAAAAAAATCGATTGATTTAGATTAAATTTTTCTTAAAATAGAAATTTAGAATAGTAAATTTTATTTTACTTATTTATGGAAATAAAAGTTCGTTACGATCTTTCTCCGAATCAATATCTGCCCACTTTTTACACTCAATAATATTTAGCTACCACAATCAAATTCGACAGATATATGGATACGCACCTCGACAAAAGGTTACATAAAGTAATTCTTTTTTACAAAAAAAAAACTGAATACTGCACATTTCGTCAAATCTATTGGATTCTATAGAGAAGATCATAATTACCTTTGAACAAGTTAATAATTTACAATTTAAACTATTTTTAAACCGATTTAGACCTACGGTATCCACTTATAGGGAACATCAAAAAAATTCAATATAAGTACGTTATTACTTACGTACAACATTGCACATAAGTACACATTACTAAGTTTCCGATTAAAATTTTTACTCATCATTATATTTGGGTATATTACAAATAAAATTAAACGTCGAGAACTCAACATAACATAGCTACAGTCGCAGAAGAAATCTCAAGGTTTGCTTCAATGTATAATTCAAGATTCAGTAACCATTCAAATGTTCAGGCAATTATTTTTTTTGACAGTAGTGATGACATTCTGCGTATCCAGAGGAGGGGGAGGGTTTACCAACCGATTGATTTGTTTTTTTAAATCATGACTTTTAAGAAGATCGTACGTATATGACTTTTTCGGGCTTTTCTCCTTCAAGAGTTTTGCGATCATTAACTATATCTATTCATTGTTCTGAGGAAAAACATTTAAAATATTTAATTATGTAAAATAAAATTGATAATTTATTTATTCAGGAAAATGTAAAATTTTAGATAAAATTTAGATACATCAACTGACAATTCTGTTATTTGTATGTATCTATTTGTATAATTTCTAAAGCAATAATATTTTACATTTCTTTAATATAGAAAAACGTACACTTCATGAAAAAGGATTAAAAAAAGATCGATCTTTGATCGTCTTGATAAAAACAAGATGAATTATTGCAAATGAAAAAAAAATCTGACTTTATTCACCGATTTAATATTTAACTAAAAATAATAATGTTTACTGTAGTATACTAAAAAAAGATATATTATTAAAATTTTAAATAGAATTTTTATAAAGGGGTGACAAATTACGTAAAATGTTCTGATGTATAAATTTTCGTAACGGTTGCTTCTACTCGTACTTTACTTCTATTCTGCTAAGAATGACGTACAAGTTTATCTGAATGTTCAGGATATATCACTTGAAGTTGACATAGTTTGAATTTTTAAAGTTCTCCCTTAATTTATTATCTAAAGCGTGAATATTTTATTTATAAAAAGGTCAAATGTTATTTTGAACAATTCCAGGGCAGTAAAGCAGAAAAACTTTTATTTCAAAAGGTATAATTGGAATTTTTAACTGCATTGAACTTCTTTTTGATCGTTTTATTTTATAAATTATTATTCCTTCAAATAAAGTTAATCGTTTAAAAAAACGAGTTAGTGATAAAAATAAATTCAGATGAATTTTCTAACGTATATAGGCAGAAAAGTTAAAGTAAACCTTTTGTAATCGCTTCTTAAATAAAATTTCAATTCACGTTTGGTTATTAAATTTTCCACAATGCTATAGTTGTGTTATTTAAAAATTAACAACAGGAAAGCATTTCTATTCTTTTGTATACATCAAATTTATTTACAGAATACAGAATAAAAAAAAGAAGCAAGTTCTTAATTTAAGTTAATAAAAAAATATATATATTTATGTATGTGTGTTAATATAGTATAAAAATTATGAATAATTTTTCAACAGTTCAAAATACAAAAATTTAATTTAGTAAATAATCCTATCTCGAAATGATCTATTTATCGGTATGAAAAAATAGATGTCCTTTGCCGCCAAGGGACTTTGTGAAGGACAACTAAAAACTCTGTCCCTGAGAGGACAAAATCCTTACATGTTGTCCTTGTTGTCGTTGTTAGAGCGCCAGTCTACCACGGAAAATAGGGCAAACTACTCCATTATAAAAGAGCCAGGTATACAGAGGAGGTTGACCGCAACATGCTTCCGGCGATCCTCCGCTTTTTCGGCCGTACAGTCCGTAGGTTCGGTGAATATCTCGGGAAGCTAGTCGTACAGGAAAAAATCGAAGGCAGTAGGTCAAACGGAAGACCGCGAAAAAATGGCTGGACCAAATCGAAGCGGCGACAACAGAAAAGTTAAGTACATTTTGATTAGAACGGCAGTAGGCTACGGTGAGAAATTCTCAGCGGGATATGAATCGGGGTCATCAGCTCTCAAACATCAGAGGACCGATCACAGATGATGATGTGGGGGTAACTCTGAATAAATAGTAGCCGTTTATTGTTTTTCACATCTAGTTCCAAAAGTGATTTACAATACTTTTTAAGAAATCGAGGTGAAATATAAAAAAAAAAAAAAAAAAAAAATTAAATCGAACAAATGCTCCCACCTCAAAACGATTTAGTTTTCGGTATGAGACCAATACTTGGGTACTACATACTCTACTCTAGAAATAAAAATCTTTATGTATAATACAAAATGATTTAAAATGTAACAACACTACGTTCACAAATATAACTTTTGATTTAAAGTAGCAAAGAAATTTAACGGTGACAATTTTTTTATTATATTTTTTTAAGCCATTATTTTAATATTTTTAAAAAGGATATATTCTCCATAAACTTTAGGTAAATCTACTAAATAATATTTATGACTAACCTGTTTTTTTTGTATCTTTCTTTATTTCTGTTTATTAAAAAATATTTGTCTATTATTAGCTCTCTTTTAAGTTGGAAACGGAAAGGAAACTTTCCTGCACGGATTTCGATTGTTTTACGATATATAATATTTCTATACGTAAAATATATTTTTAAAATTTGATTATTTCCTTATTATAATGTACGAATACATTTTTTCCAAAGTTATAAAAATTATTTTGAGATATTTTAGAGTGAAAAGAGTAGGTCTTCGGATCGTCTAATTCTTTTGAATGTTTTGACAAATGCGTTTAGCGATTTATTCAAATTTTTTTTCTAGAAAAAATCTTCTCTTTTTGGAAAAAAAATTTGTTCTTATTTTGGAGGCATTTTGGTGCAATTATTTATCATTTTTGTATATGTACAATGGTAAATATTGTACTAATAATATTTAGGAAAATTTTGTAATTTTTTATTGTTATTGTAAATAATAAAGTGTTACTAAAAGATGAAAAAAATAAGATAATAAAAAAATACTCAATACTTAACTTAATTAAGATTAAAAAAATACTCGATGAATTCGTATTTTTAATTTTTGATTCGGTAATTGCCCGGCTTAGGATAAGCATTTTTGGCTTACGATCAAGAAGTATTTTCAACAAAATAAACTTTTATGTTGATAGGTCTTACTACCTTTCTAGTTACAGAGGTAAGTCCTCTTTAGCCTGATGGTGTATATTTTCACGTAGAAGAACCCGTTATCACTTCGTGCACGTGGATTTAACATATAGAAAGTCCCAACATATACAATAAGTTTATTGCAATTTTCAGGGCTGAGATTTTATAAAGGAGATAATACGAACTATAAAAGGCATGCCGATGCATGTTTTCTTTTTATATAGTAACAAGTTGTAACTTATTTTAAGTTTTTTTTTTACTTACACCGACCGGTGTATTTCCATTTGCGGATTCTAGTTAGGGTGTATCAACATAAATTTATTCATCGCTAATTAACCGATTAACGATAACTCTGGGCAACGTAATTAAGCTGTTTTAAATATTTCAGTTAAAAAACTTAAAATTTTTCTATTTGTATTTTAATGACGTAGAAACAAAATAAAAATAACCGATATTACATTACAGAACAGACGATTCAAAATATAAGAATGTTAACTAGGTAGATTATCTTACGTACATAAAATATTTATCGTGCTTAAAAACAGAAAATCGGCGGCCAAGAACATCTGGCCCCGCGTTATTCTGTAGGCCTACCTCGTCGCATCGTGGTGAAGATCGGCCGTCCGTGACCTCTCTACCACCACCCACATTCCTGCTCACCCCATCGCTTCACCACGTACGACCCAAGCAGGGTTGTATATCGATCGTCCCTCCATATCGTTCTATTCCTTTACATTCGCAGTTATACCCATACATATATATATATATATATATATATATAAATCCACACAAACGTACACATAGAGTATTATCCATTCTAAAATAAATATACTCTATGATAAAAGTAAATAATCAGAAAATGAATTAAAACACACCGAATGAATAATAGGAAAATATATTCTACTTATGAAAACATAGTAAGTGAATTATAAACTAAGATTTCATCTCCGATGAATTACCAGTTTGTTAACTGTTAACTTACTTTACCCAAAATAATATATTTTCAGTAACAAGCAGAAAAAAAAAATAGTTTTTCAACATTACAACCATTTTGAGTTGAACGTTTTTCTTTACAGACCTTTCTGCCTAATACCTAGGAAAAAATTATCTACCAAGATGAACTTTTAAATGTTTCAATTTAAGTTGTATGATTTGCCATACAACTTAATTGTTATTTATATATATATATATATATATATATATATATATATATATATATTATTACGTAGATAAATTTAATGATTTTTATGTAATATATTTACTTTTTCATTTTAAGCATTCAATTCAAATAAAAAAAAACAATGAAACTGTACTCGTTTTGAAGTACTTAATAATTAATAAATAACGGTTATACTTTTACGGTCGTAATTTTCCATTCTTTGTAATAAGAGATAATGAAATCGACAATTAATAAATAAAATGTATACAAATATTCTTTGTTAAAAAAATAATAAAAATAAAACGGTTAAATTTCCAGTTCAATTAGTATTTGAAGCTGAAACGGTGAAAGATTTGAGATTAGGACTGCGGGAGGGCTTTTAACTCGCACGTGAAATTAATTATTCGTATATACTTTTACGTATAGGCGAAACTAGGTTCAATTAGGATCTACCAGTCCAGTATAATTTTAAGCGATTAAAATCGGCTTTGTTTACTTCGTAATAATGTAAAAGGATTTTCATCACAACATGTGAAAAGTATACGCCTGAAGTATTTTTATGTAATTAATACATCTAGAGTTCTGTAGTTTTTTTAACAGAAGGTAATCCGAGATACTTAAAGAATTAAATACTTTTTTGCGTCTCAAATTATATTTTCAATCGTTTTTGTAGATTAGAAACTAAATGTAAATTTCATGACAATAACCAAGTTATGAAGGAGTTTTGATAGAAACATCTTCTTAATTAAATACATTCTAGATATATAATCAGTAAAATCAAAGGTAGCATAAGTATTGATAACGTCCAGCCAGTAATAAACTAGAAATCATAATAATGTCCTGTCCAGTACTATGAATAAAACCACAACGTAAAAAGAATAACAGTAACATAGGAACAAATAACATTAGAATGATTTAACACCTAGAGAATTTACTCGGTCGTTAAGTTTTATTTTGTACTTGCAAATCGATCGACTTCCTCTCGAATAAACTGTAATTATAAGTAATCGTGAATATCGTTGTTCTATACGAACCGTGGCGTCAGCATAATGCTTCTCGCATATTTTTTTCTGGAAATGCTGAATAATCCCTATATTATTGGTTCTCGCCGTTCCCCAGAGTCGGGTTCCGGATGTCCAAATCGGTTTTAGAATTACTTTATACAGAAGGAATTTATTAGGTAGGGGTAGTTGCGTTTTCCTGCCTGATAACCTTGTATAGCTCCTTATATTTGATATCTAGCCGTTTCCTTTTTTCCTTAATCTGTGCCTTCCCTGTAATACGATGATCTAGGTAAGTACCCAAATACCGTACACTTTCAGCTCGCGGGATGTAACCTCCATCTAAATAGATTTCTGGGGAGTCGTCTCTTCTCATCGCGAATGTCATGCGAATCGATTTCGTTTGTTTTACCTTTATTAATCCGCTCGGCTAGAAGGCCTGATCCGGACTTCAACTTAGTCGAGGCTTGATCGAATCATTTTCGAAGGGCACGATTGCCGTATCGTCGGCAAGCGATGCGATAGCGGTATCGCAGTGTTGTAATCCGATGTAAATCGAAAGGTCCCCCGTGAAGATGGTGTAGAGATAAGATCCTGAGGAACACTGATCAGGAAAACTAATCCCCGAGGAACACCCGAAGAAGTATCAAATAATTTAGATAACTTCTTGTATTAAATCTGGGAGAACGGTCCTTTCAAGTAATTTCCCAATAGTAAATAAAAGTGTGAGATAGATTTGTTTTTATTTTGTATAGCAAACCAGGCAGCCAGAATTATTAAATGTGAATACTTAGAAAACGTTTTTTATAAAACTTACAAAAATTTTGTTTTCTTGTCACAGAACGGATAGCGGGAGTGTCAACACGATAAATGAGGTGCTTATTTATAAATGTAAATAGGTACTCGGCTGCTCATGATTTGATTTGGGTGGCGGCAGTGGAGTCTGGAATAGAGTTTCTCCTGATATCAGAACCGAATAATAAAAAGGTGGCAATACTTCGAGGTAGGGGTGCGGATAATTTTAGATGTATCAGCCGGAATGGAAGACCTACGTTCGAGCATAAATGCCTGGCATAAGACCTCCTAGGCTGAGGAGAAGAAATCGATCGGAAAACAAAGGGGTGACGGACAGCCTTCTGCGGAGCCGTCGCGCGTTCACGCTTGCGTGGATGGATGATGGTGATGATGCACGGGTACTCTCAATGCCCTGAGCTCGAAGGCACCTCCCGGGATTGTGTTACGCTTAATTGCCGGTCCGGCCCCCGAAGGGGAGTTTGGTGAGATAGGGGGTTTAGTCGGTAGGGCGCAGTCACACATACGCACTTAAACAACACCTGGCGGAACCTGTAGACGAGGCCGACACTTCGCCCGTAACTAGGGTTCCTCCGACTCATTAAAAAGGAAAAAAAAAATTAAATCATCACCTATATAAATTTTGATCAAACGAGAATATATAACTAAAACTTTTTAACGTTCAAAAATACCCTCTTTTTGCGTTTATAAAAGTGTATAACAGTGTATTCATAAAAAATGTAATTCTTTATTAGAAAAACAAATACTCTTTTTTTTTAATAATAGAGTTTTACATGTAGCCTATCATCATACACTGGTAAAGAAAAAACCCCTCAACAAATATTAAAATAACACAATAACTTTATCCAATAGAATCGTAATAAATGTTAGCCGATCGTAAAAAATTCTTTCCCAGATCGGTACTGAGAAATAAACAATTTTGAAAATACACACTAACAAATAAATTAATGAATTTCTACGCATAAGATGGGGTAATTAAACAAATAAAACAATACGGGTATTAGGCACGATAATAATGAAAAAATTATAAAAGTGAAAATTAAATAAAAACTAGGATTTCAAGAGCTAAGGAAAAATTTAACAGAAAAAAAGTTGTTATACACTAAAATGAAGACTTAAAGAAGCTTCTTGGAATGTAATTTTACATATATGAAAGAAAAAAAGTACAGTAAGGGTATTTCAGATGTCATAGTGAAGGAGATTTGAGAAGATTAAATAAGGATATAAGTGAAAAATGGAGACATAACGAGAAGAGGGAATAAGAATAGAAGCTTAATCAGAATAGATACAATAGGTAAGGTTGAACGTATTATAAAAAAACTGATAAAAATAGCAAAGAAAAGAAGCTGGGAAAGATTAAAAATGATACACGACATAAAAATAAATGGATATTTTGAATAAGTGAAAAATATGTTCCTTGTTGGACATAACGCAAGGAACTCGCCTCAAGGTATATAATGATAAAAAAAAAATCTGATATGGACACCACCTAACTTCCTTGTACGCCTATTAATTTACAAATACATATTTTTTTTAAATGAAAAGTACGTAAAATGTTATTTCACTAATAACTTCTGATATTTTTTCATTTTTTTATTGTTATTATTGAATTATTTTTTATCGTAAAAATTTTACAATCAGAGGTTAATAATTATTAATAAATCAATATATTTAAATTAAAAAAATAAACAAAGAAGACGAAGTCGGATTCGAACCGATGTGCCTTTCCCCCTAAGATACAAATATTTCATTAATTAAATTATATTTGGAATTAATGAAAATAAGTACCACTTATGATATATCGTTGAAACGCTCACAGAGTTTTTAGATTTTGGCCTTTTTTGAATACGTTTTGTTCAGTCGATTGTAATCAAAAGGGGAGGTGCACAACTAAACGTTACAACAGTCCTAAATCCAAAATATCAACATCCTACGGCTAATCGATTTTTAGTAATGCGAGATATAAACAAACGAACATACATATATATACGTATGTGTAGAGACATCACGCGTATGTACTGACATCCATTTTGTCAAAATGGATTCAGGGATAGACAAAATAGATATTACCGTTAAAAACTGGAAAACGAAATTTTTCATGATCACAATACTTCCTTTACTTCGTACAAGGAAGTAAAAAGTCTTTCCCGTTATTCTCTTGATAAATTTTTAATTCAAATGCCCCGTAGTTTTTAAATATAAATGATTTAGCTTCGTGTTGTTTAGGATACAATTTCAAAAAATTTCATTTCATTTCATTTCGAAATGAAAAAGTAAAAATATTTTAGTTCCATTTGAGTCCCTTCTTTGACACATACCTAATATTTTTTATAATATACTTAAATATATATATTTTTTATGGTATACCCCTAATGACAGAACTTGAAAAGCAGATAACCTATCAGAAATTATAAAAAATTATATATTTTTTTTAATTTTGCATACATTTTTACTTACTACAAAGTAAAGGAAGTATTGTGATCGCGAAAAATTTCGGTTTTCAGATTTCAACGGAAATATCCATTTTGACTAGTTTCGGCGTGACGCTTGTACGTGCGTATGTTCGTATCTCGCATAATTCTAAAACGATGAGGCGTAGGATGTTGAAATCTAGTTGTGCACCTCCCTTTTGATTGCAAACGACTGAACCAAAAGTGTTCAAAAAAGCCCAAAATCCCCAAAAATTTGCATTTTGGACTTTTTCTTAACTGCAGTAATAAGCCGTCATTGAGAGATTTTCAACTATATATCAAAGTGGTACTTATTTTCATCGGTGCCAGAGTTATTGCCCAATAAAATTTTAATTAATGCGATATTTGTATCTTACAAGGGATCCTCTATACTCAGTTTTCATTTTCTTTTTTTTTCAGCTTGGCGAAACGGATTTGACAATATTTTAACAGCTGGATTGCTTTCTTGACGCATTCCTACAAATTGAAATAAAATATGAAATTCATAAAATAAAAAATGCAATCTCTTTGGCTTGGATTTAAACCCAGAACCTTCCAGATGAAAGACGAAAATACTACCATCCGTCATGGAGGTCGAATGATTTTATATGTATCGTAAAACAATGCAGTTTTGTTTGAAAATGGTAAATAAATGAGAATTGTGTACTTTATACATCGATTAAGATGTCAGTCCATCTGCCTACTTTCACAGTAATTCCTAAAAATCTCGTCCTATGACAATTTCACGAATCATATACTCGGTCGAGTTTATAATAGAATATATATATGATATAACTGATACAATTTTGTATACGTGTTTTTCTTAGGGCATAAGTGTACATTAAGAAAGAATTTTTTGAAATTCCGAGTTTAAAGGGTTAAAATGGAGTAAAAATGAAATTTAATATTTTTTTATTTTTTTTATTTCTATTTAACAAATCAAGATATCAACGTAATTTTTGGTGTGTGTCTCGTCATGAGGTGGCATGGAGAGCCACCAGACTGACGGGTGTGTGTCGTCACGATGTAGATCTCTCAGAGTCGTCACGAGGGAGTGAGGGACAGCTCCCTACGGAGCCACCGTTTGTCCGTGCTTGAGCGGGTGGGCGGTGGTGATGAGGCACGGGGACTTCAACGTCTCCTCGCTGAAAAAGACCGAGTCCCGGGGAGCTGCCCCTTCCGAGATATCCCCGTTAGAGGCGTTGGCGTAAAGACCTAGCCCAGGCTTCTGCGGTGTGGCCCAGGAACCACACAGTCGGGCCTGGTTACCCTACTCTGAGAATTAGAGGCAGGCACGGAGAAAAAATCCAACCGGCGGGCCAAACAGTCCTGCCGGATATAGCCGGTACGCAGGAAGGACTGTTTGAGTATATGGATACTCCCCTGGGCTGTGTTATAATTAGTTGCAAAGATCCGGCCCAGGGTGAGGTGAAAAACTAAAAATAATCCCCATGCGAGTATCTAAAAAATTTCAGATTTTTTTGAAATTGATGGAGGCCGACTGTTTTGATATCTACATTCTTCGATTATTCAAAGTTTCGGGTCCTGTACTGACCAACTGTTGTTCTGAAGAAATTACGATACATCGATATTTTTTACAAATTAAATAGGCTTTATTTTTTATTTATCATTATTACCCTAATAAGCATGAGTTTAATGAAAACAACTGATTTCAAGAGGTACAGCCCTCTGGCTAAACGGGAAGGGCGAGCGAAGCGAGCCATGACCGGCTAAACATCCTTGACAACGGGAAACACAGGTAACCAACCATATAGCGCAGCCGAAGCCGCGACGGGAACGCTAGTGTGTGTGTGTGTGTGTGTGTGTGTGTGTGTGTATATATATATATATATATACACACACACACACACATATAAAACTAACGGAATTCCATAAGGACTTTGAAATTAAAATCAACATTGTGGTCGTACAACTGTGAGAACTTCTCATTTTACCCGTCTCTTTCTTTAAGGTAGGGGAAAATATAAGTTTTTTTTTTCTAAATTGTATAATTATATCTTTAAAAATACATATTGAAGTTCATCCATTCAAAAACCGTGAAATTACACGATGTTTCGATGTAATCGCCGCTACTAACGATTTCTAGTATAAAACCTTAAACCGTCACATCCCCTGTTTGGAATCGAACGTAATATTTTTTTTTTGTATGTGTGTTAAACTTCAATTTTTTTACTTAACATATTAAACTATATATATATATTTTGAAGTTTATTTAAATTTCTTACAAAGTAATAGTTTTAATCATTCGTCAAATAGCATTTTGTAAAAGGTAGCATAATAAAAATCCAGTATTTAATTAAGAAAAAAAATCAAATTTTATCTTTTTATTTGGTTTATAGAAATGTGACTTTATTTCTGAAGATGTGAGAAATTCTTTTTTTTTTATTCTAGCATAAACATTTGGTATTGTCAAAATTTCAGTTCTGCTTTCAATTACGGAGAAAAATAATGAATACAAATAAAAGAGGACAAATAGTTTAAAAAAAAAGTTATCGCAATTTTAATACAAAAAATATACACTTATTATTTAAAGAGAATAAGATTTTTTTAAAGAATAATTTACGATAAGATGGAAGATTTGCAAAACACAGCAATTTCTAAAACTGGGCAGCTTAGATTCAACAATATACTGGGAAAAAAGAAAGATTTTTATTTTACTAACAGTTTTTCAAATTCGTTAATTAAAAGGAAGTTTATATTATCTTTTTGAAGTAAAAATAACAATAGATATCTGTCCAAAGTTAAAGTTTAATTTTAATTACGTACAATGACCAGTAGTTATAAAATTACAATACCTTGCTTAGATTTCTTCAATAAGCTTAAAAGGTTAAAGTTATTTCAAAGAATTCATTTATAATTAATCTTTTTCATTCAAGCAAAACCTATTAAATTGATTATAAACGGATCTGTATTGAAAAAGTATTGAAAGGTTTCTTTATTACAGTACATGACAAAGTATCGATGAAGTTTGTCGAATAAAATTCACTTTTTTACAAGCAAAAAGCAAAAATTTTAAATTATCTTAATTATATATTAATTTATTTTATCTTAACATAAAAAGGCATTTAAATATCGCTATAAATAAGTTCTTTAGTTTATAACAACTATGATTCCCCCAAATTCTTTTATATTATTGCGTAAAGCGTGACGAAGAGTAACAAAAAGATGAAAAGCGGAAAGAGAGGCGATTGTATGCATGTGTAAGAGCGAGATGAAAATTTATAATGATAATAATACTTTAAACGATAGTAGCTTATCGTAAAAGATATTTCAGTCCTCTAATGCGGTATTTCCCTATTCAAAGATTTTTTTTATTTCCCTCAAACCCCTTTTGCACTTACCACCCGTCTATACGTAGTCGAAGCGAATATCATTGATTCAAAGAGGCTGAAGTTCAACGGGGTGAGATGCCTCTTATCGCCGTCAAAAGGGAGTATGTACTCCAGTTTTACCCCTTCCTTCCATCACTGCCGACACGGCATCCGACATCCCTTCGATAAAGCCAGAACGTTAGAATAGAAAGTCGGAACGACTTCCAAGAATTTCCTCCCTTTACATACTTAGTTCTTAATCCCTGTTTCATTCCGTAACAAATACGCTCGTAATTCATGACTGTTGAGAATATAAAATACCGTAACGAATAAAGCGCACGTACGTATACACACGTAACCGTTTTCTGATTGTCACTTGTTATTTGTAATCTAATGTTTGAAACGGTTGTTTTATCGTATAAGTAACTTAAAATAAAACCCTCTCTGAAGATCAATAGCATCCCTAAGTTTACCTTTTAAACAAATTAAGATATCATTGTGTATATTTATGTATAGAAAGATACTCTTAAAACCACTAGACCCATGTGAATAATTTCACACGAATATGATACGAATAATTTTTCACACGAATGCCCAAAAACAAGTGTAATGTATTTAGGGTGTATGTATGTTTGTTCCACCGTTGCAGTTCATCAGCTGAACCGATTTATATGTACGACCCTGCGTTGGATCCTTACGTTTCCAAGTATCATAGCTCTATGCACACACACACACACACACACACACACATTCAATAAATCGGAACAGTTCTTCAATACGACAAACGTACACATATATTTAAAGAAGTAGATCAATACATATTAACATTCTCCTGCACTCCCGCAGTCATAAAAGAAATCTATTTTTACCTTCTGATGGTTTTTTTTAAATTATTTACATCTGTTAATTCAAACAGAAATCAGTTACACTGATCTCAAATTCTAAAGAGATGTAGCATTTCGATCAAATCATTATTAAACATGTTCTTTGTTGTTGTAACTAGAGGCAGATTTACAAATGTGCCGCCTAAAGGCTGAACGGCCGGGCGGCGCTGCAGACGTGCGGCTCATTGCCGAGAACCGAGAAAAGAGATAGGAAATTCAGCGAAGTTGATACTCCGTATTTAACAGCCGCAGAAAAAATTCTAGCCTTCGAAAATTTTTCGCCGTAGGCTATAGCCTAGCTAGCCTATTTAGAAATCCGCCACCGGTTGTAACTTTTTGCTGAACGCTTAAAATCTTGTTTTGTAAGAGTTTTATTAATTCGAACTATTTTCTTGTAATAGGATATTTGTTATTTTACAATGCCTATTGAGAATTGAATTAATAAAACGTAGGAAACATTTTTGGTACTTTCATGTAATCCTACATATTTGTGAAGTTGAGACGCGTGGAAATTAATTATTAACTATTAAAACAATTCCATTACATAAAACCAATTTTTATATCGTGTTAAAATTTTATTCGATATGAATTTTAGAGGTAGATATATTCGCTGAATTAATCATAATACAACAAATGTATTTGTTTTATCTAATACCCGAAGGTTTAAATACAAAATATGATAATATCATATTACAATATTTACTGTCTAATAAACACGATAGAAATACGTTTCATGAAATAATTTTACAATACTTTTAATAAATATTTTATATTTAAATATTTAACCGAATATTCTTTAATATACTCGTAAATATCAAAATCAAATGTAAAATAAATACTGTAAGTGAAATTAAACAGCTGCACAATAAAAAAAAAACAACTCTGGGCTAAAGGAAAAGAATAAAAAACATAAAATAAACACTATTGTCTTGTTCTTTTACAACTTGATTCCAATAAGTAGCACATATTTACCGACCACATACTACTTTTGCCGACCATATTTTAATCATTTTCAATAAATACTTCAGTAGCATTTTTTTTTTTTTTTAAATCGGTTCAATAGTTTAGTCGATAAAGAGTAAATTATCAATTTATTTACTGTATTTCACTCTGCCGCACACCGCTTTATGTTGATAACTTTTTCTTCATATTATGAGTGAGGCCTGTTCCGAATCTCGGGGGTGAAATAGATCGGTGGAGACCACCCTGTACGACCTATTATTAACATAACGAGTGTTTAAAAAAAACGCAACCCCTTTGTTTGACGACGTGAATTTATTACAAAAATATTAATGTTAATAAAATTATTCAAATAACCTTTAATAACTTTACAATAAACGTTCAAAATGATTTCCTGAGATATCGATGCAAGTTCATACACGTTTCAAAACATTTGAAACTACTTTTTGTAATGTTTGCAATCTCACTTTCACTGTTAGCCTTCAATTCGTCAAGCGTATGAGGATTGTTTTTAAAAACTACACTTTTCAACTACCTCCAAAGGAAAACGTCTGCCGGTGTAAGATCTGGGGATCTTGAAGGCCCAAAAAACCCTTTTGATATCAAATGATGGCCCCGTAACATATCCAGCGTTTCATTAGCAGTATGACACTTGCGTTCTCCTTCTGGAACCGACATAAACTGTTTGATTAACTCGGTATAAACCACAACCTCTACAGATCTGTCAGTCAAAAAATAACGTCCCTATACGACGTCGGAAGGTCGCACACAAAAACGATTTTACATGTTTGTAATGGTCGTTTGTGAAACGTTTTAGGATTTTCAGCGCTCCATATCCGGCAGTTTTGGCTGTTAATGAGCTGTCCGAGTGAACCGTGCCTCGTAGCTGAAATAAACACGATCCAAATTTCAATGCCGTTGTCATCGACAAGAGAACGAAATCGACTACGATACCGTAAACGTTTTCCTCGGCCTACTTCTTTCACTTCTTGAACGACACCGATGCGATAAGCACGCGATTGTAATTTCTTAGTAGCCCTGAAACCTATACATAGTGAAAGCCCGGCCTGTGAAAATAACTTTCTGGGCGAGCGAGTCAAACGTTCTTTCACATCCTCCAGAACTTCTGCTGTTAACAGCGACGGTAGGCCTGCGCTTTTCCGATAGTGTACACTACCCGTCTCACGAAATTTATTAATCGAACGCGATATTGTCGCCTTATTAGGCTGAAGAATCGGGAAATTTTATCCGAAACTCGTCTTTCACTAGTTCGTAAGATTTATACGCGCTATAAGTCTAAATAATAAACACATGTTCGTCCTTGGAAAACAACGCTATAGAGACGAATTTGCGCAGGTATAGCGCTAGCGTATAAGAAGGACATTTCAACTGTTACAAACTGCTAACTTTGAGTACAGTGTTCCCGACTGACATGCAGAAAGAAATGAAATTTACCTATGCGTGAATTCTACCTTCTTAATCTTAGGGTTGCGTCGTTTTTAAAACACCCGTTAGTACGAAACCTGATTTAGAATCATATTATTCGCCGCATCAATCTAGGAGTTCATTTTTGGATTACTGTACCTCTTTAAAACATAAAAATCTTTACGGAGTCAATTATACAGCTCCTTCTGTCTAGGATTTTACGGTAACACTTTTGTTTATGATTTCCGTTTAAAGCGGTAACGGAACCCTTTTCTCGTATATAATTTCAATGTAATTTGAAAATGAATCCGGTATTAATAATTATAAAATTTTCAAATTTAAATTTATTTTTTTGTTAAAACCATTAGAAAGTTAATTAAAATTCGAAAATTATACGCAAATAGATTGCGTTTAAAAAGTAAAATAATTTTCATTTTATAAAAATACCTGTAATTTTTTCACAAACACGGAAGGAAGAATATGAAGGAAATGAAAATTTTTCTTTGGTATCGAGTTTTTAACGAAGCAAATAGCTTCAACAAGGAGTATTTCAATTTCACGGTATCGTAATAATTAAATATCCGTAGAATTTTTAAAAATTAATTTATTTTCTATACTTTGTATTCATAAATGTGTATTATCGTGAATATTTTATACATGAATTGATAAAATTTATGATTTCATATTTTCCCGTAATGAAACTCATTTCCTGGAACGCGGTGCGTAATGGTAAATTAACAAATATTCATATTTTAGTTAATAAAAAAATGTAATGCCTTTACTGTAATTACGACACATTTATTCCCGCTAACATTCATTCTATCTCTCAACACACAAACAACATGTATACACACACTTATATATATATATATATATATATATATTATGTTTTCAATCAAATCTTTTTCGGTCGACTGATACGAGTCCATTTTAAAAGGTTTCACTTGTATCATAAAGTTCTTCTTACCTAGTATTATTTTCAAATGAACTAAGCTATACGTAATTAGCTTACTGCAACTTTTAAAGTAACTTTTTCTTATTTGCTGTGGAAAACGCCAGGTAGGTTTTAACGTTGTTGGACAAGGTTTTATGCTGTTACGAGTATAGGTTCTGTACGTGAAGGCGAGTTAATTTGTTATCCTCTAACGTAATGGTTAACACGCTTACCGCTAAAAAGACTTTCACTTCTAGTACCCAAATTTTTTTTCCAAAAGACTTTACGATAATACAAAAAATCATATAAAAGAGGTCAAGCGAATTGGAAATTTAGGAATTTAATTTTAAAACAAATTTATATAAAACAATTTCATTTATCGGTAACAAGGGAAAGTATTTACTACTTGTAATGAGTTTTTAAAAATAGATTCGTGTTTTGTGTGTGTCTTTTTTTGACATTTCAATACAAAACTGCTTTTTTATATGATGATGTATAACACAAATTGTTTCCCTCATTTTCATTCGATAAAAGTTTTGTAGTCCAAAACTATTTATTCAAAACAAAGTAATCGCAATACATTTAACGATTTCAATATTTATTTTTGTAATAATTTAAATCGATAACAATAACGATTATAACCCGGTCCATTTTCCCCACAGTTTTAACATTCAAATACGATGCTAAATATTCTTACTTTGTCTCTCATCTGAGTTTTTGCACGCACGCGAATTTTAGTTTATTACTTGTTCGGTGTTTTTCCACTTACATTTATAACGTTTATATATTTCATTGGTGCGATTCAAAGTCGTAAATACACACACACACGTACGAAAACAGATTGTATTTGAAACGTTAATGGTATGCTGGCTATTTACAAATTCATAAATTATAAAAATCATATGATAAAAAATAATTTATATTACATTTAGTTTTGTAAATGATTAAAATGTTTTTATTTTATATTATTAAATCGATATTAACACCACATTATTTAGTTAATTTATTAAATTTAATCTCTATAATATAGAAATTATTATTATAATACCAGTCAGTTGCACCCATTATTATTATTATTTGTATCACCCAGTCTCGTGCTCCTTTACTGTGTTGTTTTCCATCTTCCTGTGTTCTTGTTACTGTTCTTTGTAGGATATTGCAGTACAGTTAGCCCTGCCATTTCATCAGTGCAGCAAGGGCCTACCTTTACGTGAATTATTTGTTGCGGTAATTCGAGTTGACCCTTCGGGGGCGACCGGTCTGGGTGATCAACGACCCTCCTCAGATAGTCCCCTGGTTTTTCATAGTTGTCAACAGGGAGGAGGAGCTTCCGCTTAGGGATTTCCATCCTGCCCTCAGATTCAATTTAGATTAGGTCTTGCGGTGTTCTTTTTTGATCATCGGCGGTTGCAGGTCGAGTTGCGATCTCACCTGTCCCTCGTCGGCCAGCGAGGCCTGTTAGATTTGATACTATTTCTTATCGGTTCTGAATCGGCTTGTCCTTGACTAACTTTTATTAAATTATTTTCTTGTCCGTAACTTGTCACATGTCTGGCAGTACCGACAAATGTATGCGAACAATTTTTTTACCGAAGGCCGAAGCGTCTTAGTATGCAATAGACGTTGTCATGTTAATTGACTTGAGTACTCTTCACACGAATTATCTATTCTGAAAGAAAAAGGCTTTAAATATCCAGAATGCCTTATGATAAAAGGAAAGAGGAATAACGATACCCCTTTCAAATCTTCAGCTATTTTGAATCGTGTTCAGGCATCTTCTTGTTCTAAATTTTCTGATGTCGATGAGCCTGTTATTGAACAGTTTACTCAGAATGCTGAGGGTGCTGATAAGAATGATTTTCTCCACCAAGTAATGTGTTCCGGAATGTTGTTGAGGAAGGCTTCTATTCCTCTAGTCTTTTCAGTCATTCTTTCTGAATTGACCACAGTAAGGAAGGAGTTGATGGAACTTAGGAGAAAGGACGTCGATTAGAAGAACTCTTTGAACTTAGTAATCAGCTTCCTTGTAAATCTTTGTCTTCTAACCGACTTCAAGAGCTGAAATGTCTGCTATTTACAAGCCTAATAAGAAGAGTACATTTATCTAAAAAAATAAAAATAAAACTTCTATGGCAGTACGTGATGATGGACTTGTTGACAAGACGTGATTCGGACGTGATTCAAGCGCGAGTCTATTTTTATCATCTGTTTTAAGGAATGGAAGAGTTAATAATAATTTAGTTAGCAAGATGAAAATATAAATGTCAATATTAACAATATCTATTCGGTGGATAGCGATGTAATCCGAATTGAAAAGCTGTATTGATTTCAGTTGACGAGAATCCTCCTACATGTGAAAGTATAACGCCTGATAATGACATGAATAGTTGGGCTAATGTAACTGGTCAGTCATGAACGTGTAAGTGGTAATCAATCCTTCCGGACTAGAAAGCCGAGACATGTCGTATTTAGTTCTAATGGTACAGTAACAGATTTAGCTTGTCCAAAGAAGAAGGGCCTTTTTTATCCAGATTTGCTTCTATAAACTCTTCACAGAATTCGCAAGGTCTGTTGAAACAGTTAAGTGTCAACGATTAAAAACGAAATACAGCTCATATAATTCGTTCCATGTCGAGGTATTTGATGTCGATTTTGACAAGGTCGTGAATCCAGCTATTTGGCCCAGTGGTGTACTACTTGTGCCTTTTTATGGAAGGCTTAATGAGGACTTTGTCATTGTGGAGAAGGTTCTTGAAATGCCAACGTAGGACGGCTCTACTAAGGCTACTATGTAATGAACCTTTTGGTATTCTACTAGAATGTGAAGGGTCTCCGGACTTAGTGTGAAGAAATTTTTGCTTTAATGACTTCTAAGAAGTTTTCAATAGTTGCCCTAACAGAAATGCGATTGTCAGACCAGCATGTAGATGCCGATTTCTTTCCTGATAGCTATACCATTTTTGGAGCAGAAGACACTATGTTGGCTCGGCGGCTGGTGGTGGTGGTAGTAGTTCAGTTATCGCTGTTGAAAGTAGAATTTTCGCTGTCGTAGATACGACTTGGAGCTTTGAAATGAAGTGGTCTGGATTGAAGTGCCACGTTCTGGTGAAAGGAGTCTTCTGTTCTCAATATTATATATTCCTCTGATTTTGTAGCATTGCGTTGATGAGAATTATTTAAAATGATTGAATGATGAAATGAATTGATTTCATAACTGTAATCTATCATTTTCCTGATCGCACTATCGATCTAAGAAATTATTTTTTTTATTATTTTTTCTGAACAAATTGAAAACAAAACAGGATAGAAATAGATTTAACATTTATAACAAGCAGACTAAATTTTTTAATTTATTTTATGAATGTTATAAAAAAATAGTTTTTTTTTATGAATGTTTCATTACATTAAAAAAAAATACGATGAAAATTAAGTCCTTTGTATTTTTTACAGGTTTAATATAAAAAACCCAGAATAGTATTTATTAATGTTCATAAGTTCAAATTAGCTAATACATACGGTCGCGTGATTATTATTTTCTATCTATATACCTATTAGTTTTACTCATTTTATTATTAGACGAAGAGTTAACTGTGTAGGAATACGCAACGAAAGATCAACAATATCGTCAATATCTTTTTTCTAAAGAAAGAGAAATTTTATCGCGTCATTAATACAGGCGATAGTGTACTAGCCTGTTATATCAAAAGTCCCGGATTCGATTCCTGGCTAGATCTGAAAATATTACAGACAATCATTACTTAGTAGTAATTAAACTACTATAATAGCTAGTACTATTATACTAGCTGACTATCTCCATGGTTGATGTGACTAAAAGGAACAAATAAAAAAATTAAAAAAATTAATTTTAAGTTATTTGCAATAGAACACTGAATGTTAAGGTCCCTTTCAACTTAATATATATTTTTTGAAGGATATATATATAAAATATACATATCCTTCAAATATTATAAGGATATGGATATGTATATTATATATATATATATATATATATATATATATATATATATATATATATACATATCCTTATAAATTTATAGGGTTCTTTTTCTCTAAAATACTAAAAATGTAGGTCGATATGAAATATTGTTGTAGAACACGCAATAAAATTTAATAAGCATTAATTACACATATAGTAGATAGTATATCTATTATCTTCCTAGTCTTTTCTTGCTAAGTAGTTTTGAATGAACAGTCATTAGCCAGGAGGAAAACCTGCGATGAGGCAGTGTTAATGCTGCTACCGCTTTCGGTGTATATACGAGTACACGATGCGAAAGGGATATAGGCCTACCGTTAAGGAAAAGAGAAGGACAAGAAGTCTTGGTAGAGGTTTATCAGCGCGTCAATTTGGAACTCCTGCCACGTCTCGCTTAATGACACGTCTCTCCGCTGTCTTCCTCTCTTGCGTTTTCAGTTCCCCACTCCGCATCGATTTCCCTTTCCTACGTAAACTTACTGTAGCCGGGGTACCGACCGACTGAGATAACAGACCAGTAAACGCGACTTCTTTGTTAATTTCCCTCTGGTAACATTTGTACCGAGATACCATTTCCTGCCATCATGCAGCCTGTAGCCCAGTTTCCTGGTAAATATTGCGAGTTTAAATATTTTAAGAACGTTCGGTAGAAATGAAGAGGAAAATATTAAATAAATCCCTCACGAATTTAAATCGAGGAATAACAGAGTGTAAAAGAATTTTATGTTTTTTTTATTATTATTATTATTAAAATGTAATTCTGAAATCGAAATGTTTACAAATATTACCAAATTTTCGAAACCCAAGAAATTCCTTTTTTTTAACTGTGAAAACGAGAAAAAAGAAAACCTAACACTGTCGTATATTTTTACTTTTTCATTCAAGTTAAATTGCTTCGTTACCCATATTTTTAGTCATCAGTCATTTAATAACTGTTCTCCATTCCTTGATGGTAATCTCATTTCCTTTCACTTCTGTACTAGTCTTTTGATCTAAACGTAAACGTAAAAGACAAGTGTAAAATCGTAAATGTAAAAAGCATTTATATAGATGTAAAAGATTTATACCTTTTAAAACGTGTACTGAAGGTTTACACCTTCAGTTATCCGTCTTATATATTCTAATGTTTTTGTTTTCCATTTATTTTATTTTTCACGCATTCACCTATTAAAAAACGTTACCTGAATCTTGATGTTTTAATATGAGGCCTATCGACATCATTCTTTTTTTTAAATATTTTTTTACAAACTTCATTTCCAACCTTTACTCGTGTTACTTTATCAGCACACCTAATTATCAACTTCACCCTTCACAAGCTTTAATTATTTAATGCGGTCTACCTTTTCTATTGCCCGTATTTCGACATAATAAAGCGATGCAATTTAAAAAATAATTTTAAGAAGTGCCATTTGACGTGGAGGATTCAGATCAGGGAGAAAAGGACGCGGCTTAACATTAAGTTCAGGGAGATGTATCGGTTGTTAGGCAGGGGGTCGTAACTACTATTACCTAACAAGCAATTCAGCGGTCCTGAAACCGACTTAGGTCTACAGAATCCGACTACAGGGCACGACTAGTAAGAGTAACATTTAAGTGGTACATCCTGACCCCTAAGGGAAAGACACCCGCCATATGACGTATCTTAACGGCAGACCACTCCTACTGCACCCCTCCCATCGGGGCTTTACCGGAGGTCATCTTCAAAGGCCTCAATACATATTTCATCTTGCCAGTCAGGATGCCACCGATGCTAACGCCACACGCGACATTTCCATCGATGTAAGACACCTATACAGATCCTACTTTTAACACAAGTCTTAAACAAGACCCCGCCGATTGAGCTGATCCGCGAAACCGACCCTAAGGTAGAGCGAACACAACACGCAATGTCAACGAGCACGCAACAACTAAACAACTCAAACACCAGTTACACCATTAAAACCAAAACCTAGTAAAATAATAACTTAAAATCAACAAACACATAAACACCACACATTAACAAAAATAAACATAAACCCAAACAAAAATTAAACAACTAAACAAACTATCGAGAAATATAAAAGCGCCGTGGTTTGCGAAAAAACACACTATTATTATTATCTGGGATCACCATCCGTTTGAGAAGTAATACAACGATTCAGTACAAAATAAAAAGTAAGACTGAACAAACATGTGAACTGGCTCGCGGTTAACCTTCTAGATAACAACGAGGACGTTAGGTACCTAAAGCGACTGCATGTATTAGATCTGTAAGTTCTTCGAGATTTGAGGTGAATCAGCTAACCTAGGGTGTTATGCATCGTCAAAATTCTTCATTTCATTTCAGTACTTACTTTTGATTCGTTTCATCGTTCCTTATTTGATTAATTACTTTTTACGAGGGTAAGTCAATCATTATCCGCAATTCAGTTATATTTTTGTTTATGTTAGTAGTACTGTCGTGTTGCGTAGATAACGCGTGCGTGGTTTATTTGTTGTTACGTCTGTGCAGGTTTGATGCTGCTAGGTTAGTTCATTATCGCTGCCCTGCCGTTAACCGTGGCTGCTCCGCTTTCTGTTTGCACCAAAGGAGAGCAACGTTCAGCGATCCGTTTTTTGTGGTCGGAAGGTGTATCAGGGGCGGAAATTCATCGAAGACTTTTTTGGTACAGTACGGGAACAGGGTGTTGCCGCAACGGAGTGTCTACGAACGGATTGAAAAATTCAAAAACGGTCGCACAAGTGTTACGCACGACGAAGAAACCGGACGACCGTTTACCGCCACAAATGAGGAAAACACTGAGCGTGCACGCGACACGGTTTTCTTAGACAGACGAGTAACTATCGATGAAGTGGCACATCGTCTGCAAATTAGTCACGGTTCTGCCTACGAAATCATCCACAACAGACTTTGGTTTCATAAAGTCAGTGCAAGGTGGGTCCCAAAACGACTCGCACAGTTGCATAAATAAACGCGCTTGAACATCTGCCAAAAACTTTGGATCGCTATGGTATCTTCTTAGAAAGAATCATCACCGGTGACGAAACACGGATCTATCATTACGAGCCGGAGAGTAAACGGCAGAGTATGGAATGGAAACATCCAAATTCGCTCTGCAAAAAAAAATTTAACACCCAACCGTCCGCAGGAAAACTGATGCTTACGGTTTTTTGGGTCTCACAACGCCCAGTACTGGAACATTATGAGGAAAGGGGCATCACAATAAGCAGTGCGCGTTACAGTGAGATGCTTACTGCCAAGCTGAAGCCTGCAATTCGAAGTAAACGTCGAGGACTGCTGTCGAAAGGTGTTGTGTTGTTACATGACAATGCCCGTCCACATACTACTGGCCGCACTGCTTAAAGGCTCCAGAAACTCGACTTTGAAGTACCGGCTCATCCTCCGTATAGTCTTGATCTTGCCCCTTCTGGCCTTGTTTGGTCCACTCAAAGAGGCGTTAAGGACCGTCGATTTACCTCAGACGTAACAGTGAAAGAAGAGGTGCATTCCTGGCTCGCAGCTCAACCGAAAACCTTCTTTTATGAGGGCATCAGAAAGCTTGTGCAACGATGGACCAAATGCGTTGAAATGCAAGGTGACTATGTTGAAAAATGATGTACATGTAAGTTTCCTCTCTGTATTGCAATAAAATTTATAACTACATTGCGGATAATAATTGACTTACCCTCGTATAACTTTATGAAACTATAACTAAAACGAATTATTTTTTGTTTTTATTGATAAGACTATTTTTTTGATGTTTTCATTGGTTTATACCTTTTAAACTTTATAAATGTTCTTTGGACTCATCTTTCTGTTTATTTATTTACTTATTCAATATACGTATGTATACAAAAACAGTTCTTTAAGGAAACATTTCAATGGAGACCCCTCTCTGTGTGTCTTCTTTTCTATTCAAATTTATTTACGGTTCCACTAGATCGGAACCGAATGTAAATTAAACACTGAGGCAAAAAACAATTTCTTAATAAAAAAGGAAGAATATTAACCAATTCTTATTATATATATTTGATATTAAAATTTTTTTAAACAAAAATTATTTATTGTACGGACTAATTACACTTATATTTTTTTTAAAAAAAACCTCACTGGAAAATAAGAAGTTACACACACATTTTTAATAATCTTGAAGATTGTTTTTAATAAAAATAATAGTTTATAGTAGATTAAAGTTTAACAGATGTATATAATACTTTATTTAACTGAATTATACTGATAATTTTGTATAAAAAAAAGTTGGCAAACTTTCCCGAAAAGTATATATATATATATATATATATATATATATATATATACTTTTCTTTCTTTTAAATAGAAAATTTCTTAATGAACATTATTGGCCTGGCAAAAAAAATATAATGAAAGTTTAAATAATTTAAAAAAATTAAATTAAAATTAAGTTATAAATTAAAGTTTTTTACGTAGAAAATTGCGGAATATTTATTTTAAATTTCAAAACCAGATAAAAAAAGGAATCGGTTTTATTTCTTTTTTAATAGTTTAAAATATTTCTTACATCAACAGATCTGAAGACGATAATTTTAATGTTTTAACAAACTATTTGATTTGAATAAATGTTGAATAAGTGTGTGTTGATGGGAATAATAACACGTTAAATTTTTGTTTAGACGTAATTAGTAAAAGAAGGTATTCATAAACAAGAAAAGACGTTAGCGTTTCGAAAACATTTCCTTTTTTTATTTTATTTCGTTAACATAAAACGAAATAAAATTTCGTTAATTATAACAAAATTATTACTAAAAAAAAAATTAAAAAACAATAAACCCACAGGGTCGGTCTAGTGGTGAACGCGTCATCGCAAATCAGTTGATTTCAAAGTCGAGAGTTCTAAGGTTGAAATCCTAGTACAGCCAGTTACTTTTATACGTATTTAAATACTAGATCGTGGATACCGGTGTTATTTGGCGATCGGGTTTCAATTAACCACACATCTCAGGGATGGTCGACCTGGGACTGTACAAGACTACGCTTCATTTACTTTCATACTGAAAGTAATACTTTCATCCTCATTATTCCGAAGTAATATCTTACTGCGGTTCCAGAGGCTAATCAGAAAAGAAAGTTATAAAACTATTTTAAATTTTGGCCTATGCCAGTGCACATGTCAAAATTATAATAATCTTGAAAAGAAACTTTTAAAATTAAAAAAAAATAATGAATTTAAAACGAACAAGAATTTAAATTATAAGCTGTTTTATATTTTATTTTTAAATTAGTCTTCCTTAGAAAAGACCACAAGTGTTATCGCAGTTGCAGTTTAAATCCGAAAATTTATGTAACAAAGTTATAAACTGAATTCCGACAACTGATTAAATTAATACTGGTATCGCGGAGATTCAGATTCAAGTAACTGCGTATTCAATTAGAGTTGAACTACAATACTGCATAATTACATAAGGCTGATCAGCGATTACGTTAACCGTTCATCCAAAATGACACAAATTAATCCATTGAACGCTATCAGAATGTTAAAAAATGTTGTTTAAAGTTTCTAATTTTGACTCTAAACTGTTACTTTTACAAAGACATATAATTGTAAAAAAACCATATTTAAAAAAAAATTCCTTTCAAAAAAAGAGGAAATTTCCAGTTCAACAGGTAATTACTCCTACCAGATGGATCTGCTTTGACGATCTATTTTACTTTTCAGTCTATAGAGTTTCCAGGAAGTCACCCTAACTCCTAAAGTTAGAACTAAAAATTTGTAACGATTTATGAATGAAAAATGCGATATTATAATGAATTATTTTAATTACTCGCTCGATACATAGTATTAATTTTAACGGTCCAGTGAGTCTATGTGTTCACCCTCATGTACCACGCACAATTCTATACGTCGTCACGTCATCTGAGACATGCGACGGAGCATTTGAGTGTTAGGTTACGGATGGCGTTCCTCACAGCGTCACGAAATTCTTCATTTGTGGTGTAGCGACGTGCAGATACGTGCGCCTTGGTAATTCCTCATAATGAATCGTCTGGCGCGGTGAGGTCTGGACTTTGTGGTCCAACGGAGCCGGTGATGCTGGACTACCGCGGTCGGTCCGACGTCCAGGAAATTTTTAATTTAAAAACTCGCGGACTGATAGAGCAAAACGAAACGGTCTAACTTTCAAGTCCTTTTTCGTACGGTCTTGCATCGTCGTCCGCGGTGTACGAAGTTTAGCTGACCGTATACGAGTCGATTTCATAGGATCGTTCAATGGAAACTGCAAGAACAACACGTGTTTCTAACCGCGTTAACTTTAGTCTACTCCGCGGCCTATCTTCAACGCTACCTAATTCAAACGTAAGTTTTCCCAAAACAAAATTGCTGCTTTTCGCGTTAACGGCTTATTAAAGCGTTGCCGAACCGTATCGCTAATTAGCTTCTGGTTTTATTCGTATGTTTTCGTTGATGAACCCATACATTTGTCGGTAACCGTTCCTCGACGCTGTAACTTTTCTTGTCAACCGTTTTAGCACAATTGTATTTACTCAGAGTGTGCGACGTTGTAAAAAATTGTTGCAAACCGACCCCAACGAAAATACCCTATGTTCTAATAAACGCATATCTTACCTCGTATTTTTCGTTAACTTTAGAGATACGGTGACTTCACGACCGTACTGTAGATAGCTCTATAGCTCTCTAATCGGTCCAATTTGGGCATATGCGGTTTTCACCGGATCTTGACGTTCTGATACCTAGGAACCCAAAAAACCCGGACGGGAATTTTCTGGAAGTTAATGTTCGTACTTACGTGCGTTTGTTTGGTGTTGGCCTTTAAATCACCTTATATCTCCAGAATTACCGAACCGATTTTGACCAAACTTGGTCAGATTACTACTATATATGGGGCATTGATGCCAATAAATTTTCAACTTAAATAGTCACGGGGGTGGGGATACAGAGCAAGGTCATCCTTAGTATCTCGAGATTTCGTCTAATTAAGGTCATATTTTTCTTAGTCGCATTTGTTAACGATTAAAAAATAACAGTATTTGCAAAAAACAATTTTTTTTTCAAAATCGAACTCCCACCCCAAAACATACTGTTGTTCGTTTGCTATCGCTCGGCAAACTTACTGCTTTGGGATCGCTCGGCAGACTCCGTACCTGGTGGGTTAAGCCTCGCGTCTACACCGGTCTGTCGACCGTACAAGCGAAATTTGTTCAATGTAAGTTGTGAAATTACATTAGTTTAATTAGTGCCGACCGTCACCGCTAGTACCACCACACTTGCGCGAATTAAATACGGTGTGTACGCGCGCTTTAGTTAGAATCATCGCATTAAATAAAAGAAAAAATATTATATTTAAATAAAATGATAAATATTTTTAATTAAGTTGTGTGTGCATATGTGTAAGCCTTGCATCACAAATAACCTACACTTGTAGGACTTTCCCGGAACGCGGCGTTAGCAGCGAAACGAAAAGTTCTGCGACTGTGTTGTCAGCATTTTTAAATTATAGAAAGGATTCCTTTGGAGTTCCGTTGGAAGTTTTTCCGAATAACTTGAGCGATAGATTTATTATAAGAAAATCTCTAACACCTGTACGTAAAGATTAAGATATTTTTAATTTTCCGCCCTTACAGCTTATTAGTATTTGACTATTAACGAATAGCGCTATAAACGCCAATATCATTCTGATATTAAAAATACTTTTTTGTAAAAATTCAAGAAAATCCGTTGAAGATTTTAATTTAAACAAAAATACACATTCTGAAACTCCAGAAAACTTAACGTCACGCTCATTTACAGTCTATTTACGATATTTACCTACATTACTTTTCTTATTTACCAGACAAAGTTTCTCATATTTTCTGATTTTTTTTCTTTGGTCTATTCATATTTTTAATCAAAATTATGCAAAAATAAATAAATAAAACTGACTTCAAAAAACTTCTAAAAATAAAAATGAAACAAAACTTCAATATTATTTTAAATTTATATTTTCTCAGACAGCGTCGTATATAAACATCAGTAAGTTGTTTTCAATTTTTTATGGTCTTTTTTAAATCAAAGTTTAAATAATTAAAAAATTACTAACAAAATTATTATTTTTTTAAATTGATTTTATTTTATTAAGCGTAAACTTTTTATCTGGATATGTAGTTTATTAGATTATTTAATATAAAATCAGAGAAAAGACCTACTGATTTGCAATTTAAGTATTTTTATCAAGTGTTGTCAGGAGGGTACATGTATGGAATAGATAAAACGGAATGCCTTCGGTAATACTGAATAGTTCCCAAGGTGTACTAGAAGGTGTCTCCTACAGTACGGACCTACATTATTGCGCTTCGGGTTCATTGTGGCAAAGCAATAATCGAGGTAAGGTAGGACCTGAAAAAGAAAAAAGATAGTAAATAACAGAGAGAGAGAGATAAAGTAGAAAAGAGGGCTTCCCTCGGGGCCCCTCACTCTGTACATTGACAAAAAAAATCCCTTTCCTGCCGCCATCCTTCCAATGTAGGAAGAATGTCCTTATCCAACGCATTCTCAAAAGAATAAAATCAGTCATACAATGTTATCCAATAATGAATACCAATAGTTGCTGTACGACTTATCTATTTTGGTACAAATAATAATTTATTTTATTATATTATTCGCATCGCAATAAAACACAGCAGTATAAAATTCAACGCTAAATAATTTTTTTTTTTAAATTACATTACAATAAAATATTAAATTTTTTTATAAAATAAATAAATTTGATTTATTTTACTTTAATTTTTTTTTAAATAATTTAAATAATTATATTTCATTAATTAGTTAAAAACAAAATCTAGAAAATTAACATTTTAATTATAATTTCTACATTCACGATAAACAAATTAAGAAGACCATTAAATTAAATATAGCAATATAACCTAAAAATTTCTGAGAATGAATAAAAATCACTGTACTTCACATACTTTTCAGTAAATTTACCTTTACTTGTTAATGTCATAGAATCGGCTACTTTTTAAATTCATTTTATTAATGCCGAATAAATACTACGTACACTCAAGATTGAGAGCAAATATCTTTAAGTAACAAGATTGTTTACATTTTATTATTGAATTTTTGGGCTTTTTTATGCGTATTATTTTAGAGCATTTTAATCGTTGGATTACACAAGTTATAAGGGTATTTTTCCGTTCTATGTTGAGCCGGTTGGTGCTACACTCTAGCATCTACTAGTGCTGACCGATCTAATATGACCATTCTACGTTAGAATCCCGCCCAGTGCGGTCGCATTTTTCATTTCGTCCGGATGGAAAGTTAGTGTTAGTTATATTCTGCGTAAGAATCCCGCCCAGTCCGGTCGTGTTTTCATTTCAGTTCAAGGGGACTCGTAGTTTCTTGATAATTTTCAAGTTTAATTACGACTAAAGCGTCTAAAATGTCACACATTCTTAATTTTAATGTAACTATTGTAATTCGATCAAAATGTAAAGGGTGACAAGAAATAAAATATAACGATTCAAGAAGAACATGACGTTGCTTCATTTCATCATCTACCATCTCATCAAAAATACAGTCCGCATTAGTTCTAAATTCTACCAGGTATTATTCTTCAAATTTAATTTTTATTCTTCGATAAACATTTTATTTTTCCCAGTATAAAGTCGATATTTAGGTTAACCTAATACCTCCGGTAAGGGCTTCAAGTATGAATCATGCTTCGGCTGTGCCCATCGATGAGAATGGATCGGCGACTCGTAATCCGGTGTAACGTCGTCCAAAATACGTGAATCCTTGTTAGCTTCTAGTAGAAATCCTACAAAAGAGTTTCGACGCAGACTTATCAGGGGCGATGTTGTATTTGGTATATCTGATGACAACGAAACAGGGACATACAACATAGACCCGCATATAACGCCTGTCCGTGGCAAACTGTGCTAGGTTCTCATGAACATAACGCGTCTCAGTCCACAAGTCATTTGGTGAACTACCCTTATCGAATTGATTTCAAGATCTCCCGATGGAGAAAACCGACGTGGAAACTAACTGGAAGGAAAAATTAAGCTACCACCCGTACAGCCCCGTATGGCATCGATGATATTATGACACTGTACGAATTAATACGAAACATTAGTCGATAAATGCGACTATAGTGTTACACTATTCAGTTCTAAATAACTAATATATAATTGACTTAGTGAGGGAATACCGACTGATCGGCCACACCTTCACAGGAAGGATGAAAGAGACATACGTATAGCAGTGATAAACCTAAATTTCTCCGTCCCAACTGAGCTCATCAGAGAACTTGAAAGTCACGGTTATGCTGTCCGTAGCGCTGTCAATGCGGGGCTCCAAATTATAAAAGAGCGATTATCAACTTTCCTTGCAAATTTTGAGCCGAGAGATAACAACAAGGAGGTGCAAGGACTAAAATAAATCGCCAATTGTGGGGTTATCGTTGAAACGTCCAGACGGTCTTTAGAACCGGTGCAGTTTTGTATGCCGTAACAGTACAGCCGTACGAAAAATAACTGTATGCGGCCTCATCGATTTATATAATTCGTGAAGGACATAGGACGCTGATTGCAATAAAGATAGGAACACTCCTGCCGTTTTCACACTACATCAGTGTAACCGCGACATCGAAATCTACTACAAGTACCGACCGCAAGCTGTACATGACAACAAACAACGAAACGTTTACTGGAATCGGAAACTGAGAACTGACCGAACCACCGGTCACAATCAACACGATATTATTCTAACAGATAAAGCAGCAGGAAAAACGTCCGTACTTGACATCAAACGTAGAACCAAAAAGCAGGAAAAAAATGAAAACAAGTACCTACCTCTGTTCACGAGATCAAATATCTCTGACATCAGGATGAAGTTAAACATCAGCTTAAAGAGTTGTGCTCATAATTATCGGCGCACTAGGTATAATACCTCAAAAACCGCATCAGAAATTAAGACTCGGTAAGAACATCTACATAGAACTACAAAAAATTATAATCCTGGAAACATGTAGCGCGATGAGAAATTCTGGGCAGGGATGTCAGTCCTGCAGTAGACTGGACATAGACTTGGGATCTCCTGCGCCTATGATCGATATAAGCCAGGCTCAGCCTGAAAAAAGGCGATAACCATAATAATAAGAATCGAATAAGAAGATATTTTTAAGCGGTTTTATTATCTACAGACAAAAGGAACGGTTTATAATACTGTGATAAGAGAAAAATGAAAATTCATAAAAAAGTAACGGTCAGTTTGAAAAAAAAAATTAGTTCAAGGAAAACAAAGATATCTCTGGGTAATCAAAATTTACGTACGCATTTGTAAAGTTTTTGCGTCCATTTTTATTTTTTCAGGCGTATATCCGTGCCCAATTCACACACTAGAAAACAATGTATTGTGAAAATTAATATTACATCGACTTGAAAAAATACAAAACGTTTCTAAGAATTCAGTTTTAAAAATTTTATTACGTTACGAAAACGTTAAGCTAAGTTATAGAAGATTATAAAAGTAAGTTTGCTTTTTCGTAATAAACAAAGCTTATTTTTCGTGAATATAGAAGCGCCTTTACGTCTGCTGTAATCTGGTTTTTCTATAAAAACTAGGTTAAACATGTACTGTGTACAATATTTTTATAAAACAGAATTATAATACCGTTTACTTAAACGCACAGCTATTTATTCAAAGTAACAGGCTTCTTCTACCGTCGTTAAAGCAAAGGATCGCATTAAAAAAAAGTTTATAATTCATAAAGCAGACTTAACGAACGATAACAACTCGTAAAAGATTATTGGAACACGTTCACACGCGTGCAAATCAAGAGCGTTTTAACGAGTATATTTCTTGTTACAAATGCCTAACAATTGTAAGAAGGCATTTTGTATGCGACCGACTTCACTAGTAATATAGTTTCATTGCTGTTTCAAACAAGAAAACGCCGTTCTACTAAATCGTATGTACATTGTACTCGTAGAGTTTTTCAAGGAATATTTATTAACATTTTCGACTCTTTAAGAAAGTAATTTCAAAATTTATCCCGCTTTCGTAGATGTTAATATCTTTCCTCGTTTCACTTGGATTATATATTAACAGGTAAATTTATACTACAGAAACGGAAAACATTTTAAACGTAAAATGTACAACAAACATATTTACTTAAATACCAAGGTTTATACGGTAGATCAACTAAAGTAAATTAAATTTGTAATAATTCTGTGGTATAATATTAAACCTACATTAAACCGCTTCTTTTAAGCCAAGATTTTGTTTTTATTTAGATATTTACAGTAACTTTTTACATAGCGATGTGGGTATGTAAGCTTAAGTAAGATTTTTTCTTTTGAGGTTTTTAGGGACATCGACAACTTTGGTTATTAGCCCCGTCAAACTTCAAAAAAAAAAACAAAAAAAAAGGTTCGTAATTTCACATTCTCATAGAATTTTCGAATCCTTATGTTTTACGCCTAGGCTTTCCTTTCGACCATCCTTTCTTACAACGTTTTTCCATTCTTCGGACGGCCTCAACTTCTGATTCTGAACACCAGCACAATTAGCAATCTCTCTAGCGATTAAGAATGGACTGACCTTTTGGAAGTTTCCATTCTCCTTCGTAATAATTAAAAATCTTGGTTTGCGAACAATGTTTCCAAACGACTTTCTCAATTCTCTACCGATTCTGTCAGCATCTTTCTTGATTTTATCTGACTCCTTACACTTTTTCCTCTTCGCTTGTGGCGAATCGTAGGTTTCTAAACGAGGATGTTTACGTGCACCCTCTGCCACGGTAGATTGTTCAAGAATATTCATTATATATTTACCTTCTGTAGCAAGGCTAGCCGCCGGGGTACACCCCCCTCCAGGGCTACCAACCTTGGAGGTCCGATCCGGTACTCCGGTGGAACCGGCATATGTCCTGGCAGAGAGCGGATACGCAATCTCTGCACCGACTCCAGGCTTCTACTCACCGAGGCTTTCAGAGCTCCCATGCACCGACATACATGGGCACCGTTGCTACGTGCTTGCCATCGCAGGGGACATGTGATAACGGAAGGGTCTCCGTTACACCTGCAATAACATTGGCCATGGCCGCCACATCGCCAGCTCTAAAAATAGTATGAATCCATTTCCAAATCGTTTATTTGTCCATATCCTGCAGGTGGCCGAAAAATCCAATCCATCTGGTTACATGAAGTTGGAAACAGGTCAAAAATAAGAAAGTATGACCGAGGAATTTACTCAGAACCCCGTTAGTTCAATATGTGTATTGTACATCTGTTGCCGCCCTGGACGCGGAACGTAGATGTTGTGTTCCGGACGTGGGGATTAGCTACCTCAGGGCATTATTATTATTATTAATCTAAGGAAATAAGGATTTTCATTGTCTTATCCACAGCTTCTATATAGAAATTACTTAAGGTTGAACATTTCTCGTTCATCAATTCAAGAAACTTTTAATGGTTTAGCTGTAACCGCGGTTTAAAAAAAAGCTGACAACACAGTTGTAGGACTTTAAATAAAATATTTTTTCGGTTATTTAATTCAATGATTCTAACTAAAGCGCGCGCGTATACCGTATTTAATTCGCACGGGTGTGGCGGTACTAGCGGCGACGGTCGGTAATAACTAAACAAATGTAATTTCACAACTTATATAGAACAAATTTCGCTTGTACGGAAGGCTTAACCCACCAAGTACCGAGTCGATCGGACGATCGAGATCGTGACCCAGCCAGACCGAGTTACTTTTTTACCTTTTAAATAGTATTAATATATTTAATGCTACCGCTCAACTGTGACGTCAAAACATAGCAGACGACTACAACGGCATTTTTTGGGATGGAGTGCGATTTTTCAAAAATTGTTTTTCTCTGCAAATACGAGTTGTGTTATTTTTTAATCGTTATGAAATAACGACCTTGCTCTACAATCTCACCCCTTTAACCTTTTTTAGTTGAAAATTGAACGGCATCAATGCCCCATACGTAGAAGTAATCTGATCAATTTTGGTCAAAAGCGGTCCAGTAGTTCTGGATATATAAGCGATTTAGAGGCCAATACTGAACACGCTCGTATATATAAACATTAAAATCCGGAAAAATTCCATCCCGGTTTTTTGGGTTCGTTAGGTGTCGCAACGTCAAGATCTGGTGGCAAACGCATATTCCCAAAACGGACCAATTACAATACTTTCCCTTCTACAGCTGTAGTCCAAGACGGGAAAATAAAATGGGAGAATATGATAATTTTTTTCTGAATATATAAATGAATAGTTATTATGTATTCTTATAAATATAAAGCTGTATTCTCTTATAAATTTCAGAAAATTTATTATTATAAAGAAAAATCTGAACCCGGAAGTCATTTACAAATCCAAATTCGATGTTCTTTTTCTACGGAAAAATTTAAAAAATGTAATTCTAAAATCTATAAAATATTTTTTTTTTTATATAAAAACTACCTGAAGAAGAATTTAAGTTTTTAAAGTTATATATTCATTCGCTAGTTTATTATCATAACGGCATAACAAAGAACGGTTTGCAAATGTTCTGCTTGCAAAACCACAAACAAACTTTACGTTTACAAACAAAAAGTTTACTCGCAAAAACTTTCCCCGTTATTCAAGGATTAATAGAAGTCTATGTTTTGTCCTATTCATATTTATTTCTATTTTTCTCTACAACGCGCGGTTATAAACTTTATTTTTTATATTATTAATAAATTTTAAATAAAATTAATAAGCAATTTCCGGAATAAAATTTAGAAATACATTTAAAAAAATAAAGAAATAATTACTTCCTTATTTACGGCAGATTTCAAACACCGATGAATAACCGGGTAGAGATTTTCTTTGTATTAAAAAAAAAGAAAATAGGAAGTTTTGTGCTATTAATACGATACAGAAATGCGCTTCGTTGGTTTTGAGTAGGGGATGAATACGGTGAAAGGATTCTTTGATCGTTTGCCAACTTAAGTAACAGTAATAGTAGACCTGCCGGTTTGGTCGGTCTTAATTAAAAGTTGAGCAAAGTTTAAGTCGCTAGAATCGTGTGCAACTATGAATTCCTTCCTTAACTTCCTTCCTTAATATCTATTCTTCGTATTGTACCTCAAACCAGAAAACCGAAACCTAAAGTCTATTTTACAAAAGAGATCGGCTTTTTGTATCTTTTTCAAACATAGTTCGTTAACTCGGCTTCCTCAGCGCTAGAGAAAAGACTTCATTTAGTTCAGATTTATTGAAAGCCAATAAACTACGACAAACTATTTTAACGTATTAATTTTTTATATAATTATACTTTTATAATTTTAGTAAAATTTATTTAACTTCATTTTATTAGATTTTTGTTAGTTTCTCTAAATCGATAATCATCGAGACGAGTAAGGATTTATAAAATTAAGAAATATTCATTTCAACCTAATAATTACTCCACACCAGATACATTAAAATTTACATATGTTATGAGAGACTGATGACGTAGTTAATTGAATTTTTACGGTAGCCATTTTATACAAAATTTACTTAGGGTATAAATAGTACTTCTGGGAGAGAGTTTAAATAAAAATATTTATTATCAAGCACCTCTCACAAACAAATTAAGAACTAATAAAGAAAAATTAATAACAAATACATAAAATTGATTAATACACACAAAAAGAAACAAAACCTTTTGTAATGAGGGAAATATTTTTCTTAATTCATTCTCCTACAACTATTTTGATTTTAATAATCTTGAGGGATACACACACATACACACACATACACACACACACACACACGACTATCCTTTGGAGAAAAAATGGAAACCATGTCAAAATAATTTTCTTTTAAGATAATTTTCACATGATCTTCTCATCTTCTCTTATTATTTTCATATGATGTTGTTTTAAAGTAGTCTCCGCTTAACTTTGTCTTCGTTTTTAACGGACCACAACCCGTTAAAATCCTCTAACCATAACGTGCATACACCTATATATCTTAATGTAAAATTAGTAACCCCAAGGTAAGGTATAAATTATTTCATCTTTCTCCGCTAGTATCATCCGTTTATCGTAATCAAAGTGAAATTTATCAGCGATCTTTTTATTTAATAGTCTTGACTTCTCTTGTTATCTGATTATAAGTTACAGCTACAAATCCAGTTTCTCTTTCGATCATTTTACGCGTTACATTCACAACCAATACTTTTGAATTTGTACAGTTCATCGTAAACCCTTTTATCTTTGTCACACGCTTACCTTTTAATATCGTATAATCATAATTCTTAGGACCCGTTGAAAAAAAATAAGTTGTATAATCGTCACTTCCTAATTCATCTGTTCATTCGCCAACCGTACATCCGGTAAGTAAAAAATTAGCCTGACTTTTGAAACGACCAACCAATTTTCGACTACCTAAATACTCGTACATAGTATCTCCACAGAAATTTAATAATACTAACGACACAAACGGAGTAAAAAAGAGGAACCAAGAAGAAGTAGTCAGAATATAAAGTAAGAGAAGTTAGTTGAAAAATGGGCAGGAGTGTTAATGTTTTTTTTTTTTTTTTTAAATAAAAAAGAAACAAGAATATCAATGAACAAAAAGCAGTTACAAATAACATTCCAACTATTACAGAAAGAACGATTAAAGATTTATTTGGAATGAATTTCAAAAGAGTAACCGATGCTGGAATAATTAACGGACTATTTTACAGAAAATACTGGACATCTTGTTACAGATATAAGGGTTATAAACTATACCGCCAAAATCAAAAAGGGCGCTTAGATGTAAAGGGCGGTGAACTTAAAACCGGGATATATATGGTTAAAAAAAAAATTTGTGGAAGTTGTAACACGTATTTACGTGATCGGTTTTCCAAGTACAACTTAGGACGTAGGATTAAGAGAAGAATAACTAGATCCTTTTTCGACAGATACATAGACGAATTTATAATTACATACAAAGTGGAATTTGCATACCTTAAAAGAGAACAACTTTTAAAAACTTTATCTCGAATTTTAAATAAATTTAAAAGAAAGTATTAATTTCTTTTGAATTTGGATATTACACACGATTTTACAGGGATGTTGTATAAAAGAGAAATGGAGACATATTTAGATAAAAATTACAATTTTTCCTTAGCTGGGGATAGATTCAATTAAAACAGCGTAAAAGTAATAATTAAAAAAAAAAAAAAACAACAGCATACGACTAAATTTCTTACCAAGGCTTAATTCCAACACAAGAACTAAGGTATTTGTCGGTTAACTTCTTCCGGAATACATAAAATATTAGGAAATCGTATCGTAAATGTCTTAAAATGTGAATAGGATATTAAGAGAAAATTTTAAAAATTAATAATCCAAGAGACATGGAATAACACGCTTGGAAGGTACAACTTACTACATAAAAAATATTTCGAAGTAGAATATTACTGTTCAGCAGTTAAACATCTTTAAGAGATGGTATAGTAAATTTAAGAAGCCATATAAAATATCTTAAAAATGTTCGGTTTGATTTTGTTCCTCTTGTAGACGTGCAAAAATTTGCGATTCCTGACTTTCTAGCTGTATCTGAACAGACTGTATTTTTTTTTTTAATTTTTATTAAAAGACTTCTACAAAATTAATCAAAACGAATTTACAAGAAATTTGAGAACTGTTTATATCTATACAAATTTACGTTATATTACCGATAAAAACTGTTTACACTATTACACAATTTACGAAGCGGTTTACGATCACAATACTTCTTTTACTTCGTACAGAAAAGTAAAAATTATAAACAAATTAATTAAAAAAAAAAAAAAAATAATAGGTAAATTTTACAAATCCAAAAACATACATTTCATTAATATTTTGAATCATAAATTGAAAGTGCTTCATACAATCATAGAAAACAATGTAATCTCTTAAAAAACGTTTCAAAAACAGATAAGAGTGGATTATTTACAGGCGATATACATTCATTTAATCCTTATTTTCCAAATACAAGCACGAAATTATCTAATTCCTACCCACATAAAAATAGAATAAAAGAAAAAATTAACGTTAATAATATATATATAATATATATAATTGAAACTAACAGAACAGGAAATTTCAAACAAAATAAAACTGTTAAAACAAATAAAGCTTATTATCCATATAATATCCCTGACTCTTTTTTTAAAGTAGTAGAAGAACATTTATGTAACCTGTTGGCATATATTTTTAATTTATGTAAAGAAAAATGTGTGTATATCCCAAAGAATTAAAAAAATACCACAATTGTAACAATTTTCAAAAATAAAGGAGAAAACTGTGATCCCAGTTACTACCGACCCGCATCTCTGTTACCTACATTTAAAAAAAATTTCAAAAATATCTTTACGATAAATTACAGCCACTTAAAATAAAATAGGATACTCTCTCGAATTATCGATTCGATTTCAGACTAAAATCGAATACAGAAGACGCTACCTCTAAATTAACTTTAAAAATCGATTCTAACACCCTTGTAATATTTTTAGATCTCCAAAAAGCATTCCGTACAGTCGAAGTCTCTACATTAATGAAAAAATAATAAACTGGAAAGCATATATGTCAAAGAAATCGCTTGAAATTTATTAATTCTTATTTAAACGAAATATACTGGAATTCTAGAATTAAAAATAACGTATCAAAATAGGAAAAAATAACCTCTGGAACTCCAAAGAGATCTTGTTTAAGTCTATTACTATTTTATGTAAACGTAAATGATTTCACAAATTTAAATAATTTAAACGTGAAATTATACTTTTTGCAGACGATTCAGCTTTAATTGTTAAAAGAGACAAAGACTTATTTCTAAAACAAATAATGATTTAAATAGTATTAAAGACTGGCTGCAAGCCATTAAATTATCTGTAGACATAAGCAAAACAGAATATATAAAATTTTCTTGTAATAACGATAACTGAAATCTAATACATAATTACGATTACCGTTAAAGCTGTTGACTCCTACAAGTATCTAGGTTGCAAGTTTTAAGCTGCATATAGACAAAGTAATTAAAAGCAAAAAATCACACAAAAAGGCTTTAAGTGTTCCAAAAGAAGTAATTAATTTTAGACGGTTTCTACTTTTTGCTCCAAACAATCAGCCTTACTACTCACACACACGCGTGCGCGCAGGGAAAGTGAGACGGAGAGAGAGAAAAAGGTAACTAAAATGAAATTAAAAATAAAATTTTCTAACTTTAAGGAATTCAGGAGAAAATATCTAGACGCAATTTGGCGTTAGTAATATAATATTTTTTTCTGTGTACGTAGCAATCTGTTCTCTGGTGAACAACAAGCAATCCCTCTCCAACGGCCCGATGAGATGAGGATGATATGTACAACGTGTAAATGAGGCCGTACATGAACACACGTCTCAGGCCGACCGTTCCTGACACGTGTGTTTAATTGAACCCCGACCGCCAAATTACACCGATATCGATGAGCTAGTATTCAAATCCGTATAAAATTAATTAAATTTTCCTAGGATTTGAATCTCAGAACCTTCGACTTCGAAAATCAGCCGTTAAATAGCAGATTTGCGGCAACGAGTTAACCATTAGACCAGACCGATGGGCTATAACAAAGAAATAACAGAATTTCACTGGAAAAAACCATTAGCAGAAATAATATAATTCGGTAATTAAAATTTTTCTTATTTCCTAAATTATTTTATTAAAGTTTCATTTACACAAAAGGAAAACATTTACTACGATTTATCAGATTTTAGACCCTTATTACAATTTGAAAAACGTGTGTTGTTAAAATTTAACCTTTTATCGTTACCCTCATCAAAAAATAAGTTTTGATTTTTATTTTTAAGATATAGGCCTAATAAAAAGAGATTATCTCTGATCTCAAGATTATTTATTAACAGTGTTATTAAGTTTTAAATCTAAAATGTAAAAAAATAAATAACAAAAATGCAAACTAACAATTAGAAATATATTGAAATTATAATTTTAGAATAACGTTGACTGCAGATTTTGAGATCAGGTGAATCAAGTATTGTCAGTGACCACGTAAACAAAGTATTCTCCTTCCTCTTATAAAATGCTAATGTGCGTTTATAATCAATCCCTAACATGTTTATGATAAGAGAACGACTATGCTTAGAACTGGAGAACGTCATTTTGTTAAAACCGTTGATAGCACGGTTTTTTATTTTTATTAATCTTCCTTTTTTTTCATTAACGACTTGTTAAAATTTAAAAATGATTAAATTTTTTAATTACTGCTGTAAAAATTTTAAATACCGATTCAATGTGATATCTGGGAGGAGAAAAAACTATCCTTTTTTTAAACCTTAAAAATGATTACAGTATCAGTATCAGTACAGTATCGTCAGTGATATACCGATTAGAAATTTAACGACTTTAAAATTAATGAAGGAATTTTGAAATAACAAATATACTAAAAAGGGCATAACTATTGTATCCTCCTGCACTAAAAAAATATAAATGACCCATTTTTCGTTTTTTAATTAGTTCTTAATAAAATAACCAGAAAATAAAAGGGTTTAATTTTATAGTATGCCTAAAAAAAAACATTTTACAAAATGATAATTGCTCAAACTGAGAATGTTTTTATCGTAACCCAAACAAAAAACAGCGTAACGTTACATTTTATTGCTAAAAACTGGAATCGACTTTGTTGCATATCGTTCCGTGCGGTGCTGGCCTCTATTGGCCTCTTAGAAATTCTCACTGGAGCAGATTCCCTAGTCAATTTTTTCTACTCGCTGTTCTTAACGTGCTAATATTGAAAGCGGTTGTATTTTAAAATTTTTAATTTTATATTCAACATAATTTTTTTTGTGTTTTAGCGTAGCTCCCACCCTCAATTGTGTTATTCATACAAAATATGTTTAAACTCTAGAAGTGATCTTGTAATAATATCTCTTTATATTTTCTTTATAAATAATAAAAACTAGTTAACACAAAATACAAATCTTTTTTAAATTAAAACTACATTCTTGAATTAACAAATTTATTTTCTTCTACTTAGTTATCGACTGCAAAAATTAATTTAAAGCGTAATTGTAAATAACTTCTAAAGTGTGCTATTTAATATAATTGTAATTGAAGTTTTAAAATGTCTTCTTTTGTTGACGCAATATGTTAAAACGCAAATTTAAACAAATTCATTGTGTTCTTATTACTTTGATCAAGAGAATTTTCAATCACAAGAAAACAACACCAAAAGACGCCGGTTATCATAATAAAACAATTATTAATCTGAAATTCTATTTTCTAATCCTATTGTGTACGTCGCTATCTGTTTTACTCTGTAAACTGTGAACAATAAGCGACCCCACAGCCTACTGAAATTAGGATAATATGAATGACATTAAATGAGATGCAGTTTTGTACAGAATTAGGCCGACCGTTCCTGAGAAGTGTGGTTAATTGAACCCCAGGCATCAAATTACACCGATATCCGCCGTCTAGTATTCAAATCCGTAAAAAAATAACTTACTTTTACTAGAATAAAAACCTAAAAACCTTCAACTTCGAAAATTAGCTGAAACAGCTAATTTGCACCGACGATTTTACCGCTAGACTTACCCGATGGTTTAAACTGAAAAAACCCACAATCTTATCGCGATAATTACCAATAGTTCAGTACTCGATTCCATTTCCTGTTCGATAAAGTTTAGTCTGTTCACTAGTAAAGATTAAATTTTTTTAATTAAAGATTAACAAAATAAATCATCTGAAAAATGTCAGATGTAAATGAAATTGCCAAAAGCAGCTCTTAAATTGTTAACAAACAGTTTAACATAAAGAATAGGAACTAAACTGTTTTCTGGGCAAAAACTCACAGTTATCGTTATATAATAGACTGTTTATCTTCAGAGTTATCCTTAAACCTAACTGGACGTGGGATCCAGCTATAGGGTACGACGAGTAACAACAGTATTGGAATAACTCAAAGATTTCAAAATAAATTGGTGAGGACCATAACAGAGGCGTCTTGATTTGTTAGGGATAGAGCATATCTAGCATTTGAATCTCTTTACGTAGAGATCTAAAGAATTAGCTCGCGGTATAATCAGAGGTTAGAGAAACGTGTAAATTATCTGGTAAATCTATCGGACAACAGCGGTGACATCAGGCGACTGAAACGTTTCCAAGCGCTAGACCCGGGAGGTGTAACCGGAGGAGTGACCTGGAGAAGGAATTTAGTTGTAGGAACAAAGGATGACTCTGACACTGCGTAGTGAACGTCTCTTTGAAGTCTACGAATTACAGCTGTTTCTATTTACCGACGGATTTTTATTTTTATGTACAGCGCTGTTTTCATATATCGGTATTGTTGGCATTTTTGTTTCTATTTTCTCTTCCTGCGATTTATTTCTAACGCTACGTTAAGTATTGAACTTTACTTGAACCACCTATACAAGTGCTTTCTATATTGAGGTGTTGTTGAACCTTTGTATGCTTTAATGAGGGATGTCGACGGGGACCTCTCTTCACATGATTATCATGAATCAAATTTATTACGGTTCCCTACTACGGTACCGATTGTAAAAGACGGGCAGAGAAATGATATTAATAAAATTAATCGAAAATATTTACAAACAAATTTTACTCGTAAATCTGTTAAAAATTAAAATACACGTCTGCCAAAAAAAAGACTTAAAAAAATAACATTCCCGGTGAATGTAGATGACAGATGTACACGACAGTGTAATGTAGAAGTACGGAGCCCCTAAATTTCGGAACAGCATCATTAGATCCGTGAAAACTTTACGCCAATATGACTGAGTCCCTCGAATATTACGCATCACAAGATGAACGTTTTGAACAACATTATTGGGCTCGACTCCATTTTGGCGTAAGCGACCACAAACAGAAATATCTTGCTGAGCTTTACGTAACTCTACGGTTGAGAGGTCGTAAACAGATTTTGTATATGGTATAATTTTTTTTTCAAAATTTTTAGATTTATTTTAACAATATAAATTTACATATTTATGTAGCCTATGACACTCCCGGTACCGTAAGAAATCCAGCCCGGAGTCATCCATCTGAATCGATTCAGCCGTTGAGCTGCTACGGTGGTACAAACATACATACACACATCCTGAATACTTTACAATCCTTTTCGGGCAGTCATGTAAAAAACGTTTTGTAAAGCTTTGCTTTTTGCATAAATAAAAACAATTTTAAAAACTAATTACAATTGAACGAAAAAATGATGTTAGGAAGATTATATGTGATGTTTTACGATTATCCCATTATTATACCGAGTTATAATATAATTTGTACGCGGTTTTTGTTGTCATCAAAGTTTAATGGAAAAATTTTTTAATATTCAAGTTAATAAGTGTCGATGTAATGTCAGTTACGTGTTCAAAATTTTAAGTATCGTAAATATATTTTTTCTAACGAAAAACATTATCAGAAAAAGTTCAAAATTATTGCGTTCAAATTTCTCCTACATCAAATACACATTTTTATTAAAATTTTTCTTTGAAAAACAATTATGTAGAAAATTGTTAATCGTTATCTCCAGTCAGTAGACACCGAATATCTATCGTGTGAGAAGCGTGTTATCTCGATGTAAATTACAATCGTAAGTGACAATTTGTTCGTTTGTATTTTATGTTGAAGTTTGTAGTAAGATAACGTATTCTGCTCCCATTTGTGAGAATTAATTTATAATTATTTTACAAAAATGTTAATCACCGTCGTATGAAAAGTAACAGCGAAGTTCAGCGTATGAAAAGATACAGAACGGCTTCTGTATCCTTGGACCTAGAAAGTTACATTTCTTCCTGAATTACAGAAAGAAAAAAAATCATCCCGTTCATGATTCTATTAACTGTAGTACTGCATTTCGATAGTAAATAATTACTTTTTACAATTCCGTTGCACGATTTCTTTTCAAAAGATTTTACTAATAAAGATTATTCCTTTTTGCGAACGGGTTGCAATAAATTTTGTCTCGTGTTCAGTTCGTGGAAATATTTTGTATTCTGAAAGAGGTTTTTTCGATTACTAAAAATTTACTGACAACATTTGTAAAACATGGTGACATTCTATAACATTCTGCAACAAATAAATTTTTTTACCACGAGTTTTAAAATAATGAAAAAATGATTCAACGGACTGAAATAAATGTAGCATTTTAAATGCGAATGTCTAGGCCGGTTAACATTCTTTCTAACAAAATTGTTATAAAGATATTTTACGACTGTATTTAAAATTTCATATTTGTATAAATATTTAATTCTTTCTTCTGTATCAGAAACTAGATATTACTTGAAGTTTGATTACAATATCACTGAAACGCATTCCTACAATCTTTAATCCCATTGACTTTAGACACAATTATTAAAAATCGGCAGTGTATTTCTTGCGCCATTAAAAATATGAGAGATGATCTAAAATATTACGCAAAAGCTCGACCGCATTTTGTTTATCATATTTATTTCCATTATACATACAGAATGTATCACCAAGTTCTCCGAACTTTTACAATCTATATTACTGGTATAAATAATGAAAAAAGTTCGTATAAATACTTGTATATATCCCTAGAATGCTTCTTTTGCGAGTTACGGCTAGTGAAAGATTTCGCTGGAATTTCAGCTAGCCCGGTGAAATGAGGCCGTGTTGAAATTTTTAGGTAGTTAATTTAGGGGTAAGAATTATTGATTTCTTACGGTTTTTAACTGAAAATCGAATAAAATAGCTCATAGAACCATATCTGCAACGGTTTTTGAGAAACATGAGGTGAAAGCTATAAATAGGGGTTCAAAACCCTGTTTTTCGTCTTCCGCGCACAAAAACTTTGTTAAGTAGGTAATAAACTCATAAAACTTTTAAACGAACTAGTATAGAATTTAATTCTGAACAAAGAGTGAAAATAAATTGAATAAAACAAAGAAAATTTAAAAAATTTCGAATTTTATTTAGAAACAGAACACTAGACCGAAGTGCATTAGAAGTAGCAGTTTATAATAAATATTCAAAAATGAACCGGTCAATAAATTCCTTGGCATTCTTCAGTACTACTTTTGTTACTTTTTTTAATTCTGCATAGGTGAACTTAAGTCGCTCAATCGCACCCGTAATGCGGACAATTAATTCCTTCAGAGAATGTATTTTTATTTTGTATACGATGCTTTTCATCCATACGCAAACGCAAAAATCTAAAGGTATTAGATCACGCGATCTTGGTGGCAAGGAATGTGGACCTCCTAGACCGATCCATTTCTCAGATAAACGATAATTTAAGCGAGTGGAAACAGCACAATAGAACCGGGGAAGCTAGCCATCATGCTGGAAGTATATTTTGAGTCTCACCGCTAGAGGAATATCTTAAAGCAGCTACGGCAATTCTTCTTGAAGAAAGTACAAGTAAACCTCATCATTTACGCAGCCGGGTAATATAAACGGTCCAAACAGCCGATTGCGAAGAAGGTTGCACCGTACGATGGTCCTAAGTCGGTGTTGAAAAATGTCTTCCACCGTTTCATGAGGATTTACTTCCGCCCATGTATGCTCATTGCGTAAGTTGTTGATGCCATCTCGAGTGAAATTTGCCTCCTGGTAAAGAAAATGTACTTGATGAGTCTTCGATTTTTATTCCATCAGCGAAGCGGACTGGTCTCCTGGGAGTAGATGTTGAACTGCCTGTTTACGATAAAAATAAATCTTGTTTTACATGTTCTCGAAACCATCGAACGCATAACTCCGATCCGATTAGAAAGATGTCATGTACTGACGCCTGGACTGCGCTGAACTGCATCGATGATAATTTCTTAAATAATATCGTCGTGTTCGACAGATGTATCCGGTACGAATATTAGATAATGAATGTGTTTCCCGAAGATTGCGAAAAGTAGCGCTAATTGTTTTGGAATCTGAAATCCTGCGATTCAGAAAACGTATTTCAAATTCTACTGCAGCAGCTGTAACATTACCATTATACACACCCAAAATGAATACAATATAAGCGCATTTTTCTCTCTTGTAAATAAGTACAGCATTACTTCAACGGAAAACCGATGTCGTTCAAACAAAAATCCACAAAAAACTCCGCTAACGACAGCACAGCTCACAGTACCCGATATACTTAAAGTACCTTACAGAATGATTTAAAAACTAATACAATACCCGTTGTTGATCAGCTGTTATTATTTTTTTGCCAACTTTGAAATAATAATTTTTCAAGTAATTTAAAGTATTTCTTTCATTGATAAAAAAATTATGTATTTAATTTTCAGTTATTTATTTTTATTTTACAATTGTGTAACTTCTAGTTTTTTTTTTAAATCTTTTAACAAATCTTTAACAATAAGTTTTGCTTTTATAAATTTTTTACATCATCTAAAAAGAATTTCGATTTTGTTTACGTTTAGTTAGTACTTTTCTGAAAAATTTAGTAACGGAATGTTTCTAAATAAAATTCGAATATTTCTAACTTTTCTTCGTTTTATTAAACTTATCTTACACCATTTTGTTCAGAATTAAATTCTCTACAAGTTTGTTTAAAGGTTTTTTGTGTTTATTACCCATTTAATAAAGTTATTGTACGTCAGACATAAAAAAACAGGTTTTTGTATCCCAATTTATTGGTTTTCACCCCATATTTCTCAAAAACTACTGTAAATACGGTTCTGGGTTCTATTTTATTCGATTTCTCTGGTTAAAATCGATAAGAAATCACTAATTCTGCCTCTTAATTAACGTCCTAAAAACATCAGAAAGACCTCATTTCACCGGGCTAGCTGAAATCCCAGAAAACTCTTTCACTTGCCGTAACTCGTAAACGAAGCGTTTTAGAACATACTTTTATACGAGTTTTTTCCATTATTTTTACCAGTAAAACAGGCTATGAAAGTCCCGGAAGAACTTCGTGATCCACTCTGTATATAATTAATATTATAAAAATATGTTAATTATAAAATGCTTCATTTGGTAACTGAATTGACGTACTTTTTTAATGAAAATTTGTTGAAAAACAAAATGTATTAATTATTTTAATATACTCTTTAAGATTTGTCTTCAAAGAATGACTGACACGAATAGCTTGAAGGAAATATGCATTACTAATGACTAGTGCATATACTTTATCAGCGATTGAAGGGAGGCTTTCAGTAGAGGATTGTACGTGTATAGCTACAAATAAATCGTTGTCGGTTTGAAGGGAAGAGATAACTCGGTAAAGCTTCAGACGAAGTACTAATATGCACAGACATTGGTTAGAATTGTTTCTACCTTTTCCTGTAACTTCATCCTTATAAAACTTAAACCTTTTGTTTTACTGAAACTAAAGAGAATTAAAGATACTTTTATCTAGTTGTGTTTTTATTTATTTTTTTTTAAGAAAAAGTTTTTTTTCTTAAAAAAATTATTAAAAAGTAAATTTTAAATTTTAAACGTAAATTGTAAGTTTTTTAAAAAAGTAAATTTTTCACTGTTTGACCAGCAATTAATTTTTTTAATGGAGCTACTACTGTTTGAAAAATCCCAAATAATAATTAAAATACTTAAATGTAATCGAATAGTTGAAAAATTTGCTAATACGCGAGTAAATGTTTTTGAGTCTATGTACTATACTCATATATGCGAAGGCATGTACAAGTATATGTAGGTATGTAAAATTAATTTACAAACAAGAACGATAAAATCTAAAACAAATTGTAGCACTCTTCAGAACAATTTTTAGCAACGATTCTTTAGAGCACTGGAGAATTTTAAATCCGTTAACGAACGAGTAGACATAACAATTATCATTATAACTTTATCGCACGCATAGTTTTCGAACCCCAATTGTTTGTTTGTAAAGATTTACACAATTGTACTACAGAATAAAGTAGCAAAAAGATTCATCCGATGAATTTCGATTCGGAGTTCAATGAAGTGATGGCGATCGGTCTTCAGGATGGCTTTCATAATGCTTAATATTTCTTCTTGTATCTTAGCAGTAGCAAACTAATAGTTGAACGAGTTCAGAAAAGTAAATTATTCCTTTCAGGGAATGTAATAAAATATTTTATCCGTTTTTAATCATTTTCACTGCGACATAAATCCATTATTTAAAAAAATAATAATTAAACAGAAATTATCATTACGTTTTTTTAGTCAAATTAATTAATGGAATTAATCGCCTTAATTTTAAAAATCTGATGTGGACACTACAAAAGATATGATTGGGAATCAAGCATTCAACATAAACAACGGCCACCGTCAACAATCACGTCGACTGAAAGTACGAGCCAATTTGCAGAAACTGGAAAAGCGATTCAGAAAAGAAAAAGAAATAGCTTCGAGATGGACGAATCGGCAGCTTTATCAACTACTGACTTTCAGCGACTTTATCTTATCGAATAATTGAAATTGATAACAACACAAAAGAAAGAAGCAGACTTAAAATTTCAAAAGTTACAAAATGAAAGTAAAAATCAGAAAGGACCCCAAGCCGAAGATGAAGAGGGTAATTTCACTTTATCAGATTATTTGGTAATGCCATAATTTAATACAATTTGATGTTTTCTGTTAATAATGAAATAAATAAAGAAAAACTTATGTCCTACCTTGCCATTCCTTTCCTTAAAAAAAAAAAATAAAATAAAAAACATTTATTATACCAAAACGAGCCCATACACATAAAGCAGTCTGCCGATAAGCGTTTGATGAGGTACACATAACTGCATCGAGTATACTCAGACTTTCTCCTTCGTATTCACATAGCTCTTAACATTTAACGCGGCGTTAAATATAATAATAAGCGCTAGTGCAATTCTGTGTAAATCACTAGTAACGCGCGTTAGCAAATACGCTACAGTCCAGTGTTTACTAGGCTTTATAGACCAACATCTAGTTAAGACACCGGTTGATTCGACTGCTGATAATCCATAAGATGATTAACAACAGTTGATCGACTAACATAACTGAATTGTTGTTCTCATCTCTACGTCGGTTAAATATTTTTTTTTTTTATTTACTATTTATTTATTTAATTTTTTTTAAGTTACAGCAAAAAAAATTACAAATGAAAAATTAACCAAAGAAATGAAAATAACAAAGTAAAAATTAAATTAATTAAAGGAATTTTTTATAACTTTTGTTGCAAAAGAGCCATACTTCATTTCACTTTGCTTGACCTCTTTGCCGGAACTCCAATTCTGTAATTTCTATTTCCGGTTCTTGAACTTGAATTTCATATCCTCTTCATACACATGTTCTTCGTGGTCGTCCTCATCTGGATTATATTCATCATGAAGGGTTTTCCCTAGATTGTGCAACATGGCGCAAACGACAACAATCTTAGGGACATTTTCTAGTTTCACTCTTATTAGATTGCCTAATACGGGGATTCACCTTTTTATTTCATCGAACCCTCTCTTTATGGTGACTCTTTCTGTAGCGTGTATTTTGTTAAAAATTCTTTGTTCTCTAGTCTCCGTTGGACTAACTGGTATAAGCAGCGAAGTAGCTGTACCGTAGCTACTACCTGTCAAAAGGCAAATGGCGCCAATTATCGCTAATATTTCTTTACAAATATAGCTTCGCCTCCAAATGTGGCTATCATGGATGCCGCCAGGACAATCAGCTTCAATGCTTGTTATTTTTTCCTCGGTAACGTATGTGACCTAAACGTTTAGGCTTCCTGTTGATGTAGGAATCACTAAAATCTTTTGGTTTTGTCAATCTCGACGTGAGTGCAGTCTACTGCTCTAATTACGCTTGGCATTTTGAACTTATTACGTCATTTTTCTTTAGCGTCATTAACTTCGTCTGCGGTCTGAGAAAAATGAATTCGAATTTTTTTTATCTTTAGAAGTAATTTTCTTCAGAACATCATTAAATATTTTATTAACCGCAGTTCTGTGCATACCGAAATCTTCAGCCGCACCATTTCGGAATGCCGCGTCAAATAAGTACCTCAGAAAAACTTCCGTCTTATTTAGAGGACTTACGGCACCACTCTTGTTTCATTAGATTCTTGTAAAAACAAAGTGCTTAAATATTACCCCGATCCCTTGTAAAAACGAACCGGTTCCTTGTATCTATCGTCACTTATAAATTTACGTTCGTTATAGTTTTTAGATTTCCGTATTCTCATGAAAACAGCCACGGCTCTCCTTCAGTAGAAGCTTTCAGTATGGGTCTTAGTACACTGAAAAAGGCTACAGTAATTAGTTATAACTTTAAGTAATTGGAAACTTTTATTAACATAATTTCCAGTATGCACCGATTAAGTAGAAGAAATACTGATTAAGTTAATAAGTTACACATTTACTTACTCCTTATTCACCTGTACTTACTGAAAAAGTATTTACTGAAAAAAGGTCAGTATAAGTAATTACTCGTTTTTATTCACTTCACCCTACTTCTGATTTTTTTCATTTTTTTATGATTGTAAAAGTTTTTTTTTACAATCACGGGTTATAATTATTAAATCGATATATTTAAATTTAGAAAAAGTTTAAAAAAATAAATTAAAAAAGTAAGTTAAAAAAAAGGAGATGAAGTGCGATTCCAAACGATGTGCCTTGTAAGATCCAAATATTTCATTAATTAAAATTTTAATTGGCTATAACTCTGGAACCAGTGAAAATAAGTATCGCTTATATATATCGGTCAAAAGCTGTCAATGAGGGCTTATTACTGCAGTTGAGAAAAAGTCCAACATCCAATTATTTTTCGATTTTGGGCTTATTTGGACACTTTTGGTTCAGTCGATTGTAATAAAAAGGGGAGGTGCACAACTAGATGTTACAACAGTCCTAAATCCAAAATTTCAATATCCTACGGTTAATCTTTTTTGACTTATGCGAGATATATACGTAGGTACGTACATACAGACGTCACTCTGAAACTAGTCAAAATGGATTCGGGGTTGGTCAAAATGGATATTTCCGCTGAAATCTGAAGACCAAAATTTTTCGCTATCGCAATACTTCTTTTACTTCGTACAAGGAAGTAAAAATAGTTACAATTTTTTTTTGCACCGATTTTTTTAAAACGCCACGTATAGTGTAAAAATACTACATGAATGTACATTAAAGAAAGATTTTACAGTAATCGTGTCAGGTTATATCTGATCTGTGTACATATATATTAAATTAATTAAAATAATAAAAACGTAATAATTTTTTCTGTGACTATTACGGCCGGTTTTTTTTAGATGTACCAAAAAAATAATAAAAACCGAATTAAAGACTTTCAAATTAAACGGGTTCTTTTGTAAATCATAGTCAGTAGTTTACGAGAATCATTTCATTTTTATAGTTTTCAGATACTTTTTTTATTTTCTTATTTAATACTAGATGAAGGACTGGCCTCCGCAGCTAGGCCCTACGCTCCCCTGACGGGCGGCGTCTCGAAATGGGATTATTAGGTGTCCAAAATCGATTACTAGTTGAATAAACTTTTTTTTTGAACGATGAAAACTGATATAAGGAAAGTTAAATTAGAAATTTAACTCGATTGATACTAACGAATCGGGATTTTTCGGTAGCGATCGGTACATTCCGGTTATCTACGTTTTGGTTATAAATCATTATTTTATGAAGAAAAATAATGGCGTATATAAATAAAATATATATATAAAAAAATGTTTTAAAGCACCAGTTAAATTAAACGCATTAAAATGTAAAAAATAATTTTAGGACGGTATCTCAGAACGGATTCGACAACACGCTTTGATGGTAACATGTAAGAAGATTATGCGAGTCATAGCTTCAAATTAAAAATTTGATGTTTTTGCCAATTTTTTTTCTTACGCGTGACGAGTGGCCTAAAGAGTAATGTGCACCGGCACCCCACTCTTTAGGCCATTTAATAAACGATTTAATTTCCGGATAATCAAAATCCGGTCGATCAAGTGCATACCCGATGCGTTAAACAGTTATCGCTCGATTCGTTGATACAAACGCCGATTGAATCGTGAAAATCGGACGAGCGATTGCCACCCCTTCCCAATTTCCGAACGGCGCCTCGTGTGCACTTAAAATATTATCATCCGACGGGTACCACTGGGAGCGGATAAGGTTGTCGAAAAAATTTTCAAAGCGCTAGGACCAACCGTTATCGAGATATTTGCGATTTTCGTCTGAAAATTCGGATCCGGTTAAAAAGTACTAAATTTTCCCAAAACTTCGGTATATACATATATATATATATATACGGTATATCGATATATAATAAATAATATAACAAGTATACCCCTGACCACCACGAGACATGTACTAACCAATCTGGATTTTCTGCTAGTGATCGGTACATTCCGGGGCGAACTAAGGGAGACCCACATACAGACACACATACAAATACCGTTCAGCAGGGGAGGATTATATAGCTTCTACTATACGCTTTAACAACATTCAAAGATAGGGAAATATAATGTTAACGTAAATACATTTATGATGATGTGAAGAAATGAGATTGTAACCGGCACATCAGATGACAGTTATTTGAATTTGTGATAGCATAACAAATGAAATGTCATATAATATGAAATACCTAATACTCGCTAGTTTACAGAATATATATTATATATATATGTATGGATCTATGTTGAATTAGGTCAAACTGTATCATTTTCAAGTTAACCATATTGCACGTTTGAATGTCGTAAAAACTCAAAGAAACTCCCATTATACAAAAAAGTGTTTATCTGACGTCAAATGTATTTATTAAAGTTAATAACTTATTTCAATCGCTTTATAAAAATATAACAATTAACCTTATTATCGAACCCGAACAAAGAATGATAAATTTTACATACTAACAAGTATACGATTTTGATAAACGGGTTGATTTAAATTAAAGCTTCTTTTTATACTTAATCGCATAAAACGTTAGTCGATCGCTGTACGCATTTCTTTTTACAGATGGATAGAAAATAATTACAAAATTAAAATAACGGAATGAAAAAACCATATAAATTTAGTTTCTGTTCTTTTTTTTACAGTATTTAATAATAATTCATTTCTTCTTGTTACCAAAAATGGAAAAGAAAAACACTAAAGCAGTAAACACGGTTTTTTAACCAAGTTCAAAAAATAACCGGGTTTTCGATTCGACTTATTAATGTTTTCCGAATCGTTCGGTTCTTCTAGACCAGCGATTCAAAATCAGCCCAAATTTTAGAAGAATTACGATTTATAAAATGGAATCGTTTTATTCGGATTGATCCCTTTGTTTATTTTGTAAGAGGTTTTTTTTAAAGAAAAAACTGTATTTTCCAGACGTATTTGTACGTTGTTTTTTTTTAATAATATTTTGTAATTGCGTAACGATAATACCATAACGTAAATCATAAATTATAGTATTTTCGCATAAAAATTTAGTATAAATAATTGTACAACTTGAAAAAAATAATACATTTTCCAGCATTCCAGAGAAAAAAAAGTTTATGTGTGTGTTTCTTAAATCAGGCGTTTATTAAAAATAGAACAAAAAATATATATAATAAACTAAAAGAATAACTGAAAATTAGAACGTAGATACTTTTAATTTCTACTTATGAAGTCGAGGCTATACTAATACTAAGTTATTCGTGGTTTTTAATTTGTTGCCGACCTTAGAAGTCGAAATTTAATGAAAAATTATTATTTCAAAGATTCTACCTTAATAATAAAAAAATTAAGAAAAAAGTACTGTTAATAAAGAGCACCTACTCTAAAGAGAATTTGTTTTTTGGGAGGGGCGAAAAACAATTTAACGTATCATAGCCCGGGAAACAAAGATATAAAATATAAAATTTAAACAACAAAAATTAAAACGAAATAAAATAACTTTAACTAGAAATTTAAAAACAAAATTAAAAGTTAAATTAAAATATTAAAATCAAAAACTAAAATATTGAACACAAAAAGCATACAACTACTATCACAGCTAACATACTAAAAAATGAATTATAACTACTATCACAGAAAAATACAATCTATATGTATATTAAACTAAAATAAAAATATAAAAATAAAATAACTCTAAAGAAACTCCAAGAGGAGTGTAAAACGCTCCTTCGCGGATAACAGAAAAAATAAAAATTTAACATGAAAATCATAATTTTAATACTATTAAAAGGAATGTAAAATATTAAAAGGTCCGAGAAATAAAAACTGCCGGTCCAAAACGTCTTTATCATTGCCCAGGATTTGACAAATATTCCTGGGCAACTTAATTTTACTAGGCAACGCTGCAAAATTTACGCAATCTACAGAGATTTGGCGCAGTCAAGCGGCAGTTGCAGTGTAGATTACATCATTAGTTGCATTATACATTACAGTTGCATCGTGACATTAGATATCCGAGAGTGACTCTGGTGTGGCCTAACCGCAATCGACAAAGGACTACTTCCTTTTGGCGGAGTTTTCTGAAAGATGAATCTCATAGCAACGCAGTGTTTTTAATGTTTCGGAGTTTATTATCCACTGTGGCAGTCACCTTGCCACGTTGCTCGAAGAGCGTGTTTTACACAATTGATAAAATCGTATGTAGTTAACACGATTGGTAAAAGAAGGACTACATGCGTCTTTAGCAACGAAATCTGCATGTGCATTGCCGGCAATTCCTACGTGGCTAGGAATACAGTAGAAACTCGCTTGTGTCTTACGATGGCTCAACTCGGCGATTGCAGTAAAGATTTCGGAGACCTAAGGATGTCTAGAGTAAAAATCTTCTAGAGCTTGAAATGTACTACAGGAGTCGCTACAAATAAAGATATGACGGTATTTTGGGTTTATGATATTCAATGTCTACAGTCGGTTTGCTTGACATTTCTCCCGCCACCACCCCATTCGGTGGCCCTAAAGCATAAGACCGAATGTCTGCCACAAACGGCAACCGAGCCTCGAACAGTTTAGCGACCAGTATCCTAATATAGCTCCTAGAGCTTACCTAACAGCGTGAGCGGACTAAGCGTAATGCTGTACACCATCGGCTTATGTGTCCCAACCGCTCACTTGTCATATTTTTAAACAGCAACTTTTCATCAAACAAAAAATAAGAAAGGGAGTAGATTCTTCCATCCCACTCTGACGTTTCATTATTCTCTTCGCTTCTGTAACACCCTGGACGAAGTTCTTCGGTAATTTCTTTAACGTCCATCTCAAGAAGATCCCGGCAAAAAATAATTCCTCGGCAAGTATTAAAGGTTTTAAGATATACCGCATTTATACTTATACCACCCGTATTCGTCAGACATAGGAGCGATCTACTTTGCTCATCACTGAAAGTCTCTATTAACATTGATCCGTCTCTCAGTTTTCTTATGTTCTTGGGGGAACGAACCGCTTGCACCAGTTACTACCTTATTGATCAGGAAAGGTGAGACCTTATGAAGGGAGCCTTCCTGATTTTTCCGAAGAACGAAACAAATATTTTTATACTTTACGTCTGATTATTTACAATTTTCTTCTGTAGGACCTTATCCTCGTCAGACACAGCTAATCGTGGCCTTTTCACTAGACTAAAATCGGTGGTTTTTTCAGGTGGACCGCCTACCATCATGGGATTTATTTGTGGACTTTAAATTTTGATGCCACGAGTACCGGCGATATAACAGACCACTCCAGCAATGCGCACGGGTACTGGAGCTAGAGCTAAATACAGTTGGTGCCCTGGTGCCCGGAGGACATCGTTCGAGACTCACTGCGTAGAGCCATTCATCCAACGACACGATAGTTTCCACCTTACCTTGGTTACGGTTGCGTTTCGTAAGATGTTGCAACACCACCGTGTTGCAACACGAATGTTATTGTGTAATTGTTTAAAGGTATATGTTGTAATTTGTGTAGTGTTCTTCGTGTAGTGTATGTGTATGTGTATAGTGTAAAGTGTTCTGCAGCTTTGGGTGTAGTGGAAAGAAAAGCTGCAGAGGCTAGGGCCGTGAGGATGCCAACCCCCAAAGTCTTAAAGAATGAAACTCCCCGTCGAAGCTGAAGAGATATTAAAGGAATATCACAGAGCTTTCGAACTTGATAGAATTACAGTACAAAATCTCTTTCGTGCAATAGACGCTAGAAAAATGTCTGTGGCATTTTACTTACACCGGTTTATAATTTTAGAAGACGTTTAATTAAAGACTTATTTAATTCTAGGCTTTGGCAGAATCAGTAAAAGTTTAACTCTAAATGTAATATAAAAATTGATGCTCCAGCAAACTTTGTCTATCGCTTTAACAAATTTAATGACAGAGTTAACGATTGATGGAAGAGAACATAGATGCGTATTTAACATCTGGTGTTAAACAGCAGAGGACGCCCTTTGGCTATGCTATTCAATTTCTTCCTGTATTACGCTTTACATGGTTGAAATTTATTTATTTTAAATATTAAAAGGTATATTGGTTTTCAAAATAAAACTAGTTAGCGACTATACAAATGATATTATTGTAATTACAAGAAACAAGAACTATCAAAAATGTATCATACGATAAAGAGTACGAAAACAAAACATACAAAGTATATATATATATATATATATAACTGCTGTATTTTAGAGAAAAATTATTTAAAATCTGATAATTGAAGATTATATAAGGGAAACATGACTTCAAATATCGTCTATTTATTTTGAATAACGCAGTAGTAAGTCACGGGCAGTATTGTATAACAAAGGTAAGCATCGGTAACATAGCTTATTTCATTAAAAGAAATCCTTTACCGAGGTAGATAATATAAATAGAATCTTGCATACAAAAATAGCAAATTGAGGATTTTTAAAACATGACATTTTCTACGTTTCGCTAAGACTTGATCCTTCTAAATAACGGTGTAAATTCTTTAAGAAATTTTAAAAGTAATGTAACGGGAGAGATCAACGGACCTAATACAGCAGCTTAACGAAATAAAATTTCGGGATTTAATGAATAATAAAGACATTATGAAATATTAATTCAGAAAATAAGCCTTGTCATGTTAACCTAGAAGAAATCACGATATCCAAAAAATGTTCGGTAGTGTGATTTACGATGCAAAGAAAACCGAAAAAGTTTTGTTTGCAGAACATGATGGAAAATCTATAAATAAAAAAAAATGTATGTCAGAACTGGAAAGGGACATTAAATGACAAGAATATAAAAATAAAAAAAAAAATTGTAAAGGAAGTTAAACTCATCGAGAATTGTACAGGTAGGGACAGAAAGCGAAAGAATGATTTACTTATTTCTAAAGCCAAGCTTGATTTTTAATTTGGAGGCTGTCAAATCACCTTTGTACAGCTCTTAATGTTTCATTAACTACGAAAATATGTACAAATTTGGGTTAATACTCTTTATTAGTTATCTTTACCGATCTGTTAATTTATTACCTTTATACAATAAACATTTAGTTCATAATTTCCTAATATATAATCACTTATTACTTTCGACGACTAAGTGGTTATTTATTGAATACAAAAGATAAAGATTGAAGTAGATAATCTAAATTCTCTCTCTGTCAAAGTAGTTTATAAAAAAAGAGTACAGACAGAGATAGAGAGAGTGAGAGAGATTTTTAATTGGATTTACAAGATATACCGCAGTAATATACCAGCTAATCCTCTTGCAAGTTGTTATATTATTTACGTATACAATTTTGTGACAGTATTTTTTGAAACAGGAAGTTACAGAAAACAGGAAATAGGAGGTTACATCTCTATAGTTTTGTATTAATGTAAATATTCTGTTTATTCCAATGCATATAGATTAGTATTATTTAATTTTTTTTATTCAGTACAGTTAATATTTAACGAGATAAATCGGTCTGTTTTAATATACCTTTTAATATTTAGTTTTAAAACAATGTTTTGCCAACCACTCGTTGGCGGTAACCGAATTATATGTATAGTTTTAAAAGGTTTTAAAGGATCGTGAACTTTTCGGGAATTAAAATTTCATTCCATCCCAGTAATAAATTTGAAAATTATTATTCATTTTATATCCATCTGTTTTTACTGATCGGTAAATACGATTACAATCCAAAAACCGTTTACAAAAATGTTTGCTTAAGATCTTAACCTATCTCGTATTTAGCCATTTCGATTTTTAACTGAAATAAAAATACACATAAAAATACTCTTATGTAAATAACTAAATGAAAAAAACAAACGAATAATAAATATTAATCGAACACTACGTATGAAACAAAAAAAAATCCAATACCCTGAAAACTTTATTAAAAAAAACTAAATGAAATCAATAAAAACACAAAAATTTGCCTTTAAAATTGAAAATAAGGTGAAGATACAATTTACGGACTTAAAATTAATTTGTGTAAAAATATAAATTTTGATATTAACATTAAAGAATCACACTGCTACCTATTGTGTAATGAACTTTGCTAAAGTGAAATGAACGTTTTGAAAGACACAACCGAGTTGAATGGTTGTAGAAGAAAGACTATTGATAACCTACAGAAAATAATCTCTCTCTCTTTTTTTTTTTTCTGTTTAGGCCCCGGAACCACCGCAAGGTATTACTGCAGAGAATGATATGTATGAATGTAAATTAAGTGTAATCATGTACAGCCTCAGGTCGACCGTTCCTAAGATGTATGATTACGCAGAAAAGAATCTGCTAAAAGTATAATAAATATGGAAAAATAAGCTTATTAAAAAATAAATAAATAATAAGACCGGAAAAAGCAAAACGCACTCCTTACAGCAGCAGAGTAAACTTATTTTAAATCCAAATTTTATCGTAATATTTTTAATATTTGTATCGTGTACCTTAAATTGGCTAACCTTGATCGTGAAGAAATTTTATCGTTATCTATCTCTAAAAAATTTCAGTTTTATTACGAAATTGTAAGCTCTATACAAATTTTGATAAGGTTTCATCAACGCTACCACAATGGGTTTTTCTTCTTTGCAATAATAACTATATTACATATTTTTATTGACCGATTAAAAAATGTTTAAAGCCTTTAAAGATTTTTTTCCAGTAACACTCTTTCCTTATTATTTATCTTTTTATTAAAATAATGATCCGGCTAAAGAGTAAAAACGTTATATCGACCGGTTTTTAACGAATTTGAAGAAAAATGTTTTTTCATCCGGTGAATTCCAACAGAATAATATAAAGTAAAATACAGTTCTATGATATTTCAAAAAGTTAGATCTGAAGTTAATTTCAACAGAGATACTTAAGAAGAGTTTTGAGATTTAGTTCTATATACAAGAATCAAGAAAGAATATTAGAGTGACTGACTGAACGACCCGTAAAAATACGAATGGAATAGGTTCAACGAATAAAAGGAGAGAGAATCTTATGGAAAATTAACAGAAGGAAAGCCAACTAAAGTGTATCGCAAGGTAAAAAGTTTTTAAAAGACGCTATAAAACTCCAGCGAGTGGACAAAGTGCTCGAGTAGAAGACTTATTCAGATACTACCTAACGTATACTAACCGGGAAGGAAAAAAAGAGGTAACAGTCTAACAGGAAATTAAAAATAGACTACTAAACTACGATGTACCAACATGTTAATAAAAATAAAGTGCCCTTTAAAACGAAGAAAAACACTCTTAATAAAAATCGCAACATTTTTCAAAAAATATTCAAAATGGAAAAAGACAATTTTTTTTATCAAAACATTATAGATACTTAAATATTACTTTGATTCGTACTCGTACTCGCGTAAAATATTTAAGATCTATAAATAAAAGAACATTAAATAGAAGAAGTGCATGCTCGGTAGTAGTCTCTTTACGTTGTTCACGTCATTTTTTTATCTATACGCAGGTTTCTCGCCATTTTCATTTCTTGCAAACTTGTTTTTTTCAGACGGGCTGCAACTTTTGTTAAATAATTTCTTAATTAAAAAAAATTCACAAAACCATAAAAGACAGTAAACAATACACATTTTACGAAGAGTTGTAGACCGACTTAAAAAAACAAATTAAAAATCTAAAAAATTTTTCTTAAATTCAGTCAACACTAAACATTTATATTTAATTTTTTAAAGTTTATTGTAAAAATATGACAAGACTGTAGTTATTATAAAGCTTTTATTTTAATTGTTTACTCGTGTAAACTTATATTAAAAAGCATTCACATTTAAAGACAAAACACTATGTTCCTAATTTGTATTTGACCAGTTTACTAGAAAGGTATTTTTGTCTGACCTGCTCTAAAATAGTCTCAGAACTACGATTTTGAAACGCACTTGCTTTAAAAATGTGTAAAATTAGATTTACTTTTGTAGAAAAGGTAATCTGTTCAGATATTAGGGAAGCTTGATATCCAAAAATATTTTCAGTAAACAAAATTCTGAAACATTAAATTATAGAATTGTGAGATCATCGAGATTTGATGAAAACAAAGCAAACTTATTTCTCGTCATGAAAGCCTTATTATACCAATGGAAACTATCGTTTCTTAAATAATTGCTCAAAATTAAAACATAAATCCTACTTCAATACGATTTATTTTCTGTTTAAGATCGCTACTTGTGATGTACCGTAGACCACTTTTTAAACTAATTGCGTACCGTTTTATTTAAGATTTTTGAAACCCGATGTTTTTACTTCAATTTTTTTTTTTGCAATGCCCTTTAAAATAATATGTCACCGTCTTAACAGTTTACAATTCCTGAGATGCACCCTCCTGGATGCTTCGAGTATGATAATCTCACACCGAAAAACTAGATCTTTCAACGTTGAAGTACCTGCTAAATTTCATTTTTTTAATATCTTACAGTTGAAAAATTATTTAAGAATTCCCGTACTCTATAAAAATATTCTGTGTGTATATATATATATATATATATATATATATATATATATATATATACACACACACACACAAGAAGAAGAAAATAATTAAACATTAGTAAAAAAAAAAAAAAGTTACAGTTTACTTCAGTTGATTTTAACTCGGCTAAATTTTGGAAAGATTCAACAATTTCGGGTAAGTTCTGATTAAATGTTTTAAACCGTGAAATAAATGTATACTGTTTATTCCATCCACAATTTACAGATATAGACAGATAAATATCGACAAAATTCTGAATTTTCCGACAGGAAAATGCAATGACTTATGAGGAAGCTAGTCTATACATAAAGTTAGATAATACTTTGCGTTACATTAGAGCAGATCAAAAGACTAGATTACAAAAGGTAACGGGAAAGAAAAATGAATTGAAAGGGAAATCCACCGGAAAGAAACCATACACTTTGAAAAGGATTTTATATCAAAGTTAGTAAACGCTTTTACTGTCAACCGATTATTATTCTAATACAAATAACCTATTTAAAGTTAAATCGTTTAAAAATTCAAAGTAATTAAATTAAAATAATTTATAAATAGTTTGTCAAATCGGTTCATTATCGACTGTTCATAAGTATTAAAATTATTTATTTTTTACTACCTTATATTATAACAAATGAAAAGATTTCAACTTCAGATAGAAATAAGGACGAACATATATAAAAATACTCGTATTTGTTTTATTCTCTTCTTTGTTTACTTAACAATTTTCTGTTATTTTTATATTGCCTAAAGATATTTTTTTTTTATTTTATAAATTTTACAAAACTAAAATGATTCGTACTCTTTACTGAAAAAAATTTTGAATATAAAAAGTCAAAACACGAAGTTACATAAAACTTTTTATTGTTAAAAGAAAATACAAACGTAAATTAGTCGACTTGCATCATTATCGAAAGAAAAGGAAAAGTTTATGAAATTTTCCGGTTTTCCGTAAAGTTATTTGAATTTATGGTTGTCTATATATATATCAATGAAATTAAATAAAAATTCTTTGCGGACAAATAAAAAGAAAAAATGAATATAAACAAATATTCAAAGTAAGATTAATATTAATCGTCATCATTCATCTGATTGGTTTAACTTTCTTTTTATTCTATATTAATATTTTAATCTAAAATATTTGTTACATACTGAATTCAGGATTTTTTGATTTGTGGATTTTAAAGTTAACCTTCCAATACTTTTTTACTCTTTATTCGCAGATTTATTAAACTTTGATGTCTTATTAAACGGCCTGTCAGTCTATTGTAAAGTATTTATTAACGTAATTAATATATTTAGTATTCATTAATTCTTTTCCTATAGATGGATTATCTTCTATATGAATTACGAATATATTTAAATTTTCAGAAAAATAATATAAATTATATTCTTCTTTTAAAAAATAGAATGTACTGAATAAATATCACATTTATTATTCGTTATGTTTGTATATTTATCAAGATAAATAAAAATGACTCATACTTACTACTGCTTTATTTACATACCAGATTTACAGAAGTTTTCAAAACGGTTATACAATCAATAGAGAGAGAGAGAGAGTAGAAGAGGTAATAAGAAAAACTAAAATTCCATTACTTTTTAATATCACAACAAATTGAATTGACGTTTTTTATCGAGGTAATGGTGATGATTTTTTATACTTCGTAATTTTTTCTTTAATTAAACAATTATTGAACGATTTGAAAAAACCTAGGATAAATAGGTAGGTCTAAAATGCCTGAAAGGAATCTAAAATACTTCAATTCCATTTTATTAATCCTTATTATTTATCCATAAACATCAATCGCTTAATGTTTACGTTGTATTCAATTTAGTAAAAATGTTAAATATATATCGGTATATTCGAAAGATGTTTGAGACGGTTTAAAAAAAAAAGAAATACGATTACAAAAATCAATCGGTTTAATTTGGAACAAAAATTATAACACGTGTTGCTGACAATCACTTTTTTTTACTCACATCCATAAAAAATAATGAATATATTAATATTAGAACATTTTATGGATCATTTTATCCACACGGAGTTTGCTACACTGAAAAAATGATCCCGGTTCCATGACATACAGACCCCTGTTACACGTAATTACCACATGTTAATCTCTCTCCTGGACTATAATTTTTCCGGTTTTTTACCACAGTTTCAATTTTTACTAACAAAAAATTATCTCTGTTATCCTGAATTATTTTATCTATCGAGTAAAGACAATATAATTATCTCACAATGGAAAATAAAAATTGCAACTTTCTTTGTTCTTCTACATTATCTGTCCCAGATATTCTTATAGCTAAATTACCAGAATGTTATATTAAATTCGCTCTCTTAGAATAATGATATTTACAATATACCCTGTGTTTACTGTAAACAGAGTAAAGATGGTTCTCGTAGAACTGAATATTATTTTGGTGGAAGTAGTTTGCTTGAAGCTTATAATACAGGTTGTGCAAAATGAACATCGGGGTTTTAATATGTCCATACAATGACTTATGGTAATAAATCACAAATAAAATGAAAAATTAATTCCGATATTTTTTTTCTATAAGTATTCGATGTGAGAAACCTTCGTCACGCGGTAACACCCGACCGGTAGAAGAGTTCGTCCCTTACTTTAAACAGCAAGTCAAATCGATACGACAGCTGCTTCAATCCTGTGCCTCAAGTCGGACAGATCAGTAGATATCGGAGACACATAGACAAGATCCTTTATAAAACCCTAAAGGAAAAAATCCCATGGAGTGAGATCGGGTGACCTTGGACACCACCGCAAACAAATTCTGTCGTCGTACCCGTATCGACCGATCTAGAGGTCGGGGAAAACCTCATTCAAACTATTCCGTACAGAATTATGCTGAAGAGAAGGAGCACCATCTTATTTCCAAATAAAGTTCTCTAAATCATCTTTCGGTCAAGGAAAGAGTACGCAACATAAGCGTATCCGAAGAAGAGTGCGCAGTGTATAAGAGTGCGCATATCCGAATAAGCAATGTTTCAGCGAAAAAGAACTATCCGTAACCGTTTGCGGTCGTCGAGATATCACACAGAAATCATTTATTTTGGAAAGTCCCGTTCACATTGTAAGATTTCATAGGGATTTTCTGACCCCTAAACACGGACATTATATATGTTAACTTTACCGCTAAGATGAAATATTAACACATCGCTAAACAAATACGATCAAGAAAATCTACTACATTCATACAGAAAAATTTCGAATGCGAAGCGGACACGCACGGCATGTTCTGCTACAATCGGTATAGACGCATATATAAACTTTAAAACATTCCATGCTGTCATCATCGGCAGTTGCTAGTTTGCGGCCGGCCTTCCAACAGATTCTTTTGCGCTACGCAAAAAAAACTCGCTGACAAGTTGAACATTTTTTCCTCGAACTCACTCGGTCGTCCCGTAATCTTCCCTTCACAGAGACATCCGTTGGTTTCAAACCGATTATGCCATCGATGAATGTTATTACCAGTGGAGGATTACAATTACTACAGAACTCACGTTGATCTGTAACTACAGGATCGCATTTAGCAAACTTCAAAACACAAAAGTATTTCTGTTCAGAAGTCAGAATAATAATAATAATTTCAGAATAATAACAGCTCTTTCAAGCGGAAACATGTGGAATCAATCTACGGCCCTGCGCGCAACCAAAACTGACCGTTTTACTTTTTGGTCTAGCCTTAAATCGACACTGTACACCTCATCCAAGAGATATTGTAAATTAAAATCCCGGTTTATTTTTTGTACACCCGGTATATTCGGCTCAGTGAAAAAGCAATCTGGATACAATTTTCCGTAATTTTGGTCGCGTAATCCTGGCAAGGAGTGCTTTTTATTTTTAATGATAGCTGCTTCACTATCGTTTGTGAATATTTTTACTGTCATCTACTGCTGTCAATTGTAAACTGTTCGTGCTTCATCGCAGCATAGTTTCGTTCTTTACAGTTGTGTTTTTCTAAGATGCTTTATTCGATCTAGCAAAGAGTTGCTATTGTAAAAACTTACACGCGTACTGGATCCTTTCAAGAAACTTGTCAACTATTCGCGAAAAAATTTCTGAATGTCAGGATAAAGTAGGATACACGATTCGGTTTAAAAAGACGGCGTACAACAAGGTCAGTTTCAAACTCAAAACGAAAGGTGACTTTTCTTTCGGAAAAATCTTCACCTAAGATATCACAATGAAGCGATGCAAAATACACATCTTGCAGTAAGAGTTTTCATCGCGATTTAAATTTGAAACAGTAGGGTGTAACAACTTAAGAGAACATACAAAACGAAACGTCTTAATTATTTAGAATGGCTTTTAAAAACGTTTTAGACGGGAAGGTAGACCCGATGCTGTATTTATTTCAGACGAGGTATAGTGTCATTTATTTCGGCTTGTTAATCCGCAATACACCGGTAAATGGATGAACGAAAATCCTCACCAGATCTTTGCATTTCCATTTCAGATGGCAAAATCGGTGTATCGTGTGCTGTTTGTAGTAGTCGTATAGTCGGGCCAATATTTTTTGACCGAACTGTAAATACAGAAGTGTACCGTACATTTTTTAAAAGTTCTATCTCAGTTTACTTTTTTCAACAAAGCCGAGAAAATCCAACTCATCAAACTATTTACTGGTACGCGTTCACATGCTTTTTCAGAAAAAGGAACCGTCAGAAGAGAGGCCTCCTCGTTCACCAAATTTCTCAAGTTGCGATCTTTTCCTTCGGAGCTATTTGGAGGATAAAGTTTACGAATCAAATTCCCACAATATTAATGAACTGAAGGCGAACATTCAACAAGAAATCGACAGCATTGATAACAACACTTTGTGTCAGGTGACTTTCAATATAATCTCTTCAGCCCAAAAGTTAATCGCTACGCAGGGTCCGCACATCGAACATCTTTTTGTAAAAAATACGGTAGATATGTAAACTTTTGCTAACGTAAACACAGAGTTTAATTTAATGTACTTTTTCATTTCGTCATTTCATTCATAAAACGTTAGATATCGCAACTCTGTTTACTTTGTAGCGTTGGTTTTGAAGTCGCTCACCCGTTTTCTTTTTAAAATGTTAATATATTTGTATTTTACGCAGTTTAAAGTAATAAAACAAATCCTATATAAGAGTGTTGCGTTAAAAATGTTATATGAAATACAGAAAATATGCTCATGCGGTGTATTATTTAACACAAATTATTATTATTCTTACTATCCTTGTGTAGTACTGAAAAGTAAGATAAATGGTAAACGGGTAACGCAGTATTTAATAATTATTTACCTGAACAGGCGAGAGAATGGTTTACGAGAAGACTTAACTAAATATTAAAGGTTATATAGTAAACAGCAGAGACCAGTTAGTAGCTATAACACGGTAGTGCCTTTATACACGAGAGACATTCTGCAGCAATTTAAACTCCCTTTTATGCTACAAAATATAAACGGAAGGAAACCAATAACACAGGATATAAAATTAAAGGATGCTGTTTTACTTTGATATAAACGCCCGCGCTAATTCTATGTGGATGTAATTTTGGCGAGTGGACTTATATTAAAATAAATAAAACGAAATATTAATCGCTAAAACGAAACTTAATAAGCTATTTTATCTAAAAATAAATAAGCAGATGAGAATACGGTCACTAATATTCATAAAAGTGACAGTTTAGGAAAGAATAAAAAACTAATTAATACTGGGGAGTGAAGAAAAATTGAATACAGAATTTGACGGAGAGATTTGATTCATCAATCCTTCCGTTAGAAGAAGTGACAATGAGTTTGTAAGTCTTGTATAATAAATTTTTGTGAAATTAAAAGAAATTCTTACATCGGGAAAGAGCGAGAAACTTATTAAAATAATAACTAGAGATCGGGAAGATTCAAAGGACACAGATTTAAATAGGTTTTCGTAAAAACTCTACGTCGTTACGTTTCAAATAAATTAAATAGGTGTATTAATAAAAGAAAAATAATAAACTGCAAATATAGTTAAATTTTTAAAATTTTACATTATAATTTTAAATTTTACTCTAATTTTTTTTTTCTTGTTTATTTTCCCACAGTTTGTGCCGATCTTAATTTCCCTGCCCTTTGTGATGATAGTTATCGAGTTCCTTTAAACACTCATTCTTAAATGGAATCCTATTCTGGGTTATCGTCGTAATTTTATTTAAATTCTTTCCCTTTTCGTCATTACGAGGTAACTCATAACGATAAAATAAAAGTTGTTTCACGGTTCCAAAGATCGCTTTAAAATTTCGTTCAAAGGTTTTTAACTTTTTCCGCTTCTGCTTCATTCTTTATACTGTAAATAATTATTTATTAATTTTATTCTAATAGATTTTTATTCTCTCGGTATATCTATTACTTTTCTAAAAAAAAAGAATGAAGTTGGCTCAGGAGAAAATATTATGCAAATATTATTGCGTTAAATACACGCTTTATTTATTAATCATCTTAATTTTGCATGTAAATTGCTAAAGTTATTTGAAAATTTACAAGAAATCCGGTTGTCAAATGACATGATAATTTTTTGTTTTAACCGTGATTATTTGTAGACCCAGTTATTAGAAAGAAACGAAATATTGTATATGCTAAAATTTAACCTCACCGTCCGAAAATTGATCGCCAGATATAAAAGATTCTTTTACAAAAAAATAAATTCTGTATATCAACCAGTGTATGTAGAAATAAGTTACAACCGAAAGGTTACTCCCAATATTTATCAGAATAATAAAAAATAAACGTCTGTCTTACATAGAGCGAATAAATTAAAACTTATGTTTATTAATTTTTCTAAACCACGTTAAATAAGAGTAATGTTGCTGGCAGAAGGACCTGATTTCGTTGCCTCTTCACAAAGTTCCTTCGTTCCGTAGATAAACTACAGGTAAGTGGAGAACCCACCGGTCGGTCTAGCGGTTAAACTCATCGTCGCAAATCAGCTGAATTCGAAGACGAGAGTTCTAAAGTTGAAATCCTAGTAAAGACGGTTACTTTTATGGATACCGGTGTTTACCGTGGATACCGGTATTCTTTTGCGGTCGGATTACAATTAACCGCACATCTCAGGAACGGTCGACCTGAAACTGTACGAGACTACACTTCATTTACATTCATACATATAATCATTCATCGTCTGAAGTGATAACTTACGGTGGTTCCGGAGGATAAAACAGAAAAAGAGAGAGGTAAGTGGAGAAGTAATCTTCCTACAGTATATCTAACTATCCTGATTTTAGTATCTGTTCCTTTTCCTTACTCCACGATGTATCCTTTATTCCTGAATCGTTAAATACATTAAATATGCGCATGGAGGGATGAAATGTTATTAACGAAGTCTGTTTTGCGTATGTAATAAACGATTACGTATAACTACCAACTGTCACGCTTTCAATAAAAAAATACCGCCAAAAATTTATTCTAAATAATTTTTTTTTTCTATATTTCAGAAACAATTTTTTAATAAACCGTATTTAATTTATTACATATTATTAAAAAGTACAAATCCACCTTACCAGCAATTAATTTTGATCTCTCATATTTCAGTCCTTAGACCATCGTCAGGAGATTAAAATATCATTATAAAATAAAGTTAAAAAATTAAAATATTACATCGATAACTACTCATCTAATTTATATATTATACTGATAACTAGCGATCAGTTACGACTGCTTAATATTTTTATTTTTTAACTTCATTTTATTATGATATTTTCATCTCCTGACGATGGTCTAAGGACTGAAATATATTGAGAAGTTCAAAATTAATCGCTGGTAAGGTGGATTTGTACTTTTTAATAATATTTCAGCGGTAACCATGTTTGAGAAATTCATATTTAATCTGATCCATCCGTTATAATATTACAAGCAACAGATTAAAGGAATCGCTCAGACGAATTTTTGAACGTAAGATAAAATTATTAATAAGTTTATTTAAATAATTGTGATGCTATAAATACATTTCAATATTACTTTATATTGAAATAATGAAAAAGTAATTTTACTTTAAAATTTAGAGTCCTCTTTATAAATCTAATCGATAAGTTTAATTTTAGTTTAATGAAATTTACGGTTAAGGAAGCAAATATAATAATATTATTTTGAGAGTTTGCAGTCGATACTGTTATAGTTGATGGAGAACGTCACAATAAAGAACTTGAATTTAAAGCGAAATATCGCGTGGTATAACTAAGCAATAAAGTTACAGCACGCTACTACGGTATATGTCCTACAGTATTCAGATACAATTTTCTTTTTTCAACTTTTAACGGAATCCGTTATAGCGCTCGGATATTCTATCAGACGTTATATGAATTGAGTATATCTATACTGTACGTTAAACTTGATTATTCTATCGTGTCTTATTTAATTAAAAGCACAATTACAACAAATAAATAATATAATTTATTAATATTAACATTAATTAAATATCACTGTTGAAAACGCAATCTTTAATACGATAACATACACAAGTAGGTTGTATAAATTTACTCTCTGCAAACAAAGTTACGGTAACTAAAACATTCCGTAATAACAAAACAACAGTTGCCATCCAAGTAATGAATGCAATGCATTAATTAAAATCATCTAAGTAGTTAAAATTGCACACATAATCACTTACGAAACGGATAACTAACGTCACATTTTTACCGTGTTGTGTGTGTACCTACATGTTTCAAAAGCTTGTGCTTATTCAGTGAGAGAGTGTGAGAAAATCCTTTATTGATTAATAATTTAAATACTAAAAAAAGGTCTCAGAAATACTCTCCTAATCAGATATATTTATTATACATTATTTCACCTCCAATTGCTGCAAACTTACATTATTGCTCGGTGAAAAAAGTTTATTTCTGTTCTAACCGAAGAAACATCGTGTTCTTCCGGTAGCAGTTTCTATTTTTTTTTTTTTTACATGGAAGGAAATCCTCAATTAAATTTTTGATATGAAAAATTGTTTCAAGCTTTCTGATAAAAGTATTTTTGTTTAATTCACGAGCCAACAATAAAAATGCAAAAAGGTTTGCTTCTTGTGTTAAGATCTTCATTTGAAATTAAAAAAAAAAATTCTATACAGATTTTTTTAATTTAAAATTCTAACAGTTTTTGTTTTAAAATAAAAAATCTGATATGGACAACACATGACTTTCTTGTATGCCTGTTAAATTACATATGCACAATTTTTAAAAATTAAACGTACATAAGATATTATTTCATTAAAAACATCTGATATTTTTTTCAATTTTTATTTTATTGAATTATTATTTATTACAAACATTTTTTACAACCACGGGTTAATAATTATTAAATCCATATATTTAAATTTAAAAAAAAAGTTAAAAAAAAGGAGATGAAATCTGATTCGAACCGATGTGCCTGCCCCTAAGATCCAAATATTTCATTAATTAAAATTTTATTTGGCTATAACTCTGGAACCAAAGAAAATAAGTACCACTTATGATATATCGTTGAAAAGTTTTCAATAACAGCTTATTATTGCAGTTAAGACAAAGGCCAAAATCCAAATATTTTTTTCGTTTTTGGGCCTTTAGATCAGTCGATTGCAATAAAAACAGGAGGTGCACAACTAGATGTTACAACATCCTAAATCTAAAATTTCAACATCCTAGGGCTAATCGTTTTTGAATTATGCGAGATATATACGTACGTCAGATGTCACGCCGAAAATAGTCAAAATGGATTAAGGGATGGTCAAAATAGATATTTCCGTTTAAATCTGGAAACCGAAAATTTTCGCGACCACAATATTTCCTTTACTTTGTACAAGGAAATAAAAATCGGCAACTTCTTCAATCAAAATAAAACTGCAGTTTACATCTGTTTACGAAATTCAACTACCGTTTTGTTTTACGCTTTCCTAATGTGTACGTTTGCAATCTGTTCAACTAGCGAACAGTAAAGAAACCCCCGCGACCCAATCAGATGAGGGTATATGTATGAAATGCCACTGATATGTCTTGTACAGAATCAGGCCGATCGTTCCTGAGACGTGTGGTTGATTGAACCCCAATTAGTAAAATTTTGCAAAACCGGCCCCGGATGGATAGGAACAGTGAAACCGTAGTTTTAGTCGGTAGGGTGCCGGCACACATAGGCTCTGTAACAACTAGCGAACCCTTGCGAGTCCGACACTCCCCCGCCTCGTGGGAGGTACGTAAATGGTATTTCTCCGCAACACCGATAAAATAAATAAATACCCAGCAAAGTACACCGGTATCGACTGTTGTCTTTTACGGAGACACTACAATACACCTACACGTTATCACAATCATCTACCTCCGAAAACGCTAAAAAAAATTAAATTACTCGCACAACATTCGCAAAATTAGAGATTTATTCAGAATTATTTCATTATTCAATTGCTGTTATGCGCATTAAAAACAGATCCTTAAGATAAAAAATTAAAAGTTTTTTTTTGAAAATAAGAGTACAGGTTTTGTAGAATAGCATTAAAATTATTCAAAAACCGTTTTCATAAGATCGTCCATCTTGTTATTTTAAAAAGATTATGTTGAATTCAAAATGGAGGGCAGAGATTTAAAATATTCTGTAGAATAGTATTTTTGTAGCATACACAATGTTACCTGTTTCTATCACCTAGTCGCATTCAATTATATAACACTGAGAATAATCTGAGCTGATCTTATACTTTGCAGCACTCAGGATATAAAAACGTATAAGAATGTTACTGAAGAGTACTCTGAGAGAAGCGATTAGTAAAAATAATATGAATATATACATATATATATATATATATATATATATATATATATATATATATATATATATACGAGAAGTTATCTCTAAAGTAAAGATCGTTTCATTGTAAAAAAATTTATTCTGAAAACTTAAACGTAATAATTCACACGTAATCAAAGATACTACAACAACTTACCGACAACAAGGCAGTATGTACATTGCTAGCGTGGCCATGAACGACACAGGTTCGCCAACCTTAACGAGAGAAATTTCCCAGCGATCTTTATTTTAGAGATATCCCATATATATAAAGGATAAGACGTGGAAATAATTTCAGGATACGTTCGATTGATGAAAATAAAGAAAAAGAGAAAATTACGGCAATGAAATATTTCCCCCTTATTTTTGCTACAACGATAAAATGGGATGATTTCACTTGTTTTCTGACCTTAAAAAAGATAACCAATGAGACCCACAACTGCATTTCCAGTAATTTGTGAGAAATCGTTATAAAATCCGAAAAATTAAAGTAAAGAGCACAACGTTTTAGATCGTAAATCTTCTTCATTACATTCCAAATAAATAAGTAAACTTTAATTGTAACCAACCCGATGTTAGTATTTAATTTAAAACAAATGTTTTGAGAAAATTTATTTTATTTAAAACAATTTCAACCAGAACATTATATTTAAATTTAAAACATTGCAGAAGAATATTATAATTTTAAACCAAGCTAGCATTCTTTTCAGCAATGCAACAAAGTTTAAAAACAAAGCTAATTAGTCAGAATAAAGTTCTAATTACACTAGACTAGGTTGTAACTATACTAGAATAAGGTTCTCAATAAACCTGGATTGATTCAGTCTCCTGTGTCAGTTTCGAATTTATTAAATAATCATTATTTTTAGCAGAAGTTTTATCATACCGGTAATGTTTATTACCGATTTTTTTTTATTATATATATTTTTTAAATTAATTAAAATCAGTACTTTTTTTATATATACTTTTACATGTTAAATCACATATATTTTTTTAATTGAAATTAGAAGAAAAGTGTTCAGAATATTGTATAGTAATTATGGATTGTTTTTGTTATCATTATTATTTGATAATAAATACGGACTCTTGACGCGGACTGATCACTAACCAGGTCAAGCTTTCGTTTTTTGTTGAAAAAAGTGACGATAGAAGCAGAAAAAACACATAAAATAACACCTACGCAATAAAAAAATTCTATACAAAACTTTATATTACAAACTAAATTTACGAATAACGGTAAAAATTAATCAACAAGGTATAATACCTTGTCAGTTACTCTGCTAAAAGAATGAATATATTGTCGTTCATTAATCAGAATAAGGAATTAAACGAGTATACAAGTAAGAAATCATTACCTTACTTTAAGGTCTGCGAACATCAAAAGGAACTATAATAGAATACAGAAAATTTGGAATTTTACATCTAATATAGAATTCTGTAACATCGTGTAAGTTCTGATAATTAAAAAAAAAAACCTTTTGGCTTATTTTTTTGACATTTACACTCACTCACGTATACGTATACATATTATGCATGGGGGTCGTTCAGTAATTAAAGACACAAATAGCCGTGGAGGCAAAACAGTCGTTAACAGGGCTACGATACTTTCAGAATAACAAGATTGTAACCCTGTAATGACTTCTGATTAGTTGTTTCTTAAAATTGTTTTTTTTAAAACATCAAAATCTCCCTTTACAATGGCGAGTCCTCTTGAAGTTTGCGAATTAGTTGAACAGCTTGCAGTACACTTACTGCTTACTGTTTCTTTGCTTTCGGTTTTTAAAACCGGTTAACGTTTTCTCTATTATGACCAAACAATACGGTCAAAGGTTTTACGAACAGCACAAAATTTTACAAACGAGTAGAAAAATTTAAAGACGATCGAACTTCAGTGACCGACGAGCACCGTTCTAGACGTTATATTGAAGTTTCAACTTCAGCGTCTGAAACTCTCTTAGACTCTCGCATCCAAGAAGACAGACGGATTACGGTTGAGGTTATAGCTGAAAAATTACCAGTAAGTATCAGTACAGTTCGTAACATTATCACCAACAAGCTCAAGTACCCTAAAACAAGCGCGAGGTAAGTTCCAAAAGACTTGACAAATCACCGTACGGAGACAAGAATTCGCACGTGAATAGAGCTGAAACAACGGTATCGGCAGGAAGGTGATGATTTTTTGCACAGTATTCTATCCGCGATGAGATATGGATTCACCATTATGAACCGCAACCAAATAGACAGATCATGTAGTGGAAACGCACGAGTACACGTGTAGAGAAAAAATTCTAAACCCGACCATAAGCAATAGAAATGACGATGGTAATCTTTTTGGATACATAAGGCCCGGTTTTTGTCAATTATCTAGAAGATCAACGAATACTACTGTAGATGCTTATCTACAAAGTGAATCCAGCAGTGTTGAAAAGCCGCCATGTATCTCAGCGCAAAGACATAATTTTGCTTCAAGATAACGCCTGGCTTCACACGGCTCAAGTAATTCGAGAAACCATCGAAAAATTCCATCGCAAAGAACCACCTCACACCCCGTACTGTTCTGGATTAGCCCCATCGGATTTCCGTTTCTTTGTTCCACTCAAGCAGATGCTACGTGTAAAAAGTTTAATGGCGATGATGACGTCAAAGTAGATATTTGATTTGATTTGCATGGTATTTCTCCCGCCACCACCCCGTTCAGTTGCCCTAAAGCATAAGACCGAATGTCTGTGCCAAAAACGGTTACTGAGCCTCGAATCAGTTTAGGACCGGTGTCCTAACTAGCTCCTAGAGCTAACCTAATTGCATGAGCGAACTAACCACGGTGCCACACACCACTTGCTTCGTGTCCCACCGTTCACTTGTCATATATTCTAAAATGGATAGACGCACCCCGTCAACTACTAAAATATATATGACGTTCAATAAATTAATTATATTTAATTTATCACCTCAAGACAGCAATTCGCTGCCACGCCTAGGACCACCAATATTAAAGCGCTTGGAGCTTTAATTGGCTGACGGCCAGCCATAAATCTCGGGTAGCTTCCCACAGCAGCGAAGTAGGAGTCTTTCCCTTAAATAAACTATGATGCCGGTTGAAAAAAGCAACGGCATCAAGGAACACCCACATGGTCCGACAATGCGGCTCACGCCACATTGACTCGCCGCTTATGAGTGGCCTATTTTCCCCTTAACCTCTAAGTTCCAGAGTGGCCTGAATTTTGCCCCCCCCCCTCCAAGAGCTGGGCAGTCGAACATCATATGTTCGTTCGACAGGACCTACCCGCAGACGCACAGCTCAGCTGCCAGGCGGAACCGAAGCAAATATTGGTTCAAGTTTGCGTGGTGCGAGAGCACCTGGGCACCAGTTGCCCTTAAAAACGAAAATGAGTCATACCATCCTCCCAAGTCTGTATAAATCTATACAAGGACCTTTCCTTAGTCGTGGCATGCCACAACTAAGATGTGTCAAAGAAGATATGATAAATTGGTTCCGACATCAAGACAAAAGTTTCTTTGCAGCAGGGATGAATAAGCTGATTCAAAGACGGAACAAATGTAACATCGCTCGAAATTATGTTGAAAAATGGAAAAAGGTTCACGTTGATTAAATAAACGTTTTTGTGGCTTTAATTACTGAAAGACAGTCACATATATACATATATATATACACACACACACACACACAAGTTAATATATATACATGTATATATAAGTTTAATTTCTGAATTGAACGATCGTGTTTTTAAAAATTATTTTATTTTTAATAATAATTAATATTATACAATTTTCATAGACATACTAAATATATAATATAATTATTAGTACATGTTAATTATAATAACTATTATAAGTCATGTATGCATGCTAACTTAAATAGGACGATATAAATTAAACGATAAATTATGTTAAGTGTACATGTTAACGAAATGACTTCTTGACAGAGACTAAAGAAATAGTTAATTACAAACGACAAACGCTGCAGCTGTAATAGATTCCTGAATGTAACGATTTCCTGGAATACCCTGATATCCAGGTGTTCCTAGCAATAATCTATGATGTGTCATCTATTTACTGTATTATATCACATATATATATATATATATATATATATATATATATATATATATATATATATGTTACCATGAAAGACCGAAATTAGAGTTTAGAGAATGTCAATATTCTTTGGTGAATGTCGGCACATACCAAATATATCGGTGAAAGACCGAAATATTTCCTTATATTAGTAAACATTCAGGGACATTCATAATACGTCGACAAACACAGATAAGCTCTGTTGGGGTTCGAAACGATAACTAGAAATTAAAATAAAACCCAGTACCAATCTCTAAGGTAAGTAGATAACGAGAAATCCTCGTCAAAAAAATCAAAATTTAAATTTAAGCCGAATATAACCAACGCTCGCTTCGTTGTTAATCTCGTCTGATTAAAGTTAAGTAGACAAATTACATACGTTATTCTCCAACATTGGAGGCGATTAATCAAATTCACCGCATTCAGCACCCACTGATGGTAAAAGTTGAATAATTTTTTTTTTTTTTTAAATTTAACAAAGGACAAACCATCTGACCATTTATTTGTACCGTTATCGTCCATCCATGCAGAACATATTTTTTATATCCTGACTGGCCCTTTCAATTTATAAAACGCTGAATTTTTAATTAATTTTTTTAAAAAACGGGGTAAATTTGATTAATCGCCCCAAACGTTGGAGAATAACATACACTATTTCTATATTTAACGTCAATTAGGCGAGGTGAGCGAGCGAAGCGAGCGCAGATTATGTTCGGCTTAAATTTAAACTTTATTTTTTACGAGGGTTTCTCGTAATCTATTTACTTTAGAAATCGATAACGGTTTTTAATTTCTAGTTATCGTTTCGACCCGTACAGGAGCTTATCTGTGTTTGTCGACGTACACCGACGAAGGTCTGAATGTATATAAGCAAATATTTCGGTTTTCAACGACGTATTTGGTATATGTCAAAATTCACCGGAGAATATTGGCATTTTCCAGATATCGGTCTTTCACTATAACGGGTATATATATACAAACTAAATATTATTTCTCGATATCAATTAAGGCACTATTTACGCTAGACACGTAAATCTTTGTTTATGAGTTTGAAACGTAATAATTCATTACATAATAATGATAAAAAAAACGAGAGGACCTGTATTTTATTCTTTTTTCTATAAGCTATAATTTTCTTATTTTCAAAAGATGTAAAGAAACAAATGAAAATTAGTTTTTACTGTGTTTATCATTACTCGATTTCACGCCGTGGCGGAAAGCACGAAATCTTTTGTGTAAATACGATCTACTATCAAGCTAATACTTAATATTTTTACATTGTTCTTATCAAGTGGAAGTTTTCGAAAAAATCTGCCAAAATAAGACTTATATAATTAATACCAGAATGCTATTTCTATTAATCGAAATAAAGCGATTTTGTTTGTTTTGATAAGCCGAATAACAGAATGTATACAATGTCCACCAATGAAAAGAAAAAAACCAATACGTTGCATACGTATTAATACTAAAAAAAAAATAAAATAAAAAATAAATACGCACAAGGTAAAGTAACTTCTTTTACAAAAAAAATTACTTGTCGAAACGGGGTTGTATGACTAACAGTACACAACAGGAGCACTTAATTTACGGATTATTTGCAAAGAATTTTTTTAATTTAATTACCACACCTCCTCCAAAATGTCTCTTTTCATTTACTGTATACATTTTTTATTTACATACTTCTTTTGAAATTTTCTTATTTTATTTCAGATTAATATTAGAAGAGAGATATAAGAAAAATATAGCCACACTCAAGTTCTTTGTGGATCCAGATAAGTCAAAAAGAAAATAGAAGAAAGCGTTTAAAATTTTTACCCGAGAAAAAATGGGCCGAAATATAACGAAGTAATCAGATAGAAAACTTAAATTTAGTGTTTATCAGAGGAGAATAAACAAAATCGTTAAGATTTGAAGTCGGATATTTTTCTTTTGGCTTAAAATAAAAACCGGGTAAAATAAATTCTAAGAAGCGTGAATTTATTGACAGGAGAAACATTTTGTTTGATAATAAATAAGACTAAAACGAAAAATGAAATGCGTACAGGAAATGTGTGTAACGATTAAATTATAATTATCGAATAATTAAGATAGTCGATCATAATACAAAAGAAGTTACAGGATTTTATTATTTAAGTATCAAAATTATAGATGAAGTGAGATAGAAATAAAAAATATATTGTTACAAGGAAAGAATACTTTCATACAAAAAATGTACCTTAAAATCAAATATTTATCTAAGAATTACAAAGATATTCTTTAAAAAACATATACAGAGTGTAGCATTTTACGGTAGAGAGACATGGAGAATAGGAAAAGAAGACAAAAAAAGAGTAGATGCCACGGAAATGTTTCTGAGAATGAAAATTACAAGGGTTTATAAAACACGAAGAGTCTTAGAAAAGATAGAGAGGAGAAAATTAGAGTCAGGAGTTTGAAAATTAACAAATTGGCTTAGTAGTTATATACTAAGAACTTAACTTTGGTCTGTACGGTAATAGAAGATAGAGAAACATGTAGAGCACAAATAGGACGTACGTAAGAAACTAAACTGCATACAGACCTGTCTCAGAAAACTGAAACAAGACTATAAAACAAGGCAACGGAACAGCACTGCCCGATGATTTTTCAAGTATTACTTCACGGTACGACCAACCATCTGTTAAATTTTCCACAGTTAAAACCGTTTTCCTTTCGGATCTTCGGGGGAACCGACACGAGTGGTTGTGTGGTAATCGGAAAAATCGGTTGCTAAAAAGGAGCCAGCATCACTTGGAAAGTACGATTAGACATCAATAGAACCAATATTAAATGTAATCGGAATATTCTTAAATAGCTCAAATAAAATTATAATTTTTACCTTCACATCTAGATAGCGCAACAGCAGAGCTATAGCTCTAGAAAGGAAAGTATTGTAATCGGATCAATTTGGGCACACGACGTTTTCACCGGATCTTGACGTTTTGACGCCTAAAGGACCCAAAAAACCGGATGAGAATTTTCCGGATGTTAATGTTCGAATGTACGCGTGTCCGGTACAGGCCTCTATATTTTCAGACCTTATATTTTCACAACTACCGGACAGATTTTGACCAAACTTTGTCAGATTACTTCTCTATATGGAACATTAATGACATTAAATTTTCATCGTAATAGGTCAAGGGGATGAGGCTGTAGAACAAGCTCACCCTCAGTATCTCGAGATTTCGCCAAATTTAGTCCATATTTTTCCTAGGCACATTTGTTAACAATAAAAAAATAGCAACATTTGCAAAATTGCACCGCCATCCCCAAAAAAAATGCTCTAAACTGCCGCTATGTTGTGATGTCACAGGTGAGCGGTAAAATTAAATAAATATTTAAAGTGTAAAAAAGTAACTCGGTCTGGCCGGGTCTCAAACTCATCGTCCGGACGACTCGGTACCTGGTGCGTTAAGCCTCCCGACTACACCGGTCTGGCGACCGTACAACTGAAATTTGTTCTATGTAAGTTTTGAAATTACATTAGTTTAATTAGTGCCGACCGTCGCCACTAGTACCGCCACAGCCGCGCAAATTAAATACGATATGTGCGCGCGCTTTAGTTTAAATAAAATTATAAATATTTAAATTAAGTTGTACGTCTATATGTGTGTAAGCCGTGCATCAGAAAAAACCCACAGTCGTAGGACTTTCTCGAAAAAGGGCTTCAGACGCGTGACGGGAAAGTCCTACAACTGTGTTATCAGTTTTTTTCTTATATCGTAAAATTATTTGTAATGTTCTAATCTATTTAAAAGGGATTTCCTACGATCGTTTAACGTCTCGCTAAATGTAAACGAATAAAGGAAAAGGAAAGAAGAGTACTTTTAATTATAATTCGTAAAAAATACACTCGTTCTTTTGACCTTAGCTTCGAGTTTTCAATTGTAACAGAACGGTATGACGGTAACAAAAGTTACAGAGAAAAAATAATGGTTTAAAATATCTTATGATTTTTATCAAATAATTAGTTTTAAAAACGGCATTAAATTGATGTAATGGCGTTAAAAGATTAATATAATTGAGCGTAAAAAGAATATTATCCGTATTCTTTTTAATTTGCGGGCATTAAATCCGATATAAAGTTTTTTTTTTCTAAAACCAAAGGTAGATGTGCAAACAGCACAGTACTTTTTATAATAGATTCAATTTCAGTTACTACGCGTAGAATAAATTCAAAACAGAAAATTCTTTACATATACATCGGTATTGTATTTTTAATTTATTCTACTACTGCGCGACATAAAACAACGACAATTTGTTTTTCCATTAAAAGATTTTAAAACGTTTAATTTAATTAAAATTTAACAAAACGATATGCACTATTATTATCGTTATTTTTTTTTTAATTTGTACGCTTTAGTGGTAGTGTGATATATTGTCGGAGAAATCATTTGTTTTATGTTGACTAAGCAATATATTGTGAATGAAATAAGTTAATTGCTTTAGCTATTGTGAGGTCAGCGATCTTACACACACATTTACACGAACCATCCACAAGCAAAGAGAACGAGAGAAAGCGCAAAACTTATTTATCGAGAGATGGGAGAAATCGGGTGACCCGATGAGAAAGATCCTGATCAGGGCCTACACGTGCGTGTGTAATATTTCAGCCGAGCCATTCTAACGATCCCTCCAGTATTTTTCTAAATTAATGAGTTAAAAACCCTTCGATTGATATCGATTTTTGATTTTTTCTTACCGTTTCCATAAAGTACATTTTCGTAGAAGCGCCACCAATAATAACTGAACTACGCTCTGCGACCAAAGTGAATACCTGAAATACCTGTAAATTGAATACGTAATCGTTTTCCTACACTTGTATTTGCTAGAGCCGTTTCCATTTGTGATGGAATGGCTGTACACGTCGGCTCTTGCAGAAATCAAAATCGGAATCCGAAGTATTTTTTTTTGTGAATTCCGAACGGTAGTTCAGACAATTTTTTTTTTTTTTTTTTAATGCCTAGCTGGATTTCCGCTGAAGCGTACCAACAACAAATAGAGAAACTGAGAGAACATCCAGCTCTATAGCATTTCTTACATCCACTTTATACTGATGTATGAATGAAGGGCATACGCAGTCTTTTAGTTTACTTTAATATATATTTTTTAACCGACTTTCTCTGAAAGTAATAATACTCATTATTTATTGAATATGTTAATTGCAAGGGCTTGTAGTAGTAATATGTAACGGGACAGTAAATGAGCATATTAATAAAAACAACACTAAGTAGAACAGAGTTAAACAATTAATTTTTTTTCAGATTAAAAAAAAAATATTTATAAAAACATGAAATCAGCGATTATAAAAATCAGACGACCTTTGTTGAAAATAATCTGATTTATTCTGTTTAGAAAAGAATCGATCGGTTTTACACGTTTCTTTAGCGATATTTTTAAGATTTTTAATTCACCATATAAGCTTGCAATTTGTTCATGGGAACGTACGGGAATAGAAATTAAAATAGAAATTTTTTAGGTAATGGAAAATTTCACGCTGACTAGATTCGAATCCGGAATTTTCCGGATGAAACGCTGAAACCATGCTACTTTGCCACGGAATTTGGTAATCGCGTTATTACTATGAAACCAACCTTATTGTGACTACACTACTTCTCAATTTTTCCTCTGTCCTGCAGTTTTCTTTTTCCAGGTGCCCATTTTTTCACGATTACCCAGAGGTTTTCACTGAGATTGATATCAGAGAACGGTCCTGGATAGAATACCTCTACAATTTCATTCAGCTGTTGAATAAATTTTTATTAGTTTATAAGTGTAATTCGGTGCTAAGTCATTCTAAAAGATAAAACTTTGTTAAAGTTTTATATAAAGCTTTAACAAAGTTTTATCTTTTATAGGTGTCCTGTCGCTCCACACTGTAAGATATCCTTATATTTTTCACCATCTTCATAGGATATAATGATAAATATATATATATATATATAATCTACAAAAAGCAGCCCCAAATTATATTTTTTAATTTATGCTACAATGAATGCATGTGTTTTGATCATAGTTTCCCTTAAACTCAGAACGAACTGCGTTGTCTTGCCTCGAACAATATAATAAATTTCATTTGAAAAAAATTACTATTAGCAGACCAGTATTTATACTTTTTGTTCAGGTATAGTCAATATTTATCATATTTTAGTTAAATATTAATTTAATTCTAAGCAATCCTGATCAGCTTCGGGGAAGACACCTTCCACCACCCTTCCGTTCAGAGCTCTTATAGGCTTTACGGGAGGTCATCTTCGAAACCTCGGGTTTTTGACATACGGGCTCGTCTTCAAAGCTCCTCCTGCGGCAATCAGTTGAATCATGCACTTGAACCTAAGCTGCACCTAAAAGTTTGTTTTCTGAGGCTGTAGTCTAGGTTTTCCTCAGAAGCTTTCCATTACCTTTTTAAAATGTATTAATTTTTCTTCAAAGTTTCTTTTTTTCTTTAAAAAAAAAAATTGGGGCCAATCACTTTCAAATTGCAGTTATCGTGTCCACAAGAAAGCGAAATATATATATATATATATGTACATATAAACTTTTGAACTGACGGTGGTTTTGAGGACTGGAGGATGTGAAACGCGAAGATATGTCGAAATTTTCCGGAAGTCGAATCATAATACCCATTACAACAGAGAGCTTTCTTATGAAATCTACCTACAAAATTAGCTATCTGAACGGTTAGTAATTTAACTAAGAAAAAACCCTTAAGAATCTTTAACAGTGTAAATAAATTAAAATTCTGGAATCAAACGCGAATTTTTACAGGTAGAAAAAAACAAACACTATCAGTCTTGTAAAGAAAATAGTATGAAATAGAATAGAAAATTTATCCGATTGATAAAAAGAAGTCTTAAAAGTAAGTATATAAATAAAACGCAACACCCTCTCTCGTTATGAGAAGTCATCGGAAAAAAACAAGGTGAAGATCTCCATTTGGATTGATTGGTCTTCGGCTTATAGAAAATTAAGGTAACTTATTTTTTCTTTACATACTCATAGCAAGTTTGTATTGTTTATTTTGTTTTTTATTTTATAAACGCTAGTGAAAATACTTGTCATTGTAAAATTTTATTTTTTAAGTAGTTATATTATACATTTTTACGTTTAAGTCTGCACTTTTAAAATATTTTTAATATTTCCTTTATTACTACTGATGATATGCTAATAATTGATATGCGCATTTTTTTTCTTTTATAGAATTTCTCCTTTTATTTTTTATTTAAAATTATTTCTTGATCCCGTTCTCGTAATTACTTCGTAATAGATTTAGGTTAAACAGAAGTGGATAGTTTTTTGTACCTTGAATAAATTAAGCAGCCTAAATATGTTATTCCATAATGGACGATTTAAAGTTCAAATGACGACAATCAAATATTATTTCCGCCGTAATATTTTATTTAATAAAGTCGGCATTAGTTCTATAAGTAAAAATACTAGTAAACTAATTTTTTTTTCATAAAAGGGTTTTGCCGTACGTCAGTAGTTTAAAACTTAGGCAATATGTCAAACTCAAGCGGTTTAAATAAAAGAAAAAGATAACATCGTTGTCTAGAGTTACAGCTAAAAAAAAAAAAAAAAGAATAAATTCAAGTGAGGATAAAACCAACCGCAAGTAACTGTAGTAAATCAAGTAATTTATACCTAACAACAAAATCCTTATTGATTGTTTAACGTAAGTTCTAAGTCTTCCTTCTGCCTTGAAATAATCTCTACATTTATCACTTTTTTTTAAATATAGATTTCTTTTTTTCTTTTATCTATTTACTTATTACTTTAATTTTGAAATTATATCACCTCCACTCAAGATTTAAGTCAAATTACATTTTGGTAGTTTGTTTTATCTATTCAGGAAAGGCTGACCTTTCCTGAGGTAGTGCTTTAATTGGATCCCAACGATCAAATTACATATGTATACATGTATTTATATATATGTAGCGAGTGATATAGAAAGAGAAGAAACTGGCAATTTAAATCAAGTTAAAAAAAATAACTGTACTTTTTACTGAAATTGAATTGCAGTTTAAATAACAGATTTTTCAATAATAGTGCTAATCATATTCTCAGCAGAGAAGTTATAATTTTATTTTTATTTACACTGATTTTTATCATTAATTATTGCAAAAAAAAAATATGACGTCCATAATTATAAAATAACTTTAATTTCGATCGTGATAATTCAAACTGTACATAATGTAAATCATTCTGATCCCTAATTATTGCCGATTTTTAAACACAAGATAATTAACGGATGTAAATTAAAAAGACAGAAATGTATACGTATATCCAGTTTTAATTGTACACCATTATACTTGGAAATACTCAGTTTTTTCCTGTTCCCATAACGAGGTACCATTATCAGCGCCTGGACACAAAATTACTACTGTAAATGATTAAAAATAAAAAAAAAACCTTAAAAATTAAAACGATGCAAAACTCCTATGCAATATTCTAAGCGCGAAAAAAAGCCAAAGTAAAAACCGTATTAGAAATTTAACATAAAACAATAAAGTTGCCAAACGTCAAAAGGCAAAAACATATTGCAGTTTTAAACAAATATTTGAAATCCAGATATACGGCCTTAAGAAATCGTAAGACATTAGATAACATCGATATATTGTCGCCTGAGATATTTCGGATGTTAGCCCCCAGTTTAAACTTCCGATACGCGATGTCGCATAATAGACGAAGTCCACAAGGATGTGGCGCACCGTTAGTTGACAGTCGCAGCGAACACAGACGAATGCAACGGTCTGATCCACGAGGTGTTCACGAGTAAATTTACTGTACCCTATTCGCAAAAGGCAAATAGTATCCTCTTCTCGAAGGTTATTCCCGCACGAGGAGCTGTACGGTGACACGTTGTTCATAACTAGACGAAGTTTATCGTCGACGGTAGCATTCGATTCACTTTGCTACTCGTCTTGAACCACCCTCTTCAGAAAAGAGACAAGAGCGTTCGAAACAACCGCTTAGTGAAAGGAGGCTGCAAACAGGCCTCTTTTGGCGTACGATCAGCGCTTATTGCCCGAAATTCCAATATGACTAGGGATCTAGTAAAACTCTCGCTCATATTACGCCGAATCACTTCAAAGATAACAGCCTGTATATCACAGAGAATAGTATGTCGTGACAATAGCGTGTCGCTAATCGCCTGCAAGACACTCGTGGAATCTGAAACGGACAAGTACGTTTCGGAATTTTGGGAATATTTAAGGTATTGTTAATAGCGCACAGCTCCACGACGAAAACACTGGCGATGCTGGAAAACCCATGTATGTTCTATTGGCAACCGTAAAAGTACAATCGAAAGAATTATCGTGTCTGAAGCCGTCTGTATAAACTGTAGCATCAGGATTACCGCTATTTGCAATATAAAAAACGATTCTCATAGGATTCCCGGATTCGTGTTATCTTGCTCGACTAAAGCAATAATTCACGAAGGAAGGCCGCCAAGGGAGATAATAACGCTGAGTAACAGGAGGTACTGGAGCTAACTGTATATTAGACAACAAATGCCGATGAGCTCTGACGGCTAAAGGAGCAGTAGATCTTGGCCGTTCCTCATATCGATTAAATGCCGGTTGGATAGCAGCGCATCAAAGGAACGATGATTTTGTTGCGCTTTAATGCGAGCCACATACGGGTTTGATATTTGGTTTTGTGAATTTCAAAGAGACGGTTCACCACTGTGCACTAGTACATTTACCACGGGTCTTGAGCGAAACGCACCTGTAGCAGGACGGATAAATGAATGATGGACTGCATCGAACATCTTTAGAGCGATAGGCCGGGCGGACAAATAAGCCAAGCATCCGTAATCTAAGCGGGAACAGATCAGAGTTCGGTAGAAGCGCAACATTACTACAGTGACACCCGCTTAGCTTCTTTTTACGCAGGCCTTTATTTATAAATAATTGTATTATTCGTAAACGAAAATTCTAAAAACGTTCAATTACGTTAAGATGTTTAAAATAATCTTACGTCAGTGACGATTAATTAATTTTAACCGACCGTACACGAAACAAAACATATGACTTGAAATACTGAAATACTACTTAAAATATACATCGTTACATTACATATTTCGGAATAACTTAATATTATAATATATTCAGAAATCGTCTTTACATATAATAAATATATAAAAGTAGTCAAATGTAGCTCATTAAAAGTAGTCAAATGTTTCAAAAAGTTTTTTTGGTTTCACAGTTAGTATAGCAGGTATAGTCTATAACATAACGTAACTATATCTCACAATTTTCATTGAAATCGGTTCTACCGTTAAATCAATTATCGTATTGGCCTCTCTCAGAATACAATTTTAATACTTCTGAACCGTATTCTATACTGTTATTTCTAAATTAGAAGTCTTCTATTGTTTAACGTACAACGTGTTGAAACTTCCGTATCTGATTATTGAACCAAAAAAAAGATTCCGTTCTTAAAAATATTTTTAGAAATGACTTTTGCATAAAAAGTAAATAATTAGAAATAGAAATGACGAGGTATTAATAATGGAATGAAACAAAAGTATATCGATATCGGCTCAAATTCCAGTCAAGGATATTGCCCTCCAACTGCTACATTATTATATTAGCTGTCTGCTACAAAGCTTTTAATTTTTTTTTTAAATTGATTGTTTTTTTTTGTTTAAATTTATTTCTTTAATCTAATTTTTTAAATGAAAAAAATGAAATTTTGTTTTTAATATAATAATCCTGATAACGTGTGACAATGGCATTTCTTATGTTCTAGTCCATTGTTTACTACGGTGATATTAATTTATCATGTGAATCCTTGAAATAATAAATCGGATCTTGTATAATATACATTTTTTTTTTTTCAGCCATCCCCTCAGTCACTGGTGCTTTCACCTTGACGTCAGGTTATGCTATTTTTTATACATTTATATATTTTTTTTAATAAACAGACAAGAATTAAGTATTTGACCGAAAAGTGTATGCGATCTCAACTGTGTCTGTTAATTTAGAAGACGTTTTTTGTTATTTCTATACTTATAAATTTCATAACGTTCAAGTGTATTAGGAGCGGTTATTTTTTGTGTATATGTAGAACAATAAATTCTAAGAAGGGTTTTCAAGTGTTAATTTTATGAACAATGAATACTTGAAAATCCTCCACAGCAACGTAGAGTCAACGTTAGCTAATGACCTTAAAGTCACAAACCAGAAATCTACTCCCATTAAGCACAAATTTTTTATTTTAATTATACACACAAAAAATCACTTGATGATTGTGAAATGTATCGATTTGTAAAAACATACAACTATATAATAAATGAACGCACAGCTCGAATTACACTTTTAATACGTATCTGCTTAAAGAACAAACACTAACAATAATATCGACTGACGCCGATGCGAAAACAGCGGTATCAGTCACTGAAAATAGTTGTAAAGATGAGTGAAAATTTTTTGAAGTAATTTTTAAAAATCCTTTATTATACAATTCGATTCCGTTTGCAGTTACAAATCTTTATTTTTTAAATTATTAATATTTAATTGTCTCCAGCAAATTCCGTGATTTGACTGTAATTTCATTACGTGATAATTCTTGATTCTTGCGTAGATGGATCGCGGAACCACCTGCTGCCATTCTATTTAAAACTTTAAAGATTACGAAAAGATTATTAAATTACTTCGTAAAGGTAAACAGAGAAATTATATTTTTCTGTTCTAATATTATATCGGTTCAAATTAAAATTTAATAGCGAGTGATCGTATCACGTTAACAACTACTGGATTAAGTTACTAACTATACTACGTTTAGGGATGCAAACTATTTACATCTATCGATGGAATTATCAGTATTGTTCCGTTTGCAGTGATGAGTCTGAAACATAAAAATAATAATCCTCACATGATTATTAATTTTGTAATTTAAAAAAGATATCTTCAGAAGAAAAAGTAAACTAACATCATAATTTTAAGTTTACAATTTTCACATGTTTTAATCACAAAAACCTTACATGATTCCCATCACAAAACTATTAAAACCCTAACAAAAAAAAAACACACACACACATATATATATATTTTTTTTTGTTAGGGTTTTAATAGTTTTGTGATGGGAATCATGTAAGGTTTTTGTGACATATGTATATATATATATATATATATATTACTTATCGAAAAGATAGCGCTATAGGACTGGCAGCGAAATTATTGTAATCGGTCCAATTTGGGCATAAGCGGTTTTCGCGGATCTTTACATTTTGACACCTTAGGAACCAAAAAACCGAATGGAAATATACCGGATGTTAATATTCGAATGTACATGTGTTCGGTACTGACCTCTAAATCATCTTAATTCAATCCAGAACTACTGGACGGATTTTGACCAAACTTGGTTAGATAATATGGGGGGCATTGATGCCGTTAAATTTTCAACTTAAAACGTCAGGAGAATGAGGCTGTAGAGCAAGGTCACTCTCAGTAGCTCGAGATTTCACATAATTAATGTCATACTTTTATCAGATTAATTTATTAACGATTAAAAGATATTTGCAAAATCGCATCCCCACCCCAAAAAATGCTGTTGCAGTCTGCTATGTTGTGACGTCATAGGTGAGCGGTAGAATTAAATAAATGAATTTATAAACTATAAAAAAGTAACTCGGTCTGGTTGGATCTCGAATTAGATCGCCTGGTCGACTCGGTAACTGGTGCGTTAAGTCTAGCGGCTACCACCAATCTGCCGATCGTACAAGCGAATTTTGTTTTATGTAAGTTGTGAGATTACATTAGTTTAGTTAGTGCTGACCGTCGCCGCTAGTACCGCCGCACCCGCGCGAATTAAATACGGCATGCGCGCGAGCTTTAGTTATAACCATTGAATTAAATAAACAAAAAACAACCATATTTAAATAAAATTAAAAATATTTTTAATTTAATTGTGTGTAAGTCGTGTATCAGAATCAGCGCACTATTGTAGGACTTTCCCATAACGTGGCTAAAACCGCGTGACAGTAAAGTCCTTCAACTGTGTTTTCAGCTTTTATTATACATATATATATATATATATATATATATATATATATATACATTTTTTACAAAGGAAGACGGTTGTTTTAAATAATCATTTTTATTTAATAAAGTACACGAAATTTAAAAATATCAGCAGTGTAAATCATAGGGACTGATGATGAAGATACCTACGAAAACGTGTTGTTCATAAATAATAATAGAAAATGAATTAAATAAAAGAGTATTTTCCTGGTAATTTATTATTTAGAATAGATTTATTGATTTTTACGTTTTATATATAAACAGAAATATATATACCTTTAATAATTATTTTTCTACGTATTTTATCCCGGTTTTATAAAACTTATTAAAATGCAAAAGAAAAAATACGAATAAACAGATATACGATAGTAATAAAAAAGAATACTCAAAAGTAAGGATAATAGTCGAAAGAAAACAATAGAAAGAAGTTGTTTACTCCAGCACACAACTTTAACTACTATTTTTAGCTTGAACTTAAATAAGTCAGTCGTGTTGAAATGCAGCAAATATTTCATTTTATCTTTTAGTTGTACTTACTTGATTTAAAGTTACGATAAGAATATTTCATTAAGATTATTGGTATTTATTTGTCTGACATTTAAGATGTCTTATTGAACTCAAACATCTTTAACCTTCAAATAACCTTTAGAGGTTAACTAATAATATGTTTAAATACCATTAATAAATAATCAACGATTTGTTCATGTAATGTACAGAATAAAGATCACAGGAGATGCTTCTTTACAGTGTTAGATATTGATTTTTAAATGACATCAGCAATCGACACAATCTAAACCGTTTATAACGACATATCTCGGCTTTTCCAACTCGATCTATAGGTCTCTTCAAAAATCCCGAAGACTAATGTTGTAGTAAGCTGCTTATATCTATTACAGATTAAACGACATATATCGCTTTTGAGGATCAAAGTTTTGTACAATATTAATAAAAAAAATAATTTTAGATAATAATTTTATTTATTATAATGCATTATAAAATAATGTATAATTATATTAAAATATTAATAAAAAATTACAATTGTACAGATATCTTTTAATTTTTTTTTTCTTCCCTGCTCTCTTGGGCCGGGTCAAAAATCAAGCATTACTCAGCCCCTCAGCCCCTCAGCCCAGGAGAGTGTCCTTGCGACTCTAATGAGCGTCCCCACCTACCACCGGCAGTACGTCCGGCATGGCAGGTCGACTCACCAGCTCCGGATCTTTTCCTTACACCTTGTCTCTGCCTCTAATCGCTAAGGCCAGGAATACCGGGCCGCCATGCCGTTCCCGGGCTCTGCCCCAGCAGCCGGGTCTCGGTCTTTTTTCCCTAAAGTACTCCTCCCACTTCTTGTAATCCACTTCCTTCGCTCGTATAATCTCAGCCACGAATTTTTCTATTGTCAGCCATTTCTCTTTACTTCTCAACATATACTTTGTTATAGTTTCCGGGGTAATTTATTTTACGTTATGTCTGGCTTCTAGATCATCCCGACGTGCATATTCACATCCTCCAGACCCGTTTTCACTTGCTGGACGAGGTCTGCATAACTAACACCAGCCTTCTTGATCGTTACTAGAGTTGTCGGAGGCCCCTGCTTCATTTCCGTCTGCCTCCTTTATCGAAAAGGTAAAGGGACCATATTTCCTCTGATTTATCTTCTCGTCTGGTCCAGAACTCTAATATCTTGGAGAATTTGTCTCCTAGCTCATCACTGGGGACACAAAACCGTAGTTTACCAGCCTCCGCCTTCCTTACCTTTGTGAGGGCCTTTATAATATGCCTCACCTTGTCTTCATTGCTTTCATCCACAACTACGGCAAATACTGTAGTTCTGTCTTCATCTGCATTTTCTGGATGGAGATACTCTACGAGAGTCCTTAACTACTGAGCCGCTAGGTATGACGGTTCCCGTACTCAACTTGTCTTCCATACTCAGCGCCATCTCCCGCATATAAACTTCTTTGCCGTTGTTTTCCAAAAACCAAGAAAACTTTAGTTCCATCGTCCGTCGCTGGAGGTGTACCTCGAGTGAATTCTACTGTCTGGAATCTGTCCCGCCATCGGGTCCCTATTACTGCTTCTATATCTTCCATCGTACATGAACTCGGTACTTTATCTATTTTTTTCACTTAACTTCGTTCTGACTCACCTCTAGTATCTGCGTTCCTTTGTCGTCAGTGTCTTTAGCCACGACTGATAGCCCACGGACAATACCGACCACGTCTCTGACGCTGTCTCTGAGCGTCGTAGCCAGGCCTCTTACCAGTTCGCGGTCATAATTCCCCTTTCATTGAATGACATCAAACTGTTGACAACCACCATTAACCTATCGCAATTACCCGTGGCCGACAGGCTCCCTTCTGCCTCTGAGAAGGCTGTACCCCGCCTCTTCTTCACGCGAGAGGGCTAATAGTTGTAGGAGGTACATTGGTCCCCTCCGGCTCCACTGCAGGCGCTTGTACAATAGCTTTCTTGGTCGAAGCCTCAGACGGCTCAATCCTTTCGTCGCGGGATACAAGGTATCCTCCAGCCGGCTCATCAACACCCCGGCCTGACCAAGATATCCCCCTGGCCCCCAAGGAGCCCACCCCAACGCTCTGCAGAAGACACTTAGTCGCTCACACCACGATCCGTCTCGCCGGTACTCACCTCGAGGCTCAAACAACTACGCCTGGTGCCCCGATGTAAGGCATCCGACTTTTCCAACGCCTTATCCTTCTTCCTAGGCATATAAACAGAAAGAAAAAGAAACTCCAAACCGAAGATAATTAAATATTATCTTAACTTAAGGTAAAAAAAGTTGTTTACATATAAAACAAACTTAGCAACGCTAGATTACCAAAAACAACTTCTTAAACTGTAATTAAAAAATAACAAAAAACTTCAAAAGAACACAACAAAATAATAACAATACTAATAAACCAACACAAACAAAAAAACGGAACAAGAAATTCAACAAACCTTAACAAAAAGACGGAGCGGAAAAAATGCAACCATGTGTTACTCGATCTCGACATCTTTCAATAATTAAACTGCAATATAAAATATAAGTACGTACATTTCTTTTTTGTATATAAAGTTAAACTATACTTGTACGCTTTTTATTTAAAATACCATTCCGTCGATGGTAACGTCTCATTCTTTGATCAGGGGATCCCGGGTTCAAACCCCGCTCGGTTATGGCATTTTTCATAGGCTACGAAGTTTCGCCTAGTACATTATATGTAGTATACCATTATACAGTGCGTTCAGAAAATTTGCAGTGCACTGGAATTATGAGAGCGTAACGACGAAACTTTCTTAATTATTACTTTGTATTTTACAATAACAGATATTATAATAAATGGAATAGTTTATAAAACGTACTGAAAATTGCCTCCTCCTAACCTACTACTATTACTGGAATGACTCATACGTATGCCGTTATTGCGGTTTTTAGTTCGTCAATGGTGCGTGGTCTGCTCCGATACACTGTTTCGCTGCCCCCCGGTAGAAACTAATCTAGGGGAATCAGATCGGGTGATCGTGCAGACCGAAAACGAAATTATTCGTTCAGCAAAGACGTTTCATAAACATGTCATCGACCTGTTAGCTCTGTGGCTGTAGCGCCATCTTGTTGGAACCAACCGCGACTGATTTCCACTTCTATTAACCGACTAATGAATTTTGGTAAAAAAAGCAAAATAACGATCACTATTAACTGTATTTTCAAAAAAAGGTTGGACCCACAATGCGCGTTCTACTCGCACCGACCCGACTCCAATTTTCTCTTCGTGTAAAGAGTGTTCGTATTATTCACCGGGATGTGTTCGACCACAGTCGGATACTTTTTGAATTAATCTACCCTCGCAGATGAAACCACGCTTCATCTGTAAAAAACTAATGTCGAGGATACCTCCGAAAATTTTGCTCGATAAAATGTTTTAACCGTTGAAAATAAGTTAGTCTTTTGGTATAATCTGTAGGTTTCAGATCCTCAACACACATTACTTTGTAGAAGAGAAGTTTCGGTTATTTTCTTACAGCTTTATGTGCCGTTGCAAGTCCGATACCTTGCTGCCGTAGCAACCGAAATATTAAACAGTTTCTGTTAGTTTAGTTTAGTGGTACTCCGCTTCGATCAACGTCTTCAACAGAGTTTGTTGCCGGAAGTCGTTCGATAAGAGTTGAAACTGTATTACGGTGAGTAACAGGAGTGTTTGGAAACTTTTCAGAAAGCTTGCGCTTTACTAAATCGTATACTTGTTACCTTCACGAAAGACGTGTTCGACGAGAAAAATACGTTCCTCTGTAGAAAGAAAGGTTACGTTTCTCGCAACTATTGATTTCGATAAATGAACCGACATGAAAGGAAGCGCGATCGATCACAACTCAACAACTGACGGCCAGGTTTATTACTGAGCAACGCCCAACAAACTCGCAGGGCAACCGACCTAACGCCGAAAGAACCAAATGCACCACATAATTCTAAAGCGTACTGCACAACATTTCAACGACTTCCAAACGCACTGTACATTAGATACTGTATTATAGTATATAAACACCATACTAAACTTATTAAATATGAATTTTTACATAATAACAACTACAAAATAACACCGTATTATCTAAAAAGTCATAACGTTGTTGTTTCATTTTATTAGACTACGGTATCCGCACGTACAGAATTTTTTAACTAAAAGTTTTAATTTTTTATGCTAAAATCACAATATTTCAAGAAATCAGAAATCCAGAAGTATTTATTTTTTTAACCGCGCAAGTATGCTTTTTTACATTGCATTTTTAAATGCTAATTAATATGCTCGAGAAAAATTTTCATAAATTCCAGTACCCTTTAAGATTTAAAGCCAAACTATCTAAAGATTGCAAGAAAACTAACATAAACGTTGCCTATAAACCATACGAACTGTACCTGAACCAACAGGTATTATTAAACTATTTTTATTAATAATAAATTAATGAATTTTCATAACGCAATCAGTAACTAATAAGAGAGATAGATACATAATACAAAAAAAGTAATTATATAACTAGTAATTGACCTTCCACGTAAGATAGCACGAAATATTTTTATTCAAATCAACCAGTCCGTCAAAAAAATTTCTGGCTTCTATGAAGTATTACTCGCTTTCGGCTAATCTTTCTTTTTAAAAATTTGTACATCTAAACTTTAATCGGTAAAACCGATCAGAATATAAAATGAGATGAAATACATTTGACCGTAATATAAAATCAGGAGTATTAAAACTAAAATATAGCCTATCAAATCATCGTTTGTTACTAATAAAATAATATGAATAATGTAAAACAATATTTAGAAAATAAATTACTTCCAGTTTATAAACGTATTTGTATTTACCAACCGTCGGTTGAAGCAGCGAAGCTTAGAAGTAAACGAAAATCATTAGTACGATATCAGCACGGTACGGTACTTGAAATTATCTCTTCCAAACTATTCGCTTAGAAGCTTAAAAAAAATGTAAAAGCTTATTTAAAAAAATTTAAAGCTAACAATAGATATTTATAGATATCAATCAGCAGTCAAGTTAAATCAGTTTCAGACAATCTGCCTCGCTATAAAAATTAATAATAAATAATTTAGAATATTAGGAAATCTCAATTTTTTTTTGCCACCATAAAAAAATTTCAATGTGTTTTTTCTGTATTTGTATTTGGATCTAGACCCGTAACTATCCTTCGATTGAAATTTCCTAAGATATCACAGAAATTGCTTTTTTATTATTTATTAAAATTAAGTATTAATTATTATACATTTAATTAACCAAACCGTAGTAATTCAAATAATTGTCTAATATGTGATAAAACGTTTAAATAATTTATTTCATTCCGACGCGTAACAAAAAATTAAATAGATGAAAAAAACAATAAAATATTCAAAATGAAAATTTTCTTTGTTTATATAAATGTCAGTAACTTCAATCTCGTATTTCACTTTCATTTACCGACTGTAACATCATCTGTTTATTCTTGCTTACAGGTATTTGTCGAAGAAAAAACGAACAGAAATAAAATAAAAATATTGTCAGGCTTTTTTGGGAATTAATGTCAATCAAATAAGAGACAAATACAGATAAATAAAGAATACCCTCGAGTAGAATAACATGTTAAAATAAAATAACAAAAATTTCAACTTTCCCCGAGCTGCTTCTGATCCATCATTGTCACCGTATATAACGCCACTCTCACTTAATAAAACACAGTCGAACTCGCACTTTTGTTTTGTTAATTTTTACTTCGTAATTAATACATCTGCGTAGAATTCTTTCCTTTCTTTGCATGTTCATATTAAAAAAAATATTTTCTTCTCTCTTAACAAGGCCCTCTTAACTCTAATTTAAGTTCCAGTTTATAAGTCTTAAATAACGTTCTGTAAAATCGTTTTGGTTTTACTCGCATTAAGCCGAGTATTTTTAATGTATATGTGCGTATTTAATAATAAATAAAAATAAAATTATTTCGGTAGAAAACGACAAACATATACATTCCGTAAAGTAAATATTTAGTTTGCTTCTGAAGTGACATCAACTGCTAAAAACTGCCAACCACACATCGGGAACTGCATCAACTTAATCCAATTTGGGATAGGGATATTTGTGAGAACTTATATTCGTCTTATATTCTTCCTTGTCTTAAGTTTCAAAAATTTCCGAGTTAAATTGTTACTCGACGAATTTTCTTAGGTATTTCGGCTAAAGATGTTCCTGCTATTTTTGCATTTCAACTTGTTTCTATAAATAAATTACTCGCATCACTGTACTATATTTATGTAAGTATTTATAATAAAAATAGAATAATCTAAAAATGATTCATATTCAGCATTTTAAACAGACGGATCACGGAGAAATTTTTTTTAATTTTATTTCAACAGTATTGATAATTTTGTTTCGATAAATATTCAGCAAATATTCGGCAAATAGATGAAGAAAGAAACATTTGGAAAAATATGGTTAAAAGAAGAGACAGACTTATATGCCACATACTAAGGCATCCTGGAATAGTCGCTTTAATATTGGAAGGACAGGTAGAAGGGAAAAATTGTGTAGGGAGGCCACGTTTGGAATATGTAAAACAAATTGTTAGGGATGTAGGATGTCGAGGGTATACTGAAATGAAACGACTAGCACTAGATAGGGAATCTTGGAGAGCTGCATCACACCAGTCAAATGACTGAAGACAAAAAAAAAAAATATTCAGCAGTAAAAATAATAGAAAAAACGAGGAAATGAATTCGTAAAACGCGAACGAAATCCAAACACGTTTCTGGTCACGGAAATATGTTTTAAAATATCATTGCCGAAAACCGATTATTTATCAAGTTCTTTGTAAATGTATAAATTAAAAATTAAATTGAAATATTTATTTAGTCGTGTGCTGGCTAACACTCGACTAAATTAGTCCGTTTTTCTGATGAACTTAAGAGATAAAGTTTCGTAAAATGAAATAACCACGAATAGAAACCCAGATCCTTGTGATGAAAGCAAAGATAATAGCAATTCGCCGCGGAGATCGACGTATTATAAATTCTATAGAAAAATAGGAAGGTTGATAAAACGTGGTCATCCAATAACGTTATAAATAACTGTTTATCTGCTTTTTATAATGATTCAAAATATACGATTCCAGTCGATTGTCAGACGATCGGCTGGGATCATTCATTCGTCTACTCTTCTCCGATTCACTTCGTTTCACTTTCGTTCTTCATTCGCTTCACTTACTTATCAAATACTATAATGAAACGGGGTCATTATTCAAATAAATTAATGGAACGGTAGATTAGATTTTTTACCGTTCAATTCTAACTAAAAATAAACGAATCTCTGAGGTGTAACATTTTAGGCAACCGGCTATAAGAAGTAAAATTAATTTTCAGTTCTTTACAACGTAAACATACGGTTAAAATGAAGCACGTATGCGATAAATTGTTAAAAGCGTTCAAAAATTAATTTACTTTAGACAACCGATACGATTACAAAAAATTGATCAAATTTTTTGTAGTAATTTATGAGAAAAATGATTACAAAAACAGCAGGTCAAGATCGACTGTATTCCCCTGCCCCTTTCCATTTGTTTAATTTGAAAAGGGTTAGGGAAAAGCTTGTTCGTATTTTAATCCAAAAGTAAAAAAAAAAAAAAAAACATTTTTTTATTTGAAATGAAATTTATTAATCCATGTAAGGTTTTGGTCGATCATCTTTTACCATTTTTGAGGTAAAACCGCCGTAATACCTCTGCGTTTTCTGGATACGAAACTGTGATAATTTTCACGGGCCTCTTTCAAGCCAACCTTATACCATCGAGAAAATTCTGTAAAGACAGAAATAAAAGATAGCTGACAGCGCAAAGTCAGTGTTCTACGGTGGATTCATCAAAACTTCCCGGTCAAGTCCTCCCAATTTTCAGCGGGTCACCAAAGACGTGTGGGATCCTCGTTATAATGGAAGATGACATCTTTCCTATTACTCAATTTTGATTCCTTAGTATAATTTTTCCAGTTTTTGTAATAGAGGTAAACCTCGCTTTGATCACCATTTTTTCCGAACACTACTATCAGACGCGATACATTTATCATCGCTCGTAGTGAGCCGTTTCAAAAACGGTTCGATTTCGTTCCGTTACAGCAGCGATTCGCAAATGCAAATTCGATCGGTAGATTTTTCATTATTAAATCATGCGACACCCAAAATCGATTTTTTTGTATCCAGCCTTCTTAAAATGTTTTACTATCGACGTTTAGTTTGTTACCGATATCAGAACGCTAACTTGTCTCCCCTATCTATTTGCATGATTTCATCGACTTTTCGGTCATCGGCCTACTAGAAAATCAACATCATCAAAATTTTTCAGATTGAAAACGCTTGAAAACCTTTGCTCCACACGTATTGATACTGAATCATATTCATAAACGTCACAAATTCTTTAACAGCGTAACTCAAATTCTTCCCTTTTGTGTACGAAAATTTCAAAACATATCGAACTTTTTTATCGCTCATTTTCAAGACGCAATAACTTTGAAATAAATATACTATTATAATCATTACCTTTCTAAAAACAGTTAGCGATATGCCACCTTCAAAAAGCACGAAAGTGTTGCTAGATTTGATCAATATTATCAGAATTACACAATCCTAAAGCCACATACCGGGAGAACACGAAGAAACATTTTCTCCAAACCAAAGATTTTGAAATCCTTTAAAAACGGATTGGAGTCACCAACTTCATACTGAAATCGACGTATTTACATATAAATAACTATTCAGATAATTTTTTTTGCTATAGTTGCGCTGTTGTTAGAAGTAATCGTACATGAAGTACACAGAACGGTGATGTAACCGAATTTCTTAAAATGAAAGGGAGCCTGTAAATAATTAGATTTGAAATAATGATATACTGTGTATACCCTTTAATAAGTCTACGAGAAAATCGGTACCAGCTAGTCACCGACCAACTCTTCTGTCTTATATCGCGTATCCTACAAAACGCTATTAAAAGCAAATGGAATCGTTATTTTTAACCAGGTGCCAACGAAATTCAGTTCTGTTGTCGATAAATATTTTTCTTACTGTTAAAGTGTAACGAAAAATTAACGAATATTTCAAGTAGTGTTGTTTCACAGGTCATTAGATACCCGTACAAATTTTTATATTATAGATTTGCTGTTAAAATGTAAAAATTATCAGGTGAAATTGTCTGGACATGCATAAATTGGTCAAATTCCAGTCGATCAATAGACACTAAGAAAAATTAATAGCATCCCTTTTAATAAGATTATTACGTTCCAGCCAATCAAACACCGAGTTTATCTAACTCCTCCTATCTCAGTTCATTACGCTTTTCTTTGAAATTCTTAGAAAATACAGTAGAATCATCGTTAGAAGGAACACGATTGAAAACACTATTATTAAAAATGTGTTTATTCTTAGTAGGGTGGCGGGGGGACCGCGGGAATCGGTTACATAAAAATGTATTAAGTGTGATGTTAAAAAAAACGTGTTATTGTTTTTATCTACTATATGTACGTATTACGTGAAATCAGTTCTTGAAAAAGGACGTTGTAAGGAATAAGCAATTCTTCATATCTTTTCCTATAAGTAATATGAATAGCGCTATTCTTTTTGCATTAATCTTTTTGCCGGTTATGTGGCTGAATCTATTGAAACGTACGAATAATTAAAATACGAACTCATCCGATGAGATCTTTATTAAAACTTATTGACATTTTAAAGCGACTGAATATGATGCGATAAAAAAATTTCGACGAATCGCCTGCTAAGTTGTGTTACCAAGTTTGTTCAAAAACCATTACTTATTCGTTCAGAAGAATAAAAATGGAATCAAATCATTAGTGTAAAATAAAAAATCTGATGTGGACACCACATTACTTCCTTGCACTCCTGTTAAATTACATATACACTTTTTTTTTTAATAAAAAGTACATAAAATTTTACCTCGTTAATAACTTCTTATATTTTCTTACGTCTTTTCTTTTTTATTGTTATTACTGAATTACATTATTTATCGTAAATTTTTTTTACAATCAGATGTTAATAATTATTAATAAATCAATATATTTAAATTAAAAAAAAACGTTAAAAAAATGAGATGAATTCTCGAAGGTACATCCTTCCCTTGTAAGATACAAATATCGCATTAATTAAAATTATATTGGGCAATTAATCTGGCACCAATGAAAATAAGGACCACTTATGATGTACCGTTGAAAATCTCTCGAAGAGGGCTTATTACTGCAGTTTAGAAAAAGTTCAAAATCCAAACTGTTTTGGATTTTGGGCTTTTTGGACACTTTTGGTCCAGTCGATTGCAATCAAAAGGGGACGTGCACAACTTTATGTTACAACAGTCCTAAATCCAAAATTTCAACATCCTACGGCTAATCGTTTTTTAATTATCCGAGATACGTACAACATACATACGTATGTACAGATTTCACGCCGAAACTATTCAACATGGATTCAGGGATGGTCAAAATGGATATTTCCGTAGAAATCTGAAAACCAAAATTTTTCGAGATCACAATACTTCGTTTATTTCGTAAAAGGAAGTAAAAATGACCGATTGTTGTAAATTAATAATTATTTTCATTAAGACCTATTTAAAAAGAAAAGAGATAACCGATTTTTTTTTAATGTGCATACCCAGAGATATTATTACCCCCTAGGAAACGTGGAAAAGAGAACCTCAGATTGATTCAAATAACGAAAACCTTTAATAAAATTTATAAATTTTAAATTTATTTATTTCAGTTTCATAAATTGTCATTTACATTGACTGTAGACTCATTTTTTTATGTATAAAAAACATCGTCAGATATTACATCGTATGATTAGAAAAGGAACGATTACTAACAAAAGACGGAGAAATCAAAGAAGGACGTATCGTTAAATATGAAGTAACAAAACCGTAATACGTTATATCAATTCTACCCGGCACCGATAAGAAATGATACCATTGTTATATTTAAAACGTAAACAAATAAGAAATACGATTAAAAATATCTTACATCGGTCCAGATAATATTAATACAAGCACTATAACAATATTTTCGCTAACGTTTAGCGCATCTTAGTTCATTAACGTATTGCCATCGCATAAGCATTATAAACACAATATTAGCAGAAGCAATACAGTCTGTGATCGTACTAAAAGGGATTAATACCGAACAAACCGTGATGTATTTATGATGTATTGATGTATTTCGTAATGCGAAATGGATTGAAATAGACCAAAATTGTAAGCTTGTAGCTTATAATTATGCATAATCATTATATATTATTAATTACTATAATGAATATTTTACGGAATTTATTTATTTATTCATTAATTAATTAATTTTATTAATTGCTTTGGTATATATAATTTTTATTTTATTAAAATTCAAATAAAAAAGTTAATAAATTTATTTTAGAAAAATGTTTAAAGTAATTATTTTTAATATTTGTACGCTTTCTTTCTTTCTTTTTCCTGTTTAGCCTCTGGTAACTACCGTTTAGATAATTCTTCAGAGGATGATATATGTATGAGTGTAAATGAAGTGTAGTCTTGTACATTCTCAGTTCGACCATTCCTGAGATGTGTGGTTAATTGAAACCCAACCACCAAAGAACACCGGTATCCACGATCTAGTATTCAAATCCGTGTAAAAATAACTGGCTTTACTAGGACTTGAACGCTGTAACTCTCGCCTTCCAAATCAGCTGATTTGGGAAGACGCGTTATCCACTAGACCAACCCGGTGGGTTAATATTTGTACGCTTGAAAATTAAGTATAACACACAAAAAAAATATTTCCTTAGAAATAAATTTTATTTTGTTAAAAAAAATTTTCGTGGAACAAAAAGGGATTAATTTTCCAAAATAAAATTTTATTACTCTTACTTTCTTTTCACCGATCGAATTACCTCAATCTTCCCTTACGTAAATTACACAAAATGGAACGAAACACGTAGTTTCTAGTTTCCACTCGCTTCTAAGATTAGAATCGTTTCACCTGATATTATTAAATAGTTAGTATGTTATTCGGAATTCTTAAAACTAAGAAATGAACCGAGTAGGAACAAAAATAGATCTTATAGTGATAAAGGTACGGACGGACTACCATACGGTGTACGCGTTTTAAAATCTCCAGCGAATGAAGATATGAGATAAGCGAGATAGGAAAAAAAAATATTTGTAACCATTACATCATGAGATAATATCTTTATAATAATAAACATACGATTTACACTCGACCGCTATTTACTTTTACGTCGTGTAAAAATGAATGACTTTCATAACATATGTCAAGTAAACCTCTATCTTTTATTTGTCATCTAAGCGATCTAATCGTAAGTGAATTATAAATCTGGTTTCTTTTTATCAAAATCAACTTACTGTATAGCAAATTGTTATTAATTAAACTAACAGATACCTTTGTTTTAAAAAGTGACTGTTAGGGTAAAGATTTTTTATGGAAATACATACTTTGGAAAATAATTTTCATATAATACGCTAAACTTCCAGTTTAAACTATGTCGTGTACGTAGGACAAATAGAAAAGTTTAATTGAAAAAATACAGTAACTAATATTATTATTATTATTATTACTTACTACGTAATAAAGATATTATGTCATTATTCCATCCAAGGATGTTATGACGACTGCAATAGACAACGATTACGTTTCGCTGCTGAATGTAACGTGAGTTACGCTATAAATTCTAATATCATGTATGTAATTTTCCCTCAGGTTATTTTTTTGGCCTGCGACATCGCTTCAGTCGTATCTTCTAACATTGTGAATGTTATGAATTTCATACAACAGATCAAATCTTTGTGACGTAATATTATTCAGAATGCTGAAGGTCAAAGCGTAAGTTTTCGTTTGCAGATATCGAGAACATTTTTCGTTAAAGGACTTATCTTAAGAAACGGCGAGAACTTATCACGTCAAAAATACAAGTTATTCATTACAAAGGACTTGGAAACGGTGGTTGTGTTTCATTTTGAATTCTTGTAAACAACAAGATTTTTTTATTTATATTTTAAAACTAAAGCTAACAGTCACATAATTAAAAAAACTAGCTGACCAGTTGTGGTTGTAGTAATCGTTAAGTTCTAGATAACCGGACAGCTGGCCTTGACATTGATTTCCTAGTAAGGATGAACACTTTTACTCACCCGGCGAATTTAACTAGAGTAGCTGTTATATTAAATGCCGAAACAAGAAGCCCAAGCCAACATCAGGCGCATATGGCAGGACAGATGGAATCTTTCCACTAAAGCTACCTGGACCAGGAGATTGATACCCGACTTGGGCATGTGGCTTGATAGAGGACATGGGGAGGTTGGTTATTATCTTGCTCAAATACTTTCTGGGCGTGGTAGCTTCGAATATTATTTACATCGATTCGGTAGAAGACCAGCACCTATTTGCATGTTCTGCCAGGATTCGGATACTGCCGAACATACTCTGTTCCACTGTAATAGATGGACTATACATAGACGACGTGGAGGGCTGCAAGAATTAAATCCGGAGAATCTGCTTCTTTTTCTCCTGCGATCCACTGACAGTCGGAACAAAACGGAGGAGTTCGCCAAGATAGTGCTAAAGGCTAAAGATGATGTAGCCCTTTTAAAAGGCCATTGAGGCCCCGTGGTAACTTAGTAGTTTAATATTTTCATTAAGGCAAGCAGCTATGAGGAGAAGATCATTCCTTCGTTTGGGGATCATAACAACTGGGTAATGAAAAGACCGAGACCCGGTTCCCTCGGCGGGGGGCTAGTGATGGCTTTGTCGGGCCTGGTTCTCTGTCGGGGGGGCTTGAGGCAGGCACATTAAAACAAAAGATCCAACCGGGGAGGCTGACCTGCTGTGCCGGACGTACAGCCGGCGGGTTGGGAGGCCTCCTTTGAGTTTAAAGGACACTTTCCCGGGCTGCGCATACTTGAATGGATACCCGGCCCGGGGAAGTAGGAAAAAAAAAGAAAAAAAAAATATTAAAAGAGAAAATATGATATTCGTGTCAAAAATGGGGTATCCGATTTTTTGCAAATATATGCTTTTTTAGGGTCAGCAAGGTTATCTAGGCCTTCACATATATTCATGTACATACATCTGTTCATCTATAGATATATTTACGTATGTTTTACGTATATATACGATATTTGCGTATGCATGTGTGTTTATACGATACATATACCTACGTGTGCTGCAATGCTTTTGGCCATATAACTCGTGATTGACCGAACCGATTTTTTTCAAATTTGGCTTAAATTAAATTTTCGGGTGCTGGATTCTTTTCGCAGATATTTACAGTCACTGGTTTCTAAGTTGTGAGAAGCTATTTGGTACTAACATGAGTCAGCAAATTGTGTTAATCGGATATCGCATGTGATTAACTCCAAAACTATAAACTTCAAGAAGCTGAAACAGTGAAACACACACACATACACACACATTAACATAAATTTAACTTATTTAAGTTTATTTTCCTCTTGATTGTATAGAATTAAACATAAGACTCTTGGGTTAACCGATCAACTATATAAACTTATAAATTAAATACAATACGTTTCACTTAGAATTCTCTAAACGTCCTCAGGTGACAATACGTATTCATACACACATCATAAAAAATTCTCTTACATGCTAAAAAATTAACTGGTCTACCCATCCCAGATAACAGTATTCTATCCCCACCCTTGTTGTAATAGATCCCCTACTCGTACATGTCTCGTCTTATCTTTAGATAATAATTTGTATCTATTTATATAACCTGGTTGCTGTTTCCTGTGCATTAAAACCTTTACATTTTTTTTTTTCAAAAATGACAAACGTTAAACATTATTTTCCTTAAAACTAAATTTACGATATAAATATGATTTTTTAAAATTAAATTAACATTATGTTCAATATGCTGCCAAAAATGCTTATAATACTTTCTTCGACGTTAGGAGAGCAGTTCACACAGATTGGGAGCTTAATTTCAGAACCATTCGTATTTTCTATTAGGGTGTATGCGAAGCTACAATGCTGTATGCTGCACCTGTCTGGGCTCATCGAATGAGGTACAAATGTTATAGGAATATTATGTTGAGAGCCCAACGTCTCCTACTGTTATCTGTGATTGGTGCCTATAGGACTATCTCTCGAGAGGCAATTTTTGTCTAGTATTAATCTCATTGATATCCTTGCGACTGAGCGCCAGTTTTGATACTAAGAAGGATTTCTTTTAGTCCCTTTCTGGATTCCTCCCGTTATTATATTTTCTACTAATTTCTTCTTAATCGGTAGGAATCCGTTACTCAGGTCTGCAATACCGGTCTTGTTAGACTATTTACACCCTTATTACGTTTAGGAAAAAGTGAAATAAGTTCTTTGAAGTTAATAAATGGAAATTGAAAAATTATTTTTTCCTATTTCAAGAAGTGGGGATTTACTGCCGTTTAACTGTTTGGTTAAGACAATCGATGCGCTGAAACATCAAAGAGTGAATACTTTTAAATTCCTACTTGTAAAAATAATTGTGTATTACCTGCTTGACCTCTGCCTAGAATTGAAAACTGCACCACTGAAATCCTATTAATAAAAACAACAATTTTAAGAATATTCTTAAATAGTTTGGTGTAAATAAAATGAAAAAATTATTTTTATACGGGGTATGTATCTTTTTTCAAAAAATTCGACGCTTTCATTACGTTAGATGATATCATTTTATTTTATAGATGAAAAAATATAAGTAAAATTTTTATAAAAAACAACCTTCTTCGATATAAACCTCTTTGATTAAAGATTAACCTTTTCCCGAGATAAAAGGCCAAATTATTATTTTGATTTACTGGACCTCAAGTCGTCAAGCGATCAGTCGTCAAAAGACAAGCGATCATTTTCTGATCGGTAACAATATTTTTCGCTGTATTATTTATTGTAACACCTGGAAAAATAAAAATGTGAAAGAGTATCAAACTAGCATCGAAGAGAATACCAATTTTACTTTAGAAGCCGTCATTCAGATCATTAAAAAAAACATGGAAGTTTATTTCTGTTTTGCAATTAAAAAGCACTTTTATAATTTGTATCGTTTATTTTCAATGGAGAAAGTACTGAGTGCAATCGAAGTACATTCGTTGATGTAAACGTGTTTGATGAAAAATGCATTGTGACAAATATATACATTCGTTGCGAAGTGAATATCAATTATCAATCAGTCTGTAATCAGTCCGAGAAGATGGAAAAAAGCAGCGCAATATATATTGCCTTTTTTACTTTTATTGGAAAACTTAAATTTAGATTCGTATAAAAGTAAATAACAATTAAACAAAGCTAGTATGGTTAACGTACATTGGAGAAAATTAATCATAATTGCTTGAAAAAATATATATATGTGTGTATAAACAGATTTGGAAATGTGTATCTGTAATGTATGGATCAATAAAGTTCCTTCTCTAATCTCATTTTCGTAATGTCGCTTTACTATTTGCTATTCAACTAAGTTTAGTGAAGGGTTTGGGTTTGGGATTATTGCAAGCTTTAGCTTTAGACAGGAATCGGATGTATTTGTACAAGAATATAGGTAATCATTGTTACCGACTCAGGCTGACGATTCCCAAGAAAGAGCCTGTTATTGGAGACTTACATCAAATAGCAACCAATTTCAAATCCGCTGAAGAACTTATTGTGCTCCAATGCGGTCGAAACCCGGTCAAATTGTTAGACTTTATTCAAATGATTGATGTCCAAGATGTTATTATAAACTACATGTATACTTATATATTCCTTATTCCTATATTATATCACTATACATTTCTATATATATATACGTACATAAGCGCGCGCACACATACATAGATAGATAAATTAATTCATAGACTGCTTCATTTATGCCTTTTTTTTCTCATTATCCCTTATTCCCCTGGGCCGGACATACAATCAAGTTCAGGAGAGCGTCCTTCAACTCTAAGAGGGCCTCCCCACCTACCGACAGTACGTACGACATGGCAGTTCAGCGCCCCCGGTGGATCTTTCTTATCGCCTGCCTATAATCTCCGAGAAGAGGTGTACCGGACCCGACTATGTCGTTCCCGGGTCCCTCCTCGGAGGCCGGGCATCGGTCTATACTTTTTAATGCCTCACACCTCTAACCACCACACTGAGCAAGGAGAACCGGGCTTGACCAAGTCGCCCCCTGCCCCCTCAACCCGGCAGCCGGGTCTGGGTCTTTTATTTTGCCCCATCCCAGTCTAAGAATCCCGGAGTTCCAGGTCGATCATCGTAACCGACACACCTCGGCATGCCGGCCCTCACGACCGAGGCTATCCGCCCTTCCCTAACTCTAAAATCCACGCCGGCACCCCTCCTCGAATATTTTGCGTAGCACCTTAGTGGCAAACGAATTAAAAGCCCTCAAATTTTCATCTGATGTCAAAATAAAACGTATTAAATTCTCTGGCTGGAGCCCATCCAGGTCAGTTTGCCAACTAAAACGCGCCATTTCTCACATTCGATAATTGTATGTTCTGCAGTATCCACCCTACTACAATACATGCAGCAGGGGGAACTAAATCTGCCGAACCTAAGCAAATAATACTCGAAAGTCCCATGAACTGTTAGCAAGTGTGTCATGAAGAAATTCATTTCGCCATGACCCCTATTTAGCCAAAGATCTATGTCTGTAATTAGCCGCCTGATCCAATTAGAACCTCCACCTGTCGTCCATTTCATTTACCAGGAATTTCTCGTAGCCTCCAGGCTTCATTTATACCTCTCTTTTTTGCTGTTTAGCCTCCGGTAACTACCGTTTAGATAATTCTTCAGAGGATGAATGATGATGATATGTACGAGTGTAAATGAAGTGTTAGTCTTGTACATCCTCAGTTCGACCATTCCTGAGATGTGTGGTTAATTGAAACCCAACCACCAATGAGCACCGTTATCCACGATCTAGTATTCAAATCCGTGTAAAAATAACTAGTTTTACTAGGACTTGACCGCTGTAACTCTCGACTTTCCAAATCAGCTGATTTGGGAAGACGCGTTAACCACTAGACCAACCCGGTGGGTTTAGGCTTCATTTATCCTTTTTTTTTTTTTTTTTTTTTCCCTACTCTCCCCGACCGGATATCCATTTAAGTATACTCAGTCGGGGAGAGTGTCCTTCTACTCAAAGGGGGCATCCCCCACCCACCGGCTTTACATCCGGCACGGCAGGTTGGCTCCCCCGGTCTTGGATCTTTTGTTTTATTTTTTGCCTGCCTCTAATTCCCCGCGTTAGGGCCAAGGTCCGGCGATGCCGTCCCCCCAGCCCCTCGCAGGGAACCGGGTCTCGGTCTTTACGCCTACGGTAACCGACGGTACCCACCCCACAAGCGCCTAATTAGCGTTAACATTTTTTTATTCAGCACATCAAACACACCAGTTTCGTTCTTTTTTTTTACATCATACTGAAATAGTTATTTCTTAAAAAATAGCAGATAACAAAAAACCTTTGATCCTAAAACGCCAAAATTTGGTAAGGACAATGAGAAAGTATAAATTACAATTAAGAAGTTAACGAAGAATATTTTTTAGATTTCATCATTTATTAGTCGTGTAAGGTTAAAATTATAAAAAAAAGATACTTTCTTTAGTTTTTTTTCAGTTGCTTAAAGAAAAATTGCAATAATGAAATGAAATCGCACAAGTGACTGGGGGAAATCACGATTGCACTCCTGATTTTTTTATTACCTTTATTAAAAAGTGAATTAAGCATCAAACTCCGTGGCAAAAATACTGCAGAATGCGCCAAGTATAATATACTGAAAAAACTAACAACACCGAATAAAAGAGAGAGACAGTAAGAGAAAACGAGGGAGAGGAAGTCTAGCAAAAGATATATGGCTTAAAATAAACAATGGAGTACTTCCTGTTACACAACATACGTTTAAATCCATATAAACTAAGCGTGAGAATCCAAGTTACTAGGCACGGGTATGTTTTATATTCTATAACAAAAAATTTAATCAGGTTAATCCAAAATACACACACACCTCAACAATATGTGTGCATTGTACATCTGAATTAAATTCATTTACGTTTCATTTCAGTAGAATTGCTTTTATACAATTGCGGTTTTTAAATTATCCACATTTCAATAGGTTATAAATTTGTTTGCGTTCTGTTTCATTTAAGGTAAAAAATTGACCTTGAACTATGTCAAAACATTATTTCATAATTTAAGCGTTATTTGAAAAACTTATTACTTACATTTATACTAGTCATATTAGAAATTGAACGATAAGTTTGAACCTTAATAAACTCGTTTCGTAGTCCCTCAAAAAATAGGAAAGTATCTAATACATCTTTTTTCACAATCGCTAATCGCTATTTTTATATAGTGAGAATTTCATTTGTCTGGGAGTTATTCTCGACAACCTAAATTACGTAAGAAATCAGGAGCTTATCAACGTACCTGCGTTTTAATTCAAAGTTATTTCAAGAGGGCAAAGTTTTAATAAAATAACATTTATATTTATAAATTTACGATTCAATTGTTTTACTTTTTTTAGGTTTATGATATTGTTTTTTCTGTAGTATATTTTATTAGTACGTTACGTTTTATGTACATCGTAAATTTTCTTTATTTTCCACATATATTTCTTTTGAAATAATTTCGCTGTATTATGACCGCTTTTAAATTAAGTTTCGTTATTATTCGATAGAATAAATTGAAAGGAATTAGTAATGTCGCTTTATTTCAAACTGAATATCAGTAATTCGCAGATTATTGAATCGTTTGTGTTTTTTTATTATTATAAACTCTTAAAAAGTTATGCATAACTGTGAAAGGTTGTGGATCTGTCTGTTTGTTTGCAACAGCATTACGCGAAAACAACCGACCGTTGCTTTAAAAAAGTTTCAAGGTACATTCGTGTTATCCCAGGAAAGGTTTTAAACCGTAGATCGAGGCCCTAGCCCCTCTTTTGTTTTTTTAATATCGATATTAAACAAAATTTAATCCTTTTACTTCATTATATTATATTTCTGTTGCCATGGCAACAGAAATATAATGAAGTAGAATGAATAATTCTTCTTTCTTTAATAAATATCTGCAAAATATTTAATATTCTCACAACCGTGAGGATAACGAACGCATCGGGGGCAGGAGGCGGAATTCCTTGGCTAGACGGTCGAGCGAGCCCTGACCGGCTAGAATACATATTTGTATATATAATATAAAGTAGCGGTCATAATTATTAAAATGAAAGATAATTTTAACGCTAATGACGGAGATAAAATTTTTATCAAGAGAGGAAAATAATTTAATAAAAAATCAAGTTAGGGGAGAGATTTGAAAGCGAAGATTCTTACTCGGCAACTGGTCGTGATAGAGATGAGTTTGATCACTTGAGGGAATAAAACGAATAAGAAATTTAAACGGAAAACTGGAATTAACTGTAAAATAATATTCCGATCAAAAAAATATTTATTTTCAAAGACTTTTCCGTGAAGGTAATATAATTAAATTTTATAAAACCTACGAAAAGTTCACGTACACCCATTTACCAGTTTTATAAAATGTTCTTTTACAATCCAAGTGTACTAAAAAAAATCTTTAAATTTGGGTACATATACAAAAAATATATATTATAAAAATAGCTACAAAACATATAAATAAATAAACTAACAATGTACAAAAAGGAGAACAAACACTGTAAAATAAATTTTATACGAAAAAAAAATAAATAAAACACACGACAAAAACTTCTCTAAAAAATTTTATAATACCTTTTCAGTTTTTCTTAATGAAATAAACACCCAAATTAAAAACAAACAACATGCAAAATGTCCTCCGTTCACAATAAGGTGAACCCTCCGGTTAATTAATTATTATTATTAAACTTTACCAATTACCGATCGTTTATAGTACACGATAAATAAATATTATTTTCATCGTATAAAATATTACCCGATCTATTTACGATGTTCTAATAAAACTTTATTTTTTTTAAGCTGTTGAAGTAAAAAAGATTCCATTCTATGAAGTTATGCCGGGTACAAGATAGGACTGTTGTGTTCACGTTTTCTATAAAAAGACTGCAGCATTAAGGACAAAAAATCAACATTCGAGATGATTACTTCATACGGAAGTAGAATTAAATGAAAATGTAATCTATTATTGTTCAGACCCATTTTTCTTCTTTTAGTAGAATTTTATATTAATTTTCTAAATTTTTTTTCTATAATCGCTTCATTTTCAATTGCACTATCGCAATCATTTTCAGAGTAAATTGTTTTTCCCTCTTTGTGTCGATTAGTTTTTTTTTTTTTAATATTTCTGCTATTCTACCGTTAACTATACTGAAATATAAAATGTAAGTGACATTTTTTCTTTTTGCAAATTGTAATAGTACGATTCAGTATAATAATTTAAAAGTTACTTTTTTCACGGTTAGATAAATTCTGTACGATGCGACATTCAATACGAAATTTTACGTAAACATTTACTATCAATGTTGTACATTTTTCTTTGAAGTAAGGCGTATTTCTTTACGACGGAATCCTGCTTTATTTATTTTCTTCGGAATTTAATCTCTGTAAATGTTTTTTTCTTAAACATGTTACGTTACTAGAAAGGTAAATAAAAGTATATTTTATCTTTTCAGGTAGACTAATTTTGGTATAAAATGTAATAAAAATTGGAAAATATATATTTTTTTTTTTTATATATATATAAATAAGAAAGAAATAGTCGGTTTACCGACTAGAAATGCAAAGAAAATTCATATTCATGTTTTTTTATTAAACGTGAAATCACCCCGTTAAAAACAGTTATGTATTTTTTTTAATTTTAAGTGAGTTAACGGTTGCTTGATGGTATCGCGACATAAACTTGAAACTTTTGCGTGAGATATGGAAATTAATTTCATATTAATAACATGAATTTTGTAGCGTATGAAAAATACTATGCCCGACAGGAATTCGAACCGTAGACCTCCGATGAAAGTTCGAGACGCTCCGCCACGGAAATCGGAGTTACTATATAAAACTTATTTACTAGTATTTATTGATTACCTACCTTATTTAGTTAAATTATGAAAATGTTTTATTGTTAATATTATTTCGTTTATAAATGCACATACAACGCAACAATTTACAGAATTTTAACGTAATAGTATTATTAGTAGTAGCTTATTGAAATATTCAATTTCAGATAATTACTTTCATACGAAAAAAGTAATAAAAATTAAAAGATCATTCACAAAAAATAGATTATCTTTAAAATTAAAAAACTTGCAGTTTTTAAAAATTTATAATTAAAAAAAATTTATGTTCACTCTCATGCGACATATACCTCTTCAATACTAAGCAATAACGATGAAATAAGAATACCCGTTCATTAACAAGACGTCTTTTCAAAATTCAGTGGAAAATTGCTTGGTGGTAACGGGTACATTATTGGATAAAGATAACATGATAGATGTCGGTTTAGAAGCGGTCAGTAATTGTATTCTTTTTCTATTCGATGGAATTCAGTATAAAATATCAGGCGTAGAGGCGAACCGAGAAAGAAATCCGGGTTAACCGCCACTATGAAACACATGCCTACTCTAAGAGAAAGCGAAAAATATTATATCCACTCCATCTGATAAGCATTATATGGCATCAGCGCCGTGAAACGCAGCTTAGTAGATCGCAAATTTACAATTCACGATTGCTCTTGAATATGTTAAAGGGATTCGCAGAACACTAATTTTAAACGTAAAACAGAACTGATACTACATAGATTTTCTTTCGATAGCAACGTTATTTATTTAATAGTCGGTAAAACCGATTATAATTTGACGCTCTCTAAAGTCGCGTGGAAGAACCTTTACGTACAAATCGCAGACGATCAGCGGTTGCCGCTCTCAAGAATTGTGGGAAACGATACATCTATAACGATGGCTTTCAGAGTATGAAATCTACACGAGTACTTATCCGTTCCTCAAACATAAAATAATGTGTGGATCCACTTCTCAAGCGGAAAAACCGCGTTATGTTATAGGCCAGGCGGTATTGTTTTGGGTTGGATTTTTTTTTATACGATCGCTAATTTTTGCTTCAATGTCTTCGGAGTATCATCAGAAACGATTATTTCATTATGCACAGGTTGAAAAAGGTATGCTTAAATTTTTTTTTTAAATGTAGAAAAATCGCAGAAATATCCATTTTATTTTCTCTTATGTCTCTAGATAACTCGATAATAGTTTATTTTAGAGAAAAGATGGAAACAGAAAAAAGTTGTGTGTAAAATTGAATTTTACACACAATATCATCGATTGCAAATCGAAAAATACGTTATTATTGATGCAAATATAGCAATAACTGTCAAATAAAAATAAAAAAAAAGATTTTTTGGGAATTCTTTTCGAGTACGTATATCATAATAGGGCCTTCAGATTTTGCCTCAAAGAAATTATTAATGTGATAAAACAACACGCCAAATTTCAGTAAAATCGTTCTGACCGTTTTTACACAATAACTTTGCAATCCAGATCTTTAAAAAAATACGATTTTTTTCAAATTTTGTAGAGCCTGAAATAAAATATCTCTAGATGCTTGAAAATTTAATCGCATATAAAAGGACACTGAAACTCCCATAAGCATTTTGAAAAATTTAAATCGGTTAATTAGGAGAGCCGAGGGAATTTTTCAAAAATACGTGCAATTTTTTTTGGTTTTAAACAAATTTAATATCTTCACGAATTTTTATCAAAACTAATTTTAAAAAAGTACACCTTTAAAGTCCTCGGAAAGACGCTTCTTTTAAAAGAAAAAAGTTTCGATTCGTTCATTATCTCCTGAGATATAACCGATCATAGTCGACCGCCATTGTGCATCTTTTTGAATAAATTATTATCGATAAATTAATAGACCGTAATTAGCGATAATTCGCGTTTGCCAATATGATATTTGAACTTTGCTTACAAGACTCGATTTAAAATAAAAAAGGATAATTTTGGTTGTTAAAATTTCATGGATATTTTTGCGATTTTTTTTTCATTTTGTTTCACAAAAAGTTTAAGGACACTTTTTCAACCGGCGCATAACGAAATAGTCATTTCTGATGATATTCCGCAGGCAATAAAGCAAGAATTAGCAATCATATGGAAAAATTCCAACCCAAAACAGATACCGGCTGGACATAGTACGATTCCAAACGGATAGAAAGAACCAAGCAAAAAAATGTATAAAGTCCACATCTTTATTCGAATTCGCCTCTTCGAAATAGAATGATACGTTAAAGACGGTTACGGTCGATATACGGATCGAATTCGAGTCTTCATCGAATATCTCCCGACAAAACTGCAGCGTACTGTCTGGTAATTACCGATTGTATGATGTAATATACTCCATTGTCTGGTACGGTTAAATCGACTGTGTAAGCAGTTGAGATGCACAAATTGGGACAGTAAATGGGAATATCATGTAATAAACGGTACATAACGAGATATCAGTGCTACGCATAATTGTGTTTGATTTAAATCCTTTTATTTAAATCAAGATTTTAAAACCAGGATTCAAACATTTCAAACCGGGATTTGAAATCTTCTCCGTGCAATTAAGGATTTACTTCAAATAATTCAACCGCAAAAAATCAAACGTTATAGATCGTTTTCTCTAAAATAAACTTTAAAAAATTAATATAAGTGATAATTAATGTAATTGTAATTAAAAGTAACAACTATTCTTTAAATTTTAACTTTCTAAAGTAGGCGCCAAATCAATAACTACTATTGACAACTTATAACTTATTAACGCATTATTTAGGTCGACTTCAAAATATTGAAGAAAGTTTTTTTAATTCATTTTAATCAATCGGTTTAATGGTTTTTTTTTTTTTTTTTTAGTAACTTAAACGCTTACATCCAAAACCAAAACGCTGCTATTATGATAACAATTTTTATGAAACGCAAGGGTGAGAAATTGCATCTTCAATTAACAACGTTAATTTGTTATCAACCATTATTTTGAAATAAGATTCTAATTCTAATGAGGGAGTATAGTAATTTTTACCATAAGATTTTAAGAAATTTGTTTTTTTTCCAGGGAAAATACTTTTTATTAGAACGATCTAATCTATATTACATCGTGAGCTGCAGTCATCCAATATTAAGTAATGAAGACTAACAAATATATAATATATCTTCTAATCTTATCTTAAGCATCTTGTATGTATTAAAATATATTTTTTCTAATCTTGAAATTAATCGTTTATTGAAATTTTAAAATAGAAAATGTATTAAAATAATACTGATCTAATTGAAAACACCTGCTTTTTGAACTCTGTTAAAAACAACTCGCTTTAACAAAATTTTCGTAAAGTCCAGCCCCCTCGAGGCATAGTAACCGTTCAATATCCTAACGACCCTTGTCCAATTATTTTTTTCTTTTTAAGGGAAAAATTCCGTCGCAAACTAACCGTTCTGTGTAACTTTTGTTAAGAAACTTCTCCAGGGCTCTACTTAACTTCACAATGTTTCCAAAAGTTTTTTTGAAATTATAATATTGTCTACTAAGATGACCATTTGAGTCAAGGAAGATGAAAACGTAGAAAGTGTGTGTCGTATTTTTGAAAATAAAACTTGTTTACTACGGTTATTAATTAATTAAATAAATAAAAAAATTAAAAACAAGCAAAAATTTCTAAATACGAAAATGAGTCATGATTTTCAAACAATTTTAAAATAGAATTTTTAGATTAGTGGATCACAGTTTATAATTTCTGTTACAAATTTTGTTGAAGTTTCAACTTAAAACTGTACATTTGTGTTGGAAAACTGTTATTGTGAAAACGTTTTTACATGATAATCAACTCGTTTCTTTTTTTTAGGATATGGTTCGAGAAAACTTCAAAGTCGTGCAAAGTACAAGGAAGTTTTTTTAAAATATTTATTAAGTTCCTACTAAGCATGTTTTCACCAAATTACATCGGGGTCAAGATAGTTATCGGTCCCAGAAGAGCCGTTGTACTTTGCCCTTCAACTTTTATAAAAGCTGAATACTGATCGTCATATTAAAAATGAAAAACGATTTAAGCCGTCCCCTTCTCAGGAGTCCAGAGAGGGAGTCTGTATTATCTCTGACTTTAATACTACATTTAACATATACTTCTACTTTAACTTTCATTTAAATTTAAAAACAGTCATTTAAAATTATAAAGAATCTTTATGCTTCAACTAATAATATTTTTTTTAAAAATGAGCAGATGAAATTCCCACCAAAATTTTACTTAAGTTAAGATAGTAGTTGTGTACCTCAAGGATATACCTACTCAGTCTGCTCTTTGACTAAACTTAAAAAACCGTTAAACGCTGGCCGTTATTTAAAAATAAAAAAAGTGTTTTCTATCCCTCCTTCACCCAGACCAAGATGGGTGCTGATGAGGATCCGGCCCCTACAAACGATATATCTTCTTTAAAATATCAAGAGAAAAGTAACCTCGAACATTTAGAATTCTTATTTATAATGATGAATCTTTTGTAAAAAATCTTTTACGGGCACCACATGACTTCCTTATACGCTTATTAAATTACATATACACTTTTTTTTTTTAAATGGAACGTACATAAAATTATATTTCATTAATAACTTCAGCTATTTTTTCAAATTTTATTATTATTGAATTATTATTTATCGTAAAACTGTTTTTTACAATCGGAGGTTAATAATTATTAATAAATCAATATATTTAAATTTAAAAAAATAATAAATGAATCTGATTCGAACCGATGAGTAAGATCCAAATATTTCATTAATTAAAATTTCATTTGGCTATAACTCTGGAACCGATGAAAATAAGTACCGCTTATATATCGTTGAAACGCTCTCGATGAGGGCTTATTACTGCAGTTAGAAAAAAGTCAAAAGTCCAGTTTTTTTTTTTATTTTGGGCACTTTTGGTTCAGTCGATTGCAATCAAAAAGGGTGGTGCAGAATTAAATGTTACAACACTCCTAAATCCAAAATTTCAACATCCTATGACTAATCGTTTTTGAGTTTGCGAGATACGTACGTACGTACGTACAGAAGTCACGCCGAAACAAGTCAGAATTTAATTCAGGGATGGTCAAAATGGATATTTCCGTTGAAATCTGAAAACCGAAATTTTTCGCGATCACAATACTTCCTTTACTTCGTACAAGGAATTAAAAAACGTTTTTCTTTAAACTTCTACTAATATTCTTAAAAGTTTTGCCGGTAAACTTTGTATGAAATTTCATATTACTAATAGTCTTCAAGAATAATCAGTAAAATTTTCAGAAATGAACCTATTTTTAGATGGAATTCATCGGTTAAACGGGGATTACTTCACTTATTGATTGTTGTTTATGGACATACATCATCACTTCCCTATACAGTGTACACGAGTCGTCAAACCAAATCTTAAGACTGTTGTTCGCCCGTTACAAACATATTAAGAAAGATAGACATCAACACACGTACACGCGCGCGCAGACACACTTTCATCGAACTTACGCTTTGGAATTTTTAGTTTAGAATTTTTGAATTCAGGAAAATTAAAACTCAAAAGAAACAAATAATTAGTATCCCAGATTTTGGCTATTTGCAACATCCCTTTAAAAAAAACCAAATGTTTTTTTTTCTATTCTATCCAATAATATCAATCAAATAAAAGTACATACAAAGCTAGTAATATAAAGTACATAATAAGCAGGTACATATAAAGAATGCATAAAAATCTATATATATATATATATATATATATATATATATATATATATATATATATACACACAAGAGTATATAAAATGTTAGAAGAAATGAAATCTTTTAAACAAAAATCAATGATGAGGGTATAATAATAGGTAGTCTAATAATGTATTGAGCCTTTTGCGCATGAAATAGCTTTAGTGGGTTCTGGCAAAAGTCGAGAAAAATCGCCATGTATGCAGTCATGACATCGCCAGTGACCAAATGACCAAAACGTCGATCATAAACAGGGTTAAACCCTTTGGAGAATGCCGGCTACAGAACGAAGCTCGACGTTTGGATGCCAGATGATCCGACTCAGAAAAATTTACTCGATTGAATTTCTATCTACGAATCTCTACTGAAACGTAACGAAATCGAGCCATTTCTGAAGCGGTTGAGAACAAGCGGATAACCTCTGACAGCAACGTGCGAAAAACATCGTGGTCAAAGCGAGGAGAAACTCCACAGTCCACACTGACGCCCAGGTAGGTTATGATGAGCGTTTGGTGGGGTCGGAAGGGCATCATGCATCACGAGCTGCTTCAGAATGGTAGAACGATAGATTCAGACTTGCCCGGTCGACAATTAGCGCGATTTCTCCTAGCAATTCAAAATAAACGACCTGAACCGGTCAACAGAAAGAGTGTCGTATACCACGCTTTCAACGCCAGACCCCATACATCTTCAACGACACGTCAAAAATTAGAACTTGGCTGGGAGGTTTTAATGCACTTACCGTACAACCCGGACCTGGCACAGTCAGACTATCAGTCGTTTCGTTCTCTGCAGAACTCCGTGATCGGTGTTAAGTTACGTAGTTTCAAACGAGGACTGTGAAAACCACGCGTCATAATTTTTTGACTAGAAACCACGGAATTTCCGTAGCGAAGAAATTACGGTGTTGCCGGAAAAATGGCAGAAGGTCATCGAAAAAATTGGGCATACGTGATCTCATAATGTTATTTTACAATAACAATAAATTTTCTTTTCAATATTTGTCTCCAAGGCTCAATACGTTTTTTGACAACCTGATATTACGATGTTTTGTATATATTTAGAATTTGTATTTATTGGATATTTGTATATATTGGAATTTTCCCGATAATAAAGCAATTCAATATTTAACGATAAGCCACAATGAAATTCGTCTATAACTTTGTAAGGAGTTGTAATTTTTAACAGTTTTTATACGGCGATAATATACACGTTTTTTTTAACAGGCAATACTTCAACATAATTGGTGTAATACACTTATAAATAAAAAACCGGATCGAAATCAGTCGGTTGATTGTCCAATTATAGAACCGTTTTTTAAAATACAACTTAAACAAATAAGTTTCCACATTTTTCTGTCGAAGATTAAAAATATGATAACGTTGTATATAAACAGCGATTGAAAAATATATAGGAAAAGGAGATTCGAGCTAGTTGATAAGTGTTACTATTATACACGAACGTTAATCCGATTTTTACCCTTAAAGCTGTTTAAAATCTAAAAGTAAATTTTAGTATTACCTTACCATGATATCATTTGCAATACGTATGTAACACTCACCTGCAAACAAAAACAAAAAACAACTGGTTAGTTTATTTTGTAGTATAGAATAATGTAAGATATACTGTGAATATAATATAAACCAATTGTAACATTTTTAATTTTATATATACATATAACACGGGGTGAAAGAAAAATAACTCTACGGTTTTAAATTGAATTTCTTTATTCCATTCAGAATTACAATGTGTTTTATTACATGCTGTAACATTTTTTACCTTAATGTATTTCAAAAAAAGCTCCGTTTACAACCTTGAAGGCTTCAAACCGATAATCCATCTCATTCAGGACTATGGCGACGAGCATGTCTGCAGGAATTACGCCTGCTGTTATTGGCACAGGTGATCAAGTGACTGGTTTTGCAACTATCAATTTGGATGCAACGATGATACTACGTACTCTCTTCATACACCTCGCCCTCCTCATACATACCTGACGGCCTCAACAGATTTCTTCTTGTTCGGTTCACTCAAAGATACGTTATGCGATAAGAAGTTTAATGGCGATGACATGTCGAAGAAAATGTGCTAAATTGGCTCTGACATCAAAACAAACATTTTTGTGCAGCAGCCAAATAAGCTAATTCGGCTAATTCTTTGAATCGGTTTGCGTATTAATGTTACTGAGGATTATGTTGAAAAGCGGAAAAATGTCACGTCGATTAAATAAACCGTTTTAGCTCCTCAGCAATTTGCGTATTTAATTACTGAATGACCCTCGTATCTCTCACATATATTAAAACACGATAATTATGAATACTAAAATAGTTGTTTATTATTCATTTTTAACTAATTATTGTCAACCAGCGATGTTAGATAATGAGTTTAAAGATTATTAAATTATAAAGATATTATAGCGTAAAGAATACTATGTTTTATTTACTCTTTTTAAACCGTTTTTCTATTTAGAGAATGACCTTCATACGAACTAACATTTGTTATTAATCGGTCGACTAAACTGTTTTGATTTACTCGTTAATTTCTTGTTTATTATTATATCATTAAACACTCGACACATTTTAAAATATTTTCTTTACATCTTACATCATTAGAAATTTTGTTTATATATTGTAATCTTTTATTCTCAGCCTTCCTTTCATAACCGTACGAATAAACCCGGGTAACAATATAGTATATAACACATTAACCTCGTTCTTTTTTTCACTAATGATTTACAATAAGCTTCTCTTTTATATATATTTTTGTTTTATTCACCTTAAGAAGGCTTCATTTCAAGGTTCTCTTCTTTCTGTAGTACACATTTCCAAAGAATCCGTTTCTTGAATTTTTTCTACGATTCAGGTTTCGTTGTTACAAAGAACTACACTTAAACGAATCGAATTCCTAAATTTCCGTTTGACATCAGTAGACGTTTTTCTGTATGTACTATGTTTACTCTGTTTCTGATATCTGTTTTTGATATCTTTTTAATTATGTGCATCAATCGTAATTCTATTTTCTAAAAAACAATTTACCTAACTTCTAGAGTACTTCGTTCCTTTCTTATTTTTATTTATTTCTTATCGATAGATTTATTTTTATCTAATTTCATTACTTTATTAAATTTTAATATTTAGCGGACTTCAAATATTTTTAGCTAACTATTACGTGAAATAACGGTATTAAATGGGATTCGTAACATTTTTATAATAATGTTCTTGGATTACAAATCTAATTTAGTTTTTTCCTTTATTCTTTTCTTACAGAATTATAGCAGACTATCTCAAGATTATATGATAGGATTTATCTTTCTTGCAAACTTTCTTTCGTTAGAAGTAACTTTTCCTAACCTTCAATTTTTATTATAACTAAATATTTCTCATACCAAGTATAACATAATTAAAAATTAATACTTTTGATAATCTCCGTTATAACTTTTAAAACAATTTTCTACTATTAATCTATTCAATCAATTGTTTTTTGACGTAATTCATTAAATCGTTTGATTTAATGAAACTCACGTGTTTTTTTTTTTTTTAATAATTTAATCAATAGTTTTTCCTGTATACAAAAAGATGAAATAACAGTAGTATATTTGCCGAGTTATTTTGATACTTTTCGATAAAATACCTCAAAGATCAATACACAGATGTCAGGAAAAAACATTATAGTACGTTCAGCCCGTAATGTGTCAAAAAACGATTAATTAATTCGTTAGAAATGCATCTTTAAAATTGCTATATTCGGATACAAATCCTAATAATTGATAATGAATAATAAATATGTGAATGTCATAAAATTATCTTATTTAAAAAAAATCTGATGGGGGCAGCTCATGACTTCCATGAACGCTTATTAAATTACATATAGGAATTTTTTTTTAAATGAAAAATGCACAAAATTTTATTTAATTAATAACTTCTGATATTTTTTCATATAATTTTTTTTTATTATTATTATTTGTGTAATTTTTTTACAACCAGATGTTAATAATTATTACTTAATCAATAAATTTAAATTAAAAAAAGAAGTTAAAAAAATCCCTTTCGGCACGCCGGAAGGCGGAGGAAGATTTCACCGGTGCAAAGTAGGGGATAAAAATATTACCACCTCAAAGTTAAGAAAAATTTCAAATTTACCTGATACGACAATGGTTGCGTGTGAAAAAAGTTTCACCTGTTTAACATACGACAAGCCCCATCTATTTACAATTCCAGCAATATTTTGGTCATCCCTTGCCGTAAGGGTTGGTCATATCAAAAATTGTTTCAGATAAAAGTTTTAAGTAATGTTTAGAGGACTAACGACCACTTTAAACCGACTCGATACTCTGCCTATTAAGGGAAGTGTGATTTTTTTTTGTCTTTGAAATCCATTTATTCCACCCCCTGGGCCAATGATTGGTGATATCAAAAAATTATACTTATATAAGTTTTAGGCCCTTTTTCAAAGAATAGTCGGAACTTTAAATGAATTCAATACTTTACATATAACAAAATTATAGCGATAATTTGTTTTTTTTGGAAAAAGCCTCCCAATTTCCACCCCTGTAATCTGATTTTATGTATGAATTTGAAAGTGGTTGGCGGAAAATTACGGCAGTTATCGTATCCACAAGAAAGTGAAACATATACATATATATAAACTTTTGAACTAAAAGTGGTTTTGGGGTCTGGGGGATGTGAAACGTGAATATATGTCGAGATTTTCTGGAAGTGGAATCATAGTACACATTACAATAGGTAGCTTTCTTATGAAATTACCTAAAAAGAGATAAAGTCTGATTGGAACCGATGTTCCTTCCCATTCCAAGATTCAAATATTTCATTAATTAAAATTTAATTTGGCTATAACTGTAGAACCAATGAAAGTAAGTACCACTTATTATATATCGTTGAAAATCGATCAATAAGGGCTTATTACGACAGTTAATAAAAAGTCCAAAATCCAATTTTTTTTTGGATTTTGGATACTTTTGTTTCAGTCGATTGCAATCAAAAGAGGAGGTGCACAACTAGATGTTACAACAGTCCTAAATCCAAAATTTCAACATCCTACGGCTAATCGTTTTTTAACTATGCGAGATACATACGTACATAAGTATGTACATCACGCCGAAACTAGTCAAAATGGATATTTCCGTTGAAATCTGAAAACCGAAATATTTCACGATCACAATACTTCCTTTACTTCGTACAAAGAAGTAAGAAGCTCTTAAATATCTTAAAATTAATTTTGAAAAAATGAATTTAACTGTATATCACATACTGAAATTAGTTCTGTATTTTATAAGCTGTACAGTTTCCCTACGTAGCAGAAGCATCGAAAATGTGCAGCATTCTATTTTGTTAGAAAGGAATAGATTAATTTGTTAATCGACATTATATGTTCGCTCTTTAAAATGATTGTAATATATCTGAATACAAAAGGAACAAGTCTCTTTCATTCAGAGTAATGATGTCCATTATACTTGTAGCGAACAAGTGAAATTGTTATCGCCTTTAGAATTGAATATCTATTATATTTTGATGATCGATATGCAGATATGTAACAGTAAAGCCAGATAAATAAAGAAGACGACGGGAAACTACTTCACCGCTCATTTTTATATGTAAGTTTGAAATAGGAAACTTGTCGTTCTTTAAATTGACTATTCCATTTTATGGAATGATTTCAGTTTGTCGACAGGATTCCTATAACCGTTTGATTATGGAAGGTAGCAAACAGATGGACGGATGGACGGATGCTATTACTTGATTATGAATTAATACAAGGTAAAATTGCCTTTTTAGTTCTATATTACAAACTTATTGTTAAAGTAAAAAGAAAAACAAATAGTGAATTTTGTTTAATTTTAAATTGTAACTTTTTGTCGACGAAATTATTCCGAATGATACGTAAAAATAAAAAACCTAATCGTGTATGTGCGAATAGATCATTAAAATATACGATGCATTTTCAAAGAAAAAAGCGGAGGAAAATAAACTAAAACAAAACAAAATGTTATAAAAGTAAAGTCAACTTGAATTCAACTAAAATCTGAGGACGATCCATAAAGAAAATTCCATCAGCAATTACGAAACAAGAAATCAGGAAGTAAGAAAAAGAAAGAATCCGACCGTGACAAAATGGGATAGAGACGTAATTGATTTCTTTCGGGATAGAAAGATATAAAAAAAACTTCACGTTCCTTTATTTCTAAACAAGAAAAAAAGATAAAATGAAAACGAAAATATTCTGTCGTCTATAACAATAGACTTACACAGCGAAGTATATTTAGGAGGGTCAAAGACCTATACGTAATAAATTTTCCATAAATTTAAATTAGTCACGAGATTTCCCGTTGCAAATTAGAATTAAACGAAAAGTTTTGAACGATAAGCTTAATTACAAATTTTGTCCGGATTGTAAAACTACAAAGTAAATTATTTAATAAATTATTACTAACTTTAAAACTAATTTGTTGTATTTTTATTTTTAACGTTATTAAAATATTTATATATTTTAATCGATGAAAAATAAAATTTCTAAAAATCTTCTTTAAATATTAATAAATCTTTTTTTTTTTTTTTTTTTTTTTTGTCTTCAGTCATTTGACTGGTTTGATGCAGCTCTCCAAGATTCCCTATCTAGTGCTAGTCGTTTCATTTCAGCATACCCTCTACATCCTACATCCCCAACAATTTGTTTTACATACTCCAAACGTGGCCTGCCTACACAATTTTTCCCTTCTACCTGTCCTTCCAATATTAAAGCGACTATTCCAGGATGCCTTAGTATGTGGCCTATAAGTCTGCCTCTTCTTTTAACTATATTTTTCCAAATGCTTCTTTCTTCATCTATTTGCCGCAATACCTCTTCATTTGTCACTTTATCCACCCATCTGATTTTTAACATTCTCCTATAGCACCGCATTTCAAAAGCTTCTAATCTTTTCTTCTCATATACTCCGATCGTCCAAGTTTCACTTCCATATAAAGCGACACTCCAAACATACACTTTCAAAAATCTTTTCCTGACATTTAAATTAATTTTTGATGTAAACAAATTATATTTCTTACTGAAGGCTCGTTTAGCTTGTGCTATTCGGCATTTTATATCGCTCCTGCTTCGTCCATCTTTAGTAATTTTACTTCCCAAATAACAAAATTCGTCTACCTCCATAATCTTTCCAACTTCTATTTTCACATTCAGTGGTCCATCTTTGTTATTTCTAATACATTTCATTACTTTTGTTTTGTTCTTGTTTATTTTCATGCGATAGTTCTTGCGTAGGACTTCATCTATGCCGTTCATTGTTTCTTCTAAATCCTTCTTACTCTCGGCTAGAATTACTATATCATCAGCAAATCGTAGCATCTTTATCTTTTCACCTTGTACTGTTACTCCGAATCTAAATTGTTCTTTAACATCATTAACTGCTAGTTCCATGGAAAGATTAAAAAGTAACGGAGATAGGGAACATCCTTGTCGGACTCCCTTTCTTATTACGGCTTCTTTCTTATGTTCTTCGATTATTACTGTTGCTGTTTGGTTCCTGTACATGTTAGCAATCGTTCTTCTATCTCTTTATTTGAACCCTAATTTTTTTTAAATACTGAACATTTTATTCCAGTCTACGTTAACGAATGCCTTTTCTAGGTGTATAAACGCCAAGTACGTCGATTTGTTTTTCTTTAATCTTCCTTCTACTATTAATCTGAGGCCTAAAATTACTTCCCTTGTCCCTATACTTTTCTTGAAACCAAATTGGTCTTCTCCTAACACTTCTTCCACTCTCCTCTCAATTCTTCTGTATAGAATTCTAGTTAAGATTTTTGATGCATGACTAGTTAAACTAATAATTGTTCTGTATTCTTCACATTTATCTGCCCCTGCTTTCTTTAGTATCATGACTATAACACTTTTTTTGAAGTCTGACGGTAATTCCCGTTTTTCATAAATATTACACACCAGTTTGTATAATCTATCAATCGCTTCCTGATAGATTATCAGGAAGCACTGCACTGCGCAGTAATTCTACAGGTATTCCGTCTATTCCAGGAGCCTTTCTGCCATTTAAATCTTTTAATGCTCTCTTAAATTCAGATCTCAGTATTGTTTCTCCCATTTCATCCTCCTCAACTTCCTCTTCTTCCTCTATAACACCATTTTCTAATTCATTTCCTCCGTATAACTCTTCAATATATTCCACCCATCTATCGACTTTACCTTTCGTATTATATATTGGTGTACCATCTTTGTTTAACACATTATTAGATTTTAATTTATGTACCCCAAAATTTTCCTTAACTTTCCTGTATGCTCCGTCTATTTTACTGATGTTCATTTCTCTTTCCACTTCTGAACACTTTTCTTTAATCCACTCTTCTTTCACCAGTTTGCACTTCCTGTTTATAGCATTTCTTAATTTCCGATAGTTCCGTTTACTTTCTTCATCACTAGCATTCTTATATTTTCTACGTTCATCCATCAGCTGCAATATATCGTCTGAAACCCAAGGTTTTCTACCGGTTCTCTTTATTCCACCTAAGTTTGCTTCTGCTGATTTAAGAATTTCCTTTTTAACATTCTCCCATTCTTCTTCTACATTTTCTACCTTATCTTTTTTACTCAGACCTCTTGCGATGTCCTCCTCAAAAATCTTCTTTACCTCCTCTTCCTCAAGCTTCTCTAAATTCCACCGATTCATCTGACACCTTTTCTTCAGGTTTTTAAACCCCAATCTACATTTCATTATCACCAAATTATGGTCGCTATCAATGTCTGCTCCAGGGTAAGTTTTGCAGTCAACGAGTTGATTTCTAAATCTTTGCTTAACCATGATATAATCTATCTGATACCTTCCAGTATCGCCTGGCTTTTTCCAAGTGTATATTCTTCTATTATGATTTTTAAATTGGGTGTTGGCAATTACTAAATTATACTTCGTGCAAAATTCTATAAGTCGGTCTCCTCTGTCATTCCTTTTGCCCAGCCCGTATTCACCCACTATTTTTCCTTCCTTGCCTTTTCCAATGCTTGCATTCCAATCTCCAACTATTATTAAATTTTCATCTCCTTTTACGTGTTTAATTGCTTCATCAATCTCTTCGTATACACACTCTACCTCATCATCATCATGGGCGCTTGTAGGCATATAGACGTTAACAATCGTTGTCGGTTTAGGTTTTGATTTTATCCTTATTACAATGATTCTATCGCTATGCGTTTTGAAATACTCCACTCTCCTCCCTATCTTCTTGTTCATCACGAAACCTACTCCTGCCTGCCCATTATTTGACGCTGAGTTAATTACTCTAAAATCACCTGACCAAAAGTCGCCTTCCTCTTCCCACCGAACCTCACTAATTCCTACTATATCCACATTTGTCCTACCCATTTCCCTTTTTAAATTTTCTAGCCTACCAACCTTTTTCAAGCTTCTAACATTCCACGCTCCGACTCGTAGAATGTTATTTTTTAATTTTCTGGTGACCCCTTCCTTAGTAGTCCCCACCCGGAGATCCGAACGGGGGACTATTTTACCTCCGGAATATTTTACCAAGGAAGGCGCCTCCATTGTTGCTATGTGAAAATGCAGAGAGCCACATTTTCTTGGAAAAAAAGCAGCTGTAGTTTTCCATTGCTTTCAGCTGCGCAGTACTCAGAGGACTGAGTGATGTTGATACGGCCGTTTAAGTCGTCCTGACTCACGCCCCTAACAACTACTGAAAGAGCTGCTGCCCTCTTTCAGGAATCATTCCTTAGTCTGGCTCTCAACAGATACCTCTCCGATATGGTTGCACCTTCGGTCCAGCTACTCTGTATCCCTGAGCACTCAAGCCCCCTCACCAACGGCAAGGTCTCATGATTCATAGAGGAGGACAAATCTAATCTTTAAAAATTAGACCGTCGGCATATTAGTAGCAATATTTGCTAATATACTACAGTCCTAGATTCGATTCTTGAAAAATATATAAATTTAAAAAAAAAATGTTCTGTACCTACATATTTTTCTGGATTATCGGAATATACCGATTCATAACTGAAATTAAAACTATGTATAAAACGAATCCGAACTAGAATTATATCCATAAAATCCACTTAAACCGTAACAAATTAAAATTTACGAAAAGATATAAAAGAGAGTATTATTGGATAAAGACATTATACAAAGCGTAGGGAGGTTCTAGGGTGTCGGAAAAATGTAGCTGATACAAAAGAAAAGTGACCGATGGAAGAATTCTCAGGTAAAGGCAAAGTAACGTATCAAGTGAAACTAGAATATAGAGAAATCTGGAGGAGATATAATGACCAAAATAAAGAACAAATTAAGTGTGGAATGTTGACGAGCCGCATAACATAGCTCCGTAAAAAGATTTTTTCTTATTGCCGCATCGACAATTAAAATCATTACTGATTGGATTGTAACTGTAAATGCACCTGTAAACGTGTAGTCCTGAATAGACTCAGGCCGACCGTTCCAGAAATGTGCGGTCGATTGAACCTCAACCACCTAAGAACACCGGCATTCGAACGACCTAGAATTCAAATCCGAATAAAAGCAATCAATTATCTTTACTAGGATTTAAACCTAAGAACACTCGACTTCGAAAGCGACTGATTTACGATGACGGTAAGACATTGTAAATTAGTAAATTTTAGTAAGTCGTTAGATCAGTAAGTCATTGTTAACGAGTTTTTGATCGGCGGGTTTTTAATTTCGTTGTTTTATAAAATATTACCGATTATTGGTAACACTAATCAAATAATCTTATAAAAAAGGATAAATGAAACCTGCTTCTTAAAATATTTAAAAAATAATACTTCTTTCAATTTTTACTTTTAAGAAGTGGATGCCAATTATTTTTTTTTCTTGATATCGGTTCATAAGCTTGACGCTTGTGCGTGGGATATGGAAATGGAAATTTTTAGCATATGAAAAATGCCATTCCTGACCGGGATTTGAAACCGGGAACAAGTATTCACTAACTATTAAAACAAAGTATCGATTAACCCTTAATCTGGCGACGACTTCAAAATGTATGAATTTAAAGAATCGAAAAATGATTTTTTTTTTTCTAATCTGATTTTAAGTCAGATTTATATATTTACTTGAATTCTTTTTTTGTTTGTTTTATTTTCATTAGTTTACATAGAGCTACAAAACTTTACTTCTACTTCTTCTTTCTGCGCCTATCCGATATCGGATGTTGACAATCCGTAATCTTATCTACTGTTCTACACTTTTACGTCGTACCAGGTCAAAATACAACGCTCGAATTGAGCGATTTCAAAATTTCTTTCAAAAGTAACACAGATAAACTTATTTTAATAAAAATAAGAAAAATCATACTTATAAATGACGATAAGAAACTACTACCGAATCTAAGCTAAGGTTTTTATAATGTGAAAAAGTTTATTACTATTTACTTAGAATTTCAACTGATTTTCCTGAATTTTCACGCGAAAACTTTGAATATCATAATGACATCAAACTGACGATTTTTTATCGATTTTTTTTATTTATATAACATAAACGTTTTGCCTTATACATAATAAACGTTGAGCCTTCAAAACCTAGCACAAAAGATAGGGCTTCATATCTCTTTCGAAAAAACTGAACTAATGGCCATAGATCCTCTGGTAATAGAGCACATTACAGTAAACAATCAGAAAATTAAAATAGTAAAACAATTTAACATATCTAGGGGAAATAATAACTTATAATTTAAATGAAAAAGTGACATGGCAAAACAGGACAAATAAAATGATTAACTCCCAAAAATTAACTCGGTCAACATATAACAAAAAATGCCTTTCTGCTAAAACAAAACTTAAACATTATAAAACTGTAGTATAGCCAGAAGTCACCTACGGAAGCGAGACCCTTTTCAAAATCACTCAGAAAAACCGAATTGAAAAAATTCTGAAAATAGAGAGGAGAATTGTCAGAACGTGTATCGATAAAAAACACCAAAAAGAAGGCCGATGGTGGGTTGTGCCAAATGAGGTGGTGTATCGAGAAATAGAGCCTGTTACTGATACTATGCGGAAAAAAAGAATCTCTTTCTTCGGTCATCTCATAAGGACACCGCAAACAAGACTGTCAAGAAATATCATTGAAGAGCTCTGGTTCCAAAAGCTAGAAGTAGGATGGATCAAAGAAATTAGAGAAGATATGAAAGAATTGGGAATTTCCCTGACTGACCTACAGAATAAAACTGGAAAAATTACAAAGCTAAAAGATAAAAGCATTAGATTTAAACAAAAGACAGACAAACGACAAAATACAACGAAGAGGGTGTTTACGGATGAAGAAAAGAAAGCAAGATCTGAACTGATGAAGAAATACTGGGCAGCTCGAAAGAGTAAAATAACACGCTTTTCTCAGAAAAGATCCAACTAAAATTGACTTAAGTGGTCCCATGTTGGCCGTAAAAGCATAATAATAATAATAATAATAATAATAATAATAATAATAATAATAATAATAATAATAATAATAATAATAATAATAACATAAACGTACGATTTTTTGTCGTACACTTTAAAAATAATGATCGATAATGATTAAAAAAATTTAAAGATGCTGTATTTTGCAAATACAATTTTCTATTTACAAAACTTTTCCGCTTACGTAAGTTAACTGAAAAAGAAACCTACGTCTACAAAATAGACGAAACAAATAAATCGGAACACGAATAGTTATCAAAATTAATTCTTTTGATGAAAGAGTAAGACTCGAATATATACAAAAATATACAGTCCGGTTAAATTTAAAATGTAGAATAATCTAATAAAAATCTAAAAAATGCAGGACTTCCTTCTATTTTTTTTCAGGCTTTTGTTTTAATTCATTAACTGGGAATTTTATATACTTTATGAATTAAATATAATATTTTCTGAATTAATTTACCGAAACTATCGGTTCGTAACTAACAAAAATAAATATGTTTAAGAACAAAATAAATTGTTTAATTTTTCGCCGAATTCCAACGTTCTAAAACAATTCGATTTTTTCTTAAAATTTTATTCTTTATTTTCATTAAACTTATATATATATATAATATATATAATTTATTGAAATCGGTTTTATTCTTTAAGTGAAATCGATAAATTTATGTTATTAATTTAACTTATACATAAGCCTACAAACAAATAACCCAGTAAAATATAGGTCCATTGACCTATACGATTCACAGATTTATCTCGGGTCACTTTTATTTTATTTTTTGAAAATAGCTCGTACTTTCGCAACTTTTTATCATTATTAAAAAAAACGGTTTGTCATAAATCACAGTTAATGAATGATAAAAAAAACAACCCTGCAATTCATTTAACGGGCATGAATAACGTTTATTCAGCGGCCAACAATCATTCTCATCAGATAAAAATTTTGATGAACTTGATTGAATACCTATTAGGAATGAAAAACGTAATTACTCTTAATTTAAATCCATTGTAAACGTAAACGTAGAATTTTACGTTTACATCCCATCGACCGATCGGAACAAACACTGCAAAAATGTTAATAAAACTCTAATTTTCTTCTTTTTCATCGATAATTTTTACTTTTATATCAGAAAAAACGACGTGTCATTAATATTTCATAAATACATTTGAATGATTCTGATTAAACAATAACCGAATAATTAATCGCAAATAAATAATTACTACGACAGATACCTTGTACTAATACGAAACAAATTGTAAACTTCAGACCATAAAAATAAGAATAGATAAAAAGATAATTACAGTAAATATCGTTTATAGTGACCTCCAAGGGACTGATGATTTTAGGTCATTATAACCGATAGTCACAATAACCGATATTTAGCCAGCTCAGTAGTACTACTTTAATATGCCATCGACACGGGTACTGTAATACAGTAATAATCATAATTATTATTAAAAATAATAATTTATTTCCGCAAAAATATTATTAAAAAAAACCACGCAATAATACGAATAAATACAAATACGGTAGATAGAGAAAAATTGTAAAAATTATTTTTTCTCCAAAAAGTCTGTTATTTTGCTTTGTTTCAAACATTTCGTGTTGTAATACAGTTTTTGAAGGTTCTTTTCTAAATCAAAACAAACGCTCTCTGTTTATTCATTAGCGATTTCTGTAAAACTGAGAAACCGGCAAACGGTTTTCATTGCCGCTAAAAGTTCTGGAAGATTTGGCGGGTTGATGTCTTCATCGTTACCTACGTCCACGACTATTTCTGCCGGTACTGAAGCCGCTACATCATCATCTTTTACAGTTTCACGCGATTCTAAATCTTTTTCAACCTCTAAATAATCTTCAAACAATGCATTTGACAACGATTAGTTTTGCAAATTATTGCCCCGTTCCGTTAAAGATTTTTCTTCGCATGCGATGTCAGTAACTTTGCCAGCGTGCGGTAAAAAATCCTGCATGTGGAAAACAATTTTTTACAGTCGGAGAAACCTCATTCCATGATCTTTCCGAAATAATAATAGCATCCAGAATAGTTATTTTCGTTTCCTTTTTGTGATCTAAATCCTGTATCGTTTGTCAAATTAGTGTTTTTTCAGCATCCAAGCTTTCTTGTTACTTTCGAACATAACAGAAAGCGACTTCAGATTTTTAAGACATCGGGTATAGCACTTTTCCCTATAATCACAAGTTTTTTTTTTGTCAGTTCCAGTCCGTATTTGTAGCAATGAGTATGTCTTTCTTTTGATAATTTTCCCCCCCGAACACATTTCGCCTTTAAACCGAAGGGTTCTTTCTGGCGGCAGTTTTAAAAAAAGACCGGATTAATCGGAATTATAGATTTTATCGTCCGAATAACTCTCTTTTAATTTTGACCAAATGGTTTCTAGCCGTTTTCTGACACACCGGTTGAAGGTGCTGCGGCCTAACCGTTTATTCTCCCCGACACAATATCGTAACGCTAACAGAACGTTGTATCTAAGTTGAAGTTATTTCACGTGGTTTACCGAATTTTTTGAGTGTTTACCGATTCCTGAAAGAGGGCAGCAGCTCTTTCAGTAGTTGTTAGGGGCGTGAGTCAGAATGACTTAAACGGCCATATCAACATCACTCAGTCCTCCGAGTACTGCGCAGCTGAAAGCAATGGAAAATTACAGCTGCTTTTTTCCAAGAAAATGTGGCTCTCTGCATTTTCATATAGCAATGATGGAGGTGCCTTCCTTGGTAAAATATTCCGGAGGTAAACTAGTCCCCCGTTCGGATCTCCGGGTGGGGACTACTAAGGAAGGGGTCACCAGAAAATTAAAAAATAACATTCTACGAGTCGGAACGTGGAATGTTAGAAGTTTAAAAAAGTTTGGTAGGCTAGAAAATTTAAAAGGGGAAATGGATAGGATAAATGTGGATGTAGTAGGAATTAGTGAGGTTCGGTGGGAAGAGGAAGGCGACTTTTGGTCAGGTGATATTAGAATAATTAACTCAGATTCAAATAATGGGCAAACAGGAGTAGGTTTCATAATGAACAAGAAGATAGGAAAGAGAGTAGAGTATTTCAAAACGCATAGCGATAGAATCATTGTAATAAGGATAAAATCAAAACCTAAACCGACAACGATTGTTAACGTCTATATGCCTACAAGCGCCCATGAAAATGATGAGGTAGAGTGTGTATACGAAGAGATTGATGAAGCAATTAAACACGTAAAAGGAGATGAAAATTTAATAATAGTTGGAGATTGGAATGCAAGCATTGGAAAAGGCAAGGAAGGAAATATAGTGGGTGAATACGGGCTGGGCAAAAGGAATGAAAGGGGGGACCGACTTATATTGTTTTGCACGAATTATAATTTAGTAATTGCCAACACCCAATTTAAAAATCATAATAGAACAATATACACTTGGAAAAACAAGAACAAAACAAAAGTAATGAAATGTAGTAGAAATAACAAAGATGGACCACTGAATGTGAAGATAGGAGGAGAAAAGTTTATGGAGGTAGAAGAATTTTGTTATTTGGGAAGTAGAATTACTAAAGATGGACGAAGCAGGAGCGATATAAAATGCCGAATAGCACAAGCGAAACGAGCCTTCAGTATGAAATATAATTTGTTTACATCAAAAATTAATTTAAATGTCAGGAAAAGATTTTTGAAAGTATATGTTTGGAGCGTCGCTTTACCTGGAAGTGAAACTTGGACGATCGGAGTATCTAGAAGAAAAGGTTAGAAGCTTTTGAAATGTGGTGTTGTAGGAGAATGTTAAAAATCAGATTGGTGGATAAAGTGGCAAATGAAGAGGTGTTGCGGCAAATAGATGAAGAAAGAAGCATTTGGAAAAATATAGCTAAAAGAAGAGACAGACTTATAAGCCACATATTATGGCATCCCGGAATAGTCGCTTCAATATTGGAGGGACAGGTAGAAGGAAAAAATTGTGTAGGCAAGCCACGTTTGGAATATGTAAAACAAATTGTTAGGGATGTAGGATGTAGGGGGTATACCGAAACGAAACGACTAGCACTAGATAGGGAATCTTGGAGAGCTGCATCAAACCATTCAAATGACTGAAGACAAAAAAAAAAGATGAATATAGCTAGAGTAGCTTTAGTATGCAGATCATGTAAAAAAATCGAGTTTTTTTAATATCTTTAATGTTTTAGGATCCAGCTAGATTATCTAGACCAAAGCGTTTCCAGACCTTTTTATATGAACTTTTTTTCATTACATTCACCAGTAGAACATGTCCTAAACGTTTATCCGTTTCCTCGTGGAACTCTGTATCTATGTATATGTGATTTGTTTTGTTTGTCTCCAACACGTTTAATTTTTATTAATAGCCGGGAAAGTCGTGCAATATTTTGCCAGTTTTTTTTCATTTATTATTTTGAATATTATTCATTTTAATTTTTCTCAATCGTTAACTATAGTAAATTATATTAATGAGCCAGCCAAGGCGTTAAAGATTAGGAAGAGATCAAACAACGTATTTTTTTTTCGTTTAAAAGAAAAATTAAAAGTTAATCGTTGACGTTTGGTAATTGTAGTAGGACCTGAAAGCTACATATCTGGTTGAAGCTAATCCTGAGAAAATGAACATATTAAAATCAACACTTCCATATATTTTCAAAAGTGCATCAGAAACGGGTAAATATATATCCGTACAGAGACAAAATTAGTCATTTATGATTCATTATCATTAAAAATAGCTAGATTCAACATGACACATATGACTTTAAAAAACTCTTTCACGCCGTTGTAAAACTTTCATAGGAATATACGATGTGATAAAGGAGAGATATAAATTCTGTTCTGTTAAGTTTCAATAAATCCATTAATAAAAAATCTATTTTTCATAAATGTAATATTAATTTCATAGTGCAGTAACTTCAAAATAATAATTCTTTTTACGATAAATTAATTTTTTGGACTTTTTGTATAAAATAAATGAATTATGATAAAAAATATTAACTGTGATTCTATATTAAAATAATACATTCTTTTTTTATTAATTCAATTTAACAATAACAATGATAAAGACATTTCTATACGTTAATATTTTAAGCAGAACACATAAACCTACTGTTGAAATTATTGAAAAGTAGATTCTGTACTCTACAGAATCGAGACAGATGATATCTTGAAAAGAGGAAAGCGAGAAGAGAGAAGCGAGGAGCCTAAAGCAAAAGTAGTGATGAAGAAGTTTACCGTAAAGTATTGCGGTAGGAAACGAGTAGGAAAAGTTTACTGCTTGCCAATTATACCGCATTGTTTTCAACTTTACCATTCTCTTTTTCCTTACTCTCGGTAATGTACGTGATTTTATTCTTTTGTCATGCGTTTCATATTAACATTTACTCGGTTACACGGTTCATTAAATCGTAACGCACATTCTGCGGTCGGTTACTTTTTAAAATATAGTTAGCCGGTTGCTTCTTCTATATTTACATTAGTTTATCTAATTCTTTTTACCTTCCTCTATATCCGTATTCTTATGTTAAAAAAATAATAGGTTACGAAAAAAGAGGAGAACGTATTTAAACGATCCATCTGAACAAATTGCAATAAAAATAACAGTGGTTTGAAGATTTAGTATTTTTTATTTTTTTACATAAGAAAAGATTATCCTTACTGCAACAGCTATTCCATTTATAATAATTTCAGATCAGTATCTCATGTATTTTATCTAGCCTTTACAAAATAATAGCCATCGTATAGAATTTAATAAAATCAACGAGAAGAGATCATCCAAAGTTGAAATATATTCAAAAATGATAATCTTCCGTTATCCGAATAAAATTTTATTTAAATAAAGGATATCGATGACTATCTATTACGCGAATCTAAATATAATCAAACTCTAAAATAGTAAAAAAAGTAAAAAAAAATCAATAGGTTTAAGGGGAAAAATACAAAAAACCGCATGAACTTCTTAACTTTTGAATTGATAATACTAACTTTACAAGAAATGATAGATAAAACGCACAAATATCTTTAAAAACGGTTCAAAGATTAATAAATAAAAAATACATTTTCTAAAACTATTTACAAATCCATTAAAAATTAACAGAATTTTTTTTTATTAATATATTTTCAGAACAATCATCCTAGAAACCTGAGACGCTCATGTTAAACTGACATCACATGTAACTAACTTGTGTCAATAAGTTTATTTATTTTACTAAGAGATTAGATTAAATTTCGTTTTATGCTCGCATTTGTTTAAACATTTTCTACACGTTATGTCGATGTAAATATTGTTACATTTATATTTAGAGCAGAATAAAAATTAATAAATATAAAATATTACACTTATTAAAATTAGTTTTAACGAAATGGAACGCTATATTTTTATTAAACCAACAGACTTCTTTCTTTTTCTGATTAGCCTCCGAACCGCCGTAAGGTATTACTTTAGAGGACGATATGTAAATAATGTGTAGTCTTGTACAGTCTCAGTTCGACCGTTCCTGAGATGTGTGGTTAGTTGAAACCCAACCGCCAAAGAATACCGGTATCCACGGTCTAGTATTCAAACCCGTAGTTCTTTTACTACGATTTGAACCTTAGTACTCACGGCTTCTCTACTTAATTCTCTAGCTAAAATAAAATTTCGCAACGCCCCACATTCTTTGAACAGAATTAGTGCGGAGCCCTGATAGACGGGTCTATAAATTTGTTCGGTGCGATCAAATTACCGTTATAATGTTCATTCGTCTTCCTTAAACCGTTGTATGATGACCACCGGTCTGAAATTATACGAGTTCCAGATGCAATGCGAGTTAAGGAATAGTAAACGATCCGCTGTTTTCTACAGCAAATAAAAAAACACTCAACCGTTTCACAGAAAATGTCTCCGAAAACCTATTGCTGTTTGGGAACTCAGCAAACATTATATTTGCGTTTAACAAATATAATATAGATTTCATCGATTTTGACAGTTAACCCTGGCCCTCTTATTACTTTCGGTATTTCTAAACGTTTAGTAGCGCACATTACACCGATCCGCAACTGCTCGTGGTTTATTCTTACAGTTCACGCTACCAAAACTTAATATTCATCATCTCGTAGCTCTAACATTAAATAAACAACCAGGAATTACACCGATCGAATTTGATTAAATTCGGTTTTATTCCAACGCCACGACTTTCAGTTACACTTAATGTCATGTTCTGCCCGTTATTATATTTTTCTCCTTTAAGAAAACGTTACATTTTTGAAAGAAAGAAATACACCGTTCTAAAGATTTATACAAATCGTTAAAATTGAAACCGGTTATCGATGAAAAATCTTTCTTTTTCCTGTTTAGCCTACGGTAACTACCGTTTAGATAATTCTTCAGAGGATGAATGAGGATGATATGTACGAGTGTAAATGAAGTGTAGTCTTGTACATTCTCAGTTCGACTATTCCTGAGATGTGTGGTTAATTGAAACCCAACCACCAAAGAACACCGGTATCCACGATCTAGTATTCAAATCCGTGTAAAAATAACTGGCCTTACTAGGATTTGAACGCTGGAACTCTCGACTTCCAAATCAGCTGATTTGGGAAGACGCGTTAACCACTACACCAACCCGGTGGGTTAAATCGATGAAAAATCTAATAAGACTTTTCCGAACGAACACTCTCATTGTTATTATTACTATTGTCTCGATTATTAATCCATTTCTTACAAAGTTATTATCTCTAACTTCTGCTTAAGTTACATACATTAAGTTAATGAAATTTATTTATCTCATATTACGACAGTTTTATGGCATTTTTTTTTTCAATTATTAAAAATTTAATTTTTCCACCGTTTTGGAATCTTACACTCGATTGACAAATTGATATTTATATATATTATGCGTGTTAGTAAACCTTATGTTGGTACGTTTGAACGAATTTGATAGCTTATATCGTTATTGCGTAACGGTTATTAAAAAAACGTTAAACTTGGAGGTCATTTTAAGGTGAACCCGACAGCCGATCGCGGCCGTTCGTGTATTTTTGTAATCTTCTAACGATACTTAATCCTTATCCAAAAATGAAATCTGACTCAAAAACTTTTCATACACATATATAGATATACTAGATACTGAATTCAACAACGAACCGTTCACTCGCCGAATGCTACAAAGATCCTCTTTAGCTTTACACAAAATAAAAAACCGAACGCTAACTGTGTATAGGCCCGTTAACTGACCGGTATGCTTATCGCATTAATGTGGATTGATCACCTACAATACCTGTAGTACCAGGTAACATTTTACATTAACGACTGATAGTTTCTTTATTGTTAGAACACACGTTTACGTCGATATAAAATATAGCAAAACTTTTAACATTTGCGAGCATATAACGGAATTTGACCCAAAAAAGATTAAATATAAAACAATTTGAGTATTTCATTTAACATTTACATAAATAGGTACTCGGAGAGTTATAGATTAACTTTTTTAAAGCGGTTATTTTATTACCTACCGATTTTACTCATTTATTTATTTACTACCTTCACATTGTTACATCGTTATCATTCAGTATGAATTTTGTATTCCAGCTGCCATAATCGTAATGAGTGTTGGCGATCAGACATCAGACAAAACCCACTGGTCGGTCTAGTAGTGAACTCGTGACCGCAAAGCTGATTTCGAAGTCGATAATTCTAAGGTTTAAATCCTAGTAAACTTTTATACGGATTTGAATACTAGATCGTGAATATCGGTGTTCTTTGGCGGTTGGGTTTTAGTTAACCTTACACCTCAGGAACGGTCGACCTGAGGCTGCACAAGACTCCACTTCATTTACATTCATACATATCATCCTCATTCATCGTCTGAAGTAATACCTTAGGTAGTTCCGAAGACTAATAAAAACAAGAGAGACATTAGACAAAATCACTCGCAATAATATCATAATCATCCCTAAAAATAACACGTACCCCTCGCCAGATTACTGAACAAAGTAACGAATGAATCGGTTTCCCGTTGCCTTCTTCCACTGAGCCGTATCATTGAAGAAATACCCGCTGATAAATCGGTAAATAGATTGCTGAGTATCACTAATTCTAACCCGATAAAACTGCGGGTGATTTTAACCGTGTAGCATACCTTTTTATTTTCGGACGAAGTAGAGGAAAACTCCCTACTTAAAGAAGCTAGCTAAGCATGTGCCACTGCCGGGAACCGGCGGGCAAAGCTGATGCGGATAATGTTTGACACCGCTAGCCGGCGTATGGGGATTGAACCCACCAAAAAACCTCTCTCTCCGTTTATCACGTCCGGGAGCCGGATTTACCTAGGAAGGGCATGGGCGTACTCCCGAATGGGTATAGCATATCTTACAAGCGATATAAGTGACATATTCATTTTGTTAACCGCAGGGATAGACTGTGTAATTGAAATAACTATTCTGAAAGAAAGCGACTCTGATTAACGCCATTTATATTTCAGACGTACCGCGGTTATAAAATTTTGATACATAGTGTAAAATAATAGATTAATTTAACCCGTTCTGCGAGGAACAAAGCATTACCGCGTTGACTCTACTCGCCAGGAGAACTCTAAAATTTCATAAAACGATACCTTACATATTAAAATAAACCGTAAACAAATACTTTTTTTCACTTCGTAATGCTACTGTAATGAAGGATGTTCCCTTGATCTTTGTTAATGAATTTTCTGTTATTCATTAGCTTACCAAGCTCCCCGAAATATAGTCGATATAATCAGCTCTTTTAAGGGACAATTTTACTCTATTACAAATTATAAATAAAACATCATTCCTCTAAAAGAGAGCAAATCTGATAAACGACTCTACATTTATATTTAGGGTTATTACACGAATTAATTATACGAAAGAACGAGTTAATAGGAAAAAATGTATAACTTTCTATTATTAAAAATAGTCATACATTATATAATCTCTCGATTGAGTATAGAGTCAAATAAGATTATCTTAGAAACGTACCTCAAGAATAACAAGTAAGCGAATGTAAATTGCTCACGGTTGGTACCCCTGAAATTTAGCTATAGATATATCTGACGCACGGTTGTATAGAAATGTTTTAAGAAAAGTTTATTTTGCGTTTGAGATTTGTTTTTGTGTGTGTGTGTGTGTGTGTGTGTGTGTGTGTGTGTGTGAGAGAGAGAGAGAGAGAGCGCACGTACGAGTTTAATGGATGAATTGAAGTTTGGCTAGAAGCTAAAGTTTTAGCTCTAATACTGGCCATGTTCTATACGTATTACATTTCAATGAAACAGGATATTACCGTACGTTTTAGACAAGTCCTTGTACTGAAAGTTGGTTTGATTTAATTAATTATTATTAGTTAAGTTATTAATTAATTATCTTAGTGCTTTAAGAATGTCATGCATCAGTAATTTTGAATAACTTCTTTCTTCTGTTATATTTTTCTATAACAGTGGTAGCCCGATTACCATTTATTTGACAGTTCTTGTCCAGCCTCAAGACAGCCAGTAGAAAAATAGTGTAATTAATTTACACCTGTTACATAATAATAATATAATTGGAACTACTGAAAAATTGGTAAGTATTTAAAAATTATCGTATTTGTTCGAATATAGGTCGACACCGCATTTTTGAATTTAATTTTCAGGAAAAGTTTTGGTAGAAATTTTTTTCTCATAAAAAAAAATTTACCACCGATAAGAAATTAATTATATAATATTACGCATATTTTTTATTATACTGTTTTATTAGTATTCTGTTGTTATGCTATTTTATATTATTATAAATACTAGCCTAAAATTATATGCCTAAATAGCAATAAAAAAAAAAAATGTAAAATTGTATACAAGATTTTTAAGAGATTTTTTATAGAAAGAGATATTTTAAAAGAAATAATAATGATTGCAATTTTTACGTTTTTATTTATATTGTTTTTCTATATTTTCATGAAAACAAAAAATCGCATTAAAGAATTTACTACTTCACAAAATTTCACTCGCAACATATAAAAACTTGAATTGATCATCATCACTACTGCCATCTGAAAATAAAATGTTTTTTCCATTATTTGATTATTTCTCCCGCCGAATATTATCTTCAGTTCCATCTAATATATTTCTAATGCAACATTCCTTAGATCCCTGTTTAGATAAGGATTTAAAATACAGCATTAGTGTTATCTAGTTTCATGACATAATAATCCACTCGTATATCGTGTTCACGGAAGGTTTTTTTATTCTTCCGGTAGGATTAGCTGATGACTGGGCTTCACATTCAACAACTATAATTTTTTTAAGATTATTTAAAAAGGCGAAAATAAACTGCGAAACAACTTAAAAGCCAGTTCGAAAACAAATATAAGTCGGTCCGGCATATGCAGTAGGTCGACCCCCATTTAATGTAGAAAAAGCCTCGACCTATATTCGGGCAAATACTGTAATTAAAGATAAAGTTGAGAAACCGTTTAGGAAATATATTAACTTGTATTTTTTGTTACGCTTAGACTCGTTGTAAGAGATCTATTATGGCGACCGGTAATGGCTTAAAACAGCTATTAAACAAGCAATATCTTTGTTAATATTAATTTTTAGCTTATGTAATTTCAAAAAAGGTTATTTTTATAAAAGTTATTAACGAGAAAAAAATTTCAAATTGCAATTATAAAGAATCCGGAAACAACTAACTAAATCCCCGATAACCTGTCGACACTCAACAGTGATTGATTGTTAATCTACGTTTTAGCGACCTATTTTTAACTGAATGTTAGGTAAGGTACCGAAAAATGTACGAGTAGAGTGAGGTTGCAAACGTTTGTTTTATTACACTAAGATAACATATTAGTTACTAGGAAAATTACTAAGCGAATTATTTTTCCGATAAAAACCGCTGTTTAAACATATAAATATAACTACAAAGGCAGGATCAAATTATGAAGAAAATGTAATATTTGTAGCGTAAGAACTATTTTAGTCAAAGTAATTTTAAAATCTAATCCTTTAGGTTCGATTGACTATACCTTCAACAGAAGATGAAATAGAAAATAAAAAAAAAATTTAAATCAGGCTTTTATAAAAATAAAAAATAAAAAAACAAAAAAAATTCGTACTAAAACGTAAAAAAATAACTTTGTTTTCAAGAAAATTACATTAAAAATACATTACTTTCAAGAAAATTACTTTTAAATGAATTTTCGATTTATAAATGACTGAAAAGAAAAGCGTGGAACCAACCCAAATATACATCGATTTATAATTCGAGTGGGCCCCAGCTTTTCTTTTTAGTCAAGCACAAATAGAAAATTTTTTAAAAGTAATTTTCTTGAAGACAAAGTTTTTTTTTTTTTACTTTTTAGTACGACTTTTTTGTTGTTTATTTTAAAGAAAAGTATGTTTTCAAAAAAATTTTTTTTTTCCCACTATTTAGTCATAAGTAAATGAAATTTTTATCAAATTTTACATAGATTACACACCTTTCTTTTCTTTCTTTTTCCTGTTTAGCCTCCGGTAACTACCGTTTAGATAATACTTCAGAGGATGAATGAGGATGATATGTATTGACTGTGAATGAAGTGTAGTCTTGTACATTCTCAGTTCGACCATACCTGAGATGTGTGGTTAATTGAAACCCAACCACCAAAGAACACCGGTATCCACGATCTAGTATTCATGTCCGTGTAAAAATAGTTGGCTTTACTAGGACTTGAACGCTGTAACTCTCGACTTCCAAATCAGCTGATTTGGGAAGACGCGTTAACCACTAGACCAACCCGGTGGGTTACATAGATTACACACCGGGTGGATAAAAAGTAACTTACACCCCCCCCCCCCCCTCTAATATTCTTTATAACTGAGATTACTGAATGCAGTTTAAATAAGTTTAAATACACTTACATAATTTAAAAAAAATTAAAACCGACAAGTAATTTTTTACTTTTAGTTGTTTGAATTCTTTAGCGAACAAAAAAATATTTATATGCAATTTTATTGTATATTGTAACTTGGAGAATTTGTTTCCATCGTTATAAATGATACCAGATCTTTATAACTAGATCAGATGCTTACCGTACATAAACTTTAGAAGCTAAATTTACACTAGTTACATTAAAATTCGCTTCAACAGCCACCTCATCTACTAATACTGAATCGACAGTCAACATCAATCGGATCGTTAGCTACATCTTATCGATTCAGCTGCCTTCTTTGTGTCCCCAACAACTTATATATAAATATAGAAATACTCGTATATGAAATTAACGAAGAACTATTGTATCGTCCCTCGGCTTACGTCACTGTGTAAAATTTCATCATTGTACGACGTCGGGTAATAATTTAATTATGGTTATAAGATTTTGGGACACGGTTGAACCGTAGAAAGAATAATAAAGTACGTTAATAATATTATTTTCTACAAAATTTGCTCAAAATTGTATACGCTTTCATCCGGAAAGGAACTCAGAATTCCAAAAATAGTTCACCTCACCTTTCTAAATCAATTTTCACGGTTCGGATGTAATCGTACGCGATCGATGCTGGATGAAAGATAGCGGTTTATTATTCCTAAATCGGTTTTGGTAAGTAGTACGGTCGAGAAATATCCCGAACAACGTGAGATTTAAAAGCACAACAAGCAATTTAAACTCGAACACTGTGATAAATGAGGATAAAATAACCAAGTAAATAGGATGCGAAAGATGCCATAACGATCGCAAAATTCTACTTACTGTGAAAAAAAAAGGTTCGTTTTCAAGTAAGAAACAAACAGCAGTGTGATTAGCACCGTTAATTTTAAGAATCCAGATTAAAAAACGAACCTCAACGTACCTAAAAATATTCAAGCAAATAAAAATACGAACTCCCCCATCGACTATTAAACCTAACGTTTGTTTGCATCTCACCGATTATGTATTCTGACAATTGCTACTCGATGTTAAGGATTCAAATTCAAACACAAGTATAAGCAGAATTGCTATTTTCTTCGATTCTACCACCGTGTGTCACGTTACAGTACTCTACGATTTAATTAACGGTACTAGTTAGAAGTAATCCGCTTACCCCCGAAGATACCTACTGCTTTGTAACTGAACTAATAGGTATTATAAAGTAATATAAAAGTATTAACAAAAAAAATATATACGTTTCAAAAAATTAATATGTAAACAGAGTTATACATTACGGTTCCATAACACACAAAGAGGTGTACTAAAAAGTTAATGTTTTATTTTTTAACGGACTAAGATATGAATCGGTTAAGGGTTGCCTGTATTTTAACAAATAATGTATTATAAAAGGTTACTTCTATTTATTTTGAAACGTAGAAGGACGGATACATTGCAACGTAGCAGTGATTTCCACTTTTGGAAGTATTTAAAAAAAAAAAAATTAAAACGGAACTGTAAAATACAACCAGGAAATGAAAAACGAATTTAGCCAACAAAGTAAAAAAAATAATAATAATAATAATACAAAACAGCGATCCATATTTCATTGATTTTAATTAACTGATAAAGCAGCCTCACTCTATCATTCTTTCTCTCTACTTTATATATATATATATAAAATAGAATAAGGAGAAAAGAGTATATTCAATTACAATTAAAATCAGCGAGCTTGATGCTAGCAGGCAAACGAAGCGTTGTTGCCATGACGACGACCTGCGTCGCTCACTAGGTCAGTTCATCCCTCCTTCGTCCAACATTAAACCAACCCTTCCATACTACAACTATCTCTATACATTTGCTCCCTGGCACACCAAATCGGCCATTAGGCCGTTCTACACTTCCGCTCCGCCGCCGCTACCCGTACGAATGGACGAGCTATCTCTACTTCATACGACATATCTCCTCTTCTAGCGCAGTCAGAGCACTCTTCTTGCTTTAAAGGCGACTTTCGCAACAATTAGGACGCTAATCCGTAATCTTGATTGTTATCTATTAAACGATGTTCAACCACCATTAAACCCGGATTTTTCTACGCAATAATCCTTTTCTGATAAGTTCATTTTAACAGCGCTTTCTTAAACTCTAAAATATCATAAGCTTAAAATACTTATCCGTAATATCTTTTTCTTTTCCATTTTCTTATCGTACACGATCGATAATTTTATTTATTACTCGATGATTTTTTATTTCTTTCTCCGCTTGTTTCTATCGGTTGTTTTTAATTTTTTTCGTACTTTTCATAATATTTTTTATCGTACTTCACTGTACGAAAAAAATTCACACGTACTTCGCATATGGAAAATAAAAGAATTTTCTCAGATATTAAATCGTTCTTTATTGTGTGATTTTTATTTATTATTTTCCTAACTGTAGTTCTATTTGCTGTCGCAGCAGCATAGCTATAAAGGGAAAGTATAGCGATCGACCAAAATTTTGGGTATCGCGTTTCTCGCAAATGTCAACGTTTCAAGCCGTTTCCCCGTAACTCAAAAAACACGTGTATTGGACTGCAGTCTGATTAATATTCCCTGGACTGGTTCAATATAAATTCTTCGAAAACGACTCTAAATACGGGTAAATATGGGATACTCTAAATCTACCTCTGCCTCCCGGCGGAGGTAGATTTAATCGGTGCTAAGTAGGGGATAAAAAAATTTACTCCTTAAAATTAAGAAAAACTTCAAATTTATTCAATACTACAACGGTTGCGTATCAAAAAATTTCACATGTTTAGCATACTACAAGCTCATCTTCTTACAATTCCAGAAAACGTTTGGTCATCTCTTGCCGTAAGGGTTGGTCATATCAAAAGATGTTTCAGAGAAAAGTCTTATTCAATGTTTAGAGGACTAACGACCACGTTAAACCGATTCGATACTGCGCCTATTAAGGGAGGTATGATTTTTTTTGTCTTCGAAACCACATTTTTTCCACCTCCTGGGCCGATGGATGGTGATATCAAAAAACTTTACTACTTTACTTAGATAAGTTCTAGGCCCTTATCCAAAAAATAGTAGGAATTTGAAACGAGTTCGATATTTTACATAATAACAAAGTTATAGCGATATTTTCTTTTTTAGAAAATGCCCCCATTTCCATTCCCATGGTCCGAATTCGACCGTTATCAAAACTCGATCTACATTTTCTTTGAGTTATTTTTAAGGAACAATTTGAAAATTATTGGCACAAAATTACGGCAGTTACCGTGCCTACAAGAAAGTGAAATATATATATATATATAGATTTCATAAGAAAGCTATCTATTGTAATAGATATCATGACCATTCGACTTTCAGAAAATTTCGACATATCTTCGCGTTTCATATACCTCAGATCCTAATAACACCCACAGCTCAAAAGTTGATGTAGATATATATAAAGTGAAATATAAATATGTATGTAACCTTTTACTTCAGGGTTCTCTTTTTTTCTGTTTAGCCTCCGGAACTACCGTAAAGTATTACTTCAGAGGATGATATGTTTGAATGTAAATGAAGTGTAGTCTTGTACAGTCTCAAGTCGACCATTCCTGAGATGTGCGGTTAGTTGAATTCCAACCACCAAAGAACACCGGTATTCACTCTCTAGTATTCAAATCCGTAAAAATTAAATTCTTGTTTTTTCTAGGATTTGAACCTTAGAACTCTCGACTTCGAAATCAGTCGATCGGCGATGACGAGTTAACCGCTAGACCAACCCGATGGGTTTACCAATTAAGCCAGCTAAACTAATAAAATAAATCAATATACGAGTATATAAAAATCAAAATCAAAATACGAGGAAAACCAAAAGCAAATAAAAAACCAGCACAATAACTAGAAAAAAAAGAAGAACAATAAACCAAAGCAGAAAACCCTAACAAAAGCAAATTACAACAACACCAACCCTATAATAGCCCTAAATACCGATATTACCACTTAGAAGGTCCCGCGCACGCTTATATGCGGGGCATTCTTCTGATGTACAATCGTTGTTGGCTGGCTTTTTAGCACGGAGAAGTTTGTGCAGGTAGGAGGACTCCCACCATTTTTAACCTGACAGTCTTTAACATAATGTCCCTTTTTTCCACAGTGGAAACAAAGATCTTTTCCTTTACAAGATTTTGCCATTTGGCCTAATCCCAGACACCGAGAACAACTGCTGTCATTTAAGTATCCTTTTTTTTACACGATCGCTAATCAATAAAAAACTTACCCTTTTCCAAAAACATTGTACGCAAAAGCTTGCCGCACTCAACTATAGTAAACAATATTACTGCCTCTACGTGCGGCACGATACACCACTTTGAAAAAAGTAGCAAAGTCCTACGTTGAATAATCCGTGTTTTGTACCCTTACAGCATCCACGAATCCTTCATCTCCAGTGTCCCGCGGAACATCATATACCATTATGTTTGGCCGCAGGGTTTTCGTTGAAACAGTAGCGATCGGATTATTGGTTTACCGGCATTACTCCCTCCACCAACCCATTCGGTCGCCCTAAAGCATAAGTCTGTGCCACGAAGGGCTACTGTATCTCGAACAGATTATGCGACCAGGCTCCTAACTAGCAAATAGAGCTAACCTAATAGCGTCAACGGTATAAGCACAGTACAACAAACCAATCGCTTTGCGTCCAGCCGTCAACTTGTCATATATTAAACTAACTGGGTAGGCGCACCCCGTCTACACTATAGTATATGAATGCCGTAAATATAGAATTAATTTCGTGAAAGAAAGTAATTTGCTGCCACGCCCAGGTTGCTTAATGCCAGCAAGTACCTGTCCACCAGTTATAGCGCTTGAAGCTATTGGGCGATGGCCGACCATTCCTTGAAGTTAGTCTCCTACAGCAGTTCGGTAACAGACTTTTCCCTTAATAAGGTACTGATGCCTGTTCAGGGAACACACTGTCCACAAGATCCAAAACTGCGGATCACGCCACATTGACTCGCCATTTGTGAGTGGCCAATTTCCTCGTTGACCTGTAAGTTACACAGAGGCCCGATTTCTGACCCCCCACCCAAAAGTGGGGCAGTCGAACATCATATGTTAATTTGACTGACCTCCCCGTAGACGCACAGCTCATTAGTTGCCAGGCGGAATCTGAACAGACATTGTCTCAAATTAACCTGGTTGGTAAGCATTTTGGCTTCCGTTGCCCTTAAAAAAGAACTTGAGGCGTACCATTTCCCCAGATCCTGTATAAACTTATACACGGATCTTCTTTTAGTCGTGGGGGATCCATTCCTTCTGCCGTGCTTTAATCGCGAGGCTCTGAAGCCTCTTCCACGGGTCGGAGATGGGCAAATGTTCGAAATTTAGTCCGGTGGATTGTGATCCATCGTTCCGCTCCGGTACAAGCCCGGCTCGAAACCGCATGCCAAATACATCGCCGTCCCGACCTCTTCGCAATTTCCACATGGCTGCCCGAACTTTCACCACTAAATCGATTGGGAGAGCCTTTTCTAACACGGTAATAGCCTCATAGGAGGTTATTTTACAACACCAGTGCATACAATCAAGGTTCTGCGCTGGGCACTCCTTAGATTAAGATTAAGTGTAATACTCTTTTCCTACCCAACCTATGTGCCAATAACTTGTATGCATCCTTGAGAAGCAAAAATCTTTAAATTTTGAATGTCCATCCAGCCCTCTGCGATTGACAAAGCAGCATGCGGCTCGTCTTCTAGCTGTGGTCGTGAATTACCACGAACTAAAACGAGACAGTCATTGGCGAAAACCTAGGCCGTGACCCCTTCTGGAAATTTCAATCCCCGAAATCCGTCGAATACCGGGTTCCACAGCAGGGGATCGAGAACGGAATCCTGCGGGCTTCTCTGGTATAAGATTTTTCCACAATTAGGCGCGCACACTTAAACAAAGCTGTACGGTTAGACAAGTATCACTACCACGGCCTGCTGGGCTACGAGAACATTGCGGCGTTCCAACTAATAGAGAACAGAACTCCAACAAAAATGCTGCCTCTATGTCAATAAAAATTGCCAAAACATATTGAAAGGAGTTAAGAAATGTAAAAAGATTTGAACGATGATTGCAAATTCTTCCCTTTCCGACTATACTGAACGAGATATTAAGTAGATTTGGGCTTGCAAATAATCTTCAGATAAATATTTAAAAACCATTTTCGTTATTTTTAAATTCCGAATTTTTTAAGGGTGCGACGGTGTACGGCATGGCGGCTCAAAAACACATCCACTGCCACTGTTACTCTATGTCCGAATGTACAATGCGACTGGATGCACCTACCTCCGGATAGTTGACTAAAAGACAGAATAAAAAAAGTGAGAAATGAACTTTAAAAATGGAACACCCAAGTAACTATACATCGTAAACAAAGCCGCGACGTGGTAGCTAATATATATACATATATATTTGTGTGTGTGTGTGTGTGTGTGTGTGTGTGTGTGTGTGTGTGTGTGTGTGTGTGTGTGCTCATGATGTGTTTAGCACGCGTGTGCGCGCGCTTGAAGTCGTTTAAAACATGTAAAATGTGCCGGCCTCCGTGGCGCGAGTGATAGCGTCTCGACCTTTCATCCGGAGGTCTCGGGTTCGAATCCCGGTCATGGCATTTTCCCATACGTTACAAATCACTCATCTCATGCTCTGAAGCAATACCTAACGGTGGACCCGGAGGTTAAAAATAAAAAATAAAACATGCAACAAAAATTAAATAAAGTAATATGATTATAAAGATTACACGATAATAATAAGGTGAAAAAATAATATTTATCAGAAAAATTTACGTCTAAATTTTTGTTTAATAAATTTAAAGTAAAATTCCCCTATTGAAAAACCTAAAAGTTTCCATTAATTTTCAGGTAACACTCGATTCATTCTATTAACAAAAAAAAAAAAAAAAAAAAACAACTTTTCATTTCCTTAAAGAAAGGATAGTGCACTCACTAATGGACGACCTCACAATATTCTTTAAGGGTTAAAAAAAAATAATTTTCTATAGAAATCCATTTGTTGAATGAAGCAGAGTTGAATTACTGGTTGAAATCCAACGTCTACGATATGAAATACACAGAAATAACTTTATTCATTCGTTTCATTTTCTTTTTATTTAGAATTTAATATACATATGCGAGTAACTTAAAAAACCTGAAAACTCTACTGACATACAATTTCTACTTTCATTTACAACACTACCTACGCAAAAAACCTGCTGTCTATTATTATTTTATTAACGCAAGTAATGATTTAGATTTCTTTTGCGATAGGATTTCCTTTTTGTATTGCTGGCATTTCATATCAAAAATCAGAATCGGGGATTAAACAAAATTAAACAAAATCAAAAAATTAAACAAAATTAAACAAAAACTACCACCACTGATTCTTCAGTTAGACTGAAATAAAACTTTCCATTATTTTGGCGATAAAGATCTTATTATCATTAGCAAGAATGCAAAATATATTAATAAATAATTAAAAGAAACGTTAAAAGTAACTATTTCAAAGTAAATGTTTTAGTTAAAAATAGAAACATTTTTAAAAATTGGAAAAAAATGAATAAAGTTTTGACTGTTTAAAAAAGGCAACCGATTCGGATCTCTTTCATTACCTGTTAACCGTTCTTAAACTAGTTTATTTTAATTAATTAGTTTAATTTATTAATTATCTAATTATTATGTTGATAATAAAATATAATTAAAATAAAGAATAATTATAATTGCATTTTGAAGTTTACAATTTTTTAAAGCCAGTCTCAGTGTGCCTAAGACAAGGATAAAAATGTTTTTACGCTTTTACAATGATACACACTATAAGAAGCCAACAACCACGTGCATGCGCCTCAGCATTTTTGTTTACGATATTTAGTCGATGACAAAGTATTTCAGTATTCTTATATGCGGAACTTGTTTTGTAAATTTGAAAAATAAAGCAAAATAATTCTCCAAATGGTTACAATTTTACTGTAGAATCTAACTGAATTCCACTTCATGCAAGCGACTGTTCGACGTACTTGGACGGATTAGAATAGCACGAGATATTTTTTGTAATAGTTGCAAATAATAAGTTATTTCTTTTACAATTTACCTGGTATGATCTGAAAAGTAACCGCATTTATTATTCAACAGCTATCAGTCCCATCGTATTTTTGTTTGTAGGCATCTACACCGTTCTCGGGGAGAACCATTTTAAAATTATTTTCCCCCTTTCCAATATATCTACCCCGACTCAAAAATCTTAAATAACAGCGGTAACATTTAATTACATTAATTGACAACCCGAAAAAAATAACGAATTTTGGTGAAAAAAATTAAAATCCGCCCAACCTTTCGCTCGGTAGGTACGAAAAACCATTTGGGTAGTAGCTTTTTTAAATTTCAGTCCAATAAAAATAACTATAAAACTACGTGAAAATACTTTTTAAACCGTTTTAAATAATCATAATCTGTGGATTAAAACTGTGAAATTTTTTTTTAAATTACCAACACAAAATTTCACCCTTAAATGTTTTCTAGATTTTCAAGAGTTGAAATTTTTTTTTTTTAATTAGACGATGTAGGAAGCCCCTTGGAATGACAAGTAATTTAGTACAAATAAAATAAAAATTGGTTCATTGGTGTTGAGTGTTGAAGTTTTCATTAAAAATGTGGTTTTTAGGTTATGTTGGGATACAGTGTTACTGATCCAAACATTAGGTCTGAAATCGTCCGTTCTTGTTAAAAATATGGGTTTTAAGTTTTCCGGCGTTGAAAAAACTTATCGCTAATTACAGCATTATAACATCAGTTAAACGCTTTATGTAGCGTAAAAATTAAAATTATGTTTTAGGCGATAAATGCGTGAATGTATTCTGCGCTTCCTAAATACTAATTTAATTGTTCCCCCCAAGCAGCGGAGGAAGTATTGAAATGACCGTCAAAAGCTCGAGATAAGTAAATTTAATTGTTATTCCCTGCGCAACTAGTAAACAGAAATCAAATTGCTAAAACGTTAACTTATAACATTGCCCGTATCGCCATTTTCTTTCTAATAATTTACAAAAAGTCTAACTTTTGCAAAGCCGTGACTTTCGTGGAAAATAACATGAAAGTTTGAGTCCATGTTTAAACTTAAAATCTTACTAGAAAAAAAATTGTAAATTAATTTTTCAATCTTATTTGTGGGCGTACCAAAACGTTGACGGTATTAATCATCCTAACAGAAAGTATTTTTATTTAGTAAGAGTCGTGGTAATTCTACATAATGATTTTTCTAAACTTTTGCTTTGTGAATGGTCGTATGTATTTCGCTTTGATCGATTATTAAATTCACCATAAGATCGAAGGTTGAGCCTGGGAACGTGGAATGGAAATCTTGTAGCGAATAAGTACGGCGTGCTCGACCGAAATTTGTACCCGGAACTATCGATTTAACGACTGAAAAGCGATATCATTCCGCCACAGAGATCAGTGATAAATATGCATTGTTATGGCTGATAAAAAAAGATCGTTTTACGGCCGATTGCAATTTATTATATCGTAACTGACCGAACCATTCAGCGCTATGACCGGTTAAAATACAGGATTTTCTGTTCGGTAAAATATATCCAGTGTTTAGATTTCAATAGGTATTTTGATTAGTTGGAAATCGATATATTATGATTAGGTTAAACGATTCAACACCGGATTTTTCGGTAGAGTTGCGTGTCGGGTGCTGTGAGATTTAAATGAAATCTGTGATACGCTAGGATGAATCTGTGTTCTGGTTACAGTTTACCGGTTTCGATTTATCTAGATTAGAATCGTTTATCATTGCGTCTACACACGTTAATTGGTTGTTATAAATGACAGTATATTTCAATATACTTGAATCGGTTGTACGTGAAAGAAGTGAATATTGATATAATTTTTTTTATTTATTCTTAGAGATTTATAATACAATTTCGAAACCCATACGTATATCCTTTATGATTCTATGTAAATATAATTTTCGTTTTCTGGTGTAAATATATATGCGCCTTAATAATAAAGGACATATTACGAAAGGAGTACAATACGAACATTTAATAAATCAAAGTTTAGTTATTGATATTTCAGAGAGTCACTTCTTTACAAAAACATTAATACTCTATAAAAAAATCTACCGAGTGGAACTGCAAAATTACACATAAAATATAAAAAAATTCGGCTAATATACTCCGAGCTAGACTAGTACACTGTTAACCGTTAATGGAATTCAGGAAGTAAACTAATTTGATACTGCCTATACATTGCGTACGTGATTTATTGTTTTTAAGTAGAAACTTTAGGTAATAAATAATCTGTTAATATAAAATATTTTACGTATAACAGAATCAGTAATAATAATCGTCTGCTTAATAATAAGTGATTACATCAAATTCCTAATTTCTGAGTTACGTTTGTTAAGCAAGCTTGTAATAGAAAGTTGTTCGTTTAACCAGAAGAATTCTAGGCGATCTAAATAATTCTTTAACCGACTTTTCTTATTGAAATTTTATAAATGCTCTTCCTGAAAGAGTTTCTAGATTACTGCGTCACTTCGTAACCGATAAAGCTTAAACTTAAGCGTATCTTATTTTATAGTATCGTTATCAAATAGTGCAAGTAATATTTTAAGTAGCTAAATAAATCAATTTTGATCCGGGTAAACCATGTAGTTAGTTCACACGAGTGAATTTATTTAAATCTCGTTCACGCTACTTGATATATCACCTGATATAAATAGGCAATTTTCATCGTACCATTATTTTTGCAGGTAAAAAGTAACAGGATTTTTATAGCGATTTGTATTTACGTACTGTAAATACTTAATTAATATTACCTGTTAATAATTGCTGAAATCGGTCTTAAAAATGATTATCTGTTGGTTTCGTACAAAATTATTAAAAAAATCTCTGTTCAGTGGTTCCATTTATTTCAATTTTTTTCCACCGTTTATATTTTTCAGTTGTAGTGTTTACACAGAATGATGGAAGAACGGCGTATATGTTTTTAAGGATATACTAACATTGAATTTAATTTGACTAGTCGATTTATTCCAAACGAAATAAAACTGAAAGAACCTTAAAATCGGTCCTCAAAAAAAAACACAGTCTTTCCTAAAGTCCGAAGATCTACAAGACGTTAGTAACGATTTTACGGACGTAAAAAATAAAATGCCGTAGCGGGTTTCACTGAATTGGCCTCGCTTAAAATTCCCTAAGAGAATAACGTAGTAACACCGATCTCGTAAATTCCTAAGATCTCTATTTCGGAGACGATTTCCCTTTTAGTCAAGATTTTCCTAATATTTAACGGGTATAAAAACCAGTTTTTGAAGGTACCAGCTTAAAATTAGAATTAGGTTCATCGAATACAAAAAAAAACTTCTGTCTATTGATAAATTCCACTTCGTGGTTACCGCTCTACTTCGTGATATCGGTTTGCTTGGCATTTCTACCGCCACCACCCCATTCGGTCGCCCTAAAGCATAAGACCGAGGCTACTGAGCCTCAAAACAGTTTAACGACCAGTGTCCTAACTAGCTCCTAGAGCTAACCTAAAAGCGTGAGCGGAATAAGCGTGGTACCAGACACCACTCGCTTGCGTGTCCACCGCCCACTTATAACATACCACTAAAATGGGTTGGCGCACCCCGTCAACTACTAAAACATATATGACTATCAATAATTAATTTATCTTGTCAAAAACAACAATTCGCTGCCACGCCTAAGTCTCTGAATGCCAGCAAGTACCTGTCCACCATTACAGCGCTAGGAGCCTTAATCTGGCTGGTAGCAAGCCATATCTCTCGGTTAGCTCCCAACAGCAGCGCGGCAGGAGTCTTTTCCTTTAGGTAAACTACTAATGTCGGTTTAACAAAGCAACCGCATCAAGGAACTCCCACACGGTCCGACAATGCCCTCTCTCCACATTGACTCGCCGCTTCGGAGTGGCCAATTTTTCTCTGACCTCTAAATTCCAGGGTGGCCTGAGTTCTGACCCCCCTCCCTTCTACCCCCAGGAGCTGGGAAATCAAACAACATGTGTTCGTTCGATTGGACCTCGCCGCAAACCCACAGTTCATCAGCTGCCAGTTAAAACCGAAACAAATATTGGTTTAAATTTACATGGTTGGAGAGCACTCGGGCTCCCGTTGCCCTTAAAAACGAAGGAGAGGCATACCATTCCCCCAGATCCTGTACAAATTTATACAAGGACCTTACCTTAGTCGTGGCGTGCCATTCTTGCTGCCATGCATATATCGCGAGGCTGTAAAGCCTCCTCCGCAAGCGGGAGATGGGCAACTGTTCGAAATTTAGAACCGGTGCATTGAGATATCACCGTTCCGCTCCGGTACAGGCCCGGCTCGAAAACGCATCCGAAATACCTCGGCCTCCTGCCTCTTTGCAATTTCCACATAGCCGCCCGAACTTTCACTACTAAATCGATAGGGAGAGCCTTTCCCAATACAGTAGTAGCATCGTAGAAGGTTGTTTTAAAAACTCCAGTGCATACAACTAAGGCTCTGCGCTGGGCACTCCTTAAATTTTGAATAAGTGCTCGATTTCATTCCAACCTATGCGCTCAAATGGAAAGAGGTCGCGTAAGAGGACATATATTTCGAAGACACCTCGGTACACCATGTACAAATGACGGCCCGACAGTCCGTAATCCTTTCCAGCAATCTACCAAAGCTTGTGCATTACAGAGACGGAGTCCGCCGCTATTTGCCTAATGTGGTTGTTAAACAGCAACTTCTCATCAAAAAAAAACACCTAGGTACTAACTCGGCTGATTACACGGGTACGGGGGTTACAACTGCATAATAATTTGTCTGCACCATTGAGCACCTCGTCTTGGGCACAAAAATCCTTAAATTTTGAATGTCCATCCATCCAGCCCTCTGCGGTTGACAAAGACGCCTGCGCTCGCTCTTCTAGCTGCGATTGTGAATTACCACGAACTAACAGGAGAGAGTAATCGGTAAAAGCCTGGGTCGTGACCCCTTCCGGGAATGTCAGTCCCAAAAATCCGTCGATGCCAGGTTCCACAGCAAGAGACCGAGAACGGAGCCCTGCGGGCTTCCCCTTGTGATGGATTTTTCCACAACTAGGTCCGCATCCTTAAACAGAGCTGTACGATCCGACAAGTAGCCACGTAATACGGCCTGCAGGGCTACGGGAACGTTGCGGCGTCTCAACTCATAGAGGACAGAACCCCAACACAAGGAAGGAAATACTGCCTCCATTTCAATAAAAATTGCCAAAACATATTTACAATCGGCGCTTTCCACCTCGGCAAAAAATTTAAGATGCAATCCTTGGTGTCAACCCTTTCATGAAGCCATACTGGCCTCGATTTAGAAATGAGTTCGTATCAATGTTCCACAACAAGCCTTTCAAGCGACTTGCCGATTACCGGTAACAGGCTGATGGGTGGATAACTGCTGACCTCACTCGGATCCTTTCCTGATTTTAAGAGCACCCTCACCAAAGCCACTTTCCAACAAGTCGGAAAGCAACCCTAGTTTAGGCACCCCGAGAACAGACTGCCAAGCGGCTCTCTTAAGACAGGCAGAAGATGATAGTAGACATCCGGGTCAAGTTGGTCAATCCCCGATCCTTTCTCAGCGCCATTCAAAAACATTCGGTTTATATCTACGGGATCCACAGCCCGTACGCCACGGAATAGTGTCTCACAGGGAATGGGTGTCGCCCTAACGCCGACTTCAGCTTCACCTTCCGGAGCATATGGAAACAGAGTATCCAGGAACGCCTGGTAAGTCGCCACAAATGTTAAAGTGCGGTCACGACCACCAAACCCGCATCGGACAGCACGTGCTATGGCTTTGGCCGGTAACATGACTTCGCGAGCAACCAGGAATTGCGCTGTAAATCACGCACGGAGTCTTGCCAAAACTTGAGTTTTGCTTCCTTGATGGCATGAAAGTACTCATTACGGTCGCGCCGGTAGATCCGCAGACCCTCAGCGCGCACGTCTTTAACGATAATCCCCGTTAGGGGGTGACGCTGGTATCTTCTCCTAGCGGGCCTAGCCGCTTCGAGATATATAATTTAACATATACTTTACTAAAATGACCGTATTTCATTAATTAGAACAAGAAGGATAGCCTAATAATTAAAATTGAAAAGCGGTTTTCCTTCCGTTTTTTTGGACTAATGAAATCGATTGGGACAACAAAATAGCGATCGGGAAATAAAATGAGACCATCTTAAAGCGAGGTTATTAATTTTTAAAATCATCGGTAAAGATAAAGAGCGACTAACATATTAATGAGATGATTTAATTTTAAAACAAAACTCAAAATTATTTACTGAATACTAAAAAAACATTCTACTCGTTTATTTTTCTAGAATGATAATTATGTTTTTAAATATATAACCGGCCATTATAAGCTTATTCTCTTAATCTGGATACGAGATTGTTAATATAAACCGCTGTACAAAGGGAAGATTTATCACGCAATCAGATTAACAAAACAAAACAATGCACGCTAAATAATGATGGTTCGTATTTGGAGGAAAAAACAGAAGATTTATTGTTACTGTAAGGAAAATTATTACATGAACTGTCTTTACCTGTGACCTTTGTTTACTCTTCAACAACAAAGTGTATAATCTATAATTGTTTAAATTGCGAAAACAAATTTAAAATTGTTAAATAATATAAAAAAATATTTTTATTTTTTAATCGTTAAGATTGCAATTTTTTCATTTTATTAATTTATTTTAGGAGATACATTTTATTTTCATAATTTAAGTCTCTTCTTTCTTTGTACTTTTAATAATTTAGAATCGAAACGGTTCTCGATTCTACCCGTGACTTCATTTTTTTGTATTTTCTTCACTAAACCGACCTATTTCCGATGATTATTTATTTTCTATATAGTTCCTGTGGGGGTCAAATGAAGTTGTAAATCTCTTCCGAGTAATCCAAGAGAAAAATCTTTTTAAACAAAAAACTAAAATCTCGCAATAATTTATTTTTCTTTCTAATCTGTAAATTGCAATCTGCATCTTACTGCTTATTGTTCAACCAGTGAACAATAAGCAATCCTCCCACAGCCTAACGAGATGAGAATGATGTGTATATAAAAGAGAAGGATTAGTCTAGTAAAGACTCAAGTCAACAGTTTCTTAAATTTGTGATCGATTGAACTCCAAAATACACCGATATCCACTGTCTAATATTCAAATATTCAAATCCGTACAAATGCAACCAACATTTGCTACGATTTCAACATCAGAAGCTCTGTCTTCGAAAATCAGCTGTTAAACTATTTGCGACGACTAATTAACCGCTAGTCCAGCCCGATGAGCTATAATTACTACTTGGTATTGGATATTTATATTATATTATAATGTAATGATATAATGCCTAATGTTTTAATGTTCAAAGTATTTTTTGGGGAAAATTTAAAAACAGAAGAAAGTAGATAATATAATTTTTTTTTAATTACATTTTCCTGCTAGTTGAACTTAGCTCAGTTTCGGTAGTAATTTACTGTCATTATTCTGCAATTTCTTCTTATATTTATGAAGTCATAGGTTTCTCATCTTGGTTTATCTAGCAAAGAGGTTGTTTTCGTATGGGAAGTAATCTTTATAAACTCGTCAACGTTTTTAAATAAGAAAACAAAAATTATAAAATAAACTTAAGTAATAAAATCAACTTGAAAACCCTCCACGACGTTAAAATTAAATTTAAATTTTGAATTTTTGAAGAACTTATCTAATTACAAGTTAGTAAATAAATAGTAGTTATTTGTAATTTTCACTTTTTCTAAAAGTCAAAACTTATAGAATTTAAAACTTATTGTCTATTATCTCTGTTTATTTTAATGCTGAATTATGTTGCTACATACATGCTGTGCTTCATATCGGCGAGCGCGATGCTAATCATTTAGATGTCAGCGGCAGTTACAATATACCTACGCGCCTGCACGAGCGACTCATCTACCAATCCGGCTGACCGCGCACAATCGAGGGCAGTTTAATGCGATGAAGTAAATGTCATGCAGGATTCTGCGATGGAGCTGAGTGGGAGTAAGAGGTCTGTCCTCTTCTCCCTGGTAGACCATTCCGGAGTCCGTAGGTGCAATTAAGTTTAAAGGTTTGGAATTGATCATTGAGATCGCTAGGGGAACTAGGTCTAAATTTCGTCGTTGCAAAAAACATTTCTTGTGATGTGCATTATTATTGCTGAAACAGACTCGTATTAATAAGACATTTACAATCACTCACAGCTTGTTAAGGTATTGAACTTTAGAGAGATTTACATCGGTGGCATCCCAAATGAGGCCTGGCTGATGACTGTGATATGTAATCAATTAAAGGGTCGATGAACGACCTCCGTTAAAGCCCGTGAGGAATAGGAACGGGAGGGAGGTGTGGCGACCGGGAATCGTCACAAGGCGAATGTCTTGCCCTATAGAAATTGGGATGACCGCGCACAATTACACCACAGCGACGGTGCGGCCTCACCATTCGTTGGCGCCAATAAAAAGCCATACTAGCACAACCAAAGTTCATTCCGTCGCCTACCCTACCACCATCTGAAGAAGAAGAAAAAAAGTTCCCTGGCCGGCCCGCCAAGGGAGCCACTGGGCGCGGACGCTACATTCCCGTCCCCGCTTGCCGGGCTTCAAGCTCCCCAGCCTAGTGCTCACCAGGAGGAGCCGGTCAGCGTTAGAAGGCTCGAAGAGAACTGCCAGGGCCGCGCCGACGGAAGAAGACCGACATCGAGGGGTTCTGGGTGGCCAACATCGCCACGGTGTAGCGGGGACCGAAATGCCGCCGATGGAAAGCTCGGTTCGATTCTAACGGATGAGTCGCAACTCCCAGTTACAGCCGAGCAGACATCGCCGGAGAAGAAGATAAAACAGTGTTGAAGGGACACCAGGGAGTATTTTCCAGCACCCTTGCAACCTATTCCGTCTGTAGTCATGAGATCAGACTTCGGGAAGGAATCCGGCCATTTTGCTTACCAATGTACCGGTAGAACGAAGAAAAGAAGAAAATTATAAGAGAACAAGTGGAAGAAATACTGAAGGTAGCGAACAAGTGAAGAAAGGCAGAAGGTGTAGAGCCGTCGACTTCGCGCTATAACTCTCCGTTGGTTATTGTTAAGAAGGACTATTCACCACATTTTTGTTTAAATTTCCGTTGGCTGAACGACATCACTGAAGATGTGAATTCACCACTCCCGCTGATTTATGAACCTATTAAAAACTTTAGAAGGTCGCGTCTTCTCGACAATCGATCTTAAAAGTGATTATTGGCCGATACCACTGGAGGAATCGGCTAAACGGTTTGCAGTCTTTTCAGTTCCAGATAGCGGCCGATATCAGTTCCGAGTTACGCCGTTTGGCTTGAAAACTTCACCTAGCACATTCCAGCATATAATACGCGACGTCCTCACTGGCTGCCGTGTACCTGGACGACATCATTGTTTACAGCGATAGCTGGAAAGAACATTTTCGCCACTCACACTTAGTGCTGCAACGCACTTAACTTTACCACATGACGTACTTCTTGAGGAAGTGCCAATTTGGCCTAGATATTGGTAAAATTCCATAGCAGCAACACCTTCGAGCCATCATCGAGCACAAGACTCCTGAGTCAAGGAAAAACTGCAGAAGATCCCCGATGCTTGTAACCGGCTAAGAGAATATATCCCAAGATTCTCTGAGCTTTCCGCGCCATCGATTGATCTGCTGCGGGGGAAACACTGGAAATGGACAGACACTACACAGCAAGCCTTCGAAGCTGTTCGGCAAGCCTTCAGTCTATCGTAAAAGATTATTTCGGCCGGACCCAGAGCTTCCTACAGTATTGCAAACCGACGCCAGCTAGCGAGGACTGGAAGCTAAGCTTTACAGCAAACCAAGAACGGGGAGTGAAGAGTCATCTCTTACGCCATCACGAAGCTCTCAAAGGCAAAGAAGCTTCACTCGAATAAGCTTGAATTCCAGGCCCTAGTGTAGGTAATCAAGCGCTATCTGTTACATTTCGAAGATCGAACTTTCATCCTCCGAACGGATCACAAGGCTATGACATAGCTATGGCAGGCCGCCGAGCAGAAAACAAAATATGCTCGCGGGCTTATCGGTCCAAAGTGTCAAGTTTACTTTACACTACAGCACTATCCTGGCCGGGACAATGAACTACCAGACCTACGGCAAGAGAAAGATAGACTACAACAGAGGGAACGCAACCAGGAAAATAATGAAGCGGTTACACCCAGACTGCAAGATGTCGTCGCCACATTTTTGTTTCAGGTGTGAAAGGCACAAGAAGCCGATCCAGAGTGCCTACGATTACGCCAGGAACCAAGTTCGGCCTCGGACAATCACCTCAGAGTGAGTGCCTCAACCCCCAGAGGCAAGAACTAGAAGAAGGAATTTATTTAAGTTTGATAAAGAGATCGTGGTGCCGCTCATTATCAATCGCTTACCGTTCATACTTAGGAATACATTGTTTATGAAGGTTTTTTCAACTCTAAATGCAGTATAATCAACCATCCTGCGTAACTCATATACCTTTGAATGCTTGTCTCTGAATCAAAATATATGGGAAGTTATAAGACCATTTTAGTAATAGAAATAATTCTTGTTAAGAGTAATTTTTCAAACGCATTAACATAACTGTAGGAAAGATGCAATTATATGGTTCGCTAATTTTTCCAGGTTTTCCAGCTCGAGGAATAACAGTCAAAGCAGATAATTCTTTAATTTTATAAGATGCGAAGCCTAAGATTAAAGAACAAATGTATTTGAAGAAACTTTTAAACTTTTTTGTTAGAAATTTTAATATGTCTTTTGTAATGAGGTCGAAAGCGGAATCCTTTCTAATGGATCAATAACAGCAATATACACAAATAAAAAAAATTAAAAAATAACCATTACACGTAGGATAATTCTAAACAGAAGTTGATATATTTAATTTTTATTGCACAAGTATAAAACGTTAATGTTTATCTACGCCTTATATTTAAAAACTGTCAATTATAATAAGAAATTTATTTATATTTTTATGAAATGATATCAAAATTAAATAGATTTTTTAAAAAACATGATAGCGTTTTAATTAGTTAATAAATAAAGATCACAAAAAATAAAAAATATATATTTTTTTAATGAAACCCAAATATAAATTTATAAAAATGAAAGAATAAAAAATGGAAGGCTATAATAATTTATTTGCAGAAGATTAAATGTTTTGTTTTTTTTTATTATTTTCACTGCCGTCTGTAATGTCTGACATTATTAAATGTCAGTAGAATAATTTTACATTTAAAAGAGATCATTTCAGTTTTATAACATGTAGTAATGAATAATGAAGAAAATTATAATAATTTTAAAATAAAGTAAAAAAGATAGCGTTTGAGTTAGGTAAAAGTTATTAGAAAACAGATTCATTTCACAAATATACGTAATAATAATTTTAATTATTGTATATAATTAAACGATTGTAACAAAAGAAATAAGAGGACGAACATAAGTACGATAAAATTACGCTGATATTTTATTGTTACTGTAGAATTTGAAAACTGACAGCGTATAAAGAGAGATCGTGATACACGATCTCTTAATATTATTTACAGAAATAAATATTTAATTTTCAAATAATTAAAATTAATAAGCGTATAACTTAAAGGTTATATACCAGTATTAATGAATATTGCTTTGAAATTAAGATTTTGGGCGAAGGCTTTTTGTCCAATTACAGTTGCTTTTTTTCTTTAATCTTGAATGAATTTTAAGCGTGAAAAAACTTCCGAGCCTGAGTGGAATTTGTTGAACTTACTACATCTTTTTGGATTAAAGGCCAAAAAAAAAAATCACCTGAAATTTTATTAAATTTTGAAATTAAAACTATTTCAAGTCGATAACCACCTAAAATCTCACAGTAGTATTAGTTTTTTGTTTATTATTTTTCCAACATTGATGACGTATCTTAATTGTTTTTTATTAAATAATAAAATTGTCCACTACGCTCGTGGTTCGAAGAAAAATGGTTTTATTCTACATACACAGTAAGGTATGATATTTAAAACCTTAATTTAAAGCTAAATTTATCCTTTTTATTTACGTAACAACTGAAGAAATGAGAAACTCTAAAACTGTCACTAAACCAAATAATCATAAAATTGACACATTCGTCTACTATATTACAAAATTCTTAAAACAATTTCGCACGATATAAAAAACATACTTAAAATAAAATAAAAATACTTTTTTTCAACGGGTAATATTTTTGAATAGAAAAAATTGGAATGATGTTGGAAATTGTTTCTTGTATTGACACAGAGTTTAATTTAACCTTTTCTCTAGTCATAATATTGAAAATTATTATACTTACACGATTTTAAAATTTATTTTCTAATCGCACATTTTAAAAAAACATTCTAAAATAATATGATAAAAACTGTAATAAAACATAACAAAAATTATTTATTTTTTTACTAATATAGGTTATAAATATATTTCCTTTTGTAAATTCTCATATCTTTTGCTGAACTGGTAAAATCTTATAAACGTAAGCAAAATCTCAATCCTTTATTAAGCTTTATCACAAAGAATAGTTAAAAAGACTTTTTTCACCATTTGAATAAAAAATTATTTTTTTAATTAATTTTTTTAACCGACATCAAAAGTAACAAGAGGTTCTCATTAACTACCCATATTTTTATCCCATTTTATAATATCTTTAAAATATTTACATTTTACAGCGATTTGAAGATATTTATCGTTTTTTTATGCCGATTATTCCTTAGAATATTTTTTTATTACAACGAAATTAATATCCTATGAAACATTGAAAAAGTTTAATTGGAATATTTAAAGTAAAATATAATATATATTGCCGCACATTGAATACGACTCGGCTCACGCTCGACAGCAATCTTATTTACATAGTTTCTCTGCATCTTTTTTTATTTTCAAGACGAATTTTTGTCACATTGCGTTCTTCGCGAATGCCTTTTTTAAATGAGTAATTTTAATATAAGTTTATCCAACTTTTAAATAAAAAATATAAAATCAATTTTTACTTTCCCGTCTAGATAACCTCTATGCAGAGCTATAACTCTAGAAGTGAAAGTGTTGTAATCGGTCCAATTTGGGCATATGCTGTTTTCACCCGATCTTGACGTTTTGACACCTGAGGCACCCAAAAAACCGGATGGAAATTTTCCAGATGTTATGTTCGTACGTACGTTTGTGTGTTCGGCGTCGGCCTATAAATCACCTTATATCTCCAGAACTACCGGACCGATTTTCACCAAACTTTGTCACATTACTTTTATATATGGGGCATCCATGCCGTTAGATTTTCAACTTAAAAACCCAAGGCAGTGAGGCTGTAGACCAAGGTCACTCACCCTTAGTATATCGAGATTTCGCCTAATTAAGGCCGTATTCTTATTAGGCATATTTGTTAACGATTACAAAATAAATATTTACAATTTTTTTGGTAAAATCGCACACTCACCCTAAAAAATGCCCTAAACTAGTGACTAAGTAGGCATACTGCTTCAAAAGTACATCGTGTCACCACAAGGAGCGCTTTTTTTTTGCAGTCCCTCTTCTTGGAATTTCCCTTTTATCCTGTGGAAAATTCCCTTTTCCCTCTTGCTCTTGGACCGCGGGAAAATTGGAATTCCACAGGGTTGCCGACCAAATTATTTTTTACACTTTAAATATTAATTATTTATTTTATTTAATGTAGTTATTATTTCATAGGTTGGTAGCACTGACGTACACTATTGTAGTGGTCTGTCTGCTACAATGTGACGTCACAAGTGAGCGTTAGAATTAAATAAATTTTTTATACTTACAGTGTAAAAAACTAATTCAATCTAACAGGGTATTGAACTCGATCGCCCGGTCGATTTGATACCTGGTGCGTTTAGTCTCGCGGCTACACCAGTCTCCCGATCATACAAGCGAAATTTGTTCTCCGTATCCTACAACTGTTATCATAATTTTTAAAAACTATAAACGGACTTTTAAAAAACCCACTAAAAACAAAATAAAATTATAATTTAGTAGTTTATTTTTCTTATTTAATTTTTATATTTTGATGTTGGTGCCAAATTAAGGGTTTCTAATTCATCGGTAGTTGTTTTTAATATTAGCACTGACTTTGTAAAGTTGAAATTAAAGAAAAAAATTAAAAAAGAATTTTTTTAAGGGATAATTATTTTTTAATATTGTGTAAAAAATTAATCTTCTCAATGATACTTGAAGACCAAGAAGATCAATTTGGTTTCAGGAAAAGTATAGGGACAAGGGAAGCAATTTTAGGCCTCAGATTAATAGTAGAAGGAAGATTAAAGAAAAACAAACCGACATACTTGGCGTTTATAGACCTAGAAAAGGCATTCGATAACGTAGACTGGAATAAAAAGTTCAGAATTTTAAAACAGTTAGGGTTCAAATTCAGAGATAGAAGAACAATTGCTAACATGTACAGGAACCAAACAGCAACGCTAATAATTGAAGAACATAAGAAAGAAGCCGTAATAAGAAAGGGAGTCCGACAAGGATGTTTCCTATCCCCGTTACTTTTTAATCTTTACATAGAACTAGTATTTAATGATGTTAAAGAACAAATTAGATCCGGAATAACAATATAAGGTGAAAAGATAAAGATGCTACGATTTGCCGATGATATAGTAATTCTAGCCGAGAGTAAAAAGGATTTAGAAGAAACAATGAACGGCATAGATGAAGTCCTACGCAAGAACTATCGCATGAAAATAAACAAATACTAAACAAAGGTAATGAAATGTATTAGAAATAACAAAGATGGACCGATGAATGTGAAAATAGGAGGAGAAAAGATTATGGAGGTAGAAGAATTTTGTTATTTGGGAAGTAAAATTACTAAAGATGGACGAAGCAGGAGCGATATAAAATGCCGAATAGCACAAGCGAAACGAGCCTTCAGTAAGAAATATAATTTGTTTACATCAAAAATTAATTTAAACGTCAGGAAAAGATTTATGAAAGTGTATGTTTGGAGTGTCGCTTTATATGGAAGTGAAAGTTGGACGATCGGAGTATCTGAGAAGAAAAGATTAGAAGCTTTTGAAATGCGGTGCTATAGGAGAATGTTAAAGATCAGATGGGTGGATAAAGAAACAAATAGATGAAGAAATAAGCATTTGAACAAATATAGTTAAAAGAAGAGACAGACTTATAGGCCAGAAAGATTAAGGCATCCTGGAATAGTCGCTTTAATATTGGAAGGACAGGTAGAAGGAAAAAATTGAGTAGGCAGTCCACGTTTGAAATATGTAAAACAAATTGTTAGGGATGTAGGATGTAGAGGCTATACTGAAATGAAACGACTAGAACTAGATAGGGAATCTTGGAGAGCTGCATCAAATCAGTCAAATGACTGAAGACAAAAAAAAATGATAGTTAGTCTTTATGTTGATTAAAAAATTACTTTAAATACTAAATCGTTAAGTAAGTCCCACTTAACATCTCATGACACCGTTAATAAAATTTGTCAATTTACCGCTTAACTTCGTTTCTTTTCTATTTTTTTTTTTTTTTTTTTATATATATAAAAAGAAAATTCATTTAATAATTTATTTTCTAATTAATATATGAGATGTAATAAAAAATTCTTCTTTTAAAAGATAATTATAAAATAGAATCATACAAATATAATAGTATTACAAAACTTCTTTCTTTAATTTACAATTCAACATCCTGGCTTCAAATTCCGGTCAAGCTCGGCATTTTTCACGTATTTCATGCATTATACTTCAACGTACCAACCTCAGGGTTTCTTGCGGTGAACTATTCATGAATATTTAGTAGTAAACAAGAGCGAAGTTAGAAGTATGTTTAAATAGCTTATCTAACCGTAACTCGTATGATAAGCAACTTGAATGTATAGTTTGGATTACGTTGCTTTTTTTATGAACAAACATAACACGGTTTTTTTAAAAATTTATTTACCGTTTTACGTGATTCTTCACATTGTTTCTCTTTTTAGACAGATATAAAAAATTTTAGCTATTTATATTTTAAAAGTTTTAAAACGATCGATTTATAGAAAGTAAAAATTACAGAAATTTTACAACGTATATTGAAGTGTCTTTGCCGATGCACTGAAAAATTAATACCTCGCTTCATAATAACATTAAATAAACAAGAACTGTTAATTCCTTAGTCATTTTTCGATTAACCTAAATAATTTTATTTCATTACTGTAATTTTTCTTTAAAAAACTAAAACGGGTCCTAAGTAAAAAGTATTATTTACTCGAATTTATGCCCCTATAAAATCTACAAGAATATATATTAGCGATTGCTTAATAACAAACATTTTCTCATCAAATTCGGTCGTCTATAGACCAAAGGTTTTTCAGGTTATTTTTGAAGCAATAATAAATGAATGGCTCGGTTAGGAATTCTGTTGTAAATATTTATGAAACCGGTTCATAAGCTGAAACCGTAATCGGTAAAGTTAATAGGAAACAAAAAAATAACTGGAAACCGTCGATCACTAAAAGGCCAAAGTTTTTAAGGGCACGATGAAGGATCATTTACTACGCAATCATGCTGTATGTCTTCTGCGTTTCACATAGGTATAAATTCTAGTCGGTTAGAAATTACTCAAAAAAATAATTTTTTTTAGTTTTTCTTAAATTATTCTGAAGAAAAATATAAATAATACAAATAAATATTTTAGTTTTATCGATAAATTAATGAAGAGTTAAAATAAAATACCTTTGACATTTACCATCGATTTGAAGCGAACTATTAAGTTTCAAACGAATTGACAAAAATATGTATAATAAGGATAACTGCCCTCGCCTTAATCGTTATTAAGACATATCAAATAATAAACAAAAATTACTTAAAAAACAATAATAAAAAGATAAATTCCTGAAAAGCGATACACAACTATTTAATTTAGCGTTAATTGTATTATATCCATAAAGATATTAATGTACAGATGGTGAACAGATAAGTTTGAAGGATGACTAGCTGACAGCCGACAGTTAGGAAAACAAACTGCTGACAGACGACTGACAGTAGAGAAGTTGGATATAGATCTTTACTTCACTTAGTATTTGCCAAAAACTTTCCAGAAAACAGGTGAAAATATCTTTTAGTTCGGTAATTCATAAAGAATAAGCCCGAGTTTGTATAATTAAAGACGCGTTATTTTTTTACCCTAGTCATAATTCGAGTACTTTTTCGTTTGATTTGAATGAAGATCAACTAAGAAAAAGAAAGATAATTTTTAAAGATTTTACAAAACCTGTGAAGAAAATTAAAATTTCTTGAATATTTTAGAAGAAACTTTGAATTTTAAAAAAGTTTAAAATGTCTGCATATCTAAATGATATGTAAAAATCACCCTTAATAATTTAAACATTATTATTCATATGATTAAACAGAGTGACTTACTCAGAATCCAAATTTGTAACCGGTTGAAAAAGTTTTAAATATTTAATAGCAGTAACGGTACATTAAATTCATTAAAAAAAATTTTCATCATCTTTCTACATGGTGATTCATGAAGATGTAACTAAGTTCCAAGAAACATTCGTTCATATTTAACATAACATCGAATATTAAAACAAATTTCGATAAAATTATTTTTCTTGTGAAAGCGGGTACCAAGTACGGTTATTATCACGGTCGAAATTAGTAGCGTATGAAAAGATGCCATATCTAACCGGGATTCGACCCCGGGACCTCCGCATATGAAATGCCGAGACGGTACATACTCAGCCACGCAGTTCGGCAAAATTAATTTTTAATCGGCTTTAGATATCTAATAAATTAATTTATTAACGTGTTGATTTAATTGATCTTTCATTTTATTTTTTTAGATTTTGATCGTTTATTTTTGTAAGATATTTAATTTTCTCGTTATGTAATATTAAAGATTTTGTTTCGTTTAATATCTAGTCAAAAGAGATCAACCTACGTGCATGTATTGTAACGAACGTGACGATGTAGAGCGTACTTTCCTGAATTGCCAAAAACGGCAAATGCTAAGATACAATGCCGGTATTGACGGAAAGACTCCGATAGAGATAATAGATCATATGCTCAGTAGGGTAGAGAATTGGAAAAAGGTTGTAGAGTTCATAAGGTCAGTCCTTAAACAAAAAATTAAAGACGAAAGGAATATGGGTTTTTAGATTGTAGTTTGGGTGAGAGCCAGCATGCTGAGGTGTGCCGGTTTCGATGAGCCGCTGAGGACTCCTTGTTAGGTTTTCTTAAAAAATATATCAGGTTTAAAAAAGTAAACGAAAAAGATCCAAACAGCACATCACGACACATAGGTTTGGTGTGTTGTTGTAAAGGACAAAGTTAAAAAACGGAAAAAATCTCAAAAGAGCCAACCGGTAGGCCTGACCTGCCATGCCGGTATATAGCCGGTAGGTGGGGAGGGCCTATTAGAGAAACGGACACTCCCTTGGGTGGCGTAATACCATTAAGTCGGTCCGGCCCAGGGAAGTAGAGAAGTTAAAAAAAAAAAAATCTAGTCAAAACGGCCGCATTTTGATACGCGTTGTTTCTTATAAACCTCGAAATTCTTGCGTTTGTATTTTGTTTCTGTAGACTTTATTAGACCAAATTAATCGGAATCAAATTCTCTCTATATATTTTGATTAAGACTTTTACGTGTTTATTGTCCAGTTATTAAAGTTATTTTACGCCAAACATAAAATAGTGTATTTTTCTATCCCGATGTTTGTCCTTTACGCCAGATTTTTCGAAAACTAATAGAAATACAATTCTATTTTTAGGTCCTATTTTTTTCAATTTTTTAGGTCAGGTTTTACGTAAAATCCTTAAATTTACCCCTTCATTTGGGTACCGAGAATTCCAAGCTTAATTTTACCGAAGGAACAAAAATCAAAGCGAAATCTTTCGCCAGCCAACATTTGCTGAAGAAGCGTTTTGACCCTATGTTTATATGAAATTTTTTCCTTATTTTTACCAGTAGAACATGTCCCGAAAGTTTTTTACAATCTTAGTGAATCGCTCTAACATCCCGTGAAATATCCAACCGATTCGAAATTATTTTTCATTGTGAAAAAAAAATTGTTTTACATGCTTAAGCTAAAGTAATGATTCCCACGGTACATCAGCAATAAGTATATTCATTAAGTTTTAAAGATAAGGTCGTCATTATTTTGCACTGAATCTCCTTAATAATTTGTTTAGTAATTTTATAAGAACGAGATACGATTTTTAATTAATATTACAAAATTTAGCTTAATTATTAAACGTAATTCTAAATTCGTAAAATTTTTTAATGCGGTAAATTTTGTTAATTAATTTTTTAACTTTATCATTATTGACGCTGTCTTAATTATTTTCCTGACAGTATCTGGATCGTTTCAGTTCAAATATCGTATGTTGATCTAAACGAATGAAAATTTGAGAAACATTTTATTTTTTGTTTTATTTATTTTACGGTTAATATTATTGTATTATAATTTCAGATATAGTAATTATTCTTATTGTTTACCGTTAGTTTATCTTAAACCACACCTCACTGAACGTTTGGTTTTATTGAAAATGCCGTATTTTAATCATGCTCACTTATTGAACGGATTTTAATACAGTAACTTGTAATAGTAATACTAATAAAATAACAAAAAATATATATAGTTTCCGAACTATTTCACAGTCAGAAACGCACTTATTTTCAGAGTACAGTGTATTACATACGTTCGATTAACGAGTAGACTCTACAGAGAAGCATTAAGTTTCAACTAACTCATTACTGCGTCTCAGTTCATAAGCGCGTATAAAAAATACACCGCTACGTAGTCACCGTAACCTAAAATTAAGATTATGTTGTTTGTTGTCGACCTTAAATTGAGCGGAACTCAAGAACGACTCAACCAATCTTCAAATTTTCGCATGCACAACTTCAGGTATATTACCGCAGTAGACCTAGATTTCGGTAAAATTTATCTGGTATTTTTAGAGATTTTTGAGCCAGAAAATGTTATGCATGAATGGTGTTTTGGAGACTGTAGATAACAGATTTATGTATATAAAATAAATGTTGCGAGTCGTTCATAATCGACGTTGAGCAAAAACTACTGAAAATAAATCGATAGAAATTTGTATACAAGTTCTTCTTACGATGTAAGTGCACACTAAGAAGTTTTTGAAAAGTTGAATTTAAAGGATTAAAAAGAAGTAACAATGAGATTTATTATTTTTTGTAAACAAATGTAGATATCAACTTGATTTTTAGCGCGCGTAATACTCATGTGATTATTTAAATCCGATTTCTAGATTTTATAAAATTCGACCTTGAAATGGGTGATGAAAGGGGAAAAAATTTTAAACAATGACTGCAAATTTTCCCCGTTCCCGACTACACAAATATTCAGTGTAGTTAGTATATTCAGTATAGTTAGTCTTGCAAATACTCTTTAGATAAATAAATATATACAAACAATTTTTTTTTTTTAATTTCGATTTTTTACGGGGGAGCCGACGTACAGTGTGTCGGCTCAAACAACACAGCCACTACCGCTATTACTGTGCGACGTTATTGGCTGCACCTGCCTCCGGTTACTTGACTAAAAAACACGAAATAATAATAATTAACCGCGACGGGAGACGCACGTAACCATATAGAATGGGCGAAACCGCGACGGAGATGCTAATATATACATATAAGGAAATTACATTTTAAGGGAACGGTAAATAACTTAAAAGGTGGAAAATCATTTCCACCTAGAAAACATTTAGATAATAGTAAAAAATTGAAGTTGATACGTTAAAAATAAGTTAGAAGTTTGTTTGTGTTACATTTACTATCGGATGGAATGCTTTCGTGAAATTTCATCAGAAAATTTGTAATTTTATTATTTCCGGTCACATTTATTTGTTTTATTATTATTATTATTATTATTATTATTATTATTATTATTATTATTATTAATCATAATAAATAAAATTACGTGTGAAGTTACCATTCGTTGCGATCTATAACTATCTTAGTATCTCCACAACTGAATTTTTCAAAATATTTAGGAAAATTCCCCCATAATACAAACAAGTTAATTCATCAAATGTAATGATCATAAATTTAACCACTACTGAGATATAAAGCAGATTATAGCCCAAAACATTATAGATGTATATAAAAAAAAACTTTTTCGATTACTTGCTGTTTCTTTTTCTCTCTGCGTTTAGGGATTTTACATAGATCTTCGTCTGGAGAAATAAACAAATACGGAAACTCATTAAAATAAATAATAAAATATGAATTACAATTATTATAATAATGTATATAATTATATACATTAATTTTATATCAGTGACCGACTGAGGTGGTAAAAATATCTCATGATATTTTTAATGTTTTAAGTATGATTTTAATGAATTTCCAACATCGTTCTAACAATCTGATAATGCAAAGATCTCTAGGAAAAAGATAAGCAATAAGCGAATTAAAGAAATATATTTATAAATAATTACGTTTTGTTGCTAGGTCGTAATATATTGTCGTATATTGTCTATATCGTAAAAATATTGGCTGCTGAATTTAATGAGATCATACATCCATTCAAAAACCGCTACGACTGACGAAATAGAAAAATCAATACCGTATTAAATAATCACCTACTGAAGGTAGAGGAGCTTGTTGACATTGCAAACATCACGAAAGACCGTACCTATTATATTTTACAGGTATTACGGGTATGAAAATCCTTTACGCTGCGTTTGTTAACGATCTACCCAAGACGCATTCTACAGAACACTTCTCGAGAGTGTTTAGACTTAAATGAAATTCTGCTGTGACGTTTTATATGAAACATGAATTCACTATTACGCGATAAAAACAGAGCAGCAATCCAAATAGTAGATGGGAGTAGGTGAAACTGCGCCAAAGAAAGCGAAAACAGATTCACCTGCAAGTAAAAGCATGACAGGAAAAGTGTTTTATGGGGGGGATAGTTAACGGTGAGGTTCTGACAGACTACCTGAAAAAAATTTAGGGCCATCATCGGGGAGTATTACTCTTCATTACTAGACAGATTGAAGATTGCTGTTCTGGCTGAAGTCCGCATGCTGCCTAAAATAAAGTGCTCTTACACCGCAATAATGCGCCTGCACACACTTCTCGGATTGTTGTTGCAAAACTCCACGACCTACGTTTTTAAGTGCTTCCAAATCCGCCATATTTGCCGGATTTGGCTCCCGTTGACTGCCTTCTCTTCCCAAACCTGAAGAAATGGATCCCTGGACGAAGATTTACTTCAGATGATAAGGTCAAAACTGAGACGGCTGTTTATTTTGCAGACTTGGAGAAGTCACATTATACTGAGAATATTAAATAGGGGGAAAGTTGTCGGTAGTTGAAAGGTCTAAATATATCGAATTAAACAGTGAAAATGTTGAAAAAATATATATAAATTTTGAAAAATCTTGTTTTTTCTTAGTCAAGCTGACAACTTTCCGAACGGCTCTCTTGTAATCTATATTGTAGTATGGATTCATAGCATCTTAACACTTACAAATTATAAATCCAGGAGGTAATTTTTCAAACGATACTTTTCTCTTATATTAGAAAATTACTAATTAAAGTTTAATATTCTCTAAAGTTAACTGAAATCATCCGGTAGCACCAGGTTTAGCACCAAGAGATCCTGCGGGAGATGCTATCTACAATAGATAACCGCATAGAAAGAAAGATGTTATAGAAGCAAAATGCGACAAATAGCCACAAATTTAAAATTTCTCTTTAAAAAAATGTATATTAAAAATAATTTTGCTGTACGCTTATGGAATACGTAGCTCACACATTTTTTCAGAATATTAACTAATCGTATCCCTCAAGAAAAGGTAAAATTCAACTTTATTTTAGATAATTAATTTTAAAGAATTTATCTACGTCGATACACAACTATTTTTCTGCATATAAAAAAAATTAAATACGCATATTTTGTTTTTTAACCTCCAGGACCACCTTTAGGTATCGAGAGGATGAAATGAATGATTTGTAAACGTGTGTGAAAATGCCATGCCTGACCGGGATTCGAACCCGGGACCTCCGGATGAAAGGCCGAGACGCTACAACTCGCTCCACGAAGGCCATTATTTATTTGAATCGGTTTATAATAACTGTTCAAAGTTATCAAAATAAACTTTGTGGAAAATTATTAAAAAGGAATGATGGAATGCTGTTTTTGAGTTCGCCTGACATACATCTATTAATCAATTGAACGACCGTTTAACTTCGCTTTGATAAAAGCAAAGAGATATGAGCTTTTATATTTTACTGACAATAACTATAAAGGAAAATGTAATGTCATTCAACCTTATAATAATTTCTTTGTCTATTATTCTTTAAGAATTATTTTATTAATATACTCGTATATATTACTTATTTTGATGTAATTTTTAAATAAATGTGTTATTAACGTAAATTATAAGTTATAATAAAATTACGTTAACATAAATAATAATAATAATATGTTATTATTACATAATAATAATTCTTATTATTATTATTATTACTATTATTATTATTATTACAAAAGTATTAAAAAAGTATGAAATTTTCTATCAATTAGAGTAGCAAGTCGAATTTTATGTTTAATCCTTACTTAAAAGGACATTGATTTCGATGTCATCCAGATGAAGTTTTTTACTGATTTTTCCACGGTAAATTTCTTCCAGGTAACGTCAAAAGAAGATTTTTAAAATAAGGAATTACGTGGTTTACAAGAGGCGTTCCTTGCAAACTTGACAAATGTCAGTTTTTTTTTTTTATAGAAAAAAAGATACGGAAATGATAATAATATTTTTTTCGAGCTCATCCTTATTCTTCGGAAAAGAATTGTGTTAAGTAAACGGGATTTTAAAGTATACGATTATTATGGATAGATGTTCACGGAAGAAGGGCGAAGTCGGATACTATCAGATCTTGATGAACCGCCCAGCAACCGCTTCCCTTTGTCGAGTTCGTTTTTGCGCAATCATTCCCTAAACAGTAGCGGGATTTTTTCCTTAAAATGAGCTCAACTTTTCTACTCTGTTTTCATGTAATATATTAACGAGGTTTTCTCGAAAGTTTGTTTTGTTAAATTCGCCGTTTTTACGTGGACCGCCTCACACAGACGATTTGAAGACATTTTTTATCATATACATACTTATATATATTATATTTTATCATACTTACATACTCTAGGTTTAGTATATAAATATCCTTTATTTCATTCCTATATAATTTTAGTGCGAAAATTCAAAGAATTAGCTGGAAAATTTGAGGTAGAAAAATGTCATACGGTTTTGGGTTCAAGACCCGGTCAGATATGGCATTTTTTCAAGTTTTACAAAAATTAATTTATCATTAACGTCAATCGGTAGGTGTTACAGGATGCCAGCTATGATAAACGGAACATTAAGAAGTATATTTCTGTCGATTTATAGACATATAAACGAATGAATAATAGACATTCAATAAATCTATTCGTTGTTCTGAAGGATTAGATTTTAAATTTTTGTGTTAAAAAATAATAAAATAAAAATGTTTGCCTTAAGGAACTAACACGTTTAATTTAAGTTTATATTTAAAAATTCGTTTTCAAATTACGATACCAAACAGTACTTTCATTATCTACCGACAGATTCCAATAGCAGAAGCATTATTCATTTTATGCCAATAACGGCAAACATCTCTATATTTTACTATTTTAAATTATATCTTTAATTAGACTTTATAAATCAACGTTCCGATGAAACAGAAATCTTTGCGAGAGAACTAAATAAAATAATAAAAATAGTACTAAATGGAAAAAATTAATTTTATTAAATTACGAAATGAATTCAGAGAAACTGCACTAAAATTTTTTGCTTACCCTGAAGCAGAGTTGCTGTGATTAATCAATAAAGAGATGAACACGAAAACTATTTTTTTATTTATTTATTTATTTTTTATTTTTTTTTGAGATAATTCTGTTAAATTACTAATTAAACTGGAAATCAAGTATACGCTCAAAACCTTCGTATTTATAAAATTTATACTTTAATTCTAATCCTTGGTAGCCATTTTGATTGTCAAATAATTATTACCGGTAGATATTGGAGGAAAATTACGTATAAAACTAAATAATTAAATATATTAATGAAAAACAATATAAAACATTACGAAACGTATATTTTAATATTTAATAATTCTACATTTATAAAAAAATAAAAACTATTTTCATTTTAGGCAAACCTAGTACAAAATTTAAACTCAAAAATTTCTAAACGAGCTATAATTCCAATTCAGATAGTCCCATCGATTTAATACACGCGTTAAACGTGTCGGAAAGATAAAAAGTATTTCAAAAAAGACTTAAAATTAACCGATCAAAATGATATCTCGTCTCGTGAACAAAACAGTTTTCACAAAACTATTTTAATAAATTTAAAATCCAAAAAATATACGGTATACCGATCTTCTAAACGACCGTACTTCAAACTTTTTAATCTTACTGAGAAAAATCATTAAAAATACTCAGTATTTTAGTTTCATAAATCGCCGTTATATCGCTATTTCAATTAATTCACTTTTTCAGTTTATTTTCTTCTACATATCCTTCATCATTTCCCGGTGTTTCTCTGTTTTTCTTCTGTCCAGACATATTTCTTCCGTTGTTTTTGTTTTTCCCTTAAACCTGAGGTGTTTTGCAATTTCTTTGGCAGCGGAGAAGTTTTTAGATGTCTTTTTATGTTATTTTTAATTATTCCGTATCCCTTTCAGTTTCTACGATCTATTTTTTATCGGTGTTTAGATATTTAAAGCGTTAAAAATAGCTAGTTAGGATTCATTTTTTTTAGGAGACCTTAGAAGGCGATTCTTCTTTTTCTGATTATATCCGAAATTTTCTTTACGTTCATGTATTATGAACGAGCTTCATTATTATGTATTTATCTCCGACGTCGATGGGTCTTAGGACCTTTCTGAATATTCTTCGGTTTTTTATTTGTAATTTATCGACGTTTTTGTTAAAAGTCTGACATTCAGCGGCACATAGAACTTCTAGACGAACGACTGTACCGTAGTACATTGCGGTACAGCGTATTCGATAGGCTTTATCAACGAGTTGTTCATTGATACGGCCTAATATAGCATTCATTGATATCAATTTTTTCTGTTAATCGTTCGTCTAATTCAATTTCATTGATGGCTTCGAATGGCTTCCTTTTAAAGAAAGTTAACTTAAATTATCTCCGCTAGGTATTGAAAAATCATTCGGTTTTGTTAATTTTCTAACATGTCATTATTCATTTTTGAGGTGACTTGATGTTCGTCATGAATTTTGTTTTCTCGAAGAAATTCTGGAGACCTATCTTTTCTGTTTGTTCTTTTATTTGCTACGTTGCTGTCTCTATTGAATCTCATATGATAGCCAAATCATCTGCGAGCGCTAGACAATCAATCGTTAAGTTAGAAAATAATAAAAGAAGATTAAGAAGATAAAAGAAGTGAATACCTGTACTTAGACGCAAGAAGATAGACGGGAAAAGATAAACCGACGGCCTAATTATGTATAGAATAATAAAAATGTAGATAACCGAATTAAGATTATTCTATATTGAAAAACATATAATTAAAATATAACTGAAATTATACATACTTATAACATATTTATCTGAAAATATAATAAAACAAAAGAAATACCGATAACAATATTAGTAATTACAATTAATAATATAATATATTAATAATTAGTAAATATAATAATAAGAGTGTAAACAGACATTATTCAATTTACGGTATTTTTTCAAGTTACGTTCCGTTAATGGTCTTCTGATTGGAGAATTCTGTTCTTGTCTGACGAGAATCTTTGTTTCTTTCATCTATACGAACGCCAACATATTTTCCTTTTTAACTTTCCGCGTTTCTCGGAGGATTTCTTTATTATATGTTGTCAAATGTTCCTTTATATATATGTTGCTTATCGATAGGTCCTCATTCAGATCGGTTGAACGAATGTTTCTTTGGTTTTTGGCAACACTTAGCCGTTTCAATTTTGTCATTCTTGAGATGAATTTTAACCAATCGATGGTATTTTATCTTATTTAAACGGCGAGGGTCTGCGCGCGCAAGATATCTCATCCGATTTACAGGGGACGTTACCTCATCATCGGTAATTTGTCCGAGAATAGAATTCATACTTACCCCGTTTGTTTGGGGGATACCGTTAATTTCTAAATTATCCACTCGGGCTTATTGTTGTAGACTGTTAAATTCAATACGTAAATTTTCGATTACGGTATGGAATTTTTCTTGCCGCTTCTTTAAGTCAGCGTTTTCGGTTTTAAATTCTACAATAGACTTTTATAAACTAAAAGTTGCGGTCGTTAGTTCTGCTTGGTGATTATTACCTAACTCGTCAAATTTTAAGTTCAACCGAATCAAATTACGTTCAAACTGTTCCATATTAATCCTTCCTTCTTTGTTATCACCCGAGGATCCTGTACTAGGAATCCTCCGAATCCCTGCTGTACTCCTGCACACCTCACACTTCCACTTACATTTACAACCGCCTAGTTTACGTAATTTTCCACGAGAATATATATCGGTACAATCCGTATAAAAAAATTCATGACGGAAAAAGCGTTCTATTAAATTTTTAGAGTTGCAAAAGTTTTGCAAACACTTAAAACACGAATCTGCTGTTGCTGATATACTCTTAATTGACTACGAATACAAAAAGAAAGAATCACAAAATCGATTATTTATCGTTTAAACACGGATATCCATTAAATAACTCGGTACGACACAATGAATTAAAGCACTCCTACCAGTTGCTCGTTTCAAAAATATCCGTTCGGATTGACGACTGACTCGCGACTGTAGTTTTTCTTGTTTCCAAGTCTAATTTAGTGTCGATTCTGTGTTCTTACCTCTTTTTACTTCGTTCTCTTGTAACATTTTCTAGAAAACGGTTGAAAAGACGTGGTGAGCTTGTTTCGTACGGTTTATCTCAAAATCTCGAACACGTTTGAGATTTTTCCTCGGAGCTTTATTTTGGAGTGAGTATTTGTTAATCTATGTCTGATGAGTTCTTTTGTCTTACTGTCTAACCCGAATTTTTCCAGGATTTTATGTAGAATTTCTCTATCAATTGAATAGTGTAATTTTTTTTAATTAACAAGTATTGTTAATTAAAAAATCAATAGTTGTAAAACTATTGGCTTGTTTTAGTAAATTTTTATTATATGATTAATTACACCTTCTGTGGTTTGTTATTTTGGAGTTATTTTACCCTTTTAATAATAACTACCGGGCGATGATCACGCCTAGGCGTTTTTCGCCCACAAACAAAAAAAAAAAAAAATTATTTGTCAAACAATATTTTTTATTTCTATTTCTTCTTCATCGTTTATTTATATATATATATATATATGCATGTGAAAAGAAAAAGTATATATACTTTTTCCATAATGTGCATTGACAATAATCGCTTAATAATTGAAACTGTATTCCAGCTTTAGATTTTTAATTAATTTTTGTAAATAGTTTTTTAAGCGTAATTTTGTTATTTAATATATTTCAATAACCGTTTAGTACAGCTCCTTTCTTGTATTTAAATTATTAATTCAATGAGATTTTCCATCTTTTAAACAAAAAAAATTGTTTCTTACAAAAAGTAACTTTTTACTTATATAATATTACTGTTCCTTGCATACTCGTACTTAAAAGTATACTTATAACAGAATACATAAGTTATAGTACAGTAAATAACCGACAAGTATGTGATAATTGACGCGAGCACCTGGATATCAGTTATTTCCAGGAAATCATTACGCTCAGGAATAACTTGCAGCTGCAGCCTTCTGTCTTTATTAAAATAATATTATTCAGTGCAGTTAAAATTTCACCAATTACAGATATTTTCATGTACCCGTTCGTTAAATAATTAATCCTAATAATTTTTGCATGCGCGCAAAACAAAATTCATAATTAATTATTTATTACGATCGTATGTACATCAATTTGTATAAAATTAATTATTAAAAAAAAAGTTATTTTTTTTAAAAGAGAACTTGTCGAATTCAATACTTAATTCATAATTATATCTACTTCCGATAGATTTATTCCGTGTTTTAATGCTACAAAAAAATTTCTCATATTCAAGTTTTTTGGTCAGAAATTTAAACGAATTACATTATTATGATAAATTAACTACAGTGTTTTGATTTTTTAAAGAAAATAAACTAACATTTTGAATAACACTTTACTAAGCATTTAATATTTATACTTAATTCCTACAAAATATTTTTCGTATTCATATACTCGGTTAATTTATTATCTTTAGAACTCTGCTTCAAATTAAGCCAAAATTTTCATCCGTGTTTCTGTATATCTATTAACTTAAGTAGTTTCAAAAAGGAAATTTTGAAAGTTAAAAAAATCACCGATTAAATTTAAGTGGAAAAAAGAGGTAATTAATGCAGTTAGTTGCAAACTAAATTCAAAATACGTTGACTAGCCCGTCTCAGCAGATATTCGTTAGATCTGTTAATGCTGTTGTGCATAGTTAATGACCGTGAACAGAAACAAGTTTCCCTGTCTCATTCGTACGCTGAACAAATACAGACACAAGCACACACTCTGACTCGCTCGCTAAATTTCTCCCTCTCTCTAACTGATTTAACAGTCTCTTGTTATTTACTTCAAAAATTCGATATTTATCTGTAGAGAATTATTTTTAATTTTTTGATGATTTTTAAAATTTAGTCATGCTTCATTTAAATTTATTTCTTTTTATTGTTTTTTTTTTTTTTTAGCCTCCGGGACAATCGTTAGGTATCGCTTCAGGCTGAGATGAAATGACAATTTTATAGCGCGTGAGATGCCTTGCCTGACCGGGACTGCAACCCAGGATCTATGAGTGAAATTTAAATTTATTTAGAATCCTTTTACTTTCTTTAATTACAGAGAAATTATCGCTATCGGTCAGAATTCGTATTCGTATTTTGGTATCCTTGAAATTTTTAGATTCTGTTGTTCACAAATATAGTAAAATCTTGTTTTAAAAAATTAAAATTACGTCCTCGACGTTTATGTATAACTTTATTTGAATTTAATTTTTATTTTATATCTTAAGAACAACAAAAGCTAAGACAATGAAAATTAGATATGATACTTGTACTTAGGAAGTTGACGTTATTAATTTTTATTAGTTTTTCTTTTTTAATCGGATGAGAGATGAAGACCATAAAAGGTGGTTCGATTTTATTATTTTTTTATAAAAACTATTTTTATATCAAAAAATATAATCCGAGGTTTCAGTAAAAAATTTAACAAAAACAACCCCACCCGCTCATGAATTGTAGTTTATCTCTCATTTTAATTTTCATCGTTCAAACCACAACCGATGTGAATAGATTTTAACCCTTTTTTTATTCTTTCAATGTTCAACCCTTTCAAAAATTTATATTTATATTTAGGTATCCTTAAACACACATTATCAGTGCCAGAGTAGTCGTGAATATTATTAACACAGAAGTAGAGGATAAATTTATTTAACCTACTTCTTCTGCCTCTTCTACTTATTTATTATTAGGCTTCTTCTTTATTCTACTTATTTACTTTTTTTACTTCCTTGTACGAAGTAAAAAAATATTGTGATCGCTAAAAATTTCGCTTTTCAGATTTCATCGTAAATATTCATTTCATCATCCCTGAATCCATTTTGACTAGTTTCGGCGTGACGTCCGTACGTACGTATTTATCATGCATAACTCAAAACTGATTAGCCATAGGATGTTGAAATTTTTGATTTAGAACTGTTGCAACGTCTAGTTGTGCACTTTCCTCTTTGACTCGACTGAACTAAAAGTGTCCAAAAATCCCAAAAGCACAAATTTGGATTTCGGACTTTTTCTTAACTGCAGTAATAAGCCCTCATTGAGAGCTTTTCAACGATATATCATAAGCGGTACTTATTTTCATTGGTTGCAGAGTTATAGGCAAGTTAAAATTTTTATTAATGAAATATTTGGATCTTACAAGGAGAAGTCATATCGGTTCTAATCAGACCATCTCCTTTTTTTAAACTAATTTTTTTTAATTTAAATATATTGATTTATTAATAATTATTAACTACTGGTTGTAAAAATATTTTACGATAAATAATAATTCAATAATAGCAATAAAAAAAAATATGAAAAAATATCAGAAGTTATTAATGAAATAAAACTTTATGTACGTTTCATTTTAAAAAAATAATTGTATATGTAATTTATTTAATAAGCGTACAAAGAAGTCAATCATGTGATGCACACATCAGATTTTTTGGAAATTTAATTTAAATTTTTTATATCAATTTTATTCAACGTTAAACACATCTTAAGAAAGAGTTAAATTAACGGTAGTTTTTATAATTTTTTTGTGATTTAATAAATCGATCTAGATTACAAAAATCGATCTAAAAAACGATCTAAATCGATCTAGTAAAAAAAAACTTTTTTTTATTACTTTTACCTCAGGTAAAGAAAGTAAATAAATACGAAGTAATGTTTTATTGGAGAAGTAATTTTCAACTTTATCGCTAGGGGAGAAGTTAAATTTTATGCAAATTCTAGAAAAGTTCTGCAACGCGCTGCGTTACATTATTTTTTCTTCGTTTTTTAAAACTAAAAACTATAAACTTACTTTTACGATTATATCCTACACTTTACAAAAAACTCTTTTACATATTTATTATCATTTTTTTTTTTTTAACTCCGGAGACTACAATACAGATTAATCCGGGTGAGATTCCTTGCCCTAAGGGAAATTTCCCACCGAATCTTTTTATCAAATCGTCATATTTAGTTTTACAAAGTAGTAACTTTTAATTACTCCTAGTATAATTAGCCGTGAAAACGGAAAGAAATCTTTAGAATGCCTTTAATTAACGGTACTTCAAATTTTGAGTATCTAGTGAAGAAGAAACAAAAAACAATTTTCATACCTACCTTGCACTATTCGGGTTGTCAGAAGTAAATTTAAAACGTTTTGAAGACTTTTTGTTTACAAAAATTAAGTTATCACTTTTTTATAGTTTTAATTTTCAAGAGATGTCTAAGCTTTTTGACAATAACTCAGGATTTACAAATCGCTCGAGCCTGGAACCGGTTCTATTCCTGGTCTACAATGCTGACCGACCTGATCCAGATACTCTCACAGTTGTGTCATATGCAGATGACACAGAAATCTTGGCGGTTAACGATAGCACGAATATCGCCTCGGAGAAATTACAATCTGCACTAAATAACATCGGCGTTTGGCTGCGTAAATGGAGAATAAAGGTAATTCCGACAAAGTACTACCACGCAATGTTCACGATGAGAAGAAAAGATTTCCCTGAAGTTCATTTAAACGGTGTCCGAATACGTCATGCCGGTAAGGTAAGGTACCTGGGATCTTGATCGCCGTTTAACTTGGAGAGATTATGTAAGAGAGAAAAGGAAGTCGCTTGACGTTAAGTTTGAAAAGTTGTACTGGATATCGGGTAAGGGATCACAACTTTCTCTACACGAAAGATTCTGCTTTACAAGGCTTTCTTGAAGCCGGTGTGGACTAACGGAATCGAACTCTGAGGCGCAACCGGTAGCAATGTGGAGGTCACGAAAAGATTCCGGAATAAAATACTGCCGAACATAACCTAAGCGCCGTGGTTCGCAGGGAATACTGAAACCCACGATTACATAGGCATTCAGTACGTTCGAAAAGAAGTTGAACGTTAAGAAGTGAAGGTTAAGAGTAACAAATCTGCTTAAGTAAAGTTCTCTCTAAATCTAATACCCATCTTCGATAAAGGCTGCAAAGAAAAAGAAAATTTTCAAAAAACCATTTCACAATTTTAGATGCGGAACTGTAATTTTAAAAAAATTGTAGGTATTTTTTGATAGCTCTATATATGAAGGATAAACATTCACAGAAATTTTGAAAAATATTTAAACCGAAGGAAAATAAAGTAAAATAACAAAAAAAAATATGTTTCAATTTTAAAAAGTGGGGGTTGATTTTTTTAAAAAAACGGTTTGGGAATATTTATGTATCCATTGTCGGTAATAAATTTTGTTTAATAAAGTTTTCTCTAAAATGCCTCTGAAGAATATCGAAATTGATTTTTTCGAGAAATCACCCACCCCCTTGACGAATTTTTAAATAGATTAATATGATCAAGACCCCGTATATACAAATATTTGAACCAAATTTGAAGAAAATCCGTTAGGTCAGTCCTAAGGTATAAGGCTAAAAGCAATGTAATATACAAATATACATGAATTTTTTGTCTAGATGAATTAGTCGGACCCTAAAACATAAAGATTTGCAAAAAAATTGATATCCCATTTTTGACACGATCACCTTTTAATAGAGCTATATTCGCTGGGAAAATGAAATTAAGTTTATCCCTTCTTCATTTAGAATGAAAATGTTAAGTGCTTAACTTATTAATTATTGACTTATTTTTTTTTGTCTTCAGCCATTTGACTGGTATGATGCAGCTCTTCAAGATTCCCTATCTAGTGTTAGTCGTTTCATTTCGGTATACCCCCTCACCCTTTTTCCTGTTTAGCCTCCGGTAACTACCGTTTAGATAATTCTTCAGAGGATGAATGAGGATGATATGTATGAGTGTAAATGAAGTGTAGTCTTGTACATACTCAGTTCGACTGTTCCTGAGATGTGTGGTTAATTGAAACCCGACCACCAAAGAACAACGGTATCCACGATCTAAAATTCAAATCCGTGTAAAAATAACTGGCTTTACTAGGACTTGAACGCTGTAACTCTTGACTTTCCAAATCAGCTGATTTGGGAAGACGCGTTAACCACTAGACTAACCCGATGGGTCGGTATACCCCCTACATCCTACATCCCTAACAATTTGTTTTACATATTCCAAACGTTGTCTGCCTCCACAATTTTTCCCTTCTACCTGTCCCTCCAATATTAAAGCGATTATTCCAGGATGCCTTAATATGTAGCCTATAAGTCTGTCTCTTCTTTTAACTATATTTGTTCAAATGCTTCTTTCTTCATCTATTTGTTTCTTTATCCACCCATCTGATTTTTAACACCACATTTCAAAAGCTTCTAACCTTTTCTTCTCAGGTACTTCGATCGTCCAAGTTTCACTTCCATATAACGCTACGCTCCAAACATATACTTTCAAAAATCTTTTCCTGACATTTAAATTAATTTTTGATGTAAACAAATTATATTTCTGTCTGAAGGTTCGTTTCGCCATTTTATATCGCTCCTGCTTCGTCCATCTTTAGTAATTCTACTTCCTAAATAAGAAAATCTTCTACCTCCGTATTCTTTTCTCTTCCTATTTTTACATTCAGTAGTCCATCTTCATTATTTTTACTACATTTCATTACTTTCGTTTTGTTCTTGTTTCTTTTCATGCGGTAGTTCTTGCGTAGGACTTCATCCTTGCCGTTCATTGTTTCTTCCAAATATTTTTTACTCTCGGCTAGAATTACTATATCATCAGAAAATCGTAGCATCTTTATCTTTTCACCTTGTACTGTTACTCCGGATCTAAATTGTTCATTAACATCATTAACGGTTAGTTTATATGTAAAAATTAAAATTAACGGAGATAGAAATCATCCTCGTCGGACTCCCTTTTTTATTACGGCTTCTTTCTTATGTTCTTCAATTATTACTGTTGCTGTTAGCAATTGTTCTTCTATCTCTGTATTTGAACCCTTTTTATGTTGTTATATAAAGAGTTTAAATAAAATATTATATTTCAAATCACTTAAAGAAAGTTAATTTTATTCCCTAAGGTAATCAAAGTTTCACGGATTCAAAGATACTTTATACATCGTATTATAATTAAGTATTTTTAATAGAGGAGTTGATACGAATATATATTTAATTTGGTGATTATTAGTTATATACATATTTTTTAATTAAATAAACATTTTAATGAAACAAATTTTCATTTTAATGAAAATTTTAATAACTGAAAAATAAAAATATCTGATACATTCACAGTATGGACTAATTAATAACGCAACCTACGGAAAAAAAACTCTCATTATAGTAAAAGACAAAATGTTTTACTTTTAATTACAACTGGTAACCTCCTCAAACCGTATATTACAAAAAATTAACTCATTAAAAGTTAAAAAAGTATTCGTAGTTATTTTAAAACAAAAGTACTAAAAATTTTCGTTACAAAGATTCTCTTTTTAATAAAAAACCATGAAAGAAAGTCAACCAGTTACAACGAAATTAAATTCGTAAAAATGTTTATACAGAGTGTATTCCCTAGACTTTCATAGCCTATTCTACTCGTAAAATTAATGGAATAAGTTTATATAAACATATGTCCCAAAATTTTCGTTTGCAAGTTATGGCTAGTAAAACATTTCACTCGGATTTCAGCTATCCCGGCGAAACGAAGTCGTACTGAAAGTTTTAGGACGTTTATTAAGAATCATATTTAGTGATTTCTTATGGTTTCTGACTTAAAAAAATCAAATAAAATAGGTCCCAGAATCGTATCTCCTGTAGATTTTGATAAATACGGGGTGAAACCCAATAAATTGCTGTAAAAAACCACTGTTTTTTATGTTTAACTTACGATAACTTTGTTAAATGTGTAAAAAACAGATAAAAAGTTTTAAAGAACTTATAGAGAATTTAATTTTGAAAAAATGTTTTAAGATTAAGTTGAATAAAACAAAGAAAAATTGGAATTTTATTTAGAAACATTACTACATTTGTCAGAAAAGTACTTATTTAATGTAAACAAAAATCAAATTCTGTTTTTGGTGATCTGAAAAATTTATAAAAACAAAATTTACTGTTAAAAATTGCTGATAAAAAATTTTTAATTAATGTAAATTACACAATAATTGCAAGTAACGTCCTAAAAATTTCACTATGACCTCATTTCAACGGGGTATCTGAAATCCATGCGAAATCTTTTACTAGCTACAACTCGCAAACGAAGAATTTTAGGACATACGTGTTTTTATATGAACGTTTTCATTATTTTTACAAGTAGAATGGTTATGAAAGTCCCGGGAGAACTTCGTAACACACTGTATACATATATACCTTGAGAGATTTTAAGTAATAAAACTTGGACAATTTTTTTTTTTATCTTTAACATTGCTTAGATCTATTTTAGAAAATTCAATAAATAAGATACAATGCGTATTAGAAAATTCTTCATAAAATCAAAAATTGTGAGTGGATAGTACAAAAAAGTAACAAAAAGATACTTCTTCAGTTCTTTAAACGTCGGCATTCTAAAGTCGGACCGAATTAAAAACAATCCCTAAAAAATTCCTGATCCTTAATTTGACATGATTTTAAAAAATCGAAATTTAAAGAACTGAAACATTTTTTAGTCTGTTTAAAATACGTATATACTTATAAAATTTTCTGCCAATAATATATATAATATAATAATAATAATTTTCTGCAAATAAATTCAAATAATCAAGTATGATTAACGCAAAATTTTAATAAAAAAGAAAAGATATGTAGAAAATCGACTAAGAGATTTGTATCAAGAGAAATTCACTCAGGTAAATAAGGAAAACAAGTATTTTTTTACTCGAAGTTTTCCATTTAATTTTGTTAAATTTTCGTACGAATTTACAACAAACATTAGAACATCATCAGGGTAAATATAGCTTGGTGTTCTATAATAGTTTAATAATAAACAATGATAATGTGAAAAAAATAAAAACTTTTACAAATTGTCTTGATAGGCAACGTAATTTTTCGTATAAAAATTGTCCCACGTTGAATTGTTTCATAAAACTTTCTATAGGATCACCATAAGAAATTCGCCGATAAAATATTTTTATATATTTATTTTTTTTATAGTGTTATCATTTGTGTCGCAATCTGTTTAAAATACTCGTACATAGTAAACATATTCAAGAAGTAAAAAGGGTCAACGACCAGTGCTGTCTCTACAACTTAGACGCTTAATATTAATTTAAAATTTCAGAGTTTGAACACAATAACAGCCTACGACTTATATTAAAAAAGAACTAGAAAAGGAACGACATTCATTCGTTCTTCCTGAACATAATAATAATAAGAAGAGGAAGAAAACCACAGAAATCGCTGAAATATGTTAACACGTTCAAGCTTACAAGCCAACATTCTGCTACTACTAAGAAAGCTGAAAACCAAACAATTTAGACGGTCGTAAAGTTGTTCTTCATTCCTCCTGGAGAATTTGGCGATCTCCTACTTGACTGTACAGAGTACGGAGCTTTATATTTTGATATATGGACTTGCTGACATATCAGAAAATGTGCAAAGTGTTTCTTATGCGGTGTTCAGAATACTACAAACAGGTTTCTAATAAGCCACCTGACGCTCGTGACGGATTCCTACATATTTAATATTTTCAAAGCTTGTATTAAGGTAATAAACAAGAAGTTAGCGAGGCAGTCGTTGCTACAAAATGAAAAAATAAGTTATTTAATTCTGATTAATTTACTTTTATTCTCTATATAAATAACCATCGTTCCACTAAATTTAAAAATTCTTACAAATGTAGAGTTATCGATGTTGAATTTTGTTAATGTCTATGATAGCGATGACATCTGCGAAAGTAGCAGGCGTTACTCAAGGAGGCAGAAGTACGATTAAGTCGGTTGTGAATAAAATATACAGAATGGCCGCTGCTCTGAGGCGCATCTGTATTGCTGTTAACGTTTAGCTTCGATAGCTTCGGATAGAAAATCGTTATATCTAACGTGAAAACACCGACCTTCCGATTATGATTTTGGACTAAATAAAAAATACGTGATAGGATACGTTTAAGTTTGCGGTTGAAAACTTATCGAAGTCCTGACGTGGCACGTCATCGAGAAACATAGCGCAACAATGCTTTTTTCTTTTAAATGCATCTTGATCGTTTGCACGAGTCGATGAACTTGTTCAGCAGTACTAAGTTCCTCGAAAAGGTTTTTGGTGGCAGTAAACCGACAGATCTTTTAGAACCGCTTTCAACCGTTTAAAATTTTTTTTTTTAATTTTGGAGAAGACGGTAAACATATTGTAATTTCAGATAGGTGTTTCTCCCGTTCCAGAAATCAAAAGTATCTGGATTATATTCGAAAGATTACGAAAGTAACCGATATAAAGTATCGCATTCATAATTGATACTTTAGGTAATACTTACGATGACTCCTTGATGAAGCTTGAAGTACTTTTCCCGTTATGAAGTCGTACCCAGGAGTTTAGTCGGGTCGATTACTTTTTAAATAAAATACAAAAAGAACTACCGTAATGGATTTATATGGTAAAGAACTAACATAACTAAACATACATATTAAAAAAAAAATACGGAAGAAATTGAAAACCTTCCCTTTTTTTGTAATTAATATCAAAAATTCTAAATAAATTGAAGTGTAACGATATTTGAAAGAAAAAAGAAGAAATAAGAAAGAAATAACTGTTCAATTTTTTTGTCACTCGAATTTTATTAATTGTTTTAAAATAAAGAAAAACATATATATGTATATATATATATTAGGGCTTTCTTTAGGAATTTTTCTGATTTTCCTAAATGTTTGTTTCTAATAAATAACGTCTACAGTTAATAATCAACTGCATACAAAAAACTTCTGATGAAACTAACGAGCTTAATTTTCTTATTAAAAAGCTCCGCTATGAAATAAGTGATAACATTTATAATGAAGTTATTCCGCATAAAAAATATATATTATATCGTAGAATATTTTCAGATGCTTTGTTTAAGTTTTAAATAAAAATAAAAAAAGTAAGATGAAAATAAGCAAACATTTATTTAGTCGGCGTCTGTGATGCCAATTTTATATTTTATCTGTTTTGATTATATTCGTACCTTCGCTGAAAAACAAAACATTTTATAAAATGAAAATTTTTAAATTTATATCCGAAAATAAACGGTTTAGCGAATCGTAAAATTATAAACAAATAACTAACTCTAAAAAGTGAAAAAAATATTTAAAAAACGATTTTTTATTTGTTTTTTTCTTTATATTTCACGTTAAAAAATTTGCAGTACAAAAGGTTAGTTAATTATATATATCTATTATGTACTTTACTAAAATACTAATTTTATTATTCGTTAAGTAACAACAATTTTTTGACACGATTGCAGCTTGCGATTGCGAGAATGAAATTTTGTAATCTATGAAAAAGTGCTAAGCCGGATCGGGATTCAAGCTCAAAGAATTATTTTTCCTTTCACCAATTTTTTACAATTAAAATTAACAAAAATATTTTCTCGTGTATTTCCTTGTCTATTAAATTAATAAAATTTGAATACAGAATGCCTACAGCTATAAACATCTTTTTAAAAATCGTAAGTAATTGAATTATTGCATAACCAATAAAAAATTCATACATAAAAATTCTTAAATAAATTTCTGATTTTGTATGATTTTTTTTTATTACGAATGTTATTATTTGTTTAATTATTTTTTAAGGCATCGATTATTAAAGCCAGTCTCCATTGTGATAATGCAACAATTGTTTTTGTAATTTCTTTGGATACCCACACACACACACACACACACAAACGCATGCTTACCAACAGCCTTGTACTCAAAAACAAAATTTTAAAACTTAATTGAAATATCACCACAACATGAGTTATAAGTGTATCCTAAGCAGCCCCGGCTATTAATCAACAAATAACGATTACTATAGTTTAAATATTTAAATAGTTTTAAAATTCAAATGCATCACAGTTTCATAAAAGATTATTAAAAATTTCATTGAACTGGGATTGTATTACGATGAATGGTGGGATATCAGAGCCCAACTGACATAGTTTACGAAGTAGGAGGTAATTTTTGCAGTTTTTCAAGGTGTATTTAACTTGCAAAACTGTGTTGCACGTTTAGCACCTAAGTTGTTCTGCCTTTAAATTAATGCAAATCAGTTTTGTTTGTGTGCTCTAAGAGAAGTTGCGTTATGACCTTATGCTTCCCAGAACTAATATCGACTGGAACATAAGTTAAGTCAAGTTACTGATTTCGCTATTCGGAGTTTAGATTGTGGAAATTCCAGTGTTTCTGCCGATTGTTTATTACCGCATCACCTTTCAAGTCATTCCATCGTATCAAGGTATTATTAACGTTACGGTTTGACGTTTGTACTTATATTAGCTTTATCAGCATCTTCATTTCCATCAATGCTAATGCGTTCTACAATTCAGGGGATATAAAAATGGATCCCTTATCCCGGGTGAAAATAACCGTTCGGTTACAATAAAATTCTGAACTAGAGAATTTCATGTTGTTCTTTTTTAGATTGGAATTAAGGAACTAAAGGAGCTAGAACAAACAAAATCTTGCAATTTTAAAATCTTGCAAGAGCGAAGCACTATCAAACGACGTAAAACTCTACTGAGGAAGAGAGCGTAAACTTAAGCGTAAGAGAGCGGAATCCACGCGTGTCTTCAGCCCTTAACAACACAAATTCCCCCGCACATTGATCAGTTTCCGACTCGTCAGCAAAAAGGTAAATTCCATAGTAATCGATTAAATTTTGAAAGGTTCATTAACGTTTTCAATTGGAAAATCTCTTCTTTGGAAGGCAGAGAGATCCGGATGGTAGTAGGGATATGAAAAAAGGCACATAAGGGGGGGTCTTACAAAGAGAATACAAGTTATTAAGGAAATCAAATTTGCTTTCTCAGTCAGGTTTTTGCCACGGATTCCGGCTGGCTTCGAGCAGTCTCAGCGCACTTCTCAGAATTAAACCTTTGCTTTTTAGGTTGACAGATATCCTACTCCTTCATTTTTTCAAGATCTTTAAAATCAATTTTTTTATACATCACTAGCAAAAGTGATTTTCAAACATAGCCGATCATCTTGAATAGTTTTGTCGATGAATCGGTATTTTTATTTCCTTTTGATACCAGAAAGTTAAAACTTGTATTTTAAATTCCATTTCCATATCCCACGCACAAGCTTCAAGCTTACGTGGCGATATCATCAAGCAAAAAAAAAAAAATTAAAATAAAACGTAAAGAGAAAATATTCCGTGGATAATGAATATTTTCCTGCTAGTATTTTAAAAGAAGTCATAGACGCTATGGTTATCTCTTATAAATCTAATTAATGAATCTTCCAGTAACGGAGTTAAAACTTCACGAGCTGTCTGAACACTTTTGTTGTTATTCCCTCCTTAAGAAAGTTCGGCGCTTAATTTAGCAAATTATAGGCTAATTTTTTTTATCGTCCGTATTTTCTAAAGTATTTAAACTAATTATGAAAAATCGACTTTAACTTTTCTTGAAAAGCATACCGTATCGACAAACTTTAAGTCGGCATCGATTTAGGAAAAGATTTTCAATTATACCGTCGTTTTCCAAATTCTGGAATATATTTTTAATTCCGTAGACAACAAAAATATTCAGTTTTCAATTTTTTTAAAACTTAAATAAAACATTCGATTTAGTTCCACACTTTTTATCGATGAAAAATACGGTAAGTACAACACCAAAGGAGCCGCTTTCAGTCGGTTAAAGTAATGCCCTGCCATCCGTAAAGAAGTAGTTAAAATTTCATCTGTTGACAAGAATGCACTTGTAAAATGCAGGCCCGCACTTCAAAATGCTTAAAGCGGAACGCCTCGGCGAATTATTCTTGGTCTCCTGCTTTTTCTATTATTTATTAATGATACTCCTCAAACTCTTGAGCGTTTCATCGTAACCCTTTTCCCAGACGACACAGCTGAAGGTACATCTGAAGGTATTTACTTAAAACGAATTGAGATAGCAGTTCAAAACATTATTCGCTGCATATAGTGTAATCATCTAACTTTAAATGCGGATAAATCCATCGCTTTGTGCTTCTCAGAAAGACAGAACATCGCTGATCGCGTAGATAGAATCCCCGTTTCTGATAACGCTACTACTTCTGCTGCCCACAGCGCGAAAACTCTGGGTGTTTCATCGATGAAAGATTTTCGTGGTTTAGCCGAATCGATTTCATTTCTGACCAAATCAAGTAATACTGTTTTGCGTTGAAGCGCCTTAATAAAACGCTGAGCTTGTAATCATTATTAAATATTCAATATATGACGATACATATTCTAGTATAAAGTATTAGGTCATCTCTTGGAGCTCTCTTAAAAAATTAGAACGCGTTTTTAATGTACAAAAACGGGCGATCAGGCCGATATCTGGCGCCAAAGTATATGAATCGTGTAGGCCTAAATTCTGAAACTAGCATATGTTAACTTTTCCTTGCGTTTATATTTATGAATGTGCAATTTTTTCTGAAATGAATGAACGGTCACTTATTCACAATAAATAAATAAAATAACAATATCCACCGCTGCCAAACCTGAAAACGGAACTGTTTTCATGAAACTCATCATAATACTTCGATTTACGAAAAGGGGCGTATACCATTACCATTTTTAATAATTCATCGAACCGTTTCAAAAATCTTCTATAAATTTATTTAAAATAAGATTAAAAGTTGTTTTTTTTACGGAAAAGTATTACTGTGTTGATGAATTTTTAAATAATACTAATCAAATTCGAAAAACAATTTTCTGCATCCCTATCAAGTGTACAATAGCGGTTTCTGAATTGTGAATTATTTAGTAGTAATTTTTTATATTAAATATATCTTAACATTATTTCACGAGTTTGTATTTAAATAATTAATACGGTGTTTAAACACATCTCTTATGTATTCATAAAGATAAAAAAAAAAGATAAAAAACTTAATTTCTTTTTACATTTATAACTAGTAGGCCCAGCAATAATTCTATATTGCCAGAAAGTTTACCACACTTCAAACCTCACTAGTCTCACTATTATACTTTTATACGGATTTGAATATATTATATTATATTATACAATTTTGGCGGTCGGGTTTCAATTAACGACACGTCTCAGAAACGATCTACCTGAGACCGTACAAGACTATACTTCATTTACATTCATACGTATCATCCTCATTCACCCTTTTAAACACCTTAAGGTGGTTCCGGAGGCTAAAAAGAAAAATAAAAAAAGTCTTACTACAGTATAAATCATAAAAAAAGTATAAATAAATAACTTAAAACTTATTTTAATAAATTTAATGGCGTTGTACATATCGAGAGATATAGTGTCAACCGATTGTCATTATCTATATCGATTTTTGTCTATGTTAGTATCGACTTCTTCAGACATTTATTATGCGATTAAATATTATATTATTAAATATTATAGAACTAATAACATGTAAACACTCAGGGGACAAATAATAATAAATTGTGAAATTTTCAGCGAAATCGATTAAGTTGTTTTTGAGTAATTAGTCATACACAAAACGAAGATTGTCTTTTAATTATGTAGATTTTCTCATATTGACGTGATCTACATAATGTATTTTTATGTACCGATCAGAATAAAGATTTATTTATTTAGCGTTATGCTCTTTCTGTAACGTAAAAATAAATAAATGTAATGCGCAACAATTTTTATGGATAAAACTTTTTTTTCTTATAAATTTATAAAATATATTTATTCAATTCTTGTACTGCGTATACAACAATATATGTTTATCGTCTTTAAGATATACAACAATAGTCCTTTCACTATTACCGTATCGAACGACTTACCTAATAGTGGAATTTAATAAAATAATTAATTCAGAACTACCTCTACAAAATATTACCGACCGTCAATTCTCAAGAGCGATCCGATTACCGATTACCCTAGGGTGCTCTTGATTAAAACAACGATATGTTTGGGAAAAACTATTAACTAAACCGATCACGAAAGAAAAAAGTAGTTTAGTAGCAACTCTAATTTCAGTGTACATGTAAACCCTTCTCAAAATTCCGGCTATTATATCGCATAAGTAACCGTATCTATTTAAATTGATCAAAAAATAACTATTAACAAACTTTTTACTTATCGACGTCTGAATCTAAAAATGGTAAAATCCTATTTAAAAAAATTCTGTATTTTTACGGATTTATGGATGTAAGTGTTTGCATATCTCTACCCGGCTGATTTTTTTAACGGTAGCAACTTCTCCATTCTTTACCCGGCCTACAGAATCTTGTTTGGTCCAGATCGAAGACTGAGCAGATATTCCACGGATGTAACATGATAAAGACATACAATACGAAAGGTAGACGGTGCTATCGATCGATTTTTAACCAAGAAATCAAGAAATCTAGAAATCTCATGAGTATCATAAGAATCATCGTACAAAAATCGTGCGTCTATTGTCCTTTCAGAAGTTATGTATCGTTATTTAATTTTAGATTCCCCTCTTCAGACCTTCCTTATTTCGTAACGTGTTTGTTTTTACCCGATTTAAAAAATACTTATCAGACTAGCAAACGCGTAACGATAAAAGTTTATCTATAAATATTCAGAAGAGAGGTAAAAAGTTTTCATCGGAATTCACATTTAAACAAAAATACAGTTAGCATTACCGGTACGTAGGCCTCTGTACAATCTGTCTGAATCGTGTATGAAGAAACTTTGTTATTTGAATCTTTTCTTATGAATAGAGAGTTTTCTGTTAATTTTTAAAAAATATTTTCTAATCTGTTGATTAACTTAATAACTAAATTTCAATTAATGCTACCGCTCCCGTATCTCCCTTGATTCTTGTACATCTCACGGAGGCTTGATGAGGGCTTGGGATCGCGGAACAGGTATCTCTCATGTACACACAACCGTATTCCTTTTATTATTTTCTGTTTTTTATTCGTGTATTAATTATTAGAGGTTTATTTTTTTTATACAAAACTGACGATAAAAAAGTTTCTTTTAAATTTCTATTTCCATATTTTATTTTATGATTGCGAACACAAGATCTAAATTCGGCTTTCCAGAATTAAATAAAAAATAATAATAAACTGGAAAACCATCCAAACCTTTTAGTCGTACTCTTTCTACAACTGAAGATCGGTACGGTAACTTCTTTTAAGGTACTTTAACTCAACTCATTATTTACCTCGATCTATCTCAATTTATATTTCACGTGCACTTTACATTTCAATATTTTTATTCATTGTGTCTTTATCGCGTGCAATTTCGAATATTATTAATTTTCCTTACTCATTTATTAACGTGATTTAAATCGGAAATCGTAAGCATCGTTTTTTGCAACATCACTTTTCGGTTATCTCTGTTTATCATCATTCTTTTGTCATTGTCAGTCATTCTTTTGTCACACATTTTTAAAGTAATTTTTTATGCCGGAAACAAGACCGACCGGTCGGGTATCAGGTATCGGGTCGGGGCAAGCATAGGTATTCTCTTATTCAAGGTAATATTTGCTCACATTTATCTATATCTTAGTAATAGACTGATGTAAATAAACTAATAGTTAAAATAAAATGAAATTTCTTTTTAATTTACAGCAGATTATATCTTAAAAAGTAACTGGAAATTTTACCGGAATATCAAAAAATCAACATCGATAATGACAGTGATGAAAAAATAATCACATTCCTAGTAGTAAAATATGGTAAATTGAAGTGATTTAGTTACGCTTGAAATCATCTCCTACAAATCCTTCCTAACTCGGAAAATGTTTTGCGAGTTAGATGAGCAGTTTTATTGATAAAAGAAAAATAGAGTTTTTTCTAAGTCTACTAGCAATTTTATTTATGTCGTGCACAAATCTGCAATCGTTTTTAGAACAGAATGATAAGTAGATATTAAAATGACGTCTGCATTAAGTAACTTTTATTAAAGTTTCGTTAAGTAGTAAGATATTAAACTAAAGGGTTTTTCCTAAAATTACTGTAACGGATTAAAATTTTCAAAAAACATGAATTAATTAGTTTCAATTACACGTCTAAGAAATGTTCGACCTGAGACTGTTCAAGACTACAGTTCATTTGCATGTCATTCATATCATCCTCATCATATCGGGACGTGGGGGAGAGTAGCTTATTGTTCACTAGTTCAACAGATTGCATCGTACACGTTAGAAAAAAAAAAAAATATTACAACACGAAATTTCTTGTAAAATAAGTCCATTACTAACTTTAATTTTATATCGCACCTATTCCTCTACCCAGATAGTTTTTATAAAAATTTTTCTTTCATAATCAAATACAAATCTCTAGTATTTTTTTAATCTGGAAATATTTTCACCTTTCAAAATATGTTTAGCACATTTTTTTTCTAATTGCTGGAAGGGATAATTTGGCAGGCTCCTTTTTACCGTTTTCATGAAGAAAGATTTTTTCTTTATCTAGTGACAAGAATATATATTTTTTTCATTTCTCAATCGTATAATTTTCAGATTTCTTTTATAATATTATTAAAATTTCGTTTTTCTTTAGCATGCTAGGAAGGTTGATGAATCCTACATAAGCTAAGTATTATATTGCAGCTAATAAAATGTAAATTCCTGTCTCGTAATTAAAATTATTTCTAATTTTACATTTTACGAATGAACGACCGTACTGGCTATCTGATAGATACGGTAAAATTCATAAAGTGCTACGCGCTATCCGGTTATCATTAATTTCCTGGAAATCATTACGTTCAGGAACGTATAGCAGCTGCAGCCTTTGTCTTTATTAAATTAGTATTATTCAGTACTTCTTAAGATTTCCCCGTGTACAGATGTTTATTGTTCTCGTTCAGTACAAAGGTATTGTCATATTTTAAATTAGCATATACGCATAACTTAATATATTTTAATTGGACAAGTAAATGGATATTATTTGTAACATTTAAAACCAAAGCCATTTTTTTTAAAAAAGAAGGCATCGTTGTGTATTACATATAATACACACATATATATATATATATATATATATATATATAATTTAATAATATTTTCCTTTACCAGAAAATTTTGAACCTCCTTAAACTCACTCTCACAAACACGATCTCTAAAGTTAAAAATTTACGGAAAAAATAAGCAAACCTTTCGTAGTCGCAATAAGGTTGAGACAAGCTGATGCACTATTCAACTATATCACCGATCCTATTCAACTTGATTTTGGACAAAATAATAAAAACCTTTCGGCAGACGAATGATTCGGGTACGAAGATCGTACCCAAAAACTAATTGTCATGTAAGATGCTTAGCCTCTGCCGATGTCCTGGCTCTTTTAGCTGATTCGAAGGAACTCACAGTAACCCAAAAGAAGAATTAACTGGACCAACCCAAAAAACAGGCCTACAGGTATATTTTACCGAGACGGAAATCACGACGAACATATCAAATCGTTCACGTAAAAGATACTCGTTGTAGAGACTAAATAAACGTCACCGACCGCATTAAGTACTTAGGCGAGATTATAAGCAGAAAAGGAATAGGTAAAGCGTCAATAGAAAATAGAATACTAAAACTGCAGAAACTTAGATTTATCACCAAAAACATTTACGATAAGAAGAATCTCTCCAAAATCGCAAAATTAAGATGTTTTAAAACCTAGTAAAAGCAGTTATCTTATACGGCACTAAAACATTACACCTAACCGGTCTCAAAAAATTGCTTAGTATCGAAAGAAGCTTATTAAGGAAACTCCACGTTCCAAAGGTAACAAAGAAAAAGAGATAACAGAGGATGGACTCAAACAGATTAAATAAACAAAACTTTGAAGAGCTGTGGCTCATAAAAGAGTAAATAAAATTACCTGAAACAGATAGAAGAGGGCCTCCAAAGGATGGAGTTGACTATTACGATAGAAATAGCTTCCGAAGAATAATTTACAACGTAAAAGTTCATGCGGCAGAAAAAACAAGATAGGAAAAAAATGGACGGATGAACAAAAACTAAGTCGATGTGAAAAAATTGGAAACGCATGGAAAAAGAGGAAAGAAGCAAGAAAAAAGTGATATTTGTGCGGTCCTAATTATGCCTTTTTGCATAAGAAATAATTAACAATATAATAATAAAATTTAATTAATGCTATATAAATAAGTAATATAATAAATAAAAAATTTAACGACTAATTTCTTAATCCATTCTATAAAAGAAAAAATCAAAAATACGTACATATGACACATACTAGTATAAGTATAAAGTAGATTACTATTTCTACTACATAAGATAATATAATGACATATTCTAGAGAAGTCATTAAATCCGTGACTAGAAAAGGAAATCTAAATCAGAACGTCGCATCCCCGTTGCGTTAGACTAATATCTGAACTCGCTCAGCAGGTCACCACCGTTAGAATATGTAGAATTATAAATATTGCAATTTTAATAAATATTATACAGATAGGAATTTTATATTCATATACATATTTTCCCCCTTTTGTGTTATTATATATATATATATATTTCTGTTTTTTTCTATCCATTTTAATAATTTCTAAAAAAAAGATAGCTACAGTTAAATATTCCAACCAGCTATATTTAAAGTACGTTCTTTTATAATTTTATAAACACATATCTATCCGATGTTATAAAATTTAAAAACTATATTTTTTAATTATTTATCTGACGTACATCATTTTAGAGAGATGAGTTCACTTTGACAAATTTTCCTCCTTGACGCTTAGCGTTTAGGCGTGTGTGTGTGTTTTACCAACAATAAGTTGCAATTAATTGTACGAGATTTCAACAAATCTAGCAAGATTATTAGATAAATTACTGAAAGGCGGTAAATCTGGATGAAAAATTAATTGAAATTTTGGTCAATACAATAAATTTTAGTGTTACAATAAAAGTACGTTACAAGAAGTGAATGACAATGATGTTTTATATATATATATATATATAAAACCAATAAAATTTTCTGTCGTATAACTGATAGTTAGGAGTTATATACTTATAAGAATATAAATTACTTCTATTAGAATGGCACTTCTATCAGAATTTGTTCTGAGGTTTTACATCGTATTTCTTTGTAGGTACATAGTAAAGGAATATATCACGGTCTGCTGTTAACAAATCAACAGACCTACTTATGATTTATTTGATAATGACGTATTAAGATCTTTCTTTCTAGTATAATTATACCGTTTGAATTGAAATAATTAAAACCATTGATACTTGATTTACTGTAATTACAACTAATTTATAATTCTTCCTAAAAAAAAAAAAAAAAACAAATAATTTTAACTTGTTTAGCCTGTCTTTAAAGACTTCAGTAAAACTTAAAACGCATTTTTTAATAAGAACTACTATGTAAAAGTTGAAAAAGAAATTTCAATCCCTACCTTTATAATGTATCTTTATTTGCGCTACATGACTAACACTGCGATAAATGATGTAAAAATTAAGTAAATTAATGTATTACGAGCTTATCCGGTTTGAATTTTTTAGGAGGTTAAGTAAAACATTTATAACGTGAAATTCTGAATACATTAACCCAAGGTAATTTATGAATATAAAGGCGAATCATTTTCTAGATTTATGCCGACAGAAACTGAATCGTAGTTAAACTTTAGAAATAAATATTAGTATTAAAATTGTAATTTTAATAAAATAAGAAAAATTTTCACTACTATTATTATTAATCGGTAATAATATTACTTACAAGAATTATTTCATATTTAAATTTTGTACGTATTTGAATACGGTATTTTTCTTACAGGATGAAACATCATACGCTACTTGAAGGGCCAAATATTATAGTTTAACAAATACGTGACGTTTATCCATAATCGATGACATAAATGTCCCTCCCTCGATGGAAGCAGCTAATTTGGCTAAAATGAAACTCAAAAATGACAGTTTGTATCCATGTAGATAGACAAACAGAAGCAGACTGACCTTCGACAAAAGTAATTTTCTAGATTCAGACACTCGCATAAATAAAGTAATTTTTTTAAATTAGGCTCACAAAAAAAAACAGATTACATTATGTTTAAAAGAGGTTTAGATCTATTAAATTCTTATATTTATATAATTTTTAATTTATATTCTACAAACGAACACATAACTGTGACTCGTCAAACAGGCGCACAGGTTGCGAAGGGAGAAGGGGCTAGCGAGGAGAGTAAAGTTACAAATCTGTTGTATCTATACATTTCCCTTATTTAATTTTATTTTTTCTCTCCGATAATAAAAAATATTTTACTTGATATTTTCAATTTAAATCTTACATTAAACTTTAACGTGATGAATTTAATGATATACCGTGCACTACAAAATCGATGGTGATAATGATTACGATGAAGAAGAAAAGAAAACTAGAAAAATATCTTAAAGAATACGCCCGTTTTATCTCCTGCTAAACTAAAAACGACGATAATAATGATAATGGTTTGGGTAAAAAGGAACAAAGAAAGATTGAAAGTGAAGAAGAAAAAAGATGACACGATAGTTTCTACGGCGCTGATTAGAAAACCGCGAGACGCGACTGCATTCCAGAATGCCTAATCTCAATCGGAATCCTAACAACGTAGCAGTTTATTCATTTTGTTCGTTCATTTACAAAACGATTACTAAGATACGAACGGCACTGAACTTTTCCTTTCGTTACTTTTTGTTATAGTAATAATAATGAATTTCTGCAGTAGAGAAAATCGATTCACCAAGCTTACTTTTTATCGATTCTCATATAAAATATTTTCGTAATTTATACTTCTGATTATTTTGTAATAATATTTACTTTAAATAAAATTATGAAGTCCCGATAACGAATGACGTTTAAGAGTTATACGTCATACCTTTAAAACAACTTCTTTTTAATCTTAATATATTAACGTATTAATAATTAAGTTATTACTTTTCAATATAGTTCAAACTTATTAGGCACGACTACAAAAATATATAATCATTTTTTTGTGTAAATAAAATAATTTTTGTAAATAACTTCCTTGAAATTGGTCTGTTCCATCACATTAACTTTATAAAAATCTTTCGACCGGATGGGCTATTATTCAAAGGCTGACGATTATTTTAGAAAAAAAACGATGTGATTTCCGATTATCAGTTTAATTTCCGTAGCGGTCAATCTACTGTTGAACTGATCCACAGGATTACCAGAATTATCACCAAGACTTTGGAGAGGAAGGTACAGCGGCGTTCTTGGACCTACAAACGCCTTTGACAAAGTACAAGCTGCCTGGTCCCTGTACAAGTTGAAGTCCTGGCTTCTCAACCTTACTATTTGGTTCTACGAAGCTACTTAGACGATCGGTTACCGCAAGTTAAACGTAATCGGTTGTTATCTGACTTTTTTAACGCCAACTCGGGTGTTCCACAGGTTCAGTTTTAGGGCCGGGCCTGAATCCGGTGTCCACATCAGACTTTCCCGACTCGGACTACGTTACCATTACCTCTTTTACGGGCGGTACGGCAATACAATAAAGGTTAGCCCGTTAAGTCCAACCGCGTCACATTTACAATGATTAGGGAGGAACTGCCCACGAATTCACCTTGACAATGTCGATATTCCACACTCTAACAGCACTCCACACCTGAAATTACATCTAAATCGTCGCTTGACACGAGGGGGAACACATAAGTGCGAAACGTAAGCCACCTAATATTAAGCTCAAGATGTTCTGGTTATTAGGCAGATGTTCTCAAGTCTCTGTCAAGCAAGATATTACTTATTTATATAGTACAAAACAAGTTCCTAAAATCATTTTGGACTACGGAATTGAATTACGGAGCACTACTATTAACAGCGACATCGATGTGATTCGATGATCGGTTTCAGAGTAAGGACTAAGAAGTATAGCGCAGCCCGTCTTGGTTTGTCAGGAATAGTGAGATTTACGGGCATCTAGGTATCCCCTTTGTCCGTGAAGAGATCGGGCATCTAGGCTCCAAATACATATCCCGGCTGAATTCGAATAGTAATCGTATCGCTTTGAATTTACTGGACAACAGAAGGGATATCAGATGACTGAAAAGACTTCACTTGGTGGACCTAGACGACAGATATCGATGAGTGAAATATGTTTTCACGGACGGTTTTGGGTTGCTGGCGAGTCGGAGAGTTCGGTCCGAGTATTGACTTGTTAGTTATCCCGTTCTAACCTGCTGTTATTATTATTATTATATATTACGGTCTTTTGTTTATCTGCGGTTCGCTTCATTTGACTATTCTGTTTATTAACCGAATAATTTGAGTGGATAGTCTAATTAAAATTAGATATAGGAAGCATTTTTTGTGTTAAGGAATGCGCGGGGATCGCGCTTCAGCGAATCGATTAATTTGATACTCGAGGGTTGTAAGAAAGGTGGTCGTGGTTGAAAGAGGCCATCTGAAAGCGATAGTAAGTTACGTAAATACACTGATAGAAGTGTCTGCCGAGGCATTTGCATCGATCGTATCCTGACAGGCAAAACTGATGACCGTGTTGTGTTATCAAGTTTGGGGAAGTCCAAAAGACAAACTCCGATAAAGTCCAACAGGACTAGTAACGGAGGGGGTGGTGCAGCGACAAGCATCGTCACAAGGTGGGTGTTTCCTTACGGAAGTCAGGATTATCCGTATCCTTCTCATTGAACATGACTAATCGGCCCTATCGATGTTTTCATCCTCCTATGAACGGGCAAAGACGTTGCCTGTGAGGCAACTGATTGTGGTGAATTTTGGATCCTAAGAGTGAGGAAGATATGTATCTCGAATTGAGTTTTCTTGATGTGTCTTTACAGTTCGTCATTATTCAATTTGCCTTATTTTCTATCTGTATTAATCGTGTTATTCACAAACTGAACGCTTTTAATATTAGTATCTCTAAATTAATCTGTTATCAGCTATTTACGTGTTAACTACGTCATTTTTATCTTTTATTTTGTTGTTTAATTTTGATGAATGTCTTTGGATGATCCTCTTCATGCCGTAGGGTGTAGCGATTTACTTATTGTTCCAGGTGGGGAAGCCCATTGTGAATTGTTACAAAAAAAGAAAAAAAATTATCGGATTGTCATAAAAACTCGACAACATTACGTCGATATGGGATACCTTCAACAAATGTTTTTTAAATGATGGCCGATTATATATATACATATGGTGTTCGTAAGAATTCTTTTCAATAATTTTGTGAAACGTTTTGCAAGATATTATTATTCTATAATATATAATGTAAATATAAATATATATAAAATGAATTGGATATTAAAATTTTACCGACCGTTTTATTAGAAATTCAGTTTCTAGATTAAATCTTTTTTATAAATATTATTAAATAGTTTGTTGTTTTTTTTTAATTTACTTACAAGTGATAAAACTGTGCGCAACCACTTAGTGATAGATAACCTAAATAAAAATAAGTAATCCTTTTATAATTTTATCAGAATCTTAAGAATAGTTTTTAAAAAAATTCATAACAGTTTTTAAATTTTGTTAAAGAGATTGCACTTATTTAAAAGCACCTTCAGTGACAGTTTTTTGTTTTGTTTTTTCATTTTGTATGGCGTTGACTGCTTCAATTATTAGCCACTAGCAAGCCATTCTTAATGTCATTGATCCACGAAATGTCTTATTTTCGCCTTGAAGGAAATGAATTTTTTGTTGTAGATGCTTTTTGACAGTTACCCGCTAGTTCCAATCTCGATTTCTCGTTCTACAGTGATTTTTTTTTCTAGGGAGTTTGGTCGATACATTTTATCAAGCACTTTAATAATTTTTCTCTTTGCTGTATTGTTTCACATTTTGTTTTTATATTCTTGTTGTTCACTCTTTTTTGTATATTTAAGCCAAATTTCTCAGCGATTTATTTTATTTTCTCTGTTTAGGTTTTAGCGTTCTTAATGTTTTATTAAAATTTGTCTACATCGTCTACAAGTGCAAAACAGTCAACTTTCTTATATTTTATTTTCAAGTCGATATGTTGTACCTTTTCCTTCAACTTTTTTCTCCATTTTCGGATAACCGTTTTTTTCAGAAGACAATCGAATAAAAGTGGTGAAAGTCGTTTATCTCCTTTCCCAGTTTCGAACGGTTCTGACAACTCCCTCAAGAGTTTAATTTTTGAGAATGTTTTTGTTAGTTCTTAATTACGTTTAATTTATGTTCTTAGATATGTTTAGTTTTCCTATCCGTTCCTATTTGTTGTTATATTTTAAAGAGAGATACTCGATCGATACGTTTATATGTTTTTTGAAGTCTATAGATGTACAACTTACAACTTACAATGTTATATTGTTACAACTTTTATTTTTATTGCTGCATCTCAGGACGGATTTCAAAGGAAAAACTGATATAAATGTAGTTTATTTAGATTAAATAATATGCGGTAAGTGTTCCACGAAGAGATTTATTCCTTTACATTGCTAAAATTAATTTATTTACTGGGAACTTTACTAAAATTGCTTATGAACATCATACAAGAAATAAAAAGAAATCCCTTTCGGCACACCAGAAGGCAGAGGTAGATTTCACCGGTTTTAAGTAAGGAATAAAAAAGATTTCCACCTTAAAATTAAAAAAAAACTTAAAATTTACTCGATACGACAACGGTTGCATGTGAAAAAATTTCACATATTTAACATACAAGCCCAGTCTTACAACTCCAGCAACATTTTGGTCATCCCTTGCCGTAAGGGTAGGTCACATCAAAACTCAGAAAATGTTTAAACCAGTTTAAACCGATTGGATACCGAGCCTATTAAGGGAGGTATGATTTTTTTTTGTCTTCGGAACTCCATTTTTTCCACCCGCTGGGCCGATTGTGGGTGATATCAAAAATCTTTCTCGAAAAATACAACGAAAAATAGAAGTGACTTTAAACGAATTCGATATTTTACTTAATAAGAAAGTTATAGCGATATTTTGTTTTTTCGAAAAAGCCTCCATATCCATTCCCATGATCCGATTTTGGCCGTTAACGAACTCGGCCGAGATTTATATATAAATGTATATATGTATAAAGAGAGGTATAAATGTATATATAAACTTTTGATTTGAAGGTGATTTTGGACTCTGGGGGATGTGAAAACGAAGATACGTCGAAATTTTCCGGAAGTCTAATCATGGTGCCATTACAATAGGTAATAAATAGGTTTCTTATGAAAACTACCTAAAATGTTAGATTGTCAAAAATATAATGAAATAAACTACTTTGTAATTTGGTGGGTTTTACCCGTTTACAATCCCTTAAAATTAGATAATTCATTCGGTTTGAAAAATAAATATTTTACGTAAAAATAAAAATTTATTTTTAATTATTAAAGTTCTTTTACTGATTTTGAATAAAAGTCCATTTAAAACCTCGACCGCGTTTATATTAAACATCGGTCCTTTAATTATTAAACATCACGTCATTATTTTCAAGTCATTTAAATATAAAGTGATGCGTTAATATTAAAGTGTAAGCTACCGTATCCTATTGGTATTGCATTATAATATAATGCCATCCAATGCTTCACTGGAGGTTTTCCCAAAATTTTGTTTTGTCGAGTACGAGGCGCCTCAAATTGTTTTAATTAAACGTATAGATAATCAGATAAAATACTCAATTTTTTAATCATTTTAATTCATTTTTTAGAAAAATTGCACTTTAAAAAAATTCAATTTACGTAAATGGTATAGAGTAATTACAAAAATCTCAGTTTGTTTATCAGGTTTCTCTTTTAATTTTCATTATGTGTGATAACCGTTTTGCAAATATCGTGTGTTTCAAAATTAATATCGGGGTTTTAAAGTTATGTAAGTAATATTTATTAAGTTTTACTTTAAAAATTATATAAGAAATGAAAGAGAAACTTAAACAATTTTTCTTATAAGCGTTTAATGCCGAGCACCAATCTTCACACGATACACATCCCATACTCTAATCAGCAAGTCTGGAGTATCTGATGCGACAGCTGCTTCACCGTGTCTCAAGTCGGATAGGTCAGCCGGTAACGGCGGCGAATACACTTGATCGTCATTTATAAACCCCCAAAGAAGAAATCTGACGGGATCGGATCAGGCGAACGCGGAGACCGCGGCAAACAGGTGCTGTCAACCGGTCAGCGATCGAGGAGAATTTCAACCGACCGATCACTGACGATAAAGTTCTACGGTTTGCAGTTGAGGAAAGAGCCGTAGTCTTACCATACCAAGATAGTTCATTCCAGACGCACTTGCTTTCGCGTAAAGAACTTGCCGTTCGCGTAAAGAACTTGTAAACTTGCCGTCGGGATACGGCACAAAAAAATATTCAGTTTCGGGGAGTCTCGTTCACGCTGCAATATTTCGTGAAGATTTTCTGATCCCCAGATACGCACATTATAAATTAAAGTGAAATTTTGATTCGTCACTGCACTGAATACGACACGATACAGAAAGTCTTCATTTCGTCTAAAGGTGTATCATTCCATTTGCAAATGTAGCACGCAGACCATAATCTGTAAACTTTAGAGCTTGCGCACAACTAAAACTGTTTGAGCTGCTTTTTCATTTCATGTATAATTAAACAATGTACGTGAAACTAGAGAAACATAGCTTTAAAACCCCGATATTCATTTTGAAGCGCACGAGTATTTAAATAGTTTTGTATAATAATATATTTGTCTACTCAATATAAGTGCACCTCACTTATAAAATTCTAAAGTATATTTTGTAGAATTTGTTATTTTACATTTTATTATTGATTACTTAGTAAATTAATTACAATAATATAGTAACAATAATAATAATAATGATAATACTAGTAATTTGTATGATTTAACAACTGTTATAACGTTTATATCATTAGATAATATAATGTGAATTTTAACCAGCAACATTGATTTTATTATCGGAGTATATTACTAACTTGTTTTATTATCTAATGTACGACTAAAGAATCGGTAGAAAACGATTAATGATGATAACTGTCATTCGTAGGTTAGATTAATTAATTAGATAGAAATTGCTTTTTTCATGTGTAATTTGTCTAATTAGATCACCTACGACTATTATAATAACGGTAAAAATATACAGACAATAAATACTGCACACAACAATGCATTATCATGATAAATGTCATAACACCGTTAATTAACTTAAACCGAGAACTAAAAACAAGGTCGATAATCTTCATCAGTATGAACGTAAATTATACTTTTGATAATAACGTTGTAATATCATATGTGTTATGTCCTGAAGGTTACATGATACTTAACACTACAATCACATGCATGGATATATAAATATAGTAAGTAATTTTGTATGATATTACTCGAATAATAAAATTTATAAATATACATTTAGTTATAGAATTTGTAAACATTCTATTATTTTTCAAAAATAGAAAACGATTCAGTCTTAAGATAAAAAAGACAATTATTTAATTCTATTTTCTGAATGAAATCATTGTACTCGTTACTGTGTTATAATTTTAACCGATATGAACTTCAATAACTGTGAGATGAACGCTACGGTAAATTATCTTTCTGTTTAAATATAATTTATTGCACTAATACATCGATGTATAACATATATATGTACAGGATAAGCGAACGCAACCCGTATAAAAAAAATACGTATTGAAACCAATATATCAAAAAAATATTTAATTTTAATAAATAAATATTAAAAATGTTTGGTTAATTTTATTATAATAAATGTACGAAATAATCTCCTTTCTCCATTTGCAGCTATATAGGCATCAACATGTATTTTCAAGGTAGCAGTCTCTTTTTTAAATACATGTGGCTGAAAGACCTCGCTTAGGTGTTAAGAAAACAGATCGGCCTTTTGGTTGTTGCTACGAGCCCATCCAATTAACCGATATAAAATCATATTTTTTACGGCTAATTTACCGCATAACCTCAAAGTACGCTTGAAAATATTATATGTAATATTTAGAGCGTACAAAATATTTCAATCCTCATCCGAATTAAAACGCAGAATTCTCCGGATGAAAAACGAATACGCTGCTACTTTGCCGCTGATGTCGGAAGTGCTAATCCATATTTGAATTAAAAAACCGTTTTGTTTACGAATAATTCGGCAATATTTTACCGGATAAAATATTTAAAACAATAAGGTTTTACAATATTATCATTTTTTTCAGGCTGATGCTGTCATCAGCATCATTGTGCAAAATGCACAATCCTAAAGAATCTTTTTTTGAACACGGAATTAAGTTATCAAAACAATTCGTTTTAAAGTCTTGTAAGACAGATTCTACGTCATTTATGTAATGTAGCGTTATTTGAATGTTTTTGTTTTTTAATAGTTAAGACAAGTAAACTCTCAAAATAAATAAAAAGAAGGAATGTGATAAGTAATTTTTTATGCACATGTATATATACTGATCGTTACAGCAGGACTAATTTAAGTCTTTTAGACGGTAATTACAAATTTTAGAGTAGATTATAATTTGAAATGCAGAAAATTATTTTTATTTTATTAAAAAAAAAACTTTTCTAAAACAGAATATTTTTTGTAACAATGTACGCGTAAATAGAAATTAAAATAAAATTTAATGAGGTAAAATTCTATCCGTTTTAAAATTAAAAAAAAACCCGTGGAACTAAGCCCAAGAACGAAGGTACTATTATATATTATTATTAGAACAAAGGTACTATAAACCATTTCTTTTTAATTAATTTTTTTTGTGAATGACAAACAAAAAAACCGCAAATCTCACAAATTAAGTGTATCCTATCCAGTAAAAAGATGAATTTCTATTAAGAATAGGCTACTGTAATTTAATTTTTATTTCCAAATATTTTTACTTTTATTATTTTAGGTCTATTATTGTCGTTAAAAAATATGTTAAAAAATAAACAGCTGCTAAACGAGTTGAACATTTTCTAAATTAATATTTAATCTACATTTACGGCATTTTATGGTTTTTACTTAGTTTTTAGAAATATTCTTCGATCATCTGACTGTTCAATATAACCGGATTACGAGTTAAATATATATTTATGTATATTTTTTTTATTTTGGCCGTATAAGTAATAAATTTTTTATTTTTACCGGCAGTAATCTTACATTTAATATAGAAAATATGAATTATTATATATCTTTACGGAAGTTATAAATTAAATTTAAAACATGTTTTTTTCAATTATGGAAATTTGCGAAATAAAAGTAATCAATGTAATCGCTTAGCGTTAATTTACATCATTATTATTATTAAAAATTTGTTTTTTTATTTAGTAAAGTCATGCGTTGATACTACAACTAATCATTATAGAATGCATACAAACTATCCATTCGAATCGTTTTAATGCGTGCTTTGTCCTATTATGACGTGTTACTGAAAAAAATTAACGCGTTAGGTTTTATTATAATAGCCTTTCAACAAAGGCCAAAAGAAATTAAAAAAAAATAATAATAATTGTATTTAAATACGTCATCTAATGTAGTAACTAAAGAAACGTTCTTTTTTGTATATCCGGTTAGTTATTCCGCACGCTTTCTCCATTTTCATGACTCTTTTAAAGATTGCCATTTTTTCTGTGGTTTTTCTTTAGTTTTATTTATTCTATTTTTTCCGAGGAAAAATTTCTGTAATGGAATAAAATTTCATAGATTAAAAATAAAAAACAGAGCTATTTGCGTGATGTGTTTGCTGTATACAGCAAATATCTTTGAGCGACCTATTTTCTATGTATTAGCTGAAATGTGAATTTGGTAAGGGACATTATTTGTGTTTAATACGGTCTTGTAGCTGGTGAGTATTAAATAATATTTAAAATAGCCCGCCAGGGCGTAAATAACGAACAATTGCAGTAACACAACTTTTTTTTCTGTTTCCTGTTTAGCCTCCGGTAATTACCTTTCAGATAATACTTCAGAGGATGATATGTATGAGTGTAATTGATTGTAGTCTTCTACAGTCTCAGTCAACCGTTCCTGAGATGTGTGGTTAATTGAAACCCAACCACCAAAGAACATCGGTATCCACGATCTAGTATTCAAATCCGTGTAAAAGTAATTGGCTTAATAGGACTTGAACGCTAGAACTCTCGACTTCCAAATCAGCTGATTTGGGAAGACGCGTTCACCACTAGACCAACCCGGTGGGTTAGACATACTAGTCTGGCCGTGGCCTTCGTTTGGATGACATCTATTTTTTTGTTTTGTCGAAAAAATTATAAATGTTTTATTAGAGTAAAGATATATCGTGAAATTTCATACGAAACTTGGAAAAACAGCCGCTGAAAATTATCTTTTATTAAAAAAAAGTATACGGGAATGAATGTTTAACACGTGCATGGGTTTTTGAGTGGTTTAAGCGTTTCCAAGATGGCCGAGAAGACGTTGAAGATGATGTTCGTCCGGGTCGCTGGAACTCGCGACTAACACAACTAAGGTAATGCAACTAGCTATCCCCGACATAACCTACTCGGTTCGGCTAACTGGACGTTCGGCCCAAATGATTGTCGTAAAAAAACATTCCGATTCTGCACCTTCCTGTGAGTGCAAGGGAATCGTTATGAGTATGAACGACCAAGTAGTAACAGTATGTAAAAACGTATCTGAGAAGACGCCTGAAAGTCACGGATTAGAGATAATCTGGAATAATCATGATCAACCGTCGAGCGAAGCCAATCTTTCAGGAAATGACCCCAGTCTTACTAAACAGATGAAGAAATCAGGGAGTTACGCTTCCGTAGCCCAAAAACTAACTTACCCCAATAAAAATCAAGCCGTAGAACTAGACGCGCTTACGGTAAATTCCAATCGGTGTCTATACCGTGGCCGTCGGTAAATTGGTCGCTTCCAAGAATAACTTACATATATGTATCTAAGATCCGAGTGTGTATCTACCTGGCGAATAGTGATATTGTTAAATCGATCATTGAAAAACATAATAATGTTAATGTTGGCAACCACCTTCTGGAGATTCACCCCTTGTTGACCAAATTTAAACGAGTAGTCCTATCAGAGGAGGAACTTAAAAGCTTTGATATCCGCCTTGGATTGGCTATAACCTTCTTGCGTGTCGTTGTCCCAGAACCGGGCTACGAACATAACCTGAGTTTTCGTCATCAGGTATACGTACATCCTGATGATGTTACAAAGTTGCCAAGTAACGTTACCCTAACTTACGATGATTCACAGTACTGGATATATCCCTCGGCCGATGTCGCATCCTGATTCCTCTGTAAGCAATCGGGGCATGTAGCGAAGAATCGCAACCTAAAAGCGTCATCAAGGAATACAGACTATCGGGATTCAGAGACCGGTTTTCCTAGCCTCTACCAACCTCCGGATGCACCAAGTAAGGCGCAGAAGAGGGCGTTGTGACCATCATCGGGGAGACATCAGGAATGCAGTGGACTACGCCTCCTAACCAGATACCTGTTAGTAAAATAAGATCAAAGAAGCCAAAAAAAGACAATGACAAACTTGATGCGGGCGTAGAACCCGTAATGAAAATCTTACAATCCGACGATAATCCCTACGTCTTGAACTATGTTGTCTTCAAAAGCTTCCTGAAACGCTGCAAGGGAAACTGAGCGGTATTGGAGCTAACACTAGAAAATAAGTCCGATACGATGGAACTCATACACATGCTTCGGGAAACATACCTGAAGTACCGGAAAGAAGTATTAAAAATAGGTTTACGCGCGTAATTAACAAATTGGCGCGACACGTTTCGACTAATGAGTCAATGGAGGTTACCGAAGTTACGAGCACGTCTGATGAGGATTGCAACGAAAGCAACGCTGAGATCCCTTTCGTCGATATTCCGCCGGTCGATCCAAGTGTATAGTCATCCTTACGAAGAATTTCTCACCCACAGGCAATATTCACCATATCAGTGATTCAATCCTACAATGGAATATTATTGGGTTCACACCCCCAGAGAGAAAATTTCTAGTCTCTTATTAATCGGCTTGGTCTGAATCTTATATGCCTTCAAGAGACTAATTTTAAGGATAACCACTATGTAGTACAGAAGGGTATAAAGCTGTTCTCAAAAACAGATTGAACGTATACCATGACAGCGGTAGTATGGCCATCTATATCACCGATCGACTAACTTGTAAAGAAATACATTTACGTACTAGACTTAAGTTGTAGCTGTGACTTTGAAGCTTACTTCTGGTACATTTACAATATCTAATATCTCCTCCCTAACAGTCGGAAATTTACTGTAAGGGAACTAACAGACATAGTTTGGCAATTTCCCAAACCGTTTCTACTAATGGGTGATTTTAATACCCACAGCATCAGCAGAGGCTACAATAAGTTAGACGCCCCTGTCCGTGCAACCTCCCATCCGGCCTGCCGTCTACTTAACAGAAGCTCTTGTGTAGCTTCTTATCCATCTTACCTCTCTCCTCCCGCTGTCAAGCAAGAAAGTTGATTGGAGGTTTGCTTGGGATTTCTCCCGCCACCACCACCTCATTCGGTCGCCCAAAAGCATACGACCAAATGTCTGTGCACGAACGGCTACTGAGTCTCGAACAGTTTAGCGACCGGTATTTGAAATAGCTCCTAGAGCTTACCTAACAGCTTGAGCGGACTAAGCGCTGTGCCACCGGCTTACGTGTCCCACCACTTATTTGTCATATATTTACTAAAATGGGTAGGCGCAACCCGTCAACTACTAAAAATATATGTGACATCTATAAATTAAAATTTATTTCACCGAGACGTGAATTCGTTTCCAGGCCTAGGTTGCTGAATGCCAGCAAGTAACTGTCCCCCATATTAAAGAGCATGGAGCCTTCATTGGCTGGTGGTCAGCCATGTATATCTAAGATTAGCTTCCCACAGCAGTGCGTTAGTGCGTCTTTTCCCTTAGGTAAACTACTTATGTCGGTTGAACAAAGCAACCACAACAAGAAACTCCCACACGCTCCGACAATGCGGCTCTCACCACATTGACTCGCCGCTTGTGAGTGGCCAATTTTCCGGAACTGATGAATTGGAGCGGAACGGTGATCATAATTCTCTGGATCTAAATTTCTTTCAGGTGCCCATCTCCCGCCTGCGGAAGAGGCTGCAGAGCCTCGCGATCTAAGCGTGGCAGCTGGAAAGGGATACCACGACTAAGGGATGATCCTTGTATAAGTTTTTACAGGATCTGGGTGGGATGGTATGCCTCGAGCTCGAGGGCAACGGGTGCCCGGGTGCTCACTTACCATGTTAATTTAAATCAATATCTGTTTCGATTCGGCAGCTGATGAGCTGTGCGTCTGTGGAGAGGTCCAGTCGAACGAACATAGGATGTTCGACTGCTCAGCTCTTGGGGGGGGGGGGGGGGCAAAATTCAAGCCACTCTGGAACTTAGAGGTTAAGGGGAAAATTGGCCACTCATAAGCGGCGAGTCAATGTAGAGTGAGCCGCATTGTCGGACCATATGGGTGTTCTTGATGCCGTTGCTTTGTTCAACCGGCATCAGTAGTTTATTTAGGGGAAAGACTCCTACCTCACTGCTGTGGGAAGCTACCTGAGAGTTATGACTGGCCATCGGCCAATTAAAGCTCCAAGCGCTATAATATTGGTGGGCACGTACTTGCTGGAATTCAGCAACCTAGGCGTGGCAGCGAATTGCTGTGTTGACGTGATAAATTTAATTTATTGAATGTCATATATATTTTAGTAGTTGATTGGGTGCGCCTACCCCTTTTAGAATATATGACAAGTGAGCGGTGGGACACGAAGCAAGTGGTGTGTGTCACCATGCTTAGTTCGCTCACGCAATTAGGATAGCGCCAGGAGCTAGTTAGGAAACTGGTTGCTAAACTGATTCCAGGCTCAGTAGCCGTTTGTGGCACAGACATTCGGTCTTCTGCTTTAGGGCAACCGAACGGGGTAGTTGTGGGAGAAATACCATGCAAATCAAATACAGTCGGGGCTTTCCATCTCGGCAAGAGCATTTAAGATTCGATCCTCGGTGCCAACACTTTCGTGAAGCCAAACTGGCCTCGATTTAGAATACAGTTCATCTCAATGCTTTCCCAGAGCCGTTCCACAACCAGTCTTTCAAGCAACTTGCCGATTACCGACAAAAGGTTGATAGGTCGATAACTGCCGACCTCACTAGGATTCTTTCCTGGTGTTATAAGAAAGCATCCGCACCAAAGCTACTTTCCAACAAGTCGGGAAGCAGCACCAACTTAGGCACCCCGAGAACAGCCTACCAAGCGGCTCTCTTATGACAAGCAGCAGATGGTAGATTGTATTCGGGTCAAGTTGTCAATCCCCGGTGCCTTCTTCAGTGCCATTCGAGAAAGCACTCGATTTATAGCAACGATATCCACAGCCCGTGCGCCAGGGAAGAGTATAGCCCCCGCCCTAAAGCCGTCCTCTGCTTCACCCTCTGGAGCAACTGGAAACAGAATATCGAGGAACGCCTGGTAAGTAACCACAAATGTTAAAACTTGATTACGACCGACAAACCCGCATTGAACACTGGACAGCACTTGCAATGCCTTTGGCCGGCAACATGATTTTGCGAGCTGTCAGGGGTTGCGCTGCAACTCGCGCATGAAGTCCTGCAATAATTTGAGTCTGGCTTCCTTGATGGAATGAAGTTACTCACTACGGGCCAGCCGGTAGATCCGCAGACCCTCAGCGCGCACGTCATCAACGATAGTCACCGTCAGGGGGGCGACGCTGGTATCTTCTCCTAACTCTTGCTCGCAGCACGCTAAGGTCAGAGGATCACCACTTTTCCCCGGGTTTCCGCCTGAGTTTAACAGACGGCTTCCCGGAAGCAGCGTTCATTACGGCTCCAGGTACTGTCCAATCAGCGGACTGGCCACTACCTAACGGCCCGTCCATTGGCCGAGGTCGCCGTGGGACCCTATCGCACCCTGTCTTGACGACCCGGCCGAATCGTTCAGCCATCAATTCCACCTCTTCCCTGTGCTCCATGCGCCATTCCAACCCCTGCAAGGCAGCTGAGCACTCGTGCCGCAGCCTTTCCTAACATTCAAGATGTCCGGACGAGGCTTACAGAGGAGGCAAAAGCTGAGTTAAAGAATCACCGATGTATACCTAGGCACTTACACCGGTGGCATCCCAACGAGGCCTGGCTTATTGCTATGAGATGTAAAATGTTAGAGGGCGAAAGACGACTCCCGTTAAAGTCTATCTGGGCTAGGAACTGGGGGGTTGATATGACGACCGGAAGCATCTCAATGCGGATGTCTTTCCCTACGGGGTTGGGATGGTGCTGTGTTGTGGTGGCAATTTTTGTGTCTGGATGAGTTCTTTTGTTGGTCTGCTTTTTCTGTGTGTATGGGTGGGTGCGTGTGTAGAATTTTGGCTGCAATGTGTGAATATTGTTATGCAAACCCTGCCGTGTAATATTTATCAAGATTCCTGTTACTAGGTAGCGGTACAATTATTACATATCATCTCCAATGCCATTACAATTATATTACGTGATATTTCTACCACTCCTCGCTACTATAGAAAAAGAAAATACACACCCATTATCTTATGGAAGATGCAGAATGAATCATGCACCCTTGCTGACTTAAGTAATATTTATTATTATCACTGTTTAAGCATATGTATTTTGTGTATCACTATCCTGTATATCAGTACGTAATAGATCACTGGTAATACGCAACTTTATTATCACTTCATACTGTATGGTGTATTATATATCACCATGTCTTATATAATTAACTGTATTCATCTTCACTGACGTATACAAGTGACTGCGCCGGCGTGCGAGAATCTTGGGGAGGTTTCAGCCGCATATGTATTATGCATTATTATGTATTTTGTGCTATTGACCTGACGATTGTATCATTATTATATTATTATTTAGTGTAGTATTTCTACTTCTGGAGTACTCCATTATTGTCGAGTTATGTTGTAACATTAATTACAGTGCATTATTGTATATTGAATTTGCTGTTATAATTTCTTGTATGAGTATTTTGTTTTTCTATAGCAGCGAGGAGCGGTAGAAATATCATGTAATATAATTGTAATGACATTGGAGATGAATTGCGGACTATATATCTTGTTTTGATCTAAGAAATAACTATAATTCAATTGTTGATGTACGTGCTTCATGTACAACTATATTTTGTTTATTGCTGTTTTTTATACCAGCATGTTTCAGTTCACTGATAATAAGTTGTTATATTGTCTTTTTACATTGTGCATAGTATATTATGTATCACTATCATGTATTTCGATGTACTGTATTATGATGTATTAATTGTAATATCCATACTGAGGAAGTATTTGTCTTTCGCGTTATCAGTATGATTTATATTAATTCCTAATATTGTATATGGTATTTGCTGTTTATTTGTATATGTATTGTCAACATTACTGTAGTATGAATGTGGTGTACGACTATCTGCCTCTGTGTGTGTGTGTGTGTGTGTGTGTGTGTGTGTGTGTGTGTATGTATGTATGTATGTGTGTGTATGTGTGTGTTTTTGGACGATTCCTCCCTTCCTTATAAAATGAAACACTAGCTGTTCCAGGAAGAGCGGACAGCCAGTGGTGGAGGTTTAGTCGATAGTGCGCAGATAGACATACGCATCAAATAACACTTTGCGGAATCTGTTTGCGACCCCGACACTGCCTCGGCGTCTGTAAAATGGATTCCTCCACCTCTCAAAAAAAATTAGAATACTGTAACTTTTAGGAATCGGTCAACTAGATTTTACCTTTTGACAAGAAATAAAATGTCCATCCCTTGTTACGGGGCGGCCCGGGTTTGTAACTCAAATTTTAACCCGTAACATCCTTTTTGTGATAAGTCGCTTTAAATGCCTCTTTAAGACAAGAAAAATGATATAAATAAAAGGTTGGTACGATGTCTTTACCCAAAATGGCGGCTGAATAAAATTTGGATTTTGAAAAAAATTACAATTTAAGTTGCCGTTACAGCAAATAAATTTACAAAAATTTGATTAAATCGGTATTAAAGAATAGAACTTTTTGTTAATTATTTATTAATCATAATATTTGATTATTTACTTTACATTTAATTTTAACAAATGTTCGAAATGTCCTCCATCTGTTGTTTGACAGCGTGCCAGACGGTTTTAAAAGGATGATACTGCATTATTCAACGATTATGTAGTGATATTTTGTGCTGAATTTTTATTTCTATTTTGTAAATCGTCGATATCTTGGGGCTTATTATGATAAACAACAATTGGCCCCGTCGGAAGTAATCCGACAGTGACAGGTCGGGTGATCTCGCTGGCCATTCTATTTGACCCCTTTGATCGATCCATCTTCCAGGAAAAAATTAATTTAAAATTTCACGGACCTGAAGACCAAAATGAAGCGTGACAGCGTCTTGTAGAAACGAAATGTTTTGGAAGGTGAAGCCAACAACGTTTTGAATGAGTATAATGATTTGGTCGACGATTAATAGAGCCTATATTTCCATCAACAAATATAGGCGCTATTAATCGTACACCAGCAATACCTGCCACTAAATTCACTTTTACTGTGTATGTGCCTCTCGGTACCAGTGGCGACTGATGTCAGTCCAGTATCGACAATTATGAGATTTATATTGCCGTTTAAAAAAATGTGGTCTCATCGCTAAAAACTGTCGTTTAATAAATTACGATCCGTACAAATATTTTTCATCATAATTTCGAAGAACTCAATTCTTCGATCGCAGTCATCTTCATTAAGTTCTTGCACCGGACGAATTTTTAAGGGTTTGGAATTTTCGAATCGCTGAACTTTGGGTAGCGGTATGTTCTCGTACTGCAGTTCGAAAGGATCCTCAATAAATTCTTGCGTAACTTCTAACAATTTATTATTTGTTAGAGATTTAATCCTCCCTGGTTTTCCCCATTATTAATGCTTCCTGTTTCTTCAAATCGTTTGGTGGTTTTTGACACTGTACCTTTAGAAATAGGGTTACGATTATGAAATGTAGCGTCAAACAATTCACAAACTTCATAATACGACCTATATCACCAAAGCCCCTCATCATTAAAAGTGTGACTCTCTCCTGTTTAATAAGTGAAGTGTTGATAGCGATGTTAGCAGATAGCGCAAATAAAATTAATTTAGTAAAAAAACAATTACAAAAAATAGGTAAGTAACAAAAGTAGCTTACAGATGCGGTAAAAATAGACGGAATCAATCAATCAACCGACCGATCACAATAAATTTTCAAAATAAACACTGCGGTAATGAAACGCTCTAAATGGAATTTTACACGACAATGAGATAAGCTTGATATTTGCAGCAGTTGTAAGAGACCATCATTAATCAGCCGATCAGCACGATTACGTGAAAATATTTTTATTTATTTACCTATACAATTTTTTGTGTTAAAAATTTTTTTTTTTAATTTTTAAAAATTTTAATTTAACTTTTAAAATAAATTTTCATTAAATTAGATTACGTTTTAATTTAATCCGGTTTAATTTATTTTTATTTAATTTTATTATTTAAACTTACTAAGTTTAATCTTTTTAAAAATTCAAATTTTATTCCCCGCCATTTTGGGTACAGACATCGAACCAATTTTTTATTTATACAATTTTTCTTGTCTTAAAGAGACTTCTAAATGATGTATCACACAAAGGATGTATGATATTTAAAATATCAGTTACAACCTCTAGGCTAACCCCGAAAAGACGAGGTTGAAATTCTATTACTCGTCGAAAGCTAAAGTAGTTGACCGATACCTAATCCTGAAAGTTACAGTATTCTATCTGGAACGGTATTTAAGTTGCTGAGAAGTTTCCGTACTTCTGACTCGCTCTGCGTATGTTTATATATTTGATCCGTTAACTAACAAACTACAACACCAACTTTAACGATTACAATTTAACCTTCTCTGAAATATAGAGCTAAATAGAAACCAACACGCCCGTGAATCGATACGAACGGAATTTTTTTATCGAAGATATACACTTTTGAATCTATCAGAATTTTGAATTAAAGAGGTTCAAAGTATCGGATAATAGACAGCTTTGAGAGTTATTTTAAACTGATAACAATAAATTTCCTCTGCTATATACTACAAAATATTCATTTAAAGACGACGTATCAGTTCCCTGCGTTTCTTTACAGATATAATAACTGCATAGGAAAGGAAAAATTGAAAATTAAAAACTTACCGTGTAATCTCTGAAAAGATCAAAATTATAAAATAATTTTACCTTTCTTTTCCTAATCAGAAAAGTACAGCTAAAATTCTAGTAAAATAGAATTGTGAGCGGAGTTTTATATTAACGTAAACGATTTAAAATCTATTCCTCTGCAAAGAGATTTGAGTTTTACAATTCGTTTGAAATAAAGTAAAAGATGAAAACGTATTTTATATAATCGAGTTTAAGAGATAAAAACTTTGCGAAAAAACGGAAACTAAAAAAAAAAGTAAAACGTTTAAATAATGTATCTTAATAATAATTACAAATCGGTCATGATTTTTTTCATCGTCAGATTATTTCATTTACGCAAACATAATATTCTAGCGGATAAGAATCACGCGCACACATACTCAAATACTCACATACTCAAATTTATACGCACACAGATACGAACGTAAGCTACGTATTATTTTGTTTTGTAATTAATTATACGACCGTAGTATGCGTACTGTTGACTACTGTCATTTATGTTGAAACAGGACGGGTCGTACAACTGACTGAGCAATAACAGTAACTAGAGGACGGAATGAGAATATCACAAAATGATGGGACGGGGGTTGTAGTAGAATACATCGGCAGTAAAGCAGTGGGAGGTCTTCTGCGCGTGGGAATTTACCTGTTTGTGAGGATGTTCTGTTTGAGCGTTCAACCGCAATATTCGCATAACGTTTATCATATTTTCTGTCCATTTTTATCATCGAGCTTTGAAAATATATATATAAATGTGTTTCTGACGTAAAGCTGTTTTTCTTCTATACCAAAGATACTAGTTATATCTATTCTGATACCTTAGGTATGACGTAAATTAAATTACATATAAATATAATGTAAAAACCTTTTTATTAATCAAAATTACCTTTGCTAATAATAATTTTTATAAATTAAACAATAAAAGTAATAAAAGTATTCTTATTAAAAAAAAAAAAATACTACCGACTAGTAAAATTACACCGAAAGCTAAAAAAAATACTTTTTTAGTTCCATAAATTTCCATGATTTGAAGTCGGCCCCAAATTGAAAATAACTAATAACTTTAAAATTTAAAGAAAATTGAAATAATATTATTTTTTAGCGTTTTGTTAATCTTATATCTTTTTTTAAAAAAATGTTTTTTTTTATTTTCAATACGCTAGGAAAACTCGATTCTCAAGAAACGTAAAGGCATCATGATACCTGTGTCTTGATATCTTACAAATCTTGCATATTATAAAAATACAAAAACCCATTTGGGAAGCAACATAAATAAACTGCTACCGAACATAAGCTAAGACCTTTTAGAATGCGAATATATCTACTATTTTTTTACGTTAATTTGTTCTGGAATTTTTTTATGAAATATATTTTTATCCGAATCGTACAAATAGAAAAGATAATTTTTCATTTAAAAATACTTTCGTTTAAGTTATCCGGGACTTATAACGAGACGAAACATAGAAGACAGGAGGAACTCTTAAGAATTAAAATTCGATACCGATTCATTTTTTGAAGAAAAAGGCATAAATATAATTTTTTTAAAACTATTCTGGTCGAATTGAGAACTCCTTTTTGTGAAGTTGGTTAAAAATATGTACCGTCGCACCATGTTGTTTTTTTAAAAAACGTACCCTAATAAAACAAACAATATACAACATAAAACTAAAACCAGAATATATAAAGAAAAAATGGTTAAACCAGCATTGTAGTAACAAAAGAAATATTAAATTTAATAAATACAATTTCATGAAAAGACTTATTTTATAAATTTAAAAAAACTATACTTATAAAAGTAAGCGCCTAAGAAAACGACAATTTTTAAATCGGTTATTAAATAAAAATAGATTTGCTTAAAAAGATGACGATAATATTCCAATTATTAAACGTAAATTGTTTATAATAGAATGAAAAACGAATACGTTGAAAAAATTTATTTGAAAATGAATGAATCCCCGTTCCACTTTCTTTCAGTTGTTGAATAAATTTGGCAGATTGCCAAATACCCAACCGGTTGATTCTTATCGACCGGCATTTTGGATAGAAATCTTCACGTACAACCGTTTAACACCATCTACGATGAACGGAATCTCGGAAAAAATTGTATTTGAAAAAATATTCTTTTATAATTACTAAACGATTAAATAACAGCAAGTAGATTTTAACAAAGTTAATTTTTAAGGCAATGTTTTTATACAAAACTGCGTAAATTATATATATTAAATATTATCGCTCGTACATTAACATTTAATTTTCGTCACCGCTCTTTACAACGGTGAAATTATATAATCATACTTCACGATAATAACTAGTTTACGAAAAATGGTTTTTAACACAAAAAAGTTTTTAAAACGAAGTTAAATAAAGGTATTTATATAATTGTGAATTCATAATGGTCTTCGACTTATTATTGCGCACTACTTATTTTAAGACAAGACCGACGTCTAATCACGATTTTACGCGAGTAAAACCGTTGTTCTAGCCCGAAATATTTAATCGCATTTTTATTTAAAATTGTTACGTCCACCCCCTGTAATAATAGTTTATTTCTTTTCTTATTTTATTTTATTACTTGTATTTTCTTAATTAGTTTATCAAAACGAACGTATCGTTTATGTTTATTTTTTTTTAAATAACTATTTCTGACAAAAATTACAAACCTATTAATCAAAAAACACCCGAATCGGATAAAAACATTAAAAAAAGATTATTTATTAAGCGATTAAATCGGATAGATTTTTTATTTATACTTTTTAACATTTCATAAGAGCGTAAAAAAGGATTTGTTTAAAAAATAAATAAAAATGGTACATTTTCAGATTTTTTTCATTTTTTACAATAAGAATGTCAGGAACGATATAAATTGTAATATTTAGATTTATAGAGAAGCAATTGAAAAGTAAAATACGACTATTCTCTATTTTTTGACCTTCTTTTGAAACAAATCATTACGCTTCAAGTTCACTGACAAAAAGAGCGACCCAAGTATTATTATTAATCTTTTAAATTAACTATTTTTTTTATATTAATAAATTCATATACCGTGCACTTGAAAAACGACGTACTGTAAGACAGATGATATTGTAACGATGTCACTGCAAAAGATTTCTCCAGAAATAGACAAAGAGAGAAAATATACAAGATTTTCTTTTTTTAGCCCTCCGGGCCACTTTTAGGTATCGCTTCAGAGGATGAGTTGAAATGACAATTTTGTAGCGTGTGAAAATACCACGCCTGGCCGTGATTAGAACCCGAGACGTCCGGACGAAAGACCGAAACGTTACCGTTCGCGCCACGGAGATCGATAAGAGATAAGGAACCAAAAGGGATTCTTTATTTAGAATAACGGGTCCGTTTAAAAATCTGTCCTTTGTAATACAGACAAAGAACAACAGCACCTCCAAAAGCTCCTGTTTGACCAGAAGGATTACCGAACCGGAAAAAGAACTTATAGAAAAGCGTAGAAGACGCGGACAATAAATTAAGTTTGAACGATGAAAAGGACGGGTCGGGTACCGGTTCTGCAGGCCAGGAGATATTTTGAATACCGGATCGTGAATACCGGTGTTCTTTGGAGGTTGGGTTTCAATTAACCGCACATCTCAGGAACGGTCGGCCTGAGACCGTACAAGACTACACTTCATTTACATTCATTCATATCATCCTCTGAATACCTTACGGTGGTTCCGGAGGTTAAACAGAAAAAGAAAGAAAGGCCAGGAGATACAAATACTGCCGGAGACCAACGGAGAGAGTGAATAGTTTTGCGAGGCGGAGTTCGGTGCAACGGCGGTAAGCGATAACAGTAAGTGTTTGGTAACAACGACTGAAGAGTGCGTCATAAGTATTCCATTTTTGGATAATGTTTGAAAACAATAAGCTATTCGGTGAATTATTTATAAGCAGTAAAAGCGAATAATACTTGGAGAAGGTGAATTGTAGATTTCTCGGATACCTTGTTAATGCAATATTAGTTTCTAGTAGTTATTATAAAGTGTATAGTAAATTGCACTGTATTTTGGTACTTAAAATTTAATTGTCATTAAATCAGTTCTGCTTTTTTTAATCTGAATTACTAGATATATTTATTATTATTTATTTTATATATTTTTAGAGCGATGAATTGTATTTATAAGAATTCTTTTACGTTCGCTATCTTTGAATATCCTTGTCGAACAGCGATCACGCGATAATACTAAAAATAATAATAATGCTTACTAAAAATAATAACAAATTATTATTCAGGCATTAATTAACTATACAAATATTATATTGCTATATTTATATATAAAATTACGTTTAACATTCTATACGTTATTTACTATGACTTTTGCATGTAAAACATTATTTATAATTAAATATAGATTTCCCTACAGCAGTAGCAAAATAATATGTTACTGTTATGTAACAAATTTTTATTCAAATACGAATGAAAAATACATTACAATGTTTGATATATAATCTACAATAGCGCTAACAACAGAAAAAATATAACTTAGCAATAGGATAAATAATCTGTTACTATTTACTAATTTATTATACCACAGTGTGTTTTTATTAATACGTGTCATTTTGTAGGATAAAATAAAACATTTTATTAGTAGAATATAAAAAGAAATACAACGAATGGCCTTTTGTTAAAGATATAATTAATCAACAGTTCTCACGCAAATATGTAATTTTGAAAGCGTCAATAAAAAGAATACGTATTGTTGCACTGTATAAGTAAAAAAAGAATATCCATTTCTTATTTCTCTGTATAAATAATTTTTATAGTCTCCTCATTACCCGCATAAACAGACGAATCAACTAATGAACAAAAGAATATCTCCAGTCGAATAAAATGCAGAATATTTGATAAGGTTCGATTTACAATATTTTACCTTTAAGAAAATATCGATGTACGAGAGCAGCTTAAAAAAAGCGTTGCTTGTTTATTTACATATTTAAACGCGATACAAAAACTTTTTGTTCTTATCTTTTAAGGGGAAAAGGCCCCTTTTTATTCGGTACAAATCGTATTACCGTTATTAACCACAAAACCGTTAAATTGTTTATTGGATTTTTAGATAAGATTTACGTTACGGATAGTAAAATAGATGTAAACAGTTAAAGGAAACGAGTATGTTAGCGATGGTTTATTAAGCCTAGTTAGTTCATAGCACGTTCTTATCCGAAGGAATTTTTGGAATTTCTTTTTTAATACCGTCCTCTAGGGATTCTATATCGAGTGTAGGATTAAATCTAAACCTATACCTACCTAACCTGCCTATTAGCGGGTGAGGAAAAAGATTTCTTCTATTGAAAAATTCCTTTTCCTCCTTCTTAAAGAGAATAAACTCTTCTTTTCCTGTATATTCGCTAACGAGATTCCATTATGACCTTAAATTTTCTATTATTATAACAAATAAATAAGAAATTATTTCTTTAGCTGGATAACTGTACGCCTATGTCAAGAAATAATATTTCTTTATAGAACCTTTTGCGTATTTTAAACTCTCGAAAAGAATTGCTGCTTTCTTTTAAACATATTTAGGAACGGTCTACCTGAGACTGTACAAGCTTTGAAATCAGCGTATGAGCAATGATTCTCTGGGAAAATGGAACAGGGGATTTTAGGAAGGGCGAAATATTGTGCTCGACGAGATAGGAAGAGTGCGATATTCCATTGAGAGTGATGAACTTGTTGAAAAAATTGAATGTGCTCTTAGTGAAAAACACCACTTTCAATTAATGAACTTGTAAAAATTTTTAATTTATGATTTTTTTTTTTTTATTTACGAGAGCTATTTATAAATTAATCTTTGGTAGAGTAATAAAAATAAATTAAAGGCAGTGAAAAAATATTCTATATAGAAAAGGTAAATGGTTTTACTTCTCAACACAGTCCCCCCCCCCCCCCGAATTCAACCGCTTGCATTGTGTCATCGGCTTGTTTAATCCCTCTCCAAAGTACGGCGCCGCTAAAATATGCATCCATTGTTGATAGGGCAATGAGGAGAACGGTGAAAATGGACTACTTAAACTTGATCGGTACACGGTGAGGCGGTGCATTATCATATAAAACAAAGATCCGATTCGTTAGCCGTTTATTCTGCATCGCACTCCTAAGTTTTTTCAACGTTTACAGTCGTACCCGACTTCATAGATTCTGCAAATAAAATTCTTGTACGATCCCAGTACACGAACCTCAAATTGAAGTCTAAAGCAATCGATCATTTCTTGTTCGAATCGTTTTATTTGAATTTTTTGGGCTTGTTCGTCGACTGCACGTTCATGCGTTGTTTGAACTGTTCTTTTGTCTCGATATCGATGAACCGAATTCACGTTTCGTCACCGATAACAATACTGTCAAAATTCTAGTTCCGAAGTACGATGTACTTACAGTCACTTATAATCAGATGTCAAATAAAGTAAGTGTAAATAGGCCCGGGGTTCATGTTTCCGCAAACTCGGTTAGCCAGTTCAAAGGGCAACATTGTAGGATAACAGAGAGAAGATGTCCGAAAGAAGCCTACAGTGAAGGCAAAGGCTGTCAAAAAATTCACTGATGTAAATGTCTACCGAGACATTACATCGGCGGCATCCCAACTGAGGCCTGGCTGATGACTGTAAGATGTAATCAGTTAGAGAATCAAAAAGACGACCTCCATTAAAGCCCATCGGGGCTATGAACAGGAAGGGGTGTTGGTGTGGCGACCGAAATCGTCACAAGCTAGGTGTCTTCCCCTACGGATGGTTGGGATGTCATTATTTTAGTATAGATGAAGAAAAGTCGATACCTCTCTATTCTTTTAGGTTTGTGGGCATCTGTAAGTCGTTTCGATATCCATCCTGCACAGTATTTACGAAAACTCAATCTGTGTGTAACACTTCGATAAATAGTGGATCTTGAAATTTAAGAAAAATCTTTACAAGTTCATTAATTCAAAGTGGTGTTTTTCACTAAGAGCACATTCAATTTTTTCAACAAGTTCATCACTCGCAATGGAATATCGCGAGTGAATATCGCAATGGAATATCAGGCTGATTTCGAAGTCGAAAGTTCTAAGGTTCAAATCCTAGTAAAGGCTTTTATAAGGATTTGAATACTAGATCGTGGATACGGTGTTCTTTGGTCGTTGGATTTCAATTAACCATTCATCTCATGAACGGTCGACCTGAGACTGTACTACACTTCATTTATATTCATACATACCATCCTCATTCATCCTCTGAAGTAATACCTTACGGTGGTTCCGGAGGCTAAACAGAAAAAGAAAGAGAGAAATGATGTCTACTGCGTTTGCGCTATGTTGGTATGGAGACCGTTTCTTTGTGATGCCGGAACGGAGGTTAATTTATAAAAAGTCTAATCTGTCCTCCTAAAAATAAAGAATTGTTGAAAATGGAAATAAATGTGTTATAATCTCATCCTTTAATACTTTAGATAAAAATTGTTAAAACAACTTAAATTTAAAACAGCCCTTTATTTTATAAACAGACTGCATTTAACTCCACGTAGATAGAACAAATAGAAGATTCTTTGAACCTTTAAAAGTTTTCAAAGATTCCTTAAACGTAGTCGAGTTGAATTCCGATCGAGCTGAATATACAGTTGTTAATAAGCCTCGAAACCCGACGAGATCCATTTAATATTCAGAAGTAGGAGCGAGACATACATTCTGTTCACCGTAATAACTAATCGACTACGGAACGTCATTACTCTCAGAGAAAACAATTCTGACAGTTACCTCAATTATATGCGTTGAAAACATAAGAAAAGGTTGAAAAGAAAAAATAATTTATCCCTTTCTATTGTGAAAAAATACATTACATTCAATCTTATATTCGGCCAAGAAATAACATAATTAACAGAAAAGAAATAAATATATATATAATATGTATTATAGCATACGCCGATGATCTGGCATTGCTGATTGCAGGTTAAATCGAAGCCGATGTCGAGGATACGACCAATGAGGCCGTCGCGATTGTGAGCGGCTGGCTGTGAGATAGGGGCATGTGCTTGGCCCCTAGGAAGACTTCAATGCTTGCCGTGGTCGGTAGGAGACTCATCCGAGAAATAGAGATCGGTGTAGATAGAATCAAAATAGTTACATCAAGGAGTGTAAAATATCTGGGGGTCAGGTTACAGAGATGAACCCATCGGGTTGGTCTAATAGAGAACGCGTCTTCCCAAATCAGCTGATTTGGAAGTCGAGAGTTCCAGCGTTCAATTCCTAGTAAAGGCAGTTACTTTTATACGAATTTGAATACTAGACCGTGGATACCGGTGTTCTTTGTTAGTTGGGTTTTCATAACCACACATCTCAGGAACGGTCGACCTGAGGCTGTACAAGACTGCACTTCATTTAGACTCATACATATCATCCTTATTCATCCTCTGAAGTAATACCTAACGGTAATTCCCAAGGCTAAACAGGAAAAAGAAAAGTTACAGAGATCGGGCCTTTATAATGAACATATATCAGATGTTACAGATCGGGCTGAGAACGTGATGAATCACCTCAGCAAATTGTTGTGCAACAGGAAGGGACCGCGAGCTGGTAAAAGGAGGCTGATAATGACGGTTGTCCCCTCTAGCCTACTTTATGCCGTTCCGGCTTGAGGTGACGTCCTTGACAGGGAGAGGAATGTCAGAAAGTTTTTCTCTCTTCAACGGCGGGCGTCACTGAAGATGTCATCCGCCTTCCGCAGTGTCATGTGATGGAGTTGAGGTTATCACTGGTATCCCCCCGATACGCCTCAGGGCGAAACATCTGTCAAGAGTTTATGATGGAATGCCAAAAGATGTGGCCAGTAGACAGCCGCTCTAATAATAGCAGGTGGCACGGGATGACTCGACAAAAGGAGCACGGACAAGGCGATTGATCCTTAATTTAGACCCATGGATTCGGAGGGGGCACGATGAAGTGAATTTGTACCTCACCCAGCTCCTGTCCGGTCACAGGGATTTCTCGGCGTACTTATTCAAACGAAGAGAATCACTTCGGTGCAGGTTCTGTGGGTTAGTTGACGCGCCTGAACGCGTATTTTATGTCTGTGACAGGCGGGATGTAACAAGGAGACGTCGGGTCCTAGATCGGCTCACTCCCGAGAACACGTAGATTATATGCTTAGGGGACTGAAAGAGTGGGAGGCGGTATCCAAATTGGTATCGGCTATTCTGAAAGTTAAGGAGGAGGAATACAGGATATGATAGGCAGACAAGGAAGAGTCATATGACGTTAGATCGAAAACAGATCTCTTCAATGTCTGAGGTGAAGAAAATGGACCACTGAGAGAGGGGATGAAGAGCAGCCTTCTGTAGAGCCGTCGTTCGTCCGCGTTGTGCAGATGAGCGACGGTGATTAAGTACGAAGACCCTGGATCCCCCCGCACTCGAAGGCACCTCCTGGACTGCGTAATGCTTGCTTAACTGCTGGTCCGGCCCCGGTAGGAGGGTTGGTGAGGTGGAGGTTTAGTCGGTCGGGCGCAGGTATACATACGCACTTTCACTACATCTGGGGGAACCTGTTAGCGAGTCCGAGACTTAGTACGTAAATGGCATTCCTCCCCTCACAAAAAAAAAAAAATATATATATATATATACATACACACGAGTATGTAAATTTAAATTGTTTATTTATCTTTAGCTAATCAATTTTTATTAGATTATTATACACCCAATAAATGTATTTTTGTTAACTACAGGAGGTGAACAACCTTTTTTAGTGATATTACGAAGATAGATTTAAAGAAAAAAATATAAGAAACTGATAGGATAATAAGGAAATTATTACACAATACACCTTATCCAATATCAAAAGCAAACGAGTTATAAAAAATGTTCGCTATTTTTTTTTTTTTTTTCTCTTTGACAGAGAAGTTTCGAACATTGTTTAACGTACACACATACGAGTATCTACATGTTGCTATGAACCACAAAATAACTTGGCTTGTCTATAATTTCCCTAGGGTGAAATTCCACAGGTATACAAAATTTATACAATTTTTTTTAAATTTATAAAATACAAAAATATTTAGAATTTCCTCAAACAGAAAATTTTATCACCCGTTGAAATGATTAAAATATTTTTTATGAAAAGTAATTTGTTATTAATTAATATAATAGACATATAAGAAAAACATTTTTCTTTAAATGAGGTATTTCTAAATGGTAAATCGCTTTTAGTTTTTTAAATGTTTAAAAATATTTGGGTTCTACAGTCGATCCGTTTCATTTCATTTAAAATCCTGCGATTGTAATTTTTACTCTAAAAGAAAGATTTCTCTGCCTGGGTATTTAGTAGTTTTAAATGATGTAACCGACTACGCTAGGATTTCTGTATGAGTCAGTTTCCTCATATTTTCTATTAACTTAGACTATTTACTGATGATAAGATTACTAAAAATAAATTTTGACAGTCATTTCTCACATCATTCCACCCAGTCATTGCACAATTTCAGCAACCGCATGAACTCTATAATTCTCTCACCGTATTCCCCAAATATGTATAACTTTCTACTTTTTCTGTTCTATTGCTATTTTATTACATTTTCTATTTTAATTATTTGTTATAATTTATTATTATTATTATTTTATTTTCTATTTTATTGTTCGTGTGTGCGCCATCAAACACAAAGCAATCGTCATGCATTTTATTTTTCGTCTTCTATAATTATTCCTTCTTCTTTTTCATCTAATATACTCCTTATCATATCTTCAATTTAAATGTTGGCCGGTGTCGGTGAAAAACAACATCGTTGCCTAACACCTCGACCGAAATCCCATCCGATCGGTCAATTTCTTACTTTCATTTCTGTTGTTTGAACCACGCGTTCGGTTGTTTGACTCGTGCAATTCCTTAATTAACCTTTTATTCTATTTTTTTCTCTTTAAAAATCTCCATCGTTTCTCCCATTTAACTCCATGAAATGCCTTCTCTAAAACTATGAAACACAGACTCGTTCCTCTTTCTCTCTAAATATTTCTCTCCAACCACCCTTAGTATCCTGACGACATCTCTTAGTAGGAAAATCTTATCGCTTAATATTATGGGATAATTAACGAGAGTTTTTTTTTATAGTAAAGTAGTGCATAAACGGGTAGTAACTATAGTATGGCTCGTTAAAGAGAGTATACTTTGTCTTTTTTGAAAGCTCTTGAGTAAAAAGTACCTTTCATTTTCCTACTGCTTTCCAAATATTCAAGTTCAACGTTCCATAACTTCATTAAAATATTACGTAAAAATTAATACTTACGAATATTTAAGAATAGATTCTTATCTACTTTATGTATTTTTTACCATTTTTCTAGCGATATGGATTTTAATATGGCGACGTATAAAGAAATTTACTATTTTGGTTATCAATAAAGATAGAAAATTTTTTTTTGCATTGAAGTATGTATTTTAGTATCAAACGACGATACGGATTAATAATACGGATTTCATAATTTTAAGTAAGAGAGAGAGATAGAAAAACGGTTGAAGATAAAATAAGATTTTTCCTTAAAATTAATAGGATGTTTTGGCTGTAGAAAATAATACAGTCGCCTGATAATATTACACCACAAAAAAAAAAATAGCTGAAGAGAAGAGTACGTGGTATATCTCTGTTGTATACTACATGAATGTTTTAATTATTTCTATGTAGGCAGTCATTCACAAATTTTTCTGGTTATTTATCGATATCCTACAAGTAAGACAAAGATTTTTAACTAAACAATTTTATCAAAATCTAATTTACACTAAAAGAAACATTTTTTAATATTTTTATGGAAATTAAATTTTTACCCTGTAATTTTTGTTCAATTTTTTGTCCCTTTTGATTTGTAACTTCGATAAAAAAACAGTCTACAAAAAACCGTAATTAGCAAATGTTAAAATAGGAAAGCGTATCTTTACTCGGTAATTTTTAACTCGTTTACTAAATGAACAGGTAGTTTTCGGTATTTTTCCTTTCCCGTCTAGATAGGACTACAACAGAGCTATAAGCTCTACAAGGAAAAGTACTGTAATCGGTCCGATTGGGGCATATGCAGATTTTACCGGATCAGACTTTTGATACCTAAGTAACCCAAAAAACCGGATGGAAATTTTCTCAATAAAGGTTGAACTCAATTTTTTAATAAATATTCAAAAAAGGTTGTAGCGTTCGTATGTACGCGTGTGTATTCGGTGTTGGCCTCTAAATCACCTTATATTTACAGAACTGCTGGACCGATATTATATTTAAATAAAATGATAAATATTTTTAATCAAGTTGTGTGTGTAAGCCGTGCATCAGAAACAACCCACAGGTGTAGAATTGTAGGACTTTCCCGGAACGCGACTTTAGCCGCGAGACAGGAATGTCCTACAACTGTGTTATCAGCTTTTTTTTCAAATATTTCCGGTTACTGTATTGAAAAATTTTCCTTAAACAAAAAAGCAAAGGAATAATCTTTTTTAAGAAAAGCAGTATAATACGTTTGAAATAATATACGAAAAGAATCATTTAAAAAAATCTACTTCCTCTTTGTAAAACACATTTTAAAGTTTAACAATAGATAATAAAGGTAAGGTTTAGATGACGGCTGTTTGTCATAAGAGGAGGTGTTTGTGAAATCGGATTTCGTAAAGAGGATTTTCATGTAAAAGCTTAATTAAGCAGAACGGTGTAGTTACGTTCTTAATAAAACTCTTTGCATCAATCAAATTATAAATTCAATACTTATACACAGGATATAATATATAGAGTTAACTTTACCCCTTTTTTTTACATAAAAGAACTTCAGTTTTAAAATCCAATTAATCGTTAAACTAAAGAAATTCAATCGTTCAGTTTTTAAGCTCTGCTATAATTTAAATATTATTTTAATAATTTGTTGTTAACCGATTAAAAATTTTAAATACAGAATTTTCGTATTACTTCTAACTTTAAAATAATGAAATCGACGGTAAAAAAGATTGAAATTATGAATTTAAAAATACAAGTCTAGATTAATCATCCATATCAATTTTTTTTTGTGGGAAACGTTACTGGAATACAACGTGTAACGAATATACTAACTTACATTTGCTTAACAAGCCTTAGAGAGCACACAAGTGAAGGTAATATGATTTATTAAAGTAACAAGCGTTTACCCGCTGAAAAAACAGTGTAATTCAATCCCATACGACAACAATTTTCCCCATATATCCTTTTTTAAGGATTTCTAAAACTTTTTAACTAATTGCTTCCTTTTTTATAAAAAATCATAGTTTACTAGTGTTTACAGAAAAAAATATTTCAATTCTGTTAAACTCATTTAATTAGTATTAAAAATTGTTAACCACTTTATACCTCGTTCTGCAAACGCTTCCAAAATTTTCTAAATATTATGAAATCACAATTTTGTTATAAATAAATCCGATTTTAAAAAGAGTATTTGAAAACCCATGAATTTTTTATTCTGTATGAAAGCATGGAGATTTTTTTTACACCGGTGCACCTTTTTTTGTCAAGGACTGTACGAAAACTAAAATTCAATTTTCAGTTATACGTAGAAATTACATAATATTTTATTACTTTTCTTTTACGATCGTTGAAAGTATTTGATTTTCAAAAGTCTTTATATTCGACGATTCAAAATTATATTCATTACAAACCGTGTTATATATATTATTTTATTAAGACGGATTACTATAATCCCGAATTATTATTACAGTTAGGAATTTTACTCGTTAAGCAACCACCATAAAGGAAATAGATCTACGGGTTGGTCTGCAGGCTGCTCTTTCTACCGAGTAACAACATTGTCTGTACGGTTCCAAGCTCGTTCAGAACGGGTGTAGCAGGTTAAAACCTATGCTCATAGAACGAAAAACGGGGAATAATAGTTCGAGGATAATAACAAGAGGACAGTGAGAGAAAATCTACCCTCGTGGAAACCAAGGTTAGACTCCCTGTTATACAAAAGGAGCATCCTATCCGTTATCACTCGAGAGATCGGGACATTTTTACCCAGATCGTAGCAGCAGTACATTACTATTGACAATTTTATGTTAGCCGATCCAAATTTTTCTGGATAAAAATAATTTTTTCGTTAAAAATTAAAAAGCAGCTGAGAACAGGTAAAGAGGCTTCTTATGGGAAACTACGCCCCTCCCCAATATTGTGTAGCATTTAGGAATATTCAGCAGAAATAATATCCGTTTACCCGAACTCCCACTGAAGAGGAAATTGTAAATAATTCCATCTTTCTGAATAGAACAGATAAAGATTACGAATTAAGAGGAAAAAATAATAATACATGACGTTTAATAAAGCCAAGAAGTTTTTAAAAGATATATATTTACGTTTCATTATCTCCAAGTGAAATATATATTGTCCTTATATGCTTTTACAATTATCTAAACAACTTGTTTGATACGATTAATCAAATCGTATCATAAATAGTGGCCGTATTTAAATTGTGAAAACGTCACTTCTAATCGACTTTAAAAATAAGGTCTAAAAAAATTCTGCGTAATTTATTTATCGCCAGATCTTAATGTTTCATAACAGACTAAAATTTCATTCCGGTTTAGCAGTCTATGTTATCCGATCTACGCCGATAACATTGAGAAAGTGCCGTTAACTTATTCCTAAAGGTCAAATTAAACCGATAATGAAGGAATTTAACTTCAAGTAATTTTGAATCGATCAAGATTCGGTGCCCTGCGACAGGTAAGAGCAATTATAATGATAGTTGTTTTCATCCGGAAAATTTACGGTTTGACTCTTCCCCTATCAAGCTTGGCTTTTTGCAAACGCATCTAATTTCCGTACGATATTTCCACGTACAAACTTCAGGTTTATACGGTTAATTAATTTTTTCAAACCAAAAAATTCTCAGTCAAAATGATGATTATTCAATAATACTTAAAAATTATTTTTTTTGAAACACGAAATTTATCGTAAAATTATTTTATATATTTAAACGCTTGGCACTTTTTACGCGCTACAAATTTCCTCATCGTATTTTTAAATCGCAATCTGTTTTCCGTAAATTATTCGTTTAGAAAAGTTGAATAAATAATTTAAAAAAAGAAAAATACTTTATTAAAAAGTCAAAGTTGTTTAAAGAAAATTATAGAACAACTTATTCAGAAAAAATCTTCCACTGTTTTGAGTAAAAAGTAGAATTACATTATCTTAAAAATGTATTAAATTTTTAATTAAAATATTTAATATCTGATGAAAATTACAAAAAAACAGCAAATGTACACCATGACACGATACACTATAAAGTTTTTCGTACTGAAACAATTTTAAATCGTGCAATCATTAAAAAAAAAAAATTATACGAAGTTATATTTCATTAACTTGAAGTCATTAATAATTGATTTCAGGAGATTAAAAGTAATATTGATAAAAATTAATAGAATATTTATAGTAATTTATTATATGTATAATTTTCATTCGTATATTTAGCCTAAATTAAGTCCAAGGGATTTTTTTACCTATAAAAAATTGCAAGTATTTTTTAGGATATAATACTTATGGTGTATTCTTTTGTGTTTTTTATGCGATTAACTAAAATTTTTCAAATTCAAATGTCGTATTTTGTCATGTTTTAAAAAATATTAGTCTTTTAGAATTTCATAGTAATTTATTGCTTAACGCGTGACATAAAATTTTTAAAAAAACAAGCAGTAAAAATCTTTTTTTGAAATAGTTACACCTTTAACATAAAATTATATCTATAGTTTTTCATTAAATTATTAATATTGTAAATTTACAGAAAACTATTTATTTCCTAACACTGTAACATAAATACGGTTTTATTATAGAATAAACACGGAAACGGGACTTGTTTTAATTTTAAAGTTTATTTCGGATGAAAAATGGAAAATAGTTTTATCGTTGAATAAAAAGATTTCTTCATATTTTTATTTACACATTTTTTACGGAGTGAACTAACAGTTATCAATGTTACCGTAAAGTATTTATAAAATCTCATCCAAATTTAATATCCGAATTTTAAAGAATCTTAATCGGTTCCATAAAATAATTCTTTTATTCACGTCCTGCAACTGATTTTTTACTCTGATATTTGCTATATTAGCTGTTTTTTATATACTAATATAAAATAAAAGATTACACGCCGATTTTATCGAATAAACAGAGCTATTACAAATTTCACGGCAATCTCTCGGGAGATAATTATATAGCCAAATATAAGAGAAAAAGTTCATATACATAACGGTTCGTTAGCAAGTTTCGGTTCGCAAAACATTTAGCCCTGCTTTCTTCTCTCTCTGAGAAACTAAACCGTACTAAAATTCTCGGGATGCAAATCGAGGGGTAAATTTGGCGCTTTCTTACGGTTTTTCATCTAAAAGATTGAATAGAATCGGTCCCAAACCTCTATCTCACTTAGGTTTTACGAAAAACCGGATAAAACGCGAAAACGTTTTTCGGAAAACACACTTTTTTAGGTTTGGAATAAAATATCTTCGTCGATTTACCGATATACAAATAAAAATCTCTAATTAACTTTGTAGAAAATTTAATTCTGAGAAAACCGATGTAAATATCGTTTGTTAAAATTAAACGTAAATTTGAGCGGTTTAACTTTAATAAAAAAGAAAACGCACAAACCGGATCGGAAAATTTATACGATTTTTAACAGAACAATGTTCATCAACATTTCATATGTATACATTTTTACCACATATTTTCACTAAATATTAAACCAAATAATTCTACTACACGAATTACAAAAGGTTGACTAATTAAGGATTGTTTTTTAAACATAAATGCGTGCAGTAAAACAACATATTCCTGTTAAAAGTAAAATAAAAGAAATAAGAATACAACTGGGTTTTAGGATTAACATCGTTTAAATTAACAAGACAACAAAGAAGGGTTGATAATTACAAGCAGACAATAAAATTACATTGAACCGAGTGAAAATTAATGGTTTAAGCTACACGATAAGATTTATTAATTTTAATTAATTATTTGGTAGTAGTAAGTTATTATTCTTTTCATTTACTTTTTCTAAAAGGAATTTAATTTTAAGTGTAATAAATATTAGTAAAAAGTGTTTTTTGTTTGTTATCCGCGAGAAAACTCACCCGGGCTTTCTTCTCACGCGCATGCAACGGCAGTCCGGCACAGTGGAATCCTGGACACTGTAACAGAAATGAACCCCCGGTAAGAACCTAAAAAAACGAATTATTGTTGTGTCACGTCTGTCAATAATTAAATTAAACTTAATTTAATTTTATAATAATAAAATGTTCTAATAGATTTAATATTTGCCAATTTCACATATAATTTTATACGAAACTAAAATAATATTATTAATAAAAGCTCTTAACTAATTAACCTTAAAAATTAAAAAAAGAACTAAATCTTAATAGTATAAATTTAAAAATATAATAACAATAAAAGGAAGAAAAAATAAAAATATATCGAAGAGATTTAACTTCTAAATCTCCTCCCCTTAAAAAAAATAAACATCGTTTGTAGAGTACGGATAAATAATACCGTAAGTAATTCCAAAATATTATTTAACATATTTTTTTAATTTTAAAGAACGAAAGAAATCGCAAAATAATTTTTAAATCGTTAAATAAAAGTATAAACGACGGTCAAAATAAAGCACAGATCAAAAGCATATCTACAAAAAAAAGAAGCTGTAACGCACAAAAATAGTTAGCTTTTACAATCTCTAAGAATCGTAAAGAAATTCTTGAGAAAGTTAGCACGATCTGTACCTCTTTTATAACGGTGAAATACGGATAACAGCAACCAGAAAGGAAATGAATTAAAAGCCGTCGAAACGCGATGACGCATGAGAATTTTGAAAATCTGAGCGAGTTTAAAATTTTTAAGATGTAAATGTAAAACCGATGATCGTGGGAGAAAATCTCGGTAAAATCTTGTCAAGAGACAAACCGACTGTAAGTTGGTCAACAGGAATTAAACAACCGGGTTTAGTTAATTCCGGAGATAGAAGGTATAAAATTTGAGAAGAAAACCAAGATCGATTTATAAAAAACAATGTAGGAAATGACAATTATGTTGAGGTTAAAAGATCGACGAGAATGGAAATCGGTATCGAACTGGTCAGATCGTTAATGAATAATAAAGAAATAAAATTTTAATGTTTTGATTTTTTTTCACGACGGTTAAAAAGGATAAATATTTTGAAATACAAAATTTTACAAGGTAAAGCATAATTTTACAACATTAGAAATAAGTATAGTTTCAAACGTGTATCGCCATTAATTTATTAATAATATTACAACAAAAAATATTTTCTAGCGGTAAAAAGTTACGTTTAAAATAACTTCCTAATTTTTGTTAAAATACATTTATTTATAGTCGTATCAACAATTAAAGTCATTAGCGAGTTATCAGTATAACGTAACTGTACCGGTAAATTTGTAGTCTTGAACAAACTGAGGTCCACTACTCCTGAGAAATGCGGTTGATTGAAATCCAACCGCCAAATATCTGTACCTAAGATCTAGTATTCAAATCCGAATAAAAGTCTGCCTTTACTAGGATTTGCACCTGAAAATTTCGACTTCGAAATCAGATGATTAACGAAGACGAGTTTACCGCTAGACCGACCCGGTGGATTAAATTCCTTATTTAAATTACGTCTTTTCATAATTTTTCTCCGATTTTTTCATAAAATAGAAGGGAAGCTTAACTCGTAATCGCTGACTACGCCTCGATTGCAATTATCACTAAAATTTTTATCATCACAACTACTGAGTATGAGGTTGTAAAAAATTTTCCTCGGCTCATTACTAAATCGTTATATTTTGAACAAAATTTACATTACTAAATTCAGTCGATTTGTTTTGTATAAATGTTCTGAAATAATTTTAATAAAAATTTCAAGAAGTTAAATAAAAAGTTTTATTAATAAATAAATTTTTATTTTTATTAACAAATCCTATTAATTCATAAAATACAGTCGTAATATTTGTACGCTGTAATTAAGTCAAAAATAGTAATTACGATTTTTAACGACAATAATTATTATTTTGAAATGAAAAAGTTTATAAACGGTTTTAATTTATAACTGTCTTTTTTTTTAAACAAAAGTTAGAAAATTCTTCATACTAATTTAAACTTATATCTTTAAACCGTAAAAATAATGGTTAATTATATTAATGTTACAGTTTTTTAGTAACAGAAGTAAAAAAAATTACATTAAATTACCTTACTCGTATGATATATTTAAATAAAGATTAAGAAGTTCTATATATCAATTTTTTTTTTAATTCTGAAAATATGAATTCTCATTGCCACGTTGAAAATAAACTGTACTCCGACCGAAATTTACGTATAAAAAATATTATTATTTAGATTAGACATTAGAAGGAAATTACTTAAATACTTTTATAGAATTGAAGATTACCTGTGATAACTGTTAAGTAAAACAAATAGTAAAAAATAATGAAAACAGATATATAAATTTACAATTCAATTTTAAAAGTAACAGAAATTCCTAATTATAAATAAAATTTAAACACAAAAAAAACATATGATTAAACATGAAGTTGGCAAACATAGCGGTAATATTAATCATAAATCATATTTAAATTTTTTATCTACATATATTCATCTAAAAAATTTTTAATTACTGTGCAATGTGCTTATCTACCGTAAAATATTTTTTGTGCAAGCATGTGTGTTGTTAACATTATTCCCTATGCACTCTATGTTTATTCATAAGAAACTACTTAAAAGAGTAAAAAATAATAATAAAAATTAAAAAACATAACTACTGTAAAAGGCTTTTTTAAATATATAATCACTCCGTAGAGAAATTACTTCATTAAAAATAAAAGTAAAACGCATTACATATACCGCTATAAATTTAACATAAAATATGTTTCCTATGCTTTTAAAACACGTTAATGTTAAACTAATTATGCGGTACCCGTTTAACAACGACATCGTTCGTTACTTTACTTAAATATAACACGAAAAGAATTTTACCTCGAACGATTTATAATTATAAAAACCGTTACAAATACTTAAGTTTTAACAGATTATTTTATAGGTAAATAAGTCATTCTTTAAATCCTTTCCCGTAACTTAAAGAACTTAAATTTTCAGTTCTACTTAATTGAAGTCGCATATAAATGATAAAAATTCAAAAATACTCGTAACAGATGTTTTTACGTTGCCAAGAGATAAAAACGACACTCTTCGTAAATTACAAAAAAAATCTTATAATATTAATACATCATGTAATTATGTATAAGGAAACAACAAAAAGTAAATATAGAATATTCAAAAGACCGTTTGTCATTTACTAAAAAAAAAAAATACCATTTAATACGTCCAGCGAGGTAGAAGGTTAAAAGTTTAAAGTATGTTTTAATACGAAATTAAGGATGTTTCTGTGCGAGAAAAATTATTATAATTTTTTATATTTAATAAATTTTGGATAAAAAAACAGCTTCTAATCAACGTACGAGTATATTTATATAATGTACTATAAATCACTTACCTATCAGGATAAAGAAACTATTATTTAAATTAAATATACACGAGTATAATATTATATTTTTAAAGATCGGTATTATGTTCACCAAACGTTGCGTGAAAGTTAATCTTGAATCTTTTTATTCATCGCATTTTGTAAGCGGTAAATAAGAATCGTTAAATAAAAAAAAAACCAGCTTCTCTTTATCTCAAAGTGTTAATGTAAAAAAAGATTAAAACAGCGAACAAGTATTTTAGTTATGTCAACAAAAAGACAAATATTATATTATTTTTGAGTCGACCGGTGTTATCTATAACCTAAACAAAAGTGTACGTAATCTACTATGAAGTAAACCTCAAACAGCACTAACGGACGATTCATGAGCAGTTGCTCTTCCGTAAAAAAAATGCACAAAACCTACAAAAATTTGTTAAAAAGATATTTTTTGGTTTGATATTTTACACAGCACGGTTATTCAATGTATAAAATCGTTAAAAATTAAACGCAAATAACCTAAACTTGATACAAAATTTGTAAAAATATAATATTGATAATCCTTCAGAATTTTCAAAATAATTTGTTCCGTTTAGTCGAGAGGTAAAATCAGATTTTCCAAAACGTATCAACTAGACAGATAAAGGTAATTTTAAACCGAACGGTCGTTACAGTGTTTACTAAAGAACCTAATGAAATATTGAAAAAAAAAATTAAAAGTATTTCTGGTTTACTTGTACTGACAGGTATTTGCAGCGTCCAAATTAAGTGCTTATTATTTTTTCCACCGAAGGTAAGTTTTATTATGTACTTTACGTTTTACGAATTATTTTACGTATTTACTTTTTATTACGGAACTGTAACTAAAGAATCGTAACATTACAAGAAATAATTGCGAGTTACAAAAATGTTGGTTATATTAATTTAATTTGGCGATGTTCCTTTGTATAACATGTAGATATACGGAATGTCCTGAAGTATAACTTGGAAAATATTATCGGAGAGCGATGATCAGTAGGTCGTCTCCAAGGTTATGCGATCTCTCTCTCTCTTTCCTCCTAACTTTAATTCACCGTTCATCGCAAACCGTTTTCATAAAAGCCCAAAACTTTCATTTGTGAACGGTTACTGATAATTTCAGTCGATAAACACTGAAAGAACGCGGTGCATAATCGAGCACACTGAAAAGTTAAATCCTCAAAAACGGTTTACTGATCGTTTTTAACAAATTTTATAAGTTTTAAAATAAATAATTATAATTATTTTTCGCTAACTTAAAAATTACATTATTAAACGACCGTCGAATGAAGTTCTTTCAAGGGTTACGATTTTCGTAGGTTGCTACACTGATGTTTTATTAATCAATTTGTTGTTAGAATTCAGGATCGCTGAAAATGCAGTAATCGCTGCATTGTGTAGGTTAGGTTGATAAAAATAGTCAACACAAACAAACAGATCAGTCTGTTGTAATATTATCAAGATATATTAGTATTTTTCTACCTTTTTTCGGTAAAAAGACTTTTAGGACATTCATATTTAAAAAAATAAAATCTCAACAAAATAATGTTTTAATTTAAGAACGAAAACAATGACCGATGATGAACAATATAATCAAATCAATGAAAATAAAATCATAATAAAGGAAGGTGTTGTACTCGACTTCCATTAACTGGAATGTACTATGAATGAATCCCATTTAGACGGTTCATTCCGTAACATTGTCTGCAAGCTAACTGTACGTTTCTGAGTCCAATTCCCAAAGTAAACTCCATTTCAATTTATTCCTGATTTTAGTCCGATGTCTACCAATCAATATGTGCTTTCCCTGTTCGTTTTTCTTATATATATATATATATATATACAAACACACACACGCAGACAGACACACACACACACACACACACACACACACACACACACACACACACACACACACATTATAGCTATAGACTATTTAAAAGAGAAGTAGTTCTCACAGAAGAGCTAAAATAAGTTTTTTTTTAAAATAAAAAAAGTTGTTATACTTCAAAATAATATGTCTGTCATCAGACAAATTTTAAAATAATTTAACGTAAAAACCATTATTACAGAATTATTACAAGTATTTCATATACATAAAAAAATTAAAGTTACATTAAAATAAAAAATATAACCTAACTGATCAGAAAACATAAATAAAATTGAATTGATTAAAAAATAAACTTTCTAATTTAATCAATTAATATAAATTTTTATATTAGTTAAATTATCATATTGGCAGAATTAGTTTTATTTTTAATAAAGAAAAGATGTCAAACGATAATATCATCTGAAACAAAAAACTAAGTGATATATTTACGATGTTCAAAACAATATCAAAGATTCTTACAAAAAATACATACATATTTAAAAGTACAAAATCAATCCAGGTAGATAGTATGGAAATTGAAACGAAATAAATTTATTGATACCGATCAGCTACCTCAGGTTTTTTTTTATTAAAACAAAAAAAGAAGACATTCAACAAATCAATAAACGTGAAGAATCAAAAGCAAAGATAAAACACGACTTGATTTTAACTCGTTTAAACCGACTTATCACCAGAGTAGATATAAATTTAACAATACAAAATATAAATAACATTAATTATACGCTTTCCTTTTTTTTATACAAAAATAATAAATACCAAATATAATAAAGATTAAGTTCACTTTTTATTGTATTTTCATTTTAAAATTAATAAAAGATAACTTTTACAAAGTAATACATTTTTTCTATCGACCATTTTCATTGAAATTTAACGATTTAATTTCTTGACGGTATGATGATAATTCTTTAAACACCTTCAAACCTGACTTGTGGACATACACGAAAATTTTATCGTTTATTAGACTGATACAATACATTAGTGTGATAAACGTCTACAAAAAAAAAATTAAAAACCGATTTCAAAATGTATTTAGAAAAAGATTTCCAAAATGTGTTTTCAAAATTCCGATGCAGTTTCTTCATAAATAACATTGCAGGTGACGTAGTTGTAATTTGAATTTTATTTTAAAATAACCCGGTAATATAATCCGAACACTATGTATTTAGAAGTATTGTAGTTTTTTTATGCTATAAATGACAACAATATTGTACTTTCCTAATTAAAAATCAGCTTTTACAAAGAATCAAATATGCAGGATGCAGGAATAAACTATTTCTATATATATATATATATATATATATATATATATATATAGTTTTTTTTTTTTTTGCTTATATTTAGTATAGATATGAGAGACGATTGCAATCAATACATGGATGTTAATAAGTGACATTTTTTTCTGAATTAAAATATTGGAATAAATATCGTCGATAATATTGAAGATGATGAGAGAGTGGTACCGGTGTCTCATCTACAATGCTTTGAGCTACGAATCATTAAGTGTACTCGTACAGTCAAGTAGTTAATTTTATTTACTATGCATTTGGCACCGTCGGTATTAATACAATTGTAGATGTTTGCGACTACTATGATAATAGTTGCAAACATCTTATAAACATGACGTTACTGTCTTATTAATATATTAATTAATTTTATTTTTGACGTATAAATATAACAATTTAATTTTAAAAACGATTATCGATTTGAATTTAAATTAACATCCCTGAAAATGGATTAACAGCTCCGAAAGTACTAGGATTTACACCTTTTAAATTGTCGGTAAGTGGAAACTTAATTTATACAGTTAATTTGATTTTTATTCGTTTGTTCATTTTTTTTTAATCGCATTCGTTTATTTACAATATGTTCCAAGAATGAACCATAAGCAAATAGAATTACAATACGTGCTTGATGAGGGGTTTCCAATGAATCCATTCAATAAAACATACACATAATAGTAGTTGAAATGTGACGTAAATATAATATAGTATTTAAACAGTTAAGACAATACTTCATTTGTACAAATGCACTCCGAACAGATTCACTTCATAAAAAGTACAAAAGTCCGTAAAACCCAAACAACAAAAAAATTAAATAATAATAATAAATATTATAATAATATATTATATAATAATATTTTGGGCTGCACCCAAAACTGGTGAAAATGTTGGAGCTGACGATGACGAGCACCCGGTCGAAGGTAAAGTTCAGGAGGGAGATATCAGAACCTTTTGACATAAAAACTGGTCTCAGGCAAGGAGACGGATTGTCACCATTACTGTTTAATTGCGCATTAGAATACATCATGCGACATTAGTACGAACAAAATCCAGAGAGAGAAAAAATTGGAAGTAAATTTTAACAACGTAAGCCTTAACTGCCTTGGCTTCGGAGACGATCTAGTTTTCCTTGCAGAACAGAGGAAGAGGCTGAACGCCAGATAGAATCATTGGCTTCTATCGTAGCGAAAATTGGACTTCAGATCTCATACGAGAAGACAGAAGCAATGTTCACTAGAGAGACACAGCGGAAACATTTGGAAATCAACGGTCGCAGAATTAAAATAGCGTCAAAATTTAAATATTTGGGTGAATCCATCACGTGGAATCTAAACGAGAAAATAGCCTGGCAAGAAAGAGCACACAGACTAGCAATGGCACAAGTGGTCACACGAAACACCTATAACAAGAAATGCATCTCCAAACAAGCCAAGATAAGACACTATAATACCGTGATCAAACCGATAGTAATGTATAGGAGTGAAACACTGGGTCAAATCAAGATAGCATCGAGAACTGGAAAATTGGCCAAAATAGAAAGAAGGATCGTAAGGACCTGAATTGGCGGGGTAAACTTGGTGGAAGGAAAGTGGAGATTACTCCTAAACCGTAAAATCTATGAGGTCGTTACACCAATTACAGAAGAAATAAGAAAGAAGAGAATAAAATTCTTCGGCCGCCTCTTGCGTTTGGAGGAATCAAGGAAAAGTAAACGACTCTTGGAAAGATTGCTAAAGCTAAAAACGCAACCGGTGTGGCTCACTGAGGCGCTTCAAGACATCAAAGAAGGAGGCATTGCACTGCAAGATCTCAGAACAGGGTCTGGAAATTATAACAATTTGCCCGGTGTTAAATTAGCAGAAAAGCCTAAAAAGAGAACGAGGACGGTTTGGACAGAGGAACGGAAAAGGGAAGAGTATTGGAAGATAAGAAAGACTAAACATAAATGACTAATTGGTTCTTCCGCCGTAACAAAAAAAAGAAAAAATATTATTATTATTATTATTACTAATAATAATAATATTATTATTAATACGACAAAGGAAACGAAAAACAAAACAGGAATATAATTTACTTATGAAAGGAATTTAGATCCTTCATCAGGCACAGAGAAGACTTTCATCACTTAAGGGATGTCATCCCAGCACAAGATTCACCCAGACTTTTCCAAGTCCAGCACGGGAAGAAGTATGAATCGCCAGACATACTCACTGTTGTCTAGGAGCTTCAGCGCTAGATAGTTCAAATGATTACCTAATCGTTGTTTGTAATGCGAACCGAATCGCTTAATTCCCTCGCGGACACACAATCCCAGATAGTTATGAATTTCTTCGTTCCGTGCAAACCACGGCACCTCTGTAATGATTTTTGCCATTTTATTTTGGAAGCGTTGAATAACCTCAATGTCGCTCTTGCTCGTCGTACCCGATAGTATACCGTACCTCAAAATGGATTTCAGAATGACCTTGTATATTAAAAATTCACATTTTTTGTTGTTGGACTACGACAAATGCGTGTGCGTAGTAACCAATAAAGCTCCTTAAACTTGATGTTTAGCTGTTTTCTCTTCTCGTTTACGCGGTTCTTCCACGTCAAGCGACGATGAAGGTGGTACCGTACTTAGTCAGAATGCGGGTGAAAACGCCGTCTAGGTTGGCCGGAGACAGTTACCCTTTCTTAAACGTGACACGGCTAGATTTACTGGGATTCACTTTCACTCTCGGCTTTGCTAGCCGTTCGCCGATCAGGTTGAAGATTCTTCGAGGCCAGACGAGGGTTTTCATCGACAGCCAGGCGTCGCGTCATAAGCAACGTAGAGGCGATGGTTACGTAGTCCAGAGCCGGAAGGTCCGAAGTGAAAATTGAGTATAGGACTGGTCCCAAAACAGAGCTCTGAGGAAACCCCCGAAAGAATCCAGATAACTCGTCGTTGCACCTGATCTGGGAAAAACTTCAATCGAGGTAATTACCAAATTACCTCTGAAAGACTAAATAGAAAGGTTGAGGAAGGCTGTGCTTAGCTTATGTTCGTAAGTGGTTTTTATAAATCATTATTATTCTTTTTTTCTATTTTTATCAAAGTTAGTGCATTTGTAAATGTTATAGTTTCAACAATGTTGAAACTATGACTTTTAACTATATTATGTGTAAAATTTTCATATTGTTAAAATCGTACATATTTAATTTATGTGAGATAATATGCAAAGGTTTCTTCAGTTGTAAACGTAATGCTTCTTAAAATTTCTTTATCTTTGGTGAATGCACGCACATCCAGTTTGAAAAATTTAATAATTACTGCAATCAATTTAGTTTAAATTAAATTTTTCAGTCGTTTATATTGAAACATTTGTTTTGTTTTCCCCTAATAAATGAAAGGAATGTTTATAAAAGCCTATCTCTGTGGCAGAAAGTGATCTACGACAGTGATATCTGACTTCAAAACATTTTGGTTCAAACCCCGGTTAGGTTTCATATCTTATCATTAAAAAAAAATAAAGCTGAAACCGGGCATAGGCATAGGCCTATGTCCGGTAAATATAGATTTACCGGAGAGAGAATAAATAAAAACTATATGAATCAGTGTTTCACAATACAAAGAGGTACACTAATTACTCCAGACTTTCTTATATACATATATATTTCTGCAACCAGATTTCTAGCTTCTTCCGGGTCTCTCTCTCTCTCTCTCTCTCTCTATGTATGTGTGTGTGTGTGTGTGTGTGTGCGCGCGCGCGCGCGAGTGTGTGTGTGTGTGTGTGTGTGTGTGTGTGTGTGTGTGTGTGTGTGTGTGTGTGTGTAATGCCACCGGCTGATGTACCTGCAATGTAGGCGTAAATGTACCGGTAAACATGTAGTATGGAACAGACTCAGGACGACCACTCCTGAGACCTGTAGTTAATTGAATCCTAAGCACCAAAGAACACCGGCATCCACAGTCTAGCATTCAAATCCATATAAAAGCAACTGCCTTAACAAGGACTCGAAACATAGAACTCTTTACTTCAAAAATCTGCTGATTTTGCGATGAAGAATTTAACCACTAGACTAACCAGGCGTATTCCATCCAGTCTTTCTTACGGCTAATAAATTAAAATATTTGATGTACAAAAATAACAGCATAGCTGCTATTCCTAAGCGTAATAATATTCACTGCACAGCCAACCTTTAAAATGAAGGTAATGCTGGAATATCACCTGTTCTTTGATGAACTTGATACGCTATGAGCAACATTATACTCAACCGTAAAGAAAACAACGGCAAGCCACTTCACTCCTCATTTTCTCTAATAAGCTCCGTATTGTTATCGTGATCTAAAAATCTTGAAAATACAGTTCGATTGTTTTTCATTAGCTTATTTGATCGATTTATGTTGACTTTAAGATTTATGATTTTTTTGTTGCAAGATTTATGCCGCATCTTTTCCGTATTCTGTATAACATTTCCAAAAGTGTAGATAAGCGTCACAATTATTGCTTCACGACAAAAAGAGGTACATCTACGTCAGCTAGATATTTTATTCTGCAAGAATTTTTTTTATGATTATAGCATGAACGTAGTAATATGAAATGGAAGTCGATTTTTCATTCAATACAGCAGTCCTTGGAAATAATATATAGTAGACGGCACAAAATATGCGGTAAAGCTGTTATGTTCGTATTGCGTGGGCCGATTACATGTCGATGGCAAGAGTGTATATAATATATGCGGAAAAGCTGTTGTGTTTTTGCTACGTGGACGGATTATATGAACGGTATCCCCCTCGTTACGGTAAGTAACGCTTTAAGAATTTTTTACTGAATTTCTATTTTAAAATTCCTAGTTTGTAATTTTAAAAATCCTTTATTATAATAAGGCAAATAACATCCCATATCCTTAATAAAGTAACCCACGATCTTTGTAAAATTTTTCGATTCGATTAACGAGTGAACGAGTTAACGTATCGAGTTAACGAGTTAGAAGAACGCAGAAAAATCTCTCCGGTAGGAGATATTTGTAATAAATAAATTTTTATAAATATAGCCTGGTAATATAATTTTATAATATAACGGGAGAAAGTAAATAATAAACATACTGCTACTTGCATTGTTTCAGAAGAATATCGATTCGGTAAAACATTTATTTGACAAAATACGTGAAAATGCAAGCTTATAAGAACAACCAAAATTAAATATTATTGCCGCACAAAAATACCTGTAGGATGAGATATATTGATTCATCAAAAACCTTTCTCATTGCATTTTATGTATTCTGTCAAATAACTTGGGATGTTTATTGATCGCTTAGTATGCGCGCAAACATTTTATTTACAAGCTTACAATATACTACAACTCGACTACTGGCTTGTTTAAAAATAAAATGAAATAATTTTTAAAACTGCGTTTTAATAAAATACTCGATATTTTATGACGTATTAATATTTGTACTTTTTTTTGTTTACTTTTTTTTACTAATATAACAACTGCTGTATGTTTTGTATAATTTATTTATTGTAATAAGCATATCGTAGTACCTTCTACTGCACAACTAAAGTAGCATTTTAATTTTCTCTAATATTTATGCAAATTAAATGTTAAAATGAATGTACCAGAACCAAACAATTTAGCGGTGAAAATATATAGGAATATGGGAGTTGATAATTTCACTGCCATAGGTGTAAAAAGAGATGATGTAGCTAACACCAAGCCCGACAGCCTTTAATTTATTCATCATATTAAGGTACGCATCAACCGAGTAAGTCGGGTAGTCGCCTATTTAATTTTAAATATTTAACCGTTTGATTACACAGACCGCTAAAAAATTTATCCAGAAAACACATTTTAAAAAACAACTTGTAAGAATCAATTTCTCAATCGTGATTACCGCTGATATATTAATAAATTATTAAATATTATTAAAAAGTACAAATCCACCTTACCGGCAATTAATTTTGAACTTTTCAAGATCTTTCAGTCCTTAGACCATCGTCAGGAGATTAAAATATCATAATAAAATAAAGTTAAAAAATAAAAATATTAAGCAATCATGACTGGCTGCTACTTATACAGTATACATCATACTGATAACTAGCAACTAGTCATGACTGCTTAATATATTTATTTTTTATTTTATAATGTATACATTATAGAATAAAAAATTAACTGCTGGTAAGGTGAATTTGTACTTTTTAATAAATAACTTATAGTTAATTTTTTTTTGCATTGACTTTTTTTACGAGAAATATCAATTTAGTAATTTATTAGTGTAATTAATCTACTGAAAAATATTTTTATGGTTTTTTAAATTCGATCTTCGTGGCCGATCGATAGCGTCTCGACCTTTCATCCGGAGATCCTGGGTTCGACTCCCGGTCAAGCATGACATTTTACATGCATTACTAATTTCCATTTCAATATTCTCATACAAGCTTAATAGTATAAGCCTTTGTAGTGAATTAATTCGTAAAAAAATCAGACGTTGCGTTTGCTAGCTGGAAACAAAAACGAATACAGAGCCCTTAACATTTAATTTTATCATGCGTTGCACCACAAGATAAGAAATTCAAGATTTTTCATCGAAAATGTACTGCTTATTAGTAAATAATGTAAATCTGATTACAGCATTAAAATTTACCTTTAAGACATCCAAATTGGGGGAAAGTTACATCGATGTCACCTTGGTGACGGGCGATCTGCTTAAAAGTAACCAGTAGTTGGACTGTCTGGCTCGAGGTCAGTGTGACCGATAATAGGCATATAACCTATAAAATCGCATAAGGAAGCGGTCAAAGAACTTCAGATTCGGGTGGTTGTAACCTAAGGGGACTGGATCAGGACGATCTGCGGCGCGAATGCGTAGCTGCATTACAGGGGTTTGAGTGGCGCATGGAGCGCAGCGAGGAGATGGAATTTGTGGCTGAGCGATTTGACCACGCCATCAAGACTGGGTGCTACAGAGTCCTACAGCGACCTAGGTCAATAGACGGAGTCTTGTGCAGAGCCAGTCCGCTGATTTTAGAATCCCTGGAGCCGTCATGACACTTTTTCTGAAGGATCGTCTGTTAACCGCAGGCGAAAACTCGGAAAAAAGTAGTGGTCCTCTGACATTAGTGTGCTGCACGCAAGAGTAAAATCTGCTAGGAAACGGTAAAAGCGTTGAACTTGCATCGATGATGCGCACACGGAATATCTCCAGATCTACCGGCGCGTAGACCTACCGGCTGTCATAAGACAGCCACTTGTGCAAACTGTTCTCAGGGTGCCTTAGCCGGGGCTCCTTTCCAACTTGTTGGAAAGTAGCCTTGGTGAGGGTGGCCTTAAAACCTGAAAGGGATCCGTGTGAGTTCGGAAGTTATCGACCCATCAGCCTCTTGCCAATTCTCGGTAAGTTTCTGGAAAGGCTGGTTGTGGAACGGCTCCGGGAAAACATCGATGTAAACGAATTTCTAAATCGAGGCCAATTTGGCTTCATGGAAGAGGTTATCACCGAGTATTGCATCCTAAATGCACTTGCCGTAGTGGAAAGCGCCGACTGTAAATATGTTTTGGCAATTTTTATTGACATAGAGGCAGCATTTCCTTCCCTGTGTTGGAGTTCTGTCCTCTATGAGTTAGAACGCCGCAATGTTCCCCAAGCCCTACAGGCTGTTATGCGTGACTACTTGTCTAACCGCAAGGCTCTGTTCAAAGATGCGCTCCTAGTTCCGATCCTAGCCCGAGGATTCCGTTCTAGGTCTTCTGCTGTCGAACCTAGTTTTTGATGGATTTCTAGAATTTTATATCCAGCGGGGGTCAAGGCCCAGAATTTCACCGATGACTATCTCTCTTTGGTTCAAGGTAATTCACAACCACCGCTGGAAGTAAGAGCGTAAGCAGCCTTGTTAGCTGCACAGAGCTAAATAGACAATCATAATCTAAAGATTTCTGTGCCCAAGACGAAGTATATGCTTCTGACGGGCGCATACAGATTATCAATCAGTCATGAGCTTTATCTTCTAATACATTTTTTTTGTATCAAATTATATTTACAATGTTTCATAAGAAGAAACTATAAGAAAATTTCATCACAATAAACAAATAAAGAAGTTTCCTTGAAAAACATCAATATTGAATCAAAGCTAGCATATGCAAATGCTATCATATATTTCAGTAGATATATATATATATGCTATTATCATAAGATAGAATACGCATAGCATATATTTTCTTTTTATATGAATTGCATATGTAATGATAAAGTCTACACAACTGGTTATCAGAATCCATAAAAACTCCAGTAATACGAAAAAACTACAAGGTAAAAGAAAAAGTAACATAAGAACAAATAGCATCAGAAACATAAACATTAATATACATATTCCTAGATGATGCACAAAAGAATAGAAGCCTCTACCTGACTTTCCCTATTAGAGTCCTTAATAGTCCTTAATACTAGAGTCCTTAGAGGCTTAATACATGCAGCCTCTTTAACAGTCTAACATCGCCATTGTCCATGAGGTTAACAGTTAAATGGTTCATGTGGTCATTAAGCTTTATTTTTTACTTGGTTGCCAATCGATGTACATCTTCCCGAACATACGGTTACCCAAATACTCATGAATTTTGGCGTTCCGATCGAATCATGACGCCTGTGTTATACATTTCACAAATTTATTCTCTCTTTTTCCTGTTTAGCCTCCGGTAACTACCGTTTTAGACAATACTTCAGAGGATGAATGAGGATGATATGTATGAGTGTGAATGAAGTGTAGTCTTGTACATTCTCAGTTTGACCGTACCTGAGATGTGTGGTTAATTGAAACCCAACCGCCAAAGAACACCGGTATCCACGATCTAGTATTCAAGTCCGTGTAAAAATAGCTGGCTTTCCCTTGGACTTGAACGCTGGAACTCTCGACTTCCAAATCAGCTGATTTGGGAAGACGCGTTCACCACTAGACCAACCCGGTGGGTACACAAATTTATTCTAGGCGCGCTGAATAGTCTCTACATTGCTGGTTCTTGTCGTATCCCAAATTTGGATTCCATTCATCCAAATCAGTTTTAGGATCGCTTTGTAAAACAGTAACTTGTTAGATACGGACCATTCCGATTTTCTGTCTATTAACCGGTGTAGCTCCTTAAATTTTCGATCTACCTGCTTCCTATTTTCTTTTATATTAACCTTCCATGGTAAACGGCGATCGCGGTGAATACCTAAATACCGTACACGCTCATCTGGCGGGATGTAACTCCCATCCAAGGACCACCGCTATTTGGGATATCTTCCATTTTGACGATTAGCACATTGTTCGAAGGACACCATTAAACAGCCTTAGATGGGAGTACAGCAAACATTTTGTTGGTAATCAAGTCAAATCCAGGTGATTTGTGCGAGTTTCGCTCCTCTTTAAAAGAGAAGAGCTTAATCGTAAGACTCATCGGAATTGGACTGTCTAAGAAATTTGTAAGTAATATCCTCTTCATTAGCGCCGTGGGTGTTAAGCGGTTGATAGACGAGCGCATGTGACTTTGGCCCTTTTCACTGTACTTCTAGTTCACGATCGATCTGATTTCTTAAGTGGAGGGAATTGAGGTAAAATTTCATCGCGGCCTTCCACAAAGAGCAGTCGTCCCTTTTTAAAGGTGAAATATTATCGAGGTAAATTTTAAATGTCTCCTCCTTAAAAGACTTTAGCACCCGTTTTAACCTCGGAGCAGCGCTGATTAAAGACGTGCTAACATCTGATCACCTGTAACATCGCCATCTTCTCCAAAACGCCTCTTCATTGAAATTAGTACATTACCTACAGTGAATATCTTGGATTTACTGGCATTTCTTCGATCACCCTAAAGCGTGAGACCGAATGGCCATGCCTCCAAGGGCTACTGTAACTTGAACCTTTTTAAGCGTCTTTGTTCCTAATAACTCCTAGAGCTAACTTAATTGCGTGAACGGTATAAGCACTGTCTATTACACCGCTTGCTTGAGTGTCCAGCCGTTCACATATCATATGTTTTCTAAACGGGTAGTTATCGGTTGGTTTGCTTGACATTTCTCCCGCCATCACCCCATTCGGGGTGAACGGGCTACCCCATTCGGTAGCCCTAAAGCATAAGACCGAATGTCTGTGCCACAAACGGCTTCTGAGCCTCGAAACAGTTTAGCGACCGGTGTCCTAAATAGCTCCTAGTGCTTACCTAGCAGCGTAAGCGGACTAAACGCGGCGTCATACACCACCGGCTCACGTGTCCCAACCGTTCACTTGTTATATATTTACTAAAACGGGTAGGCACACCCAGTCAACTACTAAAAATATAAATGACATCCGTAAATTAAAATTTACTTCGTCGGCAATCTGCTGCCACACCTAGATCGCTGAATGCCAGCTCGTCGTACCTGGTCCACCATATTAAAGGAGTCGTTCAGATCGATAACAATATTGTATAGAGTGAGTTTACGCATGGATAACGTAATAGGGCCTCTTTCCGAAGTTGTTAAAGATCCACGTTTTCTACTAAATAAAAGTTAGTTCCACCAGTCGCAATTTCATTGGCGATCAGGTGACAACTGATTCACGTCTATGATCTGATACGTTATGAGTGTAACACACTAGCTTAGTAAAAATTAAAATTGTAACAATATTAACCGTGTAATACCGGTCCAAACTAAGCATAATCGTCCGCAAATAAACTATATTGTTTATAAACCTCATAAAAATTTTAAAAAACTATTACTCAAGAACAGTTTTTTACATCACTAACGGCAAAGACCGTTAGTCATATAAATAATAGTAATTTATGACTGTTGTATTTTATGTTTAAATATGGAAACATATTTTTTTCTTTTAAGTTACGTAACCTATTAAAACCTTAAACATAATTAAAGCTACTTGGCTTCAACTTCTCTTTAAATTTTTTTCCCAAGGTCGTATTTTACTCAATAGTAATTTTCTTTAGCATTTTTAACCAAATTTATATGCGAGATCTCTTTTGCTTAACTCTTGTAATTTTTTTACTGCCTAAATTTTAATTCTTTCTCAGCAATTACCGCCCTCGGACTACTAATAAAGATAATTGTTAGAAATTCCTGTCGGTAGAAAATGAGGTACACATGTTTTCAATTTTTTGATCTGAAAATAATATTCTTAATTATTAAAAATTTCAACGTTAATTTTTTCCACCGCTTTGCCTACATTATTAACAAAATTTAATTACGCTAATCCAGCTCGTATTTTTCTTTTCATCGTCTTGCAAACGCAAATTAAGTGAAGTATTATTAAATTTTTACCAAACTGATTTATGGAATTCAAGGATATTTTTCAGCCAAAAAAATCAAAATCATAAATTCCATCCTAATTACACCTTTTCTCTGAGCCAATCCACACTTTTACCTTTGTCATATCCATATTACCTAAAAGTAGAGAAATATATAATAACAGAAGCGGGAGAATTTTATTATCGAGGTAGAAAAACCACTAAGGATAGGCAAAGCAATGCAGAATTAAAATAATACTGGAAAAAGCCAAAAAGAAAATTAATGCAGAAGAGATTGCTATATTAAAAATAGATTTAAAAATAAGAAAGATGTGTTTTATATATTTGTGTGAAGCGTTGCACTTTACGGTTAAGAAACACGGACAATAGGAAAAAACAAAAAGGAAAGGAATACAGTGTGAAGATACAATAACATATGAAAATTAGGCAAGGATGATAACGTACGAAAAGAAGAGGTCTTAAGACGTACAGAAGAAAAGAAAAATTTGTACAGAAACTTGTAGAGAAAAACAAGGTTAGTCAGCCATTAAGAAATCCAAGCTAAGTAAATTTTGAATGAAAGGAATGGAAAATAGCATCACCTAAAACAACCCGCAAGTTTTTTATGAACCTCTTGCACGCAGTCACGCAGATTTTGATACGACAGGTATAATTAATTTAAAACTAAACAAAAAAGAACGGTATGAATTGATATATACAGATTCAATTTTATTCATATATCGCTGGCAGGTTTAAAATATTGAATTTGTATCATCAAAGTAAGAATAAAAATTTCTTACAGAATAAAACGAAAGCAATTTAACAGCTGTAACATCAAAGATCGACCGTCTTAATTTACCCAAACTATTCTTTAAACAAGAATTTATTACCGGCATCTGAACTTAACAGTTAAGCTTAGCTTCTATACCGTTCCTTTAATTAAAGGAAACATTTTAAAACCTTCTCGATAAAAGTTCGGGACAGGTCATTTTAAAAGTTGTTCGTTAACTCGGAAAAAATCTATTTATTTGCTCAGTCGACACTCTTAAAAATTACTTCTTTCTATTTTATTTCACTCTTTTTTCTTATCCCTTTTCATTAATTTCTTAATTTGCTTTTACTTTCTTCGACCTATTTATACAACCTTTAAAGCTTTTCATTATTAATCGAAATTATTAATTATTAACCAAAATACTCCATCAAAAACAGTCGACAGTAAAGGTCTACTTATAAATCTTCGTAGTTTTAAAATTTTATCGGAAGTAGACAATTAAGTATAGCGATGAAATTAATTTCTGACCGCCTCTAGATCACGGGCGGTACATACCGCTACCCCTAGTTCTCAGATTCGATTCTCAGTTAAGATCTGGAAAATTTATAGCAAGACAATCCCAACATCGTTAATGTCTGATACGAAGAAACAAGTTCACTTTTTGTCTTGCTAGTCAAATTTCCTTAATCCATCGCGATTCCGTTTTTTCTTTATTTTTTTATTCTATACTACGGTCGAAATTAAGATCGGCTCGAACCAGTAACAAATTTACATCGTTTTTTAATTTTATTAATTACGTAGTTTAAAAGTTATTTAAATTAAAGAAATAAAAATGAATCGATTTATTTCTCTATATCATCTTATATTTTGAATAATAAAAGATTGTATTCTCCGAGATTAACTTCGAGTTAATGCAAGAAAACGGGCGACTAGAATGACGAGTATTCAATAAAGTCGACTTTCTTGAAATACTCATCGTTGTTATTGCCGGTGTGATAACGGCAACGACAAGAAAATGTATTCGTTTATTAGCCGATCATGAGTTAAGACGAAAAGAAAGATCGATAAAAATGTGTATGCAGGGAAACCCGAACGAAAATGATTGTTAGGAAGACCCAAGATAAAAGAGATAAGTAGGATATTGAAGTACACGGTGTACTAACAGTCTGTTTTCCTTACTGGGAGATTTAAATTCTGTAATAGAGGAAAACGTTTAGCTCTGCAGTAATAAGCTCATATGCACTTTTTATTCGATCGTTGTTTAGTTTATTTTTGCATCCGCATTATGAATAATAGATTTAAATAGAAAAGACGGCTGGTGCACGGGTTTTTCTTCTTCTGTGTCGGTAGACAAATACTGGTGCCATCCATGAAGAATTCCACGCAAGATTTTCTAATTCAATAAAAGTTAAACAAAAAGAGCTAAACAAATCCCGCAATAGGGATTAACCTCATCGGCTATAGTAGTGCGAAAATACCGTGGATAAGGTGGATTTTTGCGAGGAATTTATTTTTACTCGTAACGCAGATCTCTTTACCTCAGTGATGCGATTGAGAAGTAAGCGTGCTAGAATCGAACGACCTAATAACAAATCATAGTTGGCTTTATCGGGGTTACAAAAAAATCCTTTCATAATCGCGCAAAACGAACATAATGTATCTGGACGTTATATCTGATACAGGATTACAAAAAAGGAAATCTTCGAACTTATATCTTCTAGGAAATGTAACAGGCGATTAGTTTCCAAAAATATTACGAGATGTTGCTATTCTCCGGCTATTGAACTCTCCTGTGCGTGACATCAGCCGTCCTTAAGTTTAGCAGCTAGACGCAGCTAAGAATAGAATGCCTTAATAAAACTTTTCATGATAGATAAGACGTCGAAGGATCATCCCGTTTATATCATTTTAACCGTTGTGAATTTTCGTTTTTTGGAATCGTAAGAGCGATATTTTTTAATTTTCTTCAAATAAAAACGACCGGAACTGCCTCAAGTTATCCACTAAAAACTCAATTTATTTTATAAATCGGTACGAAATTTTACTGCATAAGAAAAAGTAATTAAGTGGTTAAACGCTACTACGAATATATAAAGACAGAAGACGATGCTTTGAATACTTCCTTTGATGTGAACGTAACGTTAAAATAAATTCCTTTTTAACTGTTTTCTTATTATTTTATATGTTTAATTTTAATAAAGTATAATAAACTGATTCCTTGTTCGTATTTAAGCAGTCATAAATCTTTTTCAGTACACTTTGAAGAAATGAATCGAGCAATAATCTGTTTTTATTGATTCGTTTGCTACGTTTTTGCAGTAACGTAAGCTTATATATATATATATATATATATATATATATATATATATATATATAGCTCTTTCATTTTAGGTCTAAGAAAGATTATCTCAAGCTAAAGAAAAAAAAAATCAGCAGTAGAAAATAAATTCAATCTTTTATGAATTTGCCTGTCGATACGCAGCATAATCAGTTCAAAAAGTAAAAGTATTTAAAAGTAAGAGCCGATAACTTCGGCTTCGTCTTCACACAGTATGGTGCCGAGTCCATAAGGTTTTGAGTTAATTATTAGTTAAGAATATAAATATTTATCACGATCGCCTTGGGTAGGTGAAGATGAATATATTTAAAAATGACGTGTTATCAGAAACGCGGGCTAGATTTAGATTTAGTGATCTTAATCAAGAGGAAGGGAATTTAATACAAAAAAAATGTTACAGAAGGGAAAAAGACACTCATTTAATTCGTTTTTCGATTTAAATATTTAGATTAATGTAAGTATTAATCGCTCTATTTTAGAAAAGTTTCGAGCGGTGGTTAAAAGAATGAAATATTGCCAAAATTATTTGAAAGTCTACACAAGCAAAAAACATCCTGGGTAAGAGGTTTTCGCGCTCCCGTTTGTAGTTTAAGAGAAAACGGTAGTATTTTAATAACAGCTCTTCGATACCGTCTTTCATCACCATTCTGTTGCTTTACGGTGATTAATTAAATAGTTACCTCTGCTGTATCCTCCATTAGTGATCCAAAGTGATAAGCTACAGATAAAAAGTGCACATCTATTTTATATGAATAAGTGTATCTCGCATGTTTTGTGTATGTGTCTCTGTACCTATAAAGGAACTTGTCCTGACTGATTCATCAACGCCCGGCAAAAATAATGAAGATAAATGGATGAAAATGTTTATACATGTTCTTCCTACGGTATAAGTGCACGCGAAGAAAAGATTTTTTGAAATTCCCATTTTAAAGGGTTAAAATGGAGTAACAATGGATTTACTATTTCTCTAATTCCTCGGTAACAAATGAAGATATCAACTTGATTTTTGGTGTGTATAAGCTTCATGTAAATATTTAAAAAATAATTTCTATTTTTTTTTTAAATTCCGAGTTTAAAGAGTTGAAATGGATTTCGAACTTTTTTGAAACCCAGCTATTTTTTTTTTTTTTTTTAATTTCTCGGTAACAGATGAAGATTTTAACTTGATTTTTGGTGAGTGTAATTTTCATATAAATATCTAAAAACGAATTTCTAGATTTTTCGAGATTCGACATTGAAAGGGGTAAAGAAAGGTAAAGCAGATTTAACAATGATTGAATGAATTTTCAAAGGTAAACCATTGAAACTTATTTATGTTGTTGGGTACATTCACAACAAATTTCATTAAAAATACCTCAATGCGTACTTCAGACACAAATTTTTATCGAAAAAAAATGGCAGTCGGAGGGAACATGAACCGTGGAAGGGCGTTTGACCGCAAAAACCTACTTTTAAAGCCTACCTTATCAAAGCCTAACCTACTTTTTATTTAGTTTACTGGTTGATGTCCGAATCAATCGCTTAAATTTGGGCAACGCCTCTTAGAATAAAATTCATGTACAATTTTGTTTTTAATAACATCTTTATCACAGCGGGATACTTGTCATCTATGAAATCACATAATTTTAAATAAACTAAATAATGTTTCACAAGTTATTTAAATTTATAGTACGTCAAAAGGATGAAAAGAATTTAAGTTTTTTCAAATTATTTTGGAGTTAGAATCTTACTGAATACTAGGTAATCAATTTTCTGCCATAACTCCGTTGTTTATCGACACATTTTTAAAAAAATGGTGTCTTTTTTTACAATAAAAAGCTTAGAATTCTAATTAAGGCGACGATTAACGAGATATAAAACATTAAAATCCTGATGCGGCCGCCAAATTGAAATTTGGTATCCGTAATTTTGTTTTTAATTATTATGAAAAAATTATTGTCAACAAGTGTACCGAATATTATAACGATTTCACAATCCGAACTCGGTATACGTTTCCTTAAAATAACTCAGAATAGCGAAAGGAAGACGAAGGGAAAATCACCATTAATTCGTAGAATTTTTTTTACGTTCATTTTGATAGATATAATCCGAAAATGAATTTCTTACATCTTTTTATTTAACGATCTTTATTATAATAATAGAGTTTATTTATGAAATTATAACACTCGATCAATTTATCGACGTAAAGTTCATTTAAAAATCAAATTAAATTTATAAATAAATTTAAGTGTTAATGAAATTAAATTTTATAAGCATAACGAAATACAGATGAAAATAAAACGATGTAACAGGGAATTTAAGCAAGATTTTAGACGGTTTAACTGCACGATAGATTTCTTCACAAAAATTTTATACGGTCACCTAGGGGGTTGTAAACCCGTGAAAATATCTCCGGAACATCACGTAATAACAAACCGGGTAAATCATGGGAGTTCATATAGTGAAAATGTAGTGTAATTTTTTCCCCTGTCGCTCGGCCAGAGTAGGTCGGCTTCTGCTAGTTTTTCGGTTTATCTTTTTTCTTGTTCGTCCAATATTCAAGATTACTTTAAATTTTTATATTATTTTTCTTATTTCAAAAATAATTAGAAAAATTATCAAAAAATTATTTCCAACATACAAAAACGAGTTTAACCTTTAGTCAGGAACTTTATATCGTTCCGCTTATTTATTCTCAAATAACTCGAGAATAGAATTATTAAATTATATATTTAAAAATCCGAATTTTTGTAAATACGAATATACCGTTTATTCTAACTTTATTTTCTTTTTGATTGACCACTTTTTAATGCACACGCACGTTCTCGCACCAGCACAGGCATATACAGAGTGCTTAACGAAGAATGTAACAAACTTTCAGAACACGTTCCACGGGTGATGATAAAGAAGTAAGTTCATATAAACAAAGGTTCAAAAAAGCTTCGTTAGCGAGTGTTGGCCGGTGAAAGATTTCGCCCTGATATCTGCGCCTTAAGTAAAATTAAGCTAGACTCTAATTCCCGGGATCAAAATTAAGGTGTAAATTTAATGAAATATAACCTGAAAAATTAAAAAAAAAAAATAGTTACCAGAACTGTATTTTTAGTAGTTTTCGATGAATCTGGTGTAAAAGACAAAAGACTGGGGTCGACAAACACACTAATTTTGTTTGGGGTAAAATAACTTAAATGAGTAATAAGTTAAATGAGTAATATATGAATAAAAGTTTTTTTTTTAACTTGTAAAGAATTTGATTCGAGTAAAATGGTACGAATAAAGTCCGCACAAATTATATACAAAAGTAAGAATTTCAAAGTTTACTAAAAACAAACCTATCATACACAATATGGCATATCATTAAATGCGGCAGATTTTAAGTAGGTATTAAACGAAAAAACATTTTCAATATTACATTTTTATAAAATATTGTATTTTGTATATTTCACTTATATATTTGGCCGAATAATATTTTAAATACTTTATTTATATCTTTTCAACCCGTCGAACAGCTTTATGATTTTGTCCATCCACTGGATACGCATAAGAAAAAAAAACTGATGTGGACACCACATGACTTCCTTGTACGCCAATTAAATTACATACACACATCTTTAACAGTACATAAAATGTTATTTCGCTAATAATTACTGATTTTTGTATTTTATTTTTATTGTTATTATTGAATTATTATTTTTTTTACAATCACAGTTAACAATTATTAATAAATATATTTAAATTAAAAAATTTACAGAAAAAAAGGAAGAAAATGTTGCAAACAAAGAAAGAATAAAAATATTAAGAGAAAACAATAAATATGAAGAGGAAGAAAACGTTAAGACCAACGAAAGAATAAAAAGATTTAGATAAGATGATGAAAATAAAGAGAGAAAATTTGAAAACTAGAGAACGCGTACACAAATTAAAATCAGAAGAATTGTATCAAACCAAAGAGCGATTAAATGATTGGAAACAAAAAACAAATAAACGAAATGATGATCGATTTTCGACTTAGGAAGAATATTGTCCCAATATCAGAGCAGTAATGAACTAAAAGAATAGAATTTTTGGCAACTTATCAAATATCGGGCATGTATGACTCAGTGTTTATTGTTCTTGTGAGAATCTATTTTTCAGTCGCTCTGTAGTTAACTTTAATGTAGATGAAATTAAACAGAAATTAATATAGAAAATCCAAAAGTAATGCGATTCTAGATTATAATTTTCAATTAATATTAAATAATCAGATGTTTCACCAAATCTATAACATATACTCATATGTAAGAATGTCTATTAAATTACATGTACACATTTTTAAAAGTACATACAATTTTGTTACACTACTAACTTCTGATTTTTTTATTTTTTTTATTTTTATTAATGAATAATTATTTAATGTAAAAGGTTTTTACAATAACGGATTAATGATTATTAATCAATCAATATACTTAAATTTAAAAAAAAAGTTTAAAAAAAGGAGATGAAGTCTGATTCGAACCGATGTGCCTTCCCCTTCTAAGATCAAAATATTTCATTAATTAAAATCTCATTTAGCTATAACTTTGGAACCGATGAAAATAATTATAACGGTACTTATTTTCATTATCATCGTTGAAAATCGCTCGATGAGGGCTTATTACTGCAGTTAAGAAAAACTCCAAAATCCAAACTTTTTTTTGATTCAGTCGACTCACTTTTGGATTCAGTCGACTCACACATTTCAATCGAAACACTTTTGGTTCAGTCGACTCCAATCAAAAGGGAAGGTGCACAACTAGATGTTATAAGAGTCCTAAATCCAAACTTTCAACTTAGTACGGCTAATCGTTTTTGAATTATGCGAGATACATACGTACATACATACATCGTACGTACAGACGTCACGCCGAAACTAGTCAAAATGGATTCAAAAATTATAAACAAATTCATTAGCGAAATAAAGAAAAGTAGCAAGTTAATTTTGATAATTCTTTACAAATATCATAACAAAAATTAAATGAAATAAACAACATCAGAACGGTATAAACCTCAATATTTAAAAAAAATAAATATAAATTATAATAATAGTGAACTATCTCATTTTATACATCATCATACTAATTAGACAAGTTTTTCCAGCAGGCCTCGAGTACCACATACGGTAATAGAATTTAAAAAATAGCAATTTTCTTTTTTCTTTTAAAACCCACAGTTTAATCGATTTTTATAAATAAATTAGCGATATTTATTGAAATATATGTCATTATACTACTTAGTACTTAGCATGAGATTTTATTTTTTTACTAGAAAAAAAGGCAGACCTGCAGCCCGCTGCGAAAATGTTATACGGTTTATATTTCACTGCACATGATTTTTTTAAATTTGTTTGCCAATTTTAACTAAATAACGTACATGAATTTAGCGTACTGACAACAAGAAAAACTTTTATAACCAAAAGCTTCAAAATTCTGAACATTTTTAGCTGTTTCTCAAGTTGTGTTTTTTAACGCAGTTCTAACCCCAATGTTTTCCTTTATTATCCCCACAAAAAAAAATATATAATTTTAGGTAGATCGTTCGTATCAAGAAGTATAAATCGATTGTGCGCTTCATTAAAAATAAAATTGTGAGTGCATACAGCAAACAAACCAACGCACCGTGCTTTTTTATTGGAGAGATCGCATACATTAGCAGCAAAATTTTAATTTTTTTTATATAGCCGATTTTATTTCCATTTTGTCATTCTACATATTTCTTTATTATTATTATTATTTTGTATTTATATATATATATATTAAGATAGAATGAACAACGAAGATGATAGTTTACTGATGTTTAGTATAAAGTTTTTAAGTCGCTTTAATGTAAATCGGTTACTAATTAAGACAGGACTTGTTTTCTAGAAAAGCAAAAATATTGGCTAAGAGATGTGTGAAAAATAAATTTTCAGAAAAATTAAAATGGACCTCCAGTCCGAAGTAAGAACGTTATTTTCATAAAAGTAATTTTTTCATCTAACAATTAAATTACCGTAAATTGAATAAACATAAGTGATAAATGAAATAAAATAAAATTGTAAAACGTATAAGAAAAAAATCACGAAGAAATTAAACGGTAAACATTTGGCGGACCGTATTTTTTTACGATTTAAAAAATTATGTAATGTAAATTGTAAAAAAATACAACTCAGTCGACGGAAGTAAATGATGTATTAATAAGATAAAAACAGGTACATAAAGACGTAGAACAAGCTCTAGACTACTTTAGAAAGAAAAGAATTTCCTTCTTTGGACACATAATAAAAACAGAACCGAACAGGCTCGTCAGGAAACCGGTCAAGAAATACTGGAAAACGTCCAAAACACCGATCTGGGTAACCGAATTAAACAAGATATGCAAGAACTAGAAATCACAATAGAAGAATTACGAAATAAAAATACTAAAAGAAGCAAACTCCAGATTTAAAATAAAAAAAAGAAAACAACAACGAGGGTTTGTTCAGAATTCAGAAAAGCAAGATCTGACAAAATGAACAAGTATTGGGAAGCAATCAAGAAAAATAAACAAAAAGAAAAGACGAATCAGAGTTAACTAAAGCGGTCCACTGTGACCTCAAAATCTTAAAAAAAAATAATAACAAAGATAACTTATTTATTTGCTAATATTTTCTTACAAATCGCACTAAAATATAAATAATTTGTTTAGCCTCATTCTGAAGTCATACGTACCACGTATAGTATTCGCATTTTTTTTTACATATCTTTATAAATAGCGCTGCTAATGCTTCAGGATGTATTATAGAAGGTAAAAATCACATAACAAAGTGTTTTATGTGCAAAATATCTGCGGCAACCAAAAAATATTGTGACAGTCAACCTGCCACATTTTTTCCGAAGGAAAACAAATTTTCATTACAGTACATATTTAAACAAGTAAATATAAAATCGTCGATATCCTACTGCCGACTCGGTAAAATGCCCTGATATCCCAAGGACTTTATATAGGAGTAGGCCCCATCGCGTGGAGTAGGAGTTAAAACGTAACTTTTGGTGGAGGTTTTTATCTCCTACTGCGGTTCCTCCAACAACGAATTGTTTTCTCTCATCTTTTCAGGCATCTCTTCTTCCTCATTATCGATTCTTTTGGTGCGGTTCTGATCTACTAGTCTATAACATTCCTGCTATGTCGGATCATCTACGTAAGGTAACACCGATCCTTAGTCGATGCATGTCCTGCTCCGTTTGTTAAGATCGTCGGGTTTTATGAAATATATATATATAATCCTAAATATTTAGGATGAAGGGATCAGTTATTCAAATGTATCTGGTAGGGGGCTAAGTATAACCCGAATCGAGGCCTAAGTTCCTATTAGCAGGCTGCACGATAAGCAATTATTCTTATTGTGTAGTCAAAGCATATGTCTGCGGTTAAAGCTAGATCTCAAGAATTTTTTTTTTGTCTTCAGTCATTTGACTGGTTTGATGCAGCTCTCCAAGATTCCCTATCTAGTGCTAGTCGTTTCATTTCAGTATACCCTCTACATCCTACATCCCTAACAATTTGTTTTACATATTCCAAACGTGGCCTGCCTACACAATTTTTCCCTTCTACCTGTCCTTCCAATATTAAAGCGACTATTCCAGGATGCCTTAGTATGTGGCCTATAAGTCTGTCTCTTCTTTTAACTATATTTTTCCAAATGCTTCTTTCTTCATCTATTTGCCGCAATACCTCTTCATTTGTCACTTTATCCACCCATCTGATCTTTACATTCTCCTATAGCACCGCATTTGAAATGCTTCTAATCTTTTCTTTTCAGATACTCCGATTGTACAAGTTTCCTTTCATATAAAGCGACACTCCAAACATATACTTTCAAAAATCTTTTCCAGACATTTAAAGATCTCATGAAATGAAAATAAAATACCTCTATTAGTAGGAGTGTCGTTCGGTTAATAAAACATCTAACAAATGCCACCGTTTAAGCCATGTGGGAAAAATTATCGTAAAATCTCAATAAAGTATCGCGTAAAAAAAATATATATGTATATATTACAATAAAAAGTAAAAAGCGATGGTGCACGTCGCATCAAGTAATCTAAATACATAAATTTATTTTTATCATTTTATTCTCCTAAGACGTACGCTGATCTATATACATACATAACGATGCATTTAAAGCAAAAACAATATAACGAGTTTTCTCAAGAGAATAAGCTAGCAATCCTTACAACCTCCCTCTGACGTCCCACCGTCACAAGTCGATATTCAGTGCGATATATCAGAACGTAATGGTATGTCGGTGATCTTGAACGGCTTGTTTTCTTCAAATCAAACAGCATGTTGACTTTTTAGGTCGACTTATATTTTCTGTTGTGTAAAAACTCCATATTTTTATATTTTTCATATCTGCGTATTCAAATAGTCGAAAAAGATATACATTTTACAGAATACTAAGACTCGTAGAATATTTTTGTGAAAATTCATTAGGTTGCAGTTTCATTAATGAAACAAATTATAATTAAAACAATTTATCGTCACGCAATAATTATTCGATTAACAGATCGAAAGATTTATTAATATTCATTTCATAACGTTATATGTTTACGTATAATGTTAATTTACCGAATTTTTTTGATGACAGAAAAATTTTTTGGAATTTTTTTTTAGTATAGTTTTAAAACGCGATTTGAGCGTGCTTAATTGTCAGTTAAATAATTTATTGTGTACAATTTTTAAAGTATATCCTATCGATTACATTATTATAAAAATGATTTAAATTACATAATATGTGAAAATCAAGCTGTGCAGATCAGTAAAGTGTATTATGTTGATAACACGATTGTGTGTGTAATACAACTGTGTTTATTGTATCACAATTGTCGAAATTTATCTTACAACTACGATAAGTAGTTATAAGTTATTTTGATAAAATAACCGAATCATCTGGCATTAAAAACTTAATTAGACCGATTAAACTGTTAATTTTTTAAAATCGTAAAACTAGGAGAGGTATTTAAGAAAGGTAGAGAACTTAATAAGAAAGGAGAATATACCAAAAAAACATTATAAAAATATTCGTACGTTAAAAAAATGCACGACTAGTAAGAAAAATGTCTTCGTATAAAAAAATATCGGTTTTAAATCTAACTTAACTTTAGCTTAATAACTCTTAACATCGGCTTGCAGTAACGAACGGAAAATAAAACGAAAAAATAACTTTTACAGTGTTTTTCTACAAGTGTTCAACGCATTCACTTTTCGTCCTGCGGCACACATCCGACCGATTTCCTTCCCGTACTTTAACGGGCAGTCTGCAATAATGTAAGAGACACCCGGTTCATCAAGTCGGGTAGATCAATAGTAGGTAGCGGAGGCGCATGTACAAGATCCTTTATGAAACAGATTAAAAAGAAATCACACGGGATCCGATCGGGTGACCTTGGAGTCGATCACAAACAAGCTCTATCATCGTATCCGTGCCGGCCGCTCCAGCGATCAAGGAAAACGCCACTCAATCATTTATTTCAGCGAAATAGTACAGCCCGAAAACTTGCCGTCTGGATATCGCACAGGCAGAATAAATTCAATTTTGGGGCGTCCCTTTCTCATTGTAAGATTTCATGGGATTTTCTGAACCGCGGATACGGAGATTACCTTTGTTAACTTTGACACCGAGATGAAATATTAAGTCGTCGCTAAACACGTTCGAGAAAAGAGTCGTTTTTATCTTGCAACATTCCGATCGCGAAAGGCTTCAAAGCCTATAAAAGCTGTAAACGGTATGGACGCATACGTATGCGTTTCCGTAAAACATTCCACACTATCGGCACCGCTACGGCTAGTTTGAGGCCGGCTTTCCTAATAGAGTTGTCCTAATAGAATTTAGGACTACGCAAGTAAGACTCGCCGACACGTTCAACATTTTCTTCAGATGCGATCGTCCCTTACTATTCCCTTTACACAGACAAACGATCGTTTCAAACCGATTACGCTATAGAGAAATGTTATTACCGCTCGGAGAATTACACAACCCACACTGAACTGCAATTACAGAATTACGTTTAGCAAAGTGCAAAACAGATACGGCTTTCTATTCAGGAGTTACCATCTTTGCTAGCTGCTCTCTCAAGCGGAACGATAGGGAATCGATCTACGGCCCGCGCATAACAAAAACCGTCTGTTTAGCTCTTTAGTTGTAACCGTAAGTCAACACTGTACAACTCATTCGAGAAATGAATTAAACGTTTTGTTTTTTTTTTTTTTATAGAAATGTTTTTTTTGTAGACCGGTATATTAAAAAAAAATAAATTATTTAAATAATTAATAACAACTGACTTCGGTCCAAATAATATATTCAGCGTAATTTTTCCGTATTCTTTAAATTAAAAATTGATTTTTTTACGATAATTTGTTCAGAATTAAATACATAACAAAATTTTTACCAAAAGTTTCGATATATTTCTGTATTTTTTTTTTTCATAAACATATGAAAAATTCCCTTTGTTCCCTATTTCTTATGATTTTCAGAGGGATTTCACAAAAAGAATTTAATATACGGTATTAAGGCCGATTTCATTCAATTTTTTACGCTACAAAGATACGTTTAAAATCGTAAATTTACCTCTATAAATTGCGTTTGGGTGACTGCCGCATTGTTTTGCCTTCGAGGCCAAAATAAGGAGAGAATTTTTGACCGGCCATAACTAAAAAACTGCATTTATGTACCCATATTTATACCAAATTTTGTCATTATTTTAATCGTACTAACATATCTGAAAGTTTAATAGAAGCCTCTCTCTTTCTCTTTCTCTCTCTCTCTCTTCCTCTGTATATGTGTGGATGTGTGTGTGAGATGATCATTTCTTTCATTATTTTCAAGTTCTAACATACCGTACGGATGCGATGCCAAATTCCACAAAACCCGCCGGTGTATAAAGTAAGATATACCACTAATTTCCCTATCCTCCCCGAGGCGGTCAACAGGAAAATCCTTTTTACAGAAAAGAAATCAATACTTTCCTACAATAGTATCATACTTGAGAGAAAAGGAATAGATACCGTTTTTAAGTAAAATAAACAGAACCAAACTTTCACAAATAGATAAATATGAAACCGTTTCAGTTGTATCCTGCTAACTTAACGAGCATGATGATATGAATTATTGAGCTTAACAGAAGTCAACTAAAAGTACGGCCTGAATTACTACTATACATCGGTTGAAATTTCGCTTCAATTTATTTTTTTCTTCACATATCGTGAACAAAACTAAAATACTGTATCAAAGAAAATAAAATATAGAAAATTAATCCTTAAAAACCTTTATAAAAAAAACATAACTTATAAGTAGATGCGCATTTTGATTGTTAAAAAGTTATCAGTATATGTAGAGAGATCGTATTCTAAATTTTTGTGTTAAATCTCCTGTAAATCGGCCGATGATATTTTTTCAACATTCTTAATTCGTTATCTTGATATACTTTTATTTTTTTAACAGTTCTTGATAGTTTTGCTTTGAAATTTTATTTCAGTAACCGTTTATTAACAACCGCTCACGTCTTTATATTAAAAAAAAAAAAAAAAAAAAATTGAAATTAAGTCCAGGTCAGATTATTAATTTTCAAAACTTAAAGTTCAATGAAATGTTTTAATTTGATGTGTTATAAATAATGTCCCTTTCTCTCCGTTCATTAATATTTCGAGCGACGATAATTTCTTTTTCATAAAAGTTTCTCGACTTTTTGAAGTCATTACGAGTTAGATCACATTTAGAATACTCACACCGGTTATCTAATACTAATATAATTAAATGATCCAATGATTCTTTTCGACCGAGCGAATGAGATGGAGTACTTTTTTAGGTGAATTAACAAATCAAAATCGTTTGAATATGAAATAAAAGTTTGGAAAGAAAAAAAAAATATATATATATATATACACACACACACCTCAATGAAAGTCACAGCGACTACCATTCTGACGACCTCCGTAATGTAGTGGTAGTCGTCACTGTCTTACATCCGTAAAAAGTTCCGGTCTTAATGTAACTCGTCAGGTTAGGCGTGGTATTTTTCACGGGCAACAAATTACCATACATTATCAACTTTAGTAAGATGGTGTCACGAAAGGTATCCGGCCATAAAAGCCTCTCCTTCTTAACCCTAAAAAAAAAGGGGAACAAAAAAAATATATATGCATTATTACAAAATAATAAAGTTTAACGTAGACGATTCGTATGTTCTGTGTTCCGAATAACAATTAATTTTCATATATTTACTTAAAACTAACAATTATTTTAACGTTTATATAAAAGTACGACGTAGGTTTGGTATGTGATATTTATTTAATTTATATTTAAGTAGCACAAATACCGGGTTTCATCAGGGTGCTCCTACTCGTAAAAGTTTCAATTGCTGTTCCAGAAAAAAATTAAAAGCCAAACGGATGCAAATTGCAATTTTTATAAAATTTACTGCGCAAAGGAAGGATCGTTTGAAATTTTTTATTTCTCGTAAATATTTTACGTTAAACGGCAGATTATATTTCACTTCACAAATGTCACTTGTACATCCAAAATTAATGAACCGGGTACCACGTCTTGATGTAGCTATTATAAAAAACTATTTAGTCTCTGTAAACGTCAAGTTATTTAATCTTGAACCGAATCGACGGATCGGATGAGCCTATCCTTGGAAGAACATCAAAAAGATGTCTCTGTGTGCGTATGATGTATTAATTCTTGCAGATACAAATTTAACTCCCGATATAAATGATTCTGAGTCGGGCCTCACTGGTTTTGATGTCTTTAGGAAAGACAGATCTCTAAGCTCTAGTTCTAAGAGTAGGGGCGGCGGAGTACTCATCGCCACATTATCTAAATTAAATGCTCGATTTATTGAATCTGTGTTTGTATCGGTTACCAACTCCTCTCCACGAGCGGTAGATCGCGGGTCATTATAGATATGGCTTCTACTTTCGAGTTATCTCAAATTAATAAATCACGTAATGTTACCCTCGATTTGGTATTCTGTTCTTAGTCCTCTTTTTGTCCTTTACCCGCTCTGGTTTTTTACCTTCCTGAAGAACCAACTCGCCCTGCGATTTTCTGTGACCTTTTCCTCTAAACCGCAGCCTAATTTTCAGCTTGTCGTACCTGATTTTCGTCGTTGTGATACCGACAAGATTTTCAGCGCACTGCGTTTTCAATCCTATTACCTTTATTTTTATTTAATTTCCTTATTACACTAATCGTGAGCTCAACAAATTTTTATAATTCTAGGGTAGTTAGGGGTAGAATCATATAGGGTTCAAAAAATATGGTTTTCGTACTCTCTCCAAAATAATAAATATTTTGAAAAGGAACGGTTAAACGTCAAAGAAATTTTATTTTCGTACATTAAAATAGAAAGTAATTAATTTTTTATAAAGGCTTGGGTAGGTAAGGAATTATAAATTATGTATATTGAAAATAAATTTTTAATACCAAAAAATATTATTTTTAACGACGAAGGAGCTTCAGGAACTTAAAAGTACCTGGGAGACGGGCAATTTGAGTTAAAATTTCAATATCGGTTATTTTTTACGGGCTAGTAAGAAATATAGCATTTTTAAACAGAAGAGATTTTATTTTACGGACCAGGATTTCACTTTTGAATTAAAGGTGTCTAGAAGCCCTTGAAGAGCAAAGAATACCTCTTGAGTATTACTTTATTTGTTATTTTGGAGGGTAAAACACATTTTTAAAAATAACTTTCCAAATTCTCGTTAATCGAAGAAAGTAAAGGTGTAAGACCTCTTTATAGGACAAGAGGCTATGAAACTCTTCTTCTCTTGTGTCATTTTTATTTTTTTTTAAATTTTAAAACGTTTTTAAAAAGAAATATTTGTATGTGACGGTACTCTTTTTGCTAATTTACCCGTAAAATACTTTTACCTCTCAACGCTTTTCAGAGTTAACTGAACCTGAAAATTTTGAGCGGCAAAAGATTTTACAATTCTTACGGAAGTCCTTTAAAATTCTTTAAAATTAGTCTAAATTAGAACATAATTTTGAAAGAAACTGCTTGAATGTCAAAATATTTCTAGCTTTTCTTATCGATATAGTATTCCCGTTTTTGAGGGGCTGGAAGACGTGAAACGTTTCTCACAGGATTTTAAATTTTTTTTAGATAGAAACAAAGTTTGAAAAAAAATTTAGTCCTTTAATATACGGCACAACTTCAGTTTTTGTTAATAGTTTAGTCGGCTCGAAGAGGGCTACAGGCTCTTTCAAGAAAGGGCTTTTTTCTCTACTACAAGGATTTTTTTCCGAGGATGGAACGCTTTTTTGAAAAATATAATTTTTAATATTATAATACATCAATTTTTTATTCAAGTAATTCGGAAAGGGGATCTGACTTTAAGACCTTTTCGGTTTCAGTTCTATCCTGTTTCTACGACACAGAAGCGAACACAAAGTTTCGTGGGCCTGTTGTGACAAACTTTATTTTTTATTCGCTTATTATACAACGCGATTTAAACGGGAGAAAAAGACCGATAAAAGCGACTATCGAAGAATAATTAGCAAATAATTTTAACAAATAAATTAAAGGATAGAAATTCGTTAGAGGTTTTCTAAAATTTACTTAAAACGATTTTAATAATAGCATTTATTTTTTAAGGGATTACAAAGGCTTGAAAAAATTACAAGAGTCCTTCAATTGTCATTATTATTATTGTCTGAGCCATTTACCTACCCTTAAAATCACGTTTAACTTATTAATCTTATTACCATGACGGGGTACGAAAGGGATGAAATTAAGGGTATGTTTAATTATTATACAGCCTGTGATATTTAAGAATAAGTAAGTTTTAAAACGGTGTAGGAAGATTTCATATTAATTCGGCGAGCGGTTCTTGGAATCGAACAGGTCAAGCAAACAAACAGTAAATAATGATAGACGTGATATACGACAGTATATATTTATTTTAAACATTACATAACTTTAAATAACATTAAATCTGAATAAATAAATGGAAATTAATTGCTTTTTAGGAAATTGAAGATAATATCAGTGATGTACGTTCAACAAGGTTTGCCTAAAATTTATAAATTAATAATTGTAAAAGACGGTACAACTTCAAAACAAAACAATACAGTGTTGGATAAGTAATATTGTGAAATAAATTATAGTGCCTGTAAGAAATTTACGCGTTTTTAAAACATCAAATATTTAAATTAAAAGAGACTCACAAAGAAACCCGCTTACCTTTTTTTCCTACATTATATTGTGAAATTAGAGTCTGCAAAAAACAATCAATAATTATTTTAAAAAATGTTCGATCGTATAAAGCAATTTTCTTAGAACTCAATTTGCCTTTTAGAATAATAACAGGCCGCTTTATATCAACTTCACAACATCCCGTTTCATAAAAGACTTTCAACATTTTCTGTTTAAAAATATTACTTTTCCTAAAAAATACAGTTTTCTTAAACGATATTAATTTTGCTATGCTAATAATAAAGAAATATTTTCGTACTCGTATATAAAAAAAAACCTTCAAACGGATAATTATATTGTACGATCTATAATTCAGTTGGACGCTTCAAAAGGCCACAGAATTGTAGGAGCAGCAGATGTTTCTTAAGGAAACCGGAAACTGTTTTGTAGTCGCTTTTTAATTTCTAGAGGAAAAGCAATAATTATTGCGGTAGAAGCCATCAACATAAATGTGCCGCTCAATCTTGGATAAACGTAACCCGATTTTCTAAGGGAAAGCGGGTAGTAGGCTGAATAGTTTGCTGCCTGCAGGGGTTTCAAAGTTATTTAGTTTTGTATTTAAGATATTTTTTTTTTTAATAAAAAAATTAAACCTGTTACTAATATTATATATATATATATATATATATATATATATAGTAATTTATTTTATAGTAATTAATAAAGTAAACTTTAAAATAAAATCGTAAGCAAATTTTAGTAGAAGCGGCTGAATAGATGGGGAATAAAGATTACAAAAAAAATATTACTCGATTTGTATCCTCTTTACATGACGATTTATAAAATCGATACCAAGATTAAAATCAGCACTCTCTTAATTAGGCGTCGATTTCAAAAATCCAAAAATTTTAAAAATTAAGGAAAAATATTTTTTAATATTTACTGCAGTTTTTTAACCGGTTACATAATTAAAGGTTACGGTTTATAAATTCACGTTAAGGTTTATTAGGTACCGTATAACTACCTATACAGTAAATTACATCTACGTATACAGCGTAAATTCTCGTTTTCAAGATTGTATGCGTATAATATACATTATACTTTATTAAAAACACAAAAGTAATTTGTATTTCCGTCTTACCATATATTTGTCAGGAATATTTTCTCTTACTGGTTTTGCCGCATCGATGCAAGCATCATCAGCGAATGAAAATTATCGGCATCTCGTTTCGTTAGTCTTACATACAAAAAACAAGTAACATCACATCATAGTGTTACGTGCGATATTTACAAAAAAGCGTGCGATATTATCGTCTTATTCGGTCAACGTTTAGGCTTGAATCGATTAAATCTCTACTAACCTTTGTCTTTTATTACCAAAGCGGTAAACATGTTATCAGACTCGGATATTACTTGCTCGTTTATGAGTTTTTACCGGAGTGATTTTTTGTTTTTATATATTTGTAAAGTTTCCCACGCGATCATATTATAGCCTTTAATACAAGTTTTTATTATCTTCATTCTATTATCGATTAGATTGTACTCACGTCCCGTATTCAAAATATGACGCGCGTAATTTGATTTTTCAATCTGATAGCAGCTATACGTTGTTTGTACCGATTTTAAAAATTTATCGTTTGGCCAACGTGCAACTACGCCACCATTTGCAATCTGTGTACGCTAGAAGCCTGCACTTTTTTTTAATCGATATTTGCGTTAATTTTCATTTCTAAATTATTACCGGTTTTATATACTATTTATTTATCGATCGCTTTTCTGAATAAATGTGTGATTTTATAAGTACCAAGCCCTATATAATTAAACAGCATGTATTCTTTACCATTTTATTACTATCCTGCGAACTTAATTGCGTATATTTATTTATACGTAATCGATTATTCGATTCTATTTTTATTTTTGTGCTAAGTTTGTCTACCGTGTCTGTAGGATAACCGTTAAACATTGCTACTTGCTTTGTATATTTAAGTTCAAACTCAAAATTTGCGCGGCTTATCGGTAATTTCAACGGTCTACTAAGCATAGCTCTATAGGGCAACGATTTTTGGTTTATCGAATAGTCTGATTTATTGTGTATCGTTATATCCGCGTTAGTAGATTTAATTCCTGTAAATATTGAATTCCAAGCCGCGATGTGTTTTGCCGACGGTGAGGTCTAAATAATTAAGTTTCCTATTATTTTCTTCGTCAAACGTAAACTCCATATTTCTATATTTACTACACTGATTAGGCTGTTCGTATTAGGTTCATTACGTATAACAAGATTCACATCGATATATCAAAAATATACAACAATATCATGATTTTTTTTCTCAAGGTATTATTTTACCTTAAAGTCCAAATCTTGCAAAAATATTTCGGATAATATACTAGCTTTTGGGTCCACCGTCATTATTCTACTGTATTTGTCGGTAGATATTATTATTGAACGTAAAATTCTAATCAATTTCTAACAATTTATCAGTTATCGTACTAATGATTTCATCTGTAGGAGTGTTTGTAGACTTATTCTTTACATGAAAGGAAATCATACGCAATTTATCACTTAGTCAATATATTTTTAATATTGAATCTGCATTGCGAGTTCGTATTTGTTTGATAAGCATTTATTATCAGCTTTAATATGACGTGTTATTTGTGTGTAAGACTAGTGAAACGTAACGTCGATAATTTTCATTCGCTGAGGATGCTGATACGTTGATACGACAAAATATGTAAGAGAAAATATTTCTACAACAAATATACAGTAAAACGGTAACAAAAATTATATATTGTTTTTCGTAACAAAAAAAAAAAAATATATATATATATATATGTAATAAACTGCATACTCTGTAGAATAAAATTATGCTTAAAAATTCATTTTCCAATTTGTTTATCGTTTTATTAATTTTTTCCTCTTACTTTAATTTTATCGTCAGAACTTCATTTAGAAATTTAAAAAAATACATATAGTAAAAAGTTAGAAAATATAAGTTTTGTGCGTTTTTATCTATATCAAAATGTTATACCATTAAAAACACTAAACGTAGAGAAAATGAAAAAATAAAGGTACGATTAGAAAAATTAAATTTTAGATATTATATCACGTGATTACCTGCCGTGGAGCAGGGCCCTTGCACATTAACTTTTTACATACTCCTCTACTTTTAACTAAACTGTTGAGCTGTTAATAGCTCCCATTTCCTTTTAAATGCTATATAATTTATTTTTCACCTTTTTCGACCTGCCTTTTACCGATCATTTTAGCACCGTTTTAATCAATCCTTTTCTTCTCGTGATTTTATATATATATATATAAAGAGAGAGTGAGATATGGTCACTGCATACCATATATGCATCACATAGACTGTCCAGAAAAAAGATTTAAAATAATAAGCGATTCTTAACTTTAATATTTAATTTCTTTCAGCATTTTTTTTCTTTAATTACATTATATAATAAAAAAATATAAAATATGTTACGCTTCAGAATGAAAACTAAAACTCGTATTTGAAAAGTATATTTTATCTTAAAATTAATTTTCTGTTATCGTTAGAAAATATGTAAATTATTTCTGACGCTTTAATTACTATTAAGTATAACGTATAATATTATTTCTTCCAATATTCTAAAAATCTGTCATTAATCTCCGATTAAGATAGTTATTTTAACGTAATTTTTAATTAGGCTATAACGTATCGATTATCAACCGCCGATGTCAATAACATACTAATTTTACTTTTTTTATAATTTATTCGATTCAATTGTGCTCTGAAAAAATAAAATTCTGAAATTTTCAGAATTTTTTTACTTTAAAAATACGTTTAGGACTCGTACTGTTCGATTTAAAATAACCTAGATTATAAAACAGATTTATATAGATTATAAAACAAATTGTTAGGGATGTAGGATGTAGAGGGTATACTGAAATGAAACGACTAGCACTAGACAGGGAATCTTGGAGAGCTGCATCAAACCAGTCAAATGACTGAAGACAAAAAAAAAAAAAAAAAAATTATAAAAATGAAAACAGAATTTTAACTTTATAATAATACTTCATTTTAATTAAAAAATTAAAAAATACTCATTTATGTTTAATAAATAAGTTCAATTAGATAATAATAATTACTACCCGCACACCCATTTTCGCCCGCATCGATAAAAGAGGGAAATATTTTAGCTTAAAATGTTTCCGAACTCCAAATGAAAACCACTCTAACCTGTAACTTAAAAATTCGTAAAAATAAAATACGCCGTCCTTTGTGAAACGCACGAGAGAAGTACAAAAAATATTAATTTATCGACAAATTGTCGGGCTAAAGAGAAATATTTATTGTTACGTCAAGCCTATACGCGTTTGGGATTACGCTAGTGATCTCTAACGATCAGATAAAAAGATGTATTTGCACCCGACTGCTGAAGTAGATTAACACGTTTCACGATTTAAAATGCAAGTATGCAAATTATCCTTTTAGTAACGCCACAGTAACGTACTCAGGTATTCCGTTATTCGTAAAATAATTATCGAGCGTTGGTCTATTGCAATTAATTTCACGAATGACAGTAGTTGGCGGTTTAAATAAATCAAAATAATGGATAGTAGATGCCGTTTTTCTGAGATGTATAATAAAAATTGTTGGAAATTTATTTCAGTCGTTTTTTTTTGTCTTCAGTCATTTGACCGGTTTGATGCGGCTCTCCCTATCTAATGCCATCGTTTTATTTCGGTGTACCCAGTTTTTTTTTCTTTATTTGCCCCGCCCCCCACAGCCGGAGACGCACTCTATTCAAAACAAAAAGTCATCTCCGGGGAGTGCCATTGCCTCAAACCACCTTGGGCCCGGCTGTGCCGTTCCCAAGGCTCCACCCAGGCAGCCGGGACACGGTCCGTTCTTGCCGTGCCTCAAATAAGGAGACCTCCGATCGGTATACCCGTTACATCCTACATCCCTAACAATTTTTTTTTGTTCTCCTGATCCCCTGGACCGGCTTAACAATTAAGTATTACTCAGCCCACGGGAAGTCCTCGCGATTCTAAAGAGTCTCCCAGTCTACCGGTAGTACGTCCGGCATGGTAGGTCGGCTTAACGTTCCAAATCTTTTTCATCTTGCCTCTGCCTCTAACCGCTAAGGCCAGAGACAGCTTAAGACGCTCTCAAAATATATTTGAACTTAATTTCTAATCTTTTTTTTTTTTCTTTATTAAATACATAAATTTCATATTTTATTCAAAATAATCACGAATAAAAGAAAAATAATAGTAAAAGTTAATATAAAAAACTACAAAAAAAAATTAATAAATATTAAAAACATAAAATTTGGACTTAATTTTTTTCTTCAACTGGAAATTTAAAAAATATATTATATATTTAATAGTCTAAGGAAATTAAAAAAAAAAAAACAAGTTTCTCTTATTTTCACAATCCAGTCGAATAACAAGTATACCTCGATCTGAAAAACCTAGAATAGTTTTCAAACTATAATTTAGCGTGCACGATACCGCAATAAATATTACCGATCTAAATAATTATGCAGTAAAAAATTATATAATCTTGTTCTTTTTCGTTAATTTTATAATAAAAAAATGAATGTCCTAAAAATTTGAAGCAAGCCTAACAAGAATTTACGGTTCCAGAAAAAACAAAAAAGGGTACAAACTAAAAACAAACGAGGAAGTTTAAAAAGCTAAAAACAATTTGAAACAAGACTCAGAAGTTCAGAATTGTATGGACACAGAAACCGAATGAATCCAAAAAGTCTAAACAAACAAATTTTCGAAAAACTGGAAAATAAAAAACGAAACAAGATGTACAAAATAGATGAAATAAGAACACCAAACCTAATAATAAAAGAGAAGAAAATTCTTTAAAGAAATAATTTACAATGCGAAGGTTCTTGTGGATGAAAAAAAAACAACACCGAAAGAAAACGGAACTAGAAGAAGAAAAATGGATGAAATCTAAGAAAATGGAGGAAATATGGAAAATAAGAAAGGAAACAAAAAAACTCTCGCCACTTTTCCGACTTTCCGTTTAACGAAAACCGACTCCCACACTTCTTCACGTTTACAAACGCAATGATATTCATACTACAACGCACTACGCGCGTTCGATTAACGAGTAGTCCTACACACAAGCATCAACTTTCAATTCACTCCGCCGTGATTCGTATAAAAGCGTATCCAAAATATAAGCGCGTATAAGAAGCATATAAGCACGTTTCGAAAATACACCGCTATACAGTCAACATAACCTCAAATTGAAGTTATATTGCCTGTTATCGATCTTAAATCGAGCGTAAGAACGACTCGACCAATCCTCATCAAATTTTCACATGCAGAACTTCAGACATTACTAAAGGATAGTTTTTTATTCTTTTTTTAAGCCTCCTGGACCATCGTTAGATACTGCTTCAGTGGATGAGTCGAAATATCGCAAAAATGTAGCAATTTTGTAGCGTGTAAAAATTCCACGCCTGATCGGGATTCGAACACGGGACCGTTTAGCGTATTTAAATTGAAACTTAGATATGTTGTATTTAAATTTCAATGAAACAGATTCAGTAGTTTTGGATATTTCTGAGCTACAAAAATTTATACGTGAACGGTATTTTCGTAATTATCATACCTCTAAAAGTAAAGAAAATTCAATTTCAACCCCCCTCAACGATCCCACTGCGCAACCGAAAATAATTCCGTACTTCGAAATGTCGATAAAAATTATATCGACGAGATCTCTAGTAGGCTACTTCGAAATAATAGTAGAAAATATTAATTTGATATAATCAATTGTGTGAGCGATTGAAATTATTTGTACCGTCTGCCGAAATGAAAACAGCAATACATGGAATGACAATTTAAATGTTTTATACAATCATATTCAGATTTTCACGTTATTAATATTATTATTAAAATAATATTCGAATAAGACGACAAAACGTCTCTTGGCACGAGAATGGCAATGCCCCGTCGTACTCTTGAAATCATACGTTACCTAAACTTGAATAAAGCCCAAAAGTAAATCGACCTGCGAGTTTTATTAAATTAAAAAGTTAAGTTGAAAATTATAGATGAACAGATTAGACCCAGGTGCAAGAATATTACATAATTAAAATTTTATTACGAGCCCGCATTATAAAAAATAATTTATAATCTAAAATAATTAAAACAAAATGGACAAAGTTTATCTCGGTTAATGTATTATTTCATAAGAGTTGTGGAAAAGTTATACTGTTACTTTTACTTTTCTAAAACTATCGAAAGATGAATAATTTAAGTTAAGATTAAGTTTTCCTTCTCTTTTAAGTAAATAACGCAATGAATGAATTCTGAGATGAAATAATGTTACATACGAACCGATTAAATACGAATGACTTCTTACATAGACCCGAATCGGAAACGTCGTGTAGCCTTTATCATCTTACATTACTATAAGTTCAATCGATATGTACGGCTTGGTATGAGGTATAAGATTAGCTGAAGAACAGCAAGATTCCACTGGACTGTCAAGCGCACCGAAATACGATATATATTCAGCCTTATAAATTATACCTTCACACTCTTATCGCAGGAACTGTCTGCTGTATTAATAAGCGTCATTACTCGCAGAGAAAATAATTCTGACGACACATTTCGTTTGAATTCCTTTTTTTCTTATACTGGAAATTCATTTCCAATATCAGAGCTATATATATTTTTCAAAATTATATAAAAAAAAATTTAATAAATTACTTTATAAAATATTTTGATTCCTTTAGAAACAAACATAACTGAAACGCATTCATCAGTAATTAATTACTGAATTAATTTTAATAAGGAACAATTATTTTATATATATATATATATATATATATATAGAGAGAGATAGAGAGAGAGAGAGAGAGAGGAGAGAGAGAGAGAGAGAAAGATAGAGAATATATATATATATATATATATATAGGGGGAATTAGGTTGAGGAAGAAGGTAGAAATCCTTTCTTTCTTTCTATCTTTGTTTCTACAAAGGGTAGTCTTTTAAAACTGGAGGTGCAAACTGAGGTTGTAAAGAGTGTCTTTTAAAACGCCCCCAAAAAACACTCGAGGATCTTTAAAAGACACTGTTTATCCTACAAAACCAAGAACACTGCAGCAGCTGAGCGAGCAAATCGAAAATGTAGTTTACATCTTTACCTGCATCTTAAGTGTTACATGTTTGGATAATTTAGTTTGTCGTTGTGTACAAGACCGTTACAATAAATGTATTGATGTTAACGGTGGTCATTTTGAACATTTATAAGTTTAAGTTAAAAATTTGTTTTCTTTAGTAAAATATACCTGTTGACTCTCTCTCTCCTCTCTCTCTCTCTCTCTCTCTCTCTCTCTATATATATATATATATATATCTTTAACCATGTTCCATGGTTAAAGTCTCAATAAAAAAAGTCTATCTCGATATTTTTCAAAAATAAAAATTTATGACCTTACTCTAGCAAACTTTTTATTAAAGGTAAAGGATGAAGGGTCATACTACACGACCAATCTTTTCTCAATAGCCGTCTGGTCACTAAAATAAATACTTAAGTTTGGATACTTACTCGCAAGCCACGGAATTACAAGAATGAGCAATAATTTTTGTCAAGGAGAAATGAGAGACGTTGATCGTAGGTTGTTCTGTATCTGGAGGGAAAACAAATATTTTGATTCGGTTGACGAATCGCTTAAGAAGTACGTTGATACTACCATCTTAGCAATCCCGAAGAATTGAGATTAGGATACATGGAATCGATTAAATTCCACCGTTTGGAACCAGCTCAGAGTTACTGTTTTAGGTGTGGGTTTCTTAACTTTAACCTTTTTGTGGTCTCTTATTACCTATCTCTTCTCTTATTTTTAGCCGTTTCTTTCCCGCGGTAAACTATGAGTTTTGGTTAAATCCTAACTTCATCCATTTTAAAGATTTGAGGAATTCTAAACACGTATTCTCAAATCTTTTGACAGCAGAAGCTCTGCCTCAAACCGATCTGGTGACCGATCAAAAACTCCAACCTGGGTCTGATGTAATTTCAGGTAAAACTAACCTACAAATTCTTCCTAATAATCTCAGCACTTTTAAAAGTATTTTTTTAAGTAAAGAATTTGAGATATTCCATTAAATTCAAAATATTAACTATAATGCCAAAATAATAATGTTCCCTTTTTTCAATCATCCAAAGTCAGAAATCAGGCCAAAACTAGGTTATACGAGGTGTGTGAGAAAAATAATGTTATTGGTAACACTGCGAGCGATCTGGCAACGCTGTGTTTACCGGTCTATGTTAGACCGGTTTGTTCATCTTTTCCATATGCTCAGTACGAGTTTCAACTCCGTTCAGCCAACACATTATTTTTGACAGCGCCATCAGTGAAGTTGTGTTTATGTTGTGCGTTACGAAAATGGGGCGTCGGAATTTAAAGCGACGTTGTGCGATCAAGTTTTGTGTTAAACTTCGGGAATCCGCGAGTGAGACCTTTGAAAAGTTGAAACAGGCCTATGGGAAACATCGCTTATCAAGAGCAAAAGTTTCCCGCCGGCACAAATCATTTTTGGAAGGCCGAGAACATGTTGAGCATCAACCTCGCTCAGGGAGACCTTCGACTTCAAAATCTGACGAAAACGTTGAGCGTGTGAGGGTTCTTGTGAGATCAGACCGTCGTTTAACAATAAGGATGACGAGTAAACAGTTCAATTTAAACAATTTCACCGTACATCAAATTTTGACAGACAATTTGGACATGCGAAAGGTTTGTGCGAAATCGGTGCCGAAAAACCTACAACCGAACATAAGGACAATCGAAAATACGTGTGCGTTGATCTTCTTCAGAGGATTGACAACGACCAAGAATTCTTCAATCGTTTGATCACAGGTATTGAATCCTGTATATTTGAGTACGATCCTGAAACAAAGCGGCAAAGCGAAGAGTGGCACACTCCGTCATCTCCTCGACCGAAAAATTGTCGAATGAACAAATCAAAGATCAAAACCGTGCCGATTTGCATTAACAATTTGTTCTTCCAGGACAAACTTTCAACCAAGCGTTTTACAAAGGCGTCTTTGAAAGGCTCAGGAAAAGAGTGATTCGCGTGAGACCAGACATTGCAGACAAGTGGATGCTTGATCATGACAATGCCCCCTTTCACACGCCCATTTCCATTATGGAATTTTTTACCTCAAACGCATTCCTAAGTTTCTTCGACCCCTCTATTCACCTGATTTGAGTCCTTGTGACATTTTCCTTTTCCCGAAATTGAAACGCGTCTTAAAAGGACGTCTTTTGGAACTCTGGAGAACATTCAAAAGACTGTGACCGACCAGTTAGAAGTCCTACCGGTTGAAGCCATCCAACGCTGCTTCCAGGAGTGGGAACAACGACTCCGCCGGTGTGTAGCTGATCAAGGGAACTACTTTAAAGGAGATATTGTTGTTTGAAAAAAATAAAAACCTTTGGTAAGTAAAAATTCAGTCTCAATACTTTTCTCACACACGTCGTATATATATAACTTATTTATCTGGGCCAAATTTAAACGTTTTGAGTTAATGGGTTTTTGAGATATGAGGTTTAAACTATTCGAAATAATGTTACATATCCTACGATGTTTAATTCCGAGTCTCTTGAAATTTTGGAATTTTAAATAAATTAATAAGTATTTTCACGGTATTAAATATCACTTTTTCTACGACCTTTATAAAAGAGTAAAAAATTTAAAATAGAGAAAACTACCCCTCCCCTTTTTTAATCTTTTGCAAAACTTAATGCCAGTACTGCCCCTTATAAGAAACTTTTGAGCTATTTTCAAAGATTTTATATCCATCCAGAGGTATTAATCAAAATACATACCGACTTGCGTAGGTTCCGAAAATTTTTATAATTTTTTCTACATTTTTGGGATTCAATGAGTCGTGAAATGTCGACATTCGCAAAACACCCGACGCTGAAATTTTGGGACGATCCAAAAATACTTTTTTAAACAGCAGCAATAGAACTATGGCCGAGAAAGTAAAAAATCTAGAATTACTGAAATGAAGTTTCACTCTCACTAATATCATCCATTCCTGTATTATTCGTTAATAAAATACATTACTCGTTATTATATTTAGAGAATAATTTTTCCAGCAATATGAATAAAATATTGTAATATTGACATTTACGTTAAAGAATCGGTTTTAGTACTTACGTTGTGTATTAATAGGCCATACAGAAATATAAAATGGAATAAGCGGTTACGTTTAGAGTCGAACGTATTTTAGAAGTTATAAACAAGTCGACAGCAAATTAATTGATATTTTACGATAATTAAACAGATAAACAAATAAATAATGCAAAAAATATCTACGCAACACTAAAAAATAAAAATCGTTACGTAACAAAATCAATTTCTCAAACAAGGTTACCTCCGATATATTTAATACATTATTAAAAAATTAAAGTCCACCGTACCAGCAAATTAACTGTGACTCCAGATCTTTCGGTATATTTCAAAACCATCATCATTTAATAACGTAAAATATTTATAAGCATTCATATAAATTTTATTGATATTTTTATTTTAATTTAACGAAAAATGCGTAACAAGAGAGCCCCCCTCTAACCTACATCCATCGTAAAACATGCACGCAATATTACGTAACTATTTTATGTATGTTTCCAACCGTTCCGATCATTCATTATGTTGACGTCACGAGTACCATATAAAAAACAATTAACTAACTTAAACTGTTTGTTATTAGTTTATAGGGGTGGATCCAGACCTTGATTTAAGGGCGAAGTACGGGCAGTTTATTTTTTATGCCGTCTAACATACATTAATCAGGTAAAATGCATACGAAGGTCGTACGGTGAAACAATACTATTAGTACAACGTGCGGTTATTCTCGCTTATTAAAATATTTTGTCGACAAACATATTTTTCTTTCGGTGTTATCGTAATGAAAAAACCTTCGTAACTTTATAAAAGAAATATACATTTTATTTTAGAAATAATGAAGTTAACTGCGACGAAAAGAGAAACTTTTTCCATCGTTCAAGGCATATCGACCTAAGAGAGATTTCTTTTTTGAATACAGAGTATACAAAAAAAAATATCGAGGGAGGGGTTTAAAAGCTACATAATATCGCTCACTTTCGACTTACAATAATGAATCGTAAATAAAACTAAAAAGTAACTCTTACAGTTTTTTCCTACAAGTGTTCAAAGCAAGCACCGTTCGTTACAATCCAATCCACAGGAATGCTCGCTTAATCGGTACATCTGGAGCGATGGAAGCGACTACCGTTTCAATTCTGCGCCTCAAATCGAGTAGGTAGCGGAAGCGCTATACACGATCCTTTATAAAATACCAAAAGAAAAATTGACATGGGATCAGATCCGGTGACCTTAGAAGCTACCGCAAACAAGCTGTCATCGAGTCCGTGCCGATCGATCCAGAGACGAGGCTAAACGTCATTCAACCGATCCTCTACGTATTCATAACATTAGACGTCATTACAGAAATAAAAAGTTCCACTCTGTAATCACCGGCATCGCTAGCGTGCAGGCCATCCTAACAGATTTTTTTAGGACTGCGCATGAAAGACTCGGTGACACCCTTGATTCCCCGTACTCTTTCCTTTACACAGACGTCCGGTCGTTTCAAACCCGCTACGCCATCGACGAATGTTACTGCTGTTGACCGCTCGGAAGATGACGATTAGACTTTCTACGGAACGCGCGTCGAACTGTAAACGCAGATTCACAATTAGCAAACTGGAAAACAAAGAAGGCTTTCTGTTTAGGTGTCGCAATCTTTGCTAGCGGCACCGTCGAGCGGAGAAGTAGGGAATCGATCTACGGTCTTACGTACAACCAAAACTGTTCTCTACGATTCTAGCGTTAAATCGACACCGGATCATCTCATCCAAGACGTATTATGAAAAATTAAAACTTTGATATTCTGTTTTGTCACCCGATTTATTAAAGAACAAAATATCATAACGATCAAGGGAAAAATATTAAATTTATTTTAAAGGTATTATAAGATTCTAATACGTTAAGTAGAAATTTTTTATTTTGAAAACTTTCTATCAAAACAAGTAATAGTAATAGTGCCGCTGCCTGTTACCGTATCATAAATTTTGCTTATCGTGAATCAGGACCTCCTGTATTCAGACTAATGTGAAGCGTACCTTTATTATTATAATACTTGTACGTAATAGTTAATACTAGTATTATTACTGTTATTTCTACTTTAATATGCGACCCCGCATTGTATTCTTACGTTACATTCATTAAACGACTGTGAATAATAGTTAATACAGTAACTATCGTATTTCTAAAAGCGTTACGTTTATAAATTTACGTTGAAAGTAGTGAACGCATTCGGGGAGGTATTAAATAACAATGATAATAGTAATTACAAAATAATGGCTTTCGTAGGCTATTTAATATCATAATGTTTTGACTTTTATAAAGAACAGCGGTAATTATCTATAATAACTGGGCTACTCTTATTTATAAATAAAATTTACGAAGCGGATAAGGGAGGTAAATTTATAAAATTTCTTTTAATAAGCAAAAACGTTCAAGTAAAAAGAAATTTTAAATAATTAATAAGCTCGCTTAAAATTTGTTACCCGATCCGAATTACCCGCTGTTCTTACCGTGAAAATTGTTTATCGTATGACGACATATTAATGAGCTTCTTTATGTTTAATGACACGTAATATGATAAAAATTTAATTTTAAACCGACTATACCCCGTAATACAATCGATTTTTTTCTAAATTGTATCTTCATATTTATTGAAAAAGGACGTAAATATTTTTTATTACGAAAAAAAGAAAGTAGAAAAATAAATGTGGAAAATATATATATTTTAACAAAGTCGGTATTACTTAACACGCATACAAAAAATATGAATGAATACCTTACTATATATATATAAGTTTTCCTCTACTGATAATAAACCGGTACTCTTTTTTTTTACGCATAAGGTTTTTATATAAATTAATTTTCATCCGTTAATTTACGCGTGAAATATACACAATAGTTTTATTTACAGATTTTTCGAAAAGCCATACTAAATTGTCTATAGAGATTAGTGAAATATAATACTTCAGATCGGTTTTCCTAAGAAAATAAATATAATAAACGCTTTCAAACAAACGGGAAACGTAAAGATCGAAAACAGGTAGAATTTTTCTTTATTATTAGTGATTTACTACAATTTATGTTTAATCTAGTTTTAAAAAGGGCGGTATATACTGTACGTTCAGGAAATTTCCGATGGAGTCCCGCTAGGAAAGATTTAAGATTTTTGGATAAACCTATGAAGAAGATATAATACAAGAAGGTTAAAGCGCGATTAAAGGAATCCTTTGCTGTTTTGAAGGAAGAAGTCCTTTGTTTGACACAAGATATTTTTTGTAAAAGTAAATAATTCTAAATATTCGGGTATTCTTTTGACAGTTAAGAATTATATGGAAACAGAGATCGCTGTCAAAAATAAATAATAGTGGAAGTAGGATCTGCGGGTACAGAAAAAAGTTCTACTATCGCAGTCTACATCAGGCAATCTAACATTAAATGTACAAGAAGTACACTTCAGCATCGTACATACCATTGCATTCCTCTACCTCATTAACGATGCGGAGCAGCCACCAACTTTCTCCAGCGAACTGGGAGAGAGTTACATCGACGTCACTTTGGTGACGGGTGACTTGCTTCGGAGGATAGGTAGTTGGACTGTCTGGCCCGAGGCCAGTGTGAGCGATCATAGGCTTATAACCTATGATATTCCTTACGGAGGCGGTCTAAGGGCACCAAATCCAGGTCGCTACAACCTAAGGGGCCTGGATCAGCGCAGGCTGAGGCGGGTATGCGATGCTGCATTGCAGGGATTGCAGTGGAGCATGGACTCTAGGGAGGAGGTGGAATTGATGGCGGAGCTAATCGACCGGGCCATCAAGACTGGCTGCGACGAGGTCCTACGGCGGCCTAGGCCAATGGACGGACCCGTCACAAGCAGCCAGTCCGCTGATCTAAGCGTGCCTGGAGCCGTCATGACCTCATTTTCCGGGGGGTCGTCTGTGGAAGGCAGACGGAGGCCCGGCAAGAAATGGTGGTCCTCTGTCCTGAGCGTGCTGCGCGCAAGAGTGAGGTCCGCGCGGATAAGGTACCAGCGCTGCCCCCTAACGGGGATTATCGTTAATCACGTGCGCGCTGAGCGTCTTCAGATCTACCGGCGTGCCCGTAACACATATGTTCACGCCATCAAGGAAGCCAAACTCAAGTTTTGGAAAGACTCCATGCGCGAATTGCAACGCGATCCCTGGCAGCTCGCAAAGACTTGTTACAAGCCAAAGCCATTGCACGTGTTGTCCAGTGTTCGATGCGGGTTAGGTGGTCGTGACCACACTTTAACATCTGTGGCGACCTACCGGGCGTTCCTGGATACTCTGTTTCCAGATGCTCCGGAGAGTGAAGCGGAAATCAGCGTTAGGGCGGGTGAAACACCATTCCCTGGCGTTCGGACCGTGGTACCCGAAGATATAGACCGAGTGGTTTCTCGAATGGCATTAAAGAAGGCACCGGGGATTGACCAACTTGACCCGGATATTTTCCATCATTTATTGCCTGTCATAAGGGAGCCTCTCGGCAGGTTGTTTACGGGATGCCTAAGCTGGGGCTGCTTTCCGGGTTGCTGGAAGGTGGCTTTGGTAAGGGTACTCCTGAAACCTGGAAAGGATCCTGGTGAGGTCAGCAGTTATCGACCCATCAGCCTCTTGCCGGTCTTCGGCAAGTTGCTTGAAAGGCTGGTTGTGGAACGGCTCGAGGAAAGCATCGATATGAGCCGTATTCTAAATCGAGGCCAGTATGGCTTCATGAAAGGGGTTGGCACCGAGGATTGCATCTTAAATGCTCTTACCGAGGTGGAAAGCGCCGACTGCAAATACGTTTTGGCTATTTTTATTGATATAGAGGCAGCATTTCCTTCCTTGTGTTGGAGTTCTGTCCTCTATGCTTTGGAACGCCGCAATGTTCCCGAAGCCACACAGGCCGTGGTAAGAGACTATTTGTCTAACCGAACGGCTCTGTTTAAAGATGCGCACCTAGTTGTGGAAAAATCCGTCACCAGGGGAAGCCCGCAGGGTTCCGTTCTCGGCCCCCTGCTGTGGAACCTGGTGTTTGACGGATTTCTGGGATTGACTTTCCCAGAAGGAGTCACGGCCCAGGCTTTCGCCGATGACTGTCTCCTTTTAGTTCGTGGAGATTCAAGACCACAGCTAGAAAGCAGAGCGCAGGCGGCCTTGTCAACCGCCGAAGGCTGGATGGACATGCAAAATTTAAAAATTTCTGTGCCCAAAACGAAGTTTATGCTTCTAAAGGGCGCAGACAAATTATCATGCAGTCGAAACCCCCACATTAAATATAAAGGCTGTGTAATCAGCCGAGTAAGGGTTCATAAGTACCTAGGTGTTTTGTTTGATGACAAGTTGCTGTTTAGTAACCATATTAAGCAAGTTGCGGCGGACGCTGTCTCTGTGATGCACAAGCTTAGAAGGATTGCTCGGAAAGACTACGGGCTGTCGGGCCGCCAAATGTACTTGGTGTACCGAGGCGTCTTTGAAAGTATGATCGCATACGCGGCACCGGTTTGGGCGCATAGGTTGGATAGGAATAGAGCACTACTTCAAAATTTAAGGAGTGCCCAGAGAAGAGCCATGATAGTATGCACTGGTGTATTTAAAACAACCTCCTACGAGGCTACTACTGTATTGGGAAAGGCTCTCCCAATCGATTTAGTGGTGAAAATTCGGCCAGCCATGTGGAAGTTGCGAAGAGGTCGGGAGGCCGAGGCATTTGGGATGCGGTTTCGAGCCGGGCCAGAACCGGAGCGGAACGGTGATCACAATGCACCGGAGCAAAATTTCGTCCAGTTGCCCATCTCCCGTCTGCGGAAAAGTCTACAAAGTCTCGCGATGGAGGCATGGCAGCTTGAATGGCACACCACGACTAAGGGTAGATCCTTGTATAATTTTATACAGGATTTGGGGGGATGGTATGCCTCGAGTTCCTTTTTAAGGGCGTCGGGTGCCCAGGTGCTCACCAACCATGTGAATCTAAACCAATATCTGTTTCGGTTTCGCCTGGTGGCTGATGAGTTGTGTGTCTGCGGGGAGGTCCAGTCTAATGTACATATGATGTACGACTGCCCGGCCCTTGGGGGGGGCCAGAGACCGAGCCACCCTGGAACTTAGGGGTCAGGGGGAAACCTGGCCGCTCACAAGCGGCGAGGCAGTGTGGCGAGAGCCGCACTGTCGGACCGTGTAGGAGTTCCTCGATGAGGTTGCTATGTTCAACCGTCATCAGTAAATGTAAGGGATTAAGTGTAAAATGCGATTGGACTCCTACAGCTCTGCTGCTGGAAACCAACCTTGGAAATAGGGCTGGCCATCAGCCAAATCAGCTCCAAGCGCTGTTAAATGGTGGACAGGCACTAGCTGGCATACAGCGACCGAGGCGTGGCAGCCAAAATTGCTGTCTTTTTAATTGTATCGACGTTTAGTAATAAGTTGTACAAGGGGTGCGCCTCCACGATCTAGTTTTATGTTTGACAAGTGAGCGATTGGGACACTTCAGCGGGTGCTGTATGGCGCCCCGCTTGACTCGCTCACGCACGTTAGGTAGCTCACTAGGAGCTTTTAGGATTTGGGTCGCTAAACCGTTTTGAGGCTCAGTAGCCGTTCTTGGCACGGAACATTTGGTCTATGCTCTAGGGCGACCGAATGGGGTGGTGGTGGGAGAAATGCCAGTTAACCAAATACCATTGCATTATACCTCTTTATGATCTTTTTTTTGTTGCGATTGAACCAAGTGGAGACCGGTCCCGCTTTTTAAGTTTAATTCGGTCCCCACCCTGCAAGAGGTCACCAAACAAACACAAGCAAACATGCAGCCAGGGGGACGAACAGGGATCAGACCAGGAGCAATGGCCTCCACCATGGCAGCTATGGCTTTCCACACAGCCTCCGACTCGAACATTTTGGTAATCACTCAGCCCCAGACTCCCCGAACTCCTCGACTACTGGGCGCCGTACATCACACCAGCGCCCGCACCAGAACATCACGTGTTCCGGGGAGTCGACGACTGCACAATACCTACATAGGAGGGAAGATCTTTTCCCAATGCTATGCAGGTAAGCGCCAAAGCACCCGTAGCTCAGAAACCGGGTGAGTTCGTACGACAGGTTTCCGGACTTCCTCCCTATCCAGGTCTTTATGTCTGGGACGAGGGATCTCGTCCGTCCACCTGTCTGCGACGCCTGCCACCTCTCTTGCCGCTGCCCGATAAGTCGATCGCGAGCGACACTTGGCAAAGCACCCCGACCTCTGTTTGATCTGGACGACCTCCACTGACCGGTGAATTTTGATAATATTTAAGAACAGGGCGATAAGGCTTTGTTTGTTAGCTCAGGAAACTGAGAGTCCGATTCGGTTAAGAACTCCACTCGTTAACACGGCTATCGCTAGTTAGAAGTATTGTAAGAAGTTGCCGTTTAGAGCGGATAAATTACTCTTTACGGCTGGAAGTTATTAGACATCGATGTGAATTTTATTCGAGTTCAGTTAAAAAGAGATTCCCAGAAAGATCTGAATATCGGCTGCTGGGCAATATCAAGAAGGATGTGAAAGAGGAGAGGAAATCTTGCGCCGAAGGAGATCGCATGAGAAACAAGAAGGTAGCGAAGAGAAGTGATGCGATCATCAGAAATAAGTAAATTCACAACCGCTTATTTTTACAATTAGTAAACGTACGGTAATGAACATTAACAGTAGTGGAAAATTATACAATAACATAATTTTATGAATACTTGCTATTTTAATTAAAATAGCTAATAAAGTGATTTTTTTTTCTTCAGGAGAAAAAATCGCGATTCTATTAAACCTTTTATATTTTTTACTTCTGTCAAAACATTAACTCTAAAGCCGGGTATAGAATCACATTGTGATAAAGGATTTTTTATGCGACAAAATGGTTGGTATTAATCTTTTCCAAATTTAATTTCAATATTTTTAATTACTTATCCTAATCTTTAACAATGATTTATTCTTTATTAACTGTTAATGAGTTATCTGGTATTAAAATTTATTCTATATATTTTCTTAATATTTTCTCTGTACTTTCTAACAAATTACAGGTATTTTTTTTTAATTTTTATTATCGGTTTTTACTAATATAAAAAAGAGGAGTTCATCGAGTCGCTTGTCTATTTTCAAGTAAATAAATACGGTGAGCTTTTAAATTTAAAAAATGGCGACAATGTTAATTTCTAATAGATTTTAATAAAAAGAGGAGGCTCTCAATTCAATCTATTCAAAACGTCGACTTCCATGTAATATTTTGTTTTGTAAATGAAATTTCTCTGGTGGTTCCTTTGTAAGATTGTACTACATAAATTGCATAAAGCAGATTTTTTAAATGAAAATTTACACCATCTACTTTAAGCGGTTTTAAGATACGTCTCAAAACCTGACGATATTGTAATATTCAAATAATTTTGACGTGAAATTTCTACGATCTGTTTTATTCTCGATCTTTACGACGGACCTCCCGACTCCAGAGGATTTCCCAGTCGCATCCTTTGCGGATGATACGGCAATCCTCGCTGAAGATGCCGACCTTAACGTAACTTCCACTAAACTGCAAACTGTATGAGATCTGATTACTAAATGATTATCCAAATGGAAAATGAAGGTTACTCCGGCTAAGTCTGCGCACGTTACTATGTTATATTTGCGATGAGGAGTAGTAACTACCCGCCAGTTCAACTTAATGGCGACTTCATCCTGCATGCTAACAGCGTGCGATACGTAGAACTGCATCTGAATCGCCGTCTGACGTGGAGGATTCACGTCGGAGAAGAACGAAAACAGCGTAAGATTAAGTTCAAGAAGATGTACTTGCTAGACAGGGGTCGCAATTATCATTATCCAACAAGAAGTTCCACACAACGACCCTCAGATCGATTTGGACCTACCTACAAGATCCAACTGTGAAAGTAATTTTCTTTGTTTCGTTTTTTACTTCCTTGTACGAAGTAAAGGAAGTATTGTGATCGCAAAAAATGTCGGTTTTCAGATTTTAATGGAAATATCCATTTTGACCATCCCTGAATCCATTTTTACTAGTTTCGGTGTGAAGTCTGTACGCTCGTACGTAATTTATCTCACATAAAAACGTTAAACCGTAGGATGTTGAAAGTTTGGATTTAGAACTGTTGTAACATCTAGTTGTGCATCTCCCTTTTTGAGTGCAATCGACTGAACTAAAAGTGTCCAAAAAAGCCCAAAATCCAAAAAAATTATATTTTGGACTTTTTCTTAACTACCGTAATAAGTTGTCATTGAGAGCTTTCAACGATATACCATAAGAGTTATAGCCAAATAAAATGTTAATTAATGAAATATTTGGAACTTACAAGGGGAAGGCACATCGGTTCGAATTCCACTTCATATTTTTAAACTTTTTTTCAATTTACATAAATAATTTATTAATAATTGTTAACCTGTGACTGTAAAAATATCTTTTCAATAAATAATAATTCAATAATAACAATAAAAGAAAAGAAAATGAAAAAATCAAAAGTTATTTGTGAAATAAAATTTTATGTTCTTTTAAAAATGTGTATATGTAATTTAATAGGCTTACAAGGAAGTCATGTGGTGTCCACATCAGATTTTTATATATTCATCAGATGTATATATATGCAAATACGATTCACTCCGAGATCTCAATGAAACCTCTCTTTATACGTCATTTATTTTTTGTAATCAGATTTACTTACGTTTCCGGTTAACTGGAAACGATTGTAAGTAAAAATAACTATACTGACAAAAAAAATTTAACGTGAAACTTAAAGAAAATCAGCTGGAAAAATTAAGGTAAAGATATAATATGCATTTCTACACTCACAATCCTTACAATATCCTCCGCAGCATTCTCTTCTTAATTTTTCCATTAGTTTTCCGACACATAAACACGCAAGCTTCTTTATTTTATGTTCCTCGCTAACAAAATTTTTATATTAGAAATGTTTTTTTGCAGATTTATCCGTATTTTAAATCAAAATAAAATACAATAAAACTTTTATTTAGAACCTTCCGAACGGAGAGCGCATTGCATCCTCGAAACACTAGGTCTCCAAAAAGGCACATTCCTGTTAGGCTGGTTGACTCCAGCGCCGAAAGGATTTCAGGGGACGGACTGATCTGGAATCGCGCCAGGAGAACGAAGCTCACACGCGGCTAGTTTCCCACGGTCAGCCCCGGTCAACAAATTCTCCCCGGTCTAAAGGATCAGAACGCAGCTAATAAATCCGTCCATAAACAAAACTAATTTATAGCCGACAACAATAATTACCCAATTACCCGTCCGATAGTGTTCAAAAAAGCCCAAAATTCAAAAAGAAATTGTATTTTGAACTTTTTTTCTTAAATGCAGTAATAAGCCTTCATTGACATCTTTTCAACGATATATCATAAAGTGGTACTTATTTTCATCGGTTCCAGAGTTATAGCCAAATAAACTTTTAATTAATGAAATATTTCAATCTTATGGGAAGGCAGATCTGTTCGAATCAGACTTCATCTCGATTTTTTTTTAATCTAAATATGTTGATTTATTAATAATTTTTAACCTCACATTGTATAAAAAAATATTTACGATGAATAATAATTCAAAAATATCAAAATAAAAAAAAAGTGAAAATATAGGAAGTTATTAATTAAATAAAATTTAATGTACTTTTCATTTTAAAAAAAATGTGTAAATTTAATTTGATAGGTGAACAAGGAGGTCATATGTTGTCCACTTTTTTTTCAAGCAATAGTAAACGCAGTGTAAAATAACTTAAATTTAAAGCAAGGTTAGGAAAAATGAATTCTCCTGTTTTCAAAAATCGGCCCGATTATTTTTCTGCACGCAAAAAACCATAAAAATAGTTTATTTTTTTTTTAACGTGTTAGAAAATGATGATAGTTATTTCTAACTTATACAAATGAAATTATTTGTTCATCGATAAATTGTTCTCGATAAACAAACTGAATTATTATTATAACAACAAATCAATAAGTTTATAAAACATTCATGTTTTTTGCAGTTTTGAGGAAATCAGAAAAAACGCAAGGGTAAAGGATTATGATAAAAGAAAATCAATATATATATTATAACAAAAGAGTGTAAAAATAACAGAACTGCAAGGTATATTTAAATAATAATAATAATAATATAAATAACAAAAGAGATGTAGTATCAAGCAATAATATTAATTAAATATCGTGATTTCTAAGAGAGAATAAAATAAACACAAAAGGGCAACTAAAGTCCCAGTTTTTCGATTTATTAATGCAAAATGTAATCCTGAAACTCATTTTAATGCCTCGCAGACTGTAATTGAATTACGTAATTACTCTTTTATCATTACTTATTCCGTCATATAAATTAATATAAAACCCTTTGTTCATGGTGTAATAATAAATGCGATATGCGTCTCAAAAGTTTTAATGATGAAAAGAGTAGTCGCAATATATTGTGAAACATTCAATGGCTAATTATAAAATTGAAAAATAAAAATAATTCCATTTTTTTTTTTTTAATAATTCTCTTTTATAACATGTAGAATATATTTTTACTAACGTCAAAGTGATTTCAGATATAAATAAAGATAAAACTTTTTATCTGATAAAGAAATCTTCATTCGACAAACTTCATTAAATTTCCTTCAGGCGTTGAGGGGCTACATAATAAAAATTCACGTTTAATTTCTTATCTCTATATTCTGAAAGAAATTGAAATTATACGAAAACATCTAATCAGAAATAATTTCATATAAATAAATAATTTACGGCCCAAAGACGTTCAAAGAATGAGAAATGTGTTTTTTTGTTCGTCTTCTATAGATGGAACGTATCGACTTATATTTTTTGAAAAATATTATATTATTATCAAAACGTTACAATTTTACGAAACATTAGGATTTTTTTAAAGTCATCGGTTAGAAAATTTTATTAATTTTAGTTAAATTTACAAGATCGATTTCAATAATACTGATGAGAAACCTATTAAACGACAAAGCTTATCAGAGAAAGATTACGAATAGCGATCGAAGTAAAATTTTACGTTTTAATAAAATGAATCTAAAACAATACTAATAAATACTTTAAAAAACTGCAGAAAAAATGTCTACGATTTCTGAAATTTAAACTTTTTAAAAATAATTTAAAAACATTATTTTGCCGATTTTTAATGCGAATTATTTTTAAACGGTTTTATTTAAATATTTTTTGAGAAACGTTAGTATTTGATCGTAATAAAACACAGAAGTTAGGAAATGCGAAAGGAAAAGAAAAGTGGCTTTTTAAATCTACGTTATAGGAAGGTATTTCAAATTAAGTGTGTGTTGATAAATGAGGAAAAGAAGAAATCTTAAGACGAATAGAGGAGGAAAGAAATTTACGTAGAATTTTTTAGAAAACAAACTACGTCAGCGGGCCACGTAAAAAAACACCCTGTTTTGTTGATTCGCTGATCCAAGGACGAAGAGAAGAACGTTAAATCAGTAAAGCAAGAAAACGATTACCTGATTAATGGAGAAAGGCGAGTAACCGAAAAATTCACATGTAATCCGAGAGCCGTTCGGAAAGTTCTTCGTAAAGATAACACAAGATTTTTTTATCTTTCGACGTAGTCATCTTGGAACTCGCTACATTTAGACCGACGTTTTTCGATCTTTTAATTACTCTCAGTTTAATGCGATATGTTTAACTCAACAAAATAAGCGGTTTTCCAAGCTTTGACCTCATCATTTAAGGTGAATCATCGTCCAGCGATCCATTTCTTCGGGTTTGTGAAGAAGAAGTAATCGCCTGGACTCAAATCCGGGGAATAAGGTGCATATGGAAGCACTTCAAAGCATAGGTCATGGAGTTTTTCAACAACCCGAACGTGTGTGCAGGCGCATTATTGTGGTGAAAGAGTACTTTCGTTTTACCCCGTGAATGCGGGCGCGAATAGGATCCTCTTCATCGATCCTGTAATAAAGGATAATACTTTCCGGTGATGGTCCTACTTTTTTCCATGTAGTCTAGAGACACCGTTAGATTTTTTAAAAAAACCATCGCCATGACTTACTTCCAGACGGAAGTAAGTTTTCGCTTTCTTTGAAGAACTTTCACCTGCTGTTTGATCTCTGCCAGGTAACGGTGACTCCATATTTTATTTACAATTATAAAACGTCAAAGAAACTCAGCGGAATTGCGTTTAAATAATGAAGTGTTCAGTCGAATGCGGTTTTTGGTCGATTGATAATAAATACGGTACCCGTCGAGCGGTGTTTTTTTATACCCAAAATACGGTGTAAAATGTAGCAGACTCGTTTTATCGACATGTTTGCGGTGTCAGCAAGCTCGCGTACATTTCGGTGAAACATTTAATATGGGGCAATGTGAATTTTGTGACCATTTCGACGGTCATACTGAATTTTGGGTATCCCGAATTCACCATCTTGAATGGATGTACGATCACGTTTAAATTCGGCAGCCCACTTTTTTGCCGTCGGAAACAAAGGGAAAGAATCATTTAAAAAGAAATCTAACGCTTATTGTTTGTCCGTCGGTGTTAAGCGTTTTAAAACAATGTACTTTATAACAGCTCGAATTTCAATTTCATCTATTCTTCAGAAAATGCCAAAATTTATTTCGTTTTAGTCGATCGCCACAAACAAGCAACGTAATTTGCAAGAAACATAAAGTCAAGGATCGTATCTCGATATAAATCAGAAAACGTATAGAGATGACATAAAAACATGTTACGGAGGGACAGTAAGGAATTCTTGAATAAAGCAATAAATTTTATATTTTTTATCCAATACTTACACGATTTTTTGCGTGAAAAAACAATTATTATATGTTTATTATTATATTCGAGAATGTAATTATTGAAAAAATTACATTATCAAAATAACATCTAGAAATTTGTATATATATATATATATACACACACACCCACACACACCCACACACACACACACACACACGCACACACACTCAACTTTTTTTTAGCCTCCGAGACCACCGTTAGGTATTGTTTCAGAGGATGAGATGAAATGGCAATTTTGTAGCGCTTGAAAATGCTATGTCTGACCGGGATTCGAGCCGGGCAAATAATTTAACTTTTCTTTAAAAGATCTTCCGCTTAATTAATCAAAAAAAAAAATTACAATAATACCGTCAAAGAAACTTCTACAAAATACAAACTTGTTCACTGATGCGTTTGGTGGGAAATAAGAATTGAATATACGTAAAGAAAATTTATGAAGATCGAATTAAGTATTTCCTCATTTTACTAAGTCGGTTAAAATTAATATTAAGCGACTACATAAAATATTCAAAGTTTATCGAGTTTAAATTACCAACACGTAAACCGTTTTTCATTTAAGTAATCGGAACAAGATTTTTTTAGTTTTTTACTAATCGTTTAAAAATTTTTAAATATTCACTTTTCTGAGTCGTTTCACATCTATTCATTTTCTTACCCGACATTACCACCAAGAGAAAGCAAATAGTGTTGTTTGGGTGGACTTTGTTGTTTGTACCCCTGAAAATGTACAGCTTCGGCTCGATTATTATGAAACCGATATATATATTTCATTCAAATGTTTTTGAAAAATTTAAATGTACAAACGATTTTGAAGAAAACAAACCGATGAACGGTAAATAGTTTAAAAATGTTTTAAATAGCTATAAAAATTAATAAACCGGGTGATTCAGGAAGAAAGGGATATAATTTGGGAAGGTATTTGAAACCTTGAAATAAGAATAAATGTTCGTACAGATTTCTCATCGGTCAGGCGAATATTGTCAACTTGACGGAGCAGCTATACGTTTCACGAATGAAATAAATAATTCTTAGATGAAATGTTTACTGCTAAGCGGATTGGACGTAGAGAGCCGGTAAATTGGCCGTCTAGATCACCCGACCTTATTCCATTAGATTACTATTTAAGGGGATGGAGAAATGCGAGGTATACAACAAGTAAAAAGTAGACACGCTTGATGAAACACGTGCCGCAGCTCCCGTTCTCAGTGCTGCTGCTCTCATCAAGGAACGCGAAGATATCATTAGGTTAACGACAGAAAACGTAACGAAAGTGTTGAAAGTGACGTAACGAAAGAGATCTCTATGGTGGAATTTTCGAACTTTTATTCTAAATTGTGCATTTTTTGTAAAAGTAGATTCAAACAATTTTAATTTGTCAAAGGTCTAAATTTGTTGTACTAAAGACAGCTGTTGTAATTTTTACAAATTCGCAACAACCCTGTGTAATTTACCTTTTTTTTACAATCTTTTGTAGAAATTTAGAGCGTAATTATTATTTTTTTATTAAAGTAGTTTTAAATATAGGTATAACGAAGACGCTTTGTCCAAGCTAGTAATATCATATTCAAATAACGTAACACATTAAATTACTTTTTATTATTATTCTTTATTTGTTACTAATAATTTCAATATACACAGCATTTTACATTAAATACGTAGTGTAATTTAAAATAATCTAGGAAAATTTTATGAAAAAGATCAAACTGGAGAAGTTAATGGAAAAAAATCTGTGTTTTTTTTTTTGTTTATTTTGTCTTTCTTATTGTTATTATTGAAATATTATTTAATGTAAAAATTATTTTACAATCAGAATTTACAATTATTACTAAATCAATACAATATATTTAAAAAAGAAAAAAAAAAAAAGAAATGAAGTCTGATTCGAACCGATGTGTAAGATCCTAATATTTCATTAATTAACATTTTATTTGACTATAACTCTGGAACCGATTAAAATAAGTACCACTTATGATACATCGTTGAAAAGCTCTCGGTGAGAGCTTATTACTGCAGTTAAGGAAAGTCCAAAATACAATTTTGTTTGGATTTTGAGTTTTTCGGACACTTTTTGTTCAGTCGTTTGCAATCAAAAGGGGAGGTGCAAAACTAGATGCTACAACAGTCCTAAATCCAAAATTTCAACATCCTACGGCTAATCGTTTTGAGTTATGCGAGATACATACGTACGTACAGATGTCACGCCGAAACTAGTCAAAATGGATTCAGGGATGGTCAAAATGAATATTTCCGTCGAAATCTGGAAACCGAAATTTTTCACGATCACAATACTTCATTTACTTCGTACAAGAAAGTAAAAATACCACACGTTATAAATTTAAAAAAATACTAGCATATTTTAAATAAACTCAAGACTATATTTTTTATAATAAATGAATATGCATTGTGTATACAGAATAATTGTACGGGGTAGCATTGATTATCGGTAAAAAATTGTTATTGCGATGGCTTTCATCTTTAAGTGTTGGAAAAAATATTTTTTTTTACGGTAATTTTTCTCTCAACGGCTAGTGTTATGGGATATAGTACGCTTGTTTTAGAAAATATCTTTTTTTTTTAATTTGATTTTTACGTCTAAATTATCACCTTCTTTTCTGTATGATAATCACAAATTTGAAAACGCCATTTTGAACAAATTTTTAACTTTTAAAATATTAGTTTACTTAGTACTTATGAAACCCCTGTCTACATTTCCGTAACAGAAAAATCTTAAAATTAGAAATAAATGATTCTTTTCTTCCTTTTTTCCACATAATTAATAATAAAACCCATCGTAAAAAGAGTGAAAGTTTTCGCTCTTTGGTTAAATATATAATTTTTTTTTTTTAAATTTATTTGTCGTAAATTAATTTTCGAGTTTTTTATTCATTTTTAACGACGTACTTATTATGTTACCTTCTGACAAAAAGAATGAGATAACTGGAATGTAAGCGAATAATGGCAGACCCTTACCGGGAAATGAACGCATCACTGGATACATATGAAAGTTAAAACGGTGTGACAGGTGTTATGAATTTAATAGGGATGGCATGTCTTATTTAGAGATCTTATAAATTAACAAATATGTACAAAAGCTGCAATACACACACACACACACACACACACACATAATACACAATTTAGCTGTAATTTAACTTAAGTTGATGCAAAATAATGTACTTTGACGTAAATAATGGGATTTTTATATTTAATAAAAAAATAAACTAACGCGTATTGAATGTGTCGAAAAGTAATAAAAAAGCAATATTGGTATTCCATCGTACATTGTTCGTCACACAAAAAGATTATCTTTAAAAATATACAGAGAAATAGGATTTGGCACATCGCCCTTTTGAGACACTTCAGGTCAACGACCCGCTGTTTACAGTCTACGTTTAACGGGCAGCTACTAGGAGTAAAATGAAACCCTCATACTTAGATTTCCAGCAGATCTTTCTCTATTTTCTAGTTATATAGCCAAAATTTTAACCGTCTGATATATATACACACGTACAACAAAATAAGAACTATTAATTATAAATGTATTTCAAAATAATTTCCTATTGTCGCCATATTTCCGAGTAAAGAAGAATTTTAAGAGTTTATTATTTAATATCGATGAAATATAATAGCAGTCACTCAGCTCCAGAGAATACTTTATTTCGATTATTTTCAACATTATTACCGACTATAATATAAAATTTAATGCGCTTAGAAGGATCGTTTAAAAATAGCGTAGTAAATGAAGAAGATAGAATTTATAAAGATAATATAATTTTGCTTTAATTCACAATATCAGTACATTACATACAGAACAACACTCTTTAATTTTAATCGTCTTATAACTACTATAAGAAATGTAACGTTTCAAAATAATATTTCGACATTACTAAATAAAATACGATGAAAATCTATCAAAGAGAAAGAATAGAATAAGAAATAATTAAATATTTTTTTACGAACCGTCCCCAGTTTAAACATACTTCATCAAAATTATTGTAAACACAATTTTAAATTATATTAGATGTGCGCGCGCGTGAAATTACTCACATACAGAGAAAGTACGGTGTGGCGGGGGGTGTGTGTGAGTAGTGTTTTAATGATAGTGAAACACGGACAGTAAAAAAGCGGTATAGAAAAAGACTTTTAAAATACGGTGTTAAAATCCGTATTTATAATTAGCCGGGTTAATGGAAAAAGAAGATTTATAGAAATCAAAAAAGTAAGATGTTCAAAGAAGAAGATCCTAATATGAATAGAAGAGAAAAATTTGTGCCAGACTCTCATGAAGAGATAAAATTCATTTCGTTAATTTGATAAGGCCGAGTAGGAAATAAAAACGTCGAATGTAACGAGCATTGTAATACGTAAGACAAGTAAGGAGGATGTAGACTGTAGTAAACATTTTTAAGTTAAAATATTAACACGGAAGAGAAAGGGAATAACAGCTAGCATCAAGTCAAATGACTGATGAGTTCCTCCAAAAAATAAAAATACATAATTATATAATATGACATTATGTTAAATAGTAACATCAAATCGCTTGAATACAGGAACCAATAAATACGGTAAATCATACGAGTTAAGTAAATTTAGATAACGGTAAATAACTAAGATAGAAAAATTTGCGGCGATTATAAATACCGTCGATTACAAAATGTGATATTTACAAAAAAAAATTCGTAATTTCCAAAATTATTTGTACCTAAAGTAGAAAAAATATTTTAGCATTAAACGTCTTTTTTTCTATAGTATTTTAAACATTTATGTTTGAATAAGGTACTCAGAAAAAGGCAATTTTGTTTATGTATACTATCGGGCAGTGCTCAATATACGCGCGCGCGCGCCTGTGTGTGTATGTGTGCGCGAGATACGATAGGAATAGCGTTTTAAACCCTAGGGATGTTTTGGCGCCCAGTATATACACAAATACAGAAACATTTCGAAAATCTTCTCGCCGTGCAACATAAAATATTTAAACACACACACACATTTACATACTCCTATATAATATTGCCATTAAATAGATAGTACTGTTACGATGTGTAGCTTTGTACTTCAGTTACATACATTATACATACGCGTACATATATGCACAATTATCAGAAAACAAGATCGCGTCAGTATCCTTAAAAGAGTATCTTTCTGCTTTGTTTAAAAATGTCGCGATAAAAATATCGACCGAAATCAAAAAACAACCTGTCTAAATCAAAGTTACTCCCAAACGAGATGAAATTCCCGAGATGAATTTGAAAAAAGACACGGTAGACTGGGCAAGAAACAACGCTACATGACGAACGAGCATAACTAGAAATATCTTGATTAAGATACAGAAAATCCTTAACTTGTTTGGTTTGGGCATGTCTGCGGATGGTTTTGAATGTGTCGGTTTCCTAAAAGGTGTTGTAGTGGGTCCCAAGCCGTAGAAGAAATAGAGAACATCCAAGATATAAATAGCTAGTTGAGGTTGAAAAGGCAACAGCTAGAAACATGGAGGCGATTTACTCGTACGACAGAGAAACGGCGCCAACTGTGAGGCATCTCCGCGCAACAACGTTTACTTCTCTCACCCTTGGGAGTCTGCGAGTAGAAATCCTGAAAGTGTTGACATTAAGTTTGTTTGAGGTAGATTTCACCGGCGCTGAGTAGGAGATAAGAAAGATTTCCATCTTAAAGTTAAGAAAAACTTCAAATTTACTCGATACGACAACGGTTGCATGTGCAAAAAGTTTCACGTGTTTAGCATACACAAGCCCCATCTTCTTACAATTCCAACAAAAATTTGGTTATCCCTTGTCGTAAGGGTTGATCATATAAAAATTGTTTCAGACAAAAGTTTTAGCTAGTGTTTAGAAGACTAACGATCGAAGTGATCGTTAGTGAGCGAAGTAGTCGTTAGGTTTGAAGTAAACCTATTCGATATTTTGTCTATTAAGGGAGGTATGATTTTTTTGTCCTCGAAACCCAATTTTTTCCACCCCCTGGCCCAACGGTTGGTGATATCAAAAAACTTTACCTAGATAAGCTTTAGGGCCCTTATCCAAAGAAGAGTAGGAACTTAAAACGAATTCGATATTTTACTTAATAAGAAAGTTATAGCGACATTTTTTTTTCAAAAAAACCCTCCCCCCATTTCCATCCCCATGGTCCGATTTTGCCCATTAACGAACTCGACCGAGATTTCGGGTAGTTATATTTTATGTATCAATTTGATAGTGATTGGCGTAAAATTACGACAGTTTTATCCTGTCCACTAGAAAGTGAAATATATATATATATATACACTAGCGGACCCGACAGACGTTGTCCTGACGTGGCATTCTTCTGTAATAAATGCACAACACATAAATATAAGTAACTTATTTAAGTTAAAATTAGCAGGAATGTGGACGAAATTTCATTAATATGACTATCAGTTTGTGATTGTTGTATTATTGTAATGGGTTTATTGACTAATTAATATTTATTTTCACTAAATATTGAGATGTCTGATGAAAATGAATTAAAAACCCGAAACGTCGTAAAATTAATAATCAGTGTAATTAATAAATTTTCATCCACATTAAACACACGTAACCATGCGATAGCTTAATTAATTAATTAACAAAAAAAGTAAAGCGCTGTAAAAAAAAGCAACCTATTTAAAATTTTAGAAGAATTTTTTATCATATTTTTTTTTTTAACATCTATTTTACCATATTTTTGATAATTGTAAATTAAACAATTTTAGAAAATTTTTTTATAAAATTATACAACTACAAAAATTATATCTTCAATTTTTTAAATATACATTAAAGTATAATTATTATAAATAAATTATATTTTAAGTTTATAAATGTTATAATTTATTTTACAAACTTACATTTTTATTTTCAAAGCGCCTTTCAATACTTCGTAAGTTGGATAGAATCAAATGAGAACTGACAATTTAAATTTGTAGGTTAAGTTGGTTGTTATTGAATGCACGTGTATACATCATTAAACCTCGTGAAAAATCATGTAAAATACTCATTTCAATACTGCACCTTGCAAATTTACACAATTTATATTTCTTAATTACACTTTAAGACGTTATATCAATAAATAATAATATAATACTCTCAATAAGCGCGCAATTCTAACAGACTCGGCAATGCTTCGCTATTGCTAGATTTGAGTATACATACAGATTAAATGAACACAATTGATAGTTTCATAAAACCTTAAAAACTGAACATTAGGAACTTCATAAACTTTAAAGTTTCACTTTATAAAAGTCAGAATGTAAATAAATCCAATTATCTAAGTAACTAATATGCGAAAAAGCAACAAAATAAAAAAATTTCCTAGAATCCGATCGCAGCACCAACTAGCAGGTTTGACTGATATGCCAAAAATTTAAAAAAATTCTAAAACGCGATCGCAGCGCTGCCTACCGGATCCAATTGTGAACCTTAACCGTCCCAAGATCAACAACAACACATAAATTAATTAATTAATTAAAAAGACATTTTCTAGCGGATCAAATTGTGAATATAAGCCATACTCGAATCAACTTAATCACATACACAAAATTTCATCAAAATCAATCCACCCGTTTAGGAGGAGTTCAGTCACATACACACGGACAGAAGAAATATATATAAATTTATATATAAACTTTTGAACTGACGGTAGTTTTGGGGTCTGGGGGATGTGAAACGTGAAGATATGTCGACATTTTCCGGAAGTCTTCTGGCGGCCCAGCGTAGTGCTCTTGGCTGCCCGAGCTCTCTGTCCACTAATTTGCATGCCTAATCGTGGAGTCAACTGTCTGGGACATTCTACATCACTCCTCGACAATGGGATAAAATCCGTGGGGGATTCTACACCACACAGCTTCTCAACGATTCTTCGTGAGAAGCGCAGACATCCCGCTCTTGAAAACATTCGCCTCGGGTAGGGCTCAAGACTTATGGCTAAATCAACCTCAAAGGGTATCAGTCTGTCATCAGGGAGACTCACCTGCTGCAGTAATGACCAGTCCCTGAAGATGTCCAAACGGTTTTCGGAGACCAAGGTGAGATCTAAACACGATCCACGGTCTCTTCTCGTAGGTGTGCTCTCATCGTTGTTTAAGAAGACAAGTCCCAGTGCATTAGCCATCTCTGCGAGTATAACACCTCTGTGATTCCTTCTTTGCCTTGCCAATTCCGGCGATTTAGCATTAAAATCGCCAGCAACAACCAACACCTTGTTCCCCTGTGTTATTATCGAGTCCTGTAACGCTTCGATATATTCCTCGAATTCCACTAATGTAGTGTTAGACGAGTGGTAGCAAGAGTAAACCACCGTGCCACGAACTTCGGCCCAAACATAACCCGAACCATTACCACCAGCCGTTAACAGCACAACAGGCCTTGGAAAGTACATGGCCGCTGTTCTGTCACTGCTCGCCATCCAATGTGTTCCTGCAGTAGCAGCCTATTAGGCTCAGGTAGTAGTAACATCAAGTCATAGTTGTGCTCCAAAGCTATGTTCCAACAGAGGTCGGAGGCCACTCTACTCCTGTTTGTATTAAATTGGATGCACCTCGTTTCTTAGGCCTGCAATGCTTTTTCCCATGGTCCTCAGACTCGCATAAAACACGCACTGGAGGACTAGCGCATTGCTGCCTCTATGTTCCTGCTTACCACAATTGAAGCAGCATTGCGTCCGATTAGGACCTGTACATTTTTCCGAAGTGTGCCCACGTCCCCAATAACGAAGACACCTTATTTCTGCCTCTCTAATATAACTTCTGCATAGAACCATCCAATCCTTAACCTACCGTCATCATTCGGGCTGCTCGTATACTTGTGATGACAGTTGCGTTCAAGGTGTCATCATACGCCGGTCTAATGAATGTTACTTTATATCTTCTTTATCTCCGATTTTCTTAACAATGGCCTCATTTATTTCATCCTCAGTAGTATCTAACAGCATATCCTTAATATGGATAACCGTTCTCCTGGAATCCCGCGTTCGCAGATACACTTGTAGATCACATACCTTATCCCTAAGGGCCACCCTGAACCTTTCTGCCTGGGATACATCTTTGACTCTTATCTTCGGTTCTTTCTGAGGTCCCCGCCTCATAGATAAGACATCCTCTACTTCATCCTGGTCCACCGACTGCTTATCCGTCATCGTAAGTCGGCAAACGTCTTACCAGTCGATTTGACAACTGCTTTGCTGTCGACGACTGGAGTTGTGGACCTCGTCTGCTGCGAGATAGAGCTGATGAAGACCTCACCGGAGCAGGCGAATAAATCTCTACCTGTTTATTATGTGTCTCGTTAAATACACCAATATCTTGTTAATAATTGTTGTTCCGACTTTATCTCTCGGTAGAAACACCTCCGATCGTTGAGCCTCATTAAGTAACTTCTTGAGTGAAAATAATATAGTACCTATCACCATCCTCTCATCCTCGGAACTATACAATATAGTGAATATGTTCCCAAAGGAAGTCTCCTCGCCGACTAGAACTGAGGCACCTTCCGTAATGTCTCCCACCTTTGCCTTCTATTTTCTAAGCAAGATTTTCGCAGAACGGCCTAACAATCTTTTTGAGATCTGACCATCCCCAGTCTAATAAAGATCGTAAAAATATATATCTCCATCACTCTCCAAATTTTCGTCTGCTTTTGGTACCTTGAAAAGTTCGTTTGATCACCTCCGACTCAGCAGGCCGACAAGTTCTTCATCTTGTTGATGAGAGTTCAAAATATCTCCAATCCCTCTCTCTCTCTCTCTCTCTCTCTCTCTCTCTCTCATTCTCTCTCTCTTTGGTCGACTCTGTTTGAGTTACCTGAGTGATTATCATGAGGGGTGGGGGACAACTCACACTATGACTTATAATGTGCCCCAGAGCAAGGTCCAGTTCCCTCATAAATCAGGTTATGCTTGTTTTTGGCAATACTTAACGATCTTAGTCAATTCATATTATCTTCCTCTTCGGACGAAGACACACGACTTCTCTTGAGTCCTTTGGTTTTCAGTTTCTGCAAGTTACCAACTTCTTTGGTTACCAGTTTCAATATATATACTCTACTGTGTATATATAAAATATATATTTATCACTTATCAATCAACTCATCGTATCTGAATTTATTCTTTTAAGTTGTAATTATAACGTAACTCAAAATTTATTATTTAAAAAGATAACCAAATGAGAAATTTAGATAGTAAAATATCATTTACAATAATTAAAAAATTTTGATATCCAGAAAAACCTCTAATTGAGTGAGCTTTCTTTCTTTGTAACTCCTACTTTTGTTTAGTTTTTTGCTGGATTTTTTCTTCAATTTTCTGCGATCTTTTTGTTTTTATTCCTTCAGTTTGCTAAGAATTTTTCCTCTATATTTCTTTGTTTTTTTTAAATTTATATTCTTTCTAATTTGTGTTTTAAAACGATCTCAGTTAGTATTGGTTGAGCTCCAAAATTATAACGTTACTTCTTTCGGATGTCATATCGAAAAGCGGATCGTTTGAGATAGAAGCATTTGGTAAATTTAATTTTTCTATGTTTAACTGTGGAAAAGTTTTTAAGGGTTGCCATAATGTATTAACACTCTGTATATAATTATATCAGTAATTACACGCAGTATAATATGACATATATTAAGCGCATGATTTACAATATTACGATGTTTGAAAAGTATTTTCTCATAATGCCCAGGATCTACCAGAAACCTCACTAAAAAAACATTTAAATTTCCAAGAATCAGGTCTTTCGTATATACCATGATGAATAAACAAGAGAAATTTTCGGTTTGTATAAATAAATTTTGAGCTATTTAGAGTTCAATACTGATATTTTTAGACATGTTTTTCAATATCCTTTAAGAAAACTACATCGAATTTCAGCATTTTATCGAATCAATAAGGATAAATATGATTTTGATGATTTTAGTGATTAATCGATTTAATGGCGTTACATTCTTTACTCAGAACTTTTCCAATAGAATGATATTCGAAATAAACAAAATTTCCATCTCTTAATAATAATTTCTTACTGTTTATAAAACGGAAGAATCAACAATAAATAATAAATAACTTCGACCCCGATTCTACCCTCAAAGAATTTACTTTTTCTCCCCTTCGAAGACGTGCCTAATGCCAAAAATGAATTAACGCTATAAAATTTCAATTTATCAAGATCAGAGTGAGCGAGCAGTATTTTGCATTTAATACCTACCTAATTAATCGATTTTTCGAACGATATTCCAAAAGTCTCCAGATATTTAGAGCAGCTTTGTCGATTTGGGACTTAATAAAATTTTGAAAATGTTATAGTATGTGTTAAAACCCTATTTGATCTTTCAGGAAAAAAGGTTCTGCTGACTTAAATTAAATAAAATATCGTAAATACCGTATAATTATTCTGTTCGAGTCGCACTATACCAGGAAATACTATGTATCTTTCACAAAAATATTTTATAATTTTTTTCCTTCAAATAGACAAGGAAATTCTTTCAGGAGACCTATCTCCTAATCTATTTAGGGGAAAGCTTTTCCGGTTCATCGAATCGTTATTTAATCGTCGAACTGCTATTCGTCTAAATCGTGATTTAGCACTCATCGAATCGTTATTTCTCCGTTAACACACTAACAAATAATTACATCAAATATTTATTATAATCAAATGTACGTAACGACCGAGTCGTATGATAGATTCTAGTGCTAGATGATTCTAGATGATGATTCTAGTGCTTTTTTCTCGATTCGGTTTCGGTCCTATAAGCGCTGCATTCCGTGTTCGTACAGCGAATGCATTTAACAACAATCACGGATAGTGAGGTCAGGATGAACTGTTAATTAAAATCTAATAAAAGAACGGTGACCGGGAGACACTGTAGAGGAGCTGTTAGCATTAAGATATAACTAGAACGGTCGAGTCTACATCCAACCGTCTGCATCCAATACTTGCAGGTATCTGTATTATTCACGTATTATGAAAAAAACAATCTTTAACCTATCCGATAACAAAGAAAGTTTTGAGAGTTGAAATTTTCGTAGAGAAAATAGCATAAACAATTTCACAATGAAGTCTCTTTTCGCGGGGAACATGTATTTACTTTAAAAGAATATTCGATAAAATCGATTTCTTAAAAAGCGAAAAAGTTTTTTTTAGAAACTTTAATATTTTCATTTCGGTAAACGGCATGTCTTATAATAAAATTAATAGCAATAATATTTAGAATAAATAAAAAAGGAGACAATAAATCACTGATAATATAATAAGATATTCTAAACAAAACAAAAATATCGACAGATAAAATTTTAAGCTGTAAAAAAAAATAGGATTAAATAAAAATAATAGTAGCAGAATGTGAGATGGCAAGATGATTTACAATGTGACGAAATTTTTTAACGAGGGAAGTCAGTCGGGAGTCGGGTGGAAATATCGAAAATCTCTGTTTACTCAAACACGATAGGAAAAGAAGAGAGAAGTGGATAAAAAAAATCACATAACATTTCAAATATTTCCATGTACAACTTTATTATGAAGATTTTTTCCTCGTCTTAAAAAAAACTTTTTTAATTCTTTCAATTTCTTCTTTTTATTATTATTGCTATTATTATTATTAGTCAATTCTTTAACCTTTTGTATCAAAATATTTATTCCGCAACTATTCAATAGTTAATTAAAATTTAGATGCGATAGACCAACTAAAATATAAACAATAGTTACGCATTTGTTTAATACTCTGTTTAATGAACGGTTAATCTAATAAAAATACAGAGAATAACATGAAAATTTTAACTTACTTATAAATTGAATATATTATGAGATAACGTTTGTATGGAAGGAAGTTTTTACCATATTATATATATATATATACTAGCCGACCCGTCTAACCAGAATCTGGGCCATCGGGATCAGGTCAGCCCAGGCAAATCCCGGAGCTAACTCAGGGACTCCTCGAGGCCTACCGGGGCCAAGGGACCTACCCCGTAGCCATAGAGTTCGCTTCGCTCGCTATTCCCAAATTTCCAGGGGTACCGGCGCCCTGGACACCCGAGAGATCGGTTCGGTCGCCGTTCCCATCTACCCAGTGGGGTCCAGCCCCTGGACTCCCGCACTGTAAGTTATCCTCATGGTTGTGAGAGTAATACTGATAAATAATAATTATAATATTTATAGAAACTTGAAAAAGAAACTAAATTGCAAAACACAGAACAGTAATAACTACGGTAAAGAAAGTACAAACACCTTTGACGAAGAAAAATTCATAACTTATTTCTTTGCCGGGATAATACGAACGTATCCTGAAAATTTCAAAGTAATCGGTAGGTTTCGCGCGATGCAATGATAAACAAACAGACAAATTTTATACATATATATATATATTTTTTTTGTCTTCAGTCATTTGACTGGTTTGATGCAGCTCTCCAAGATTCCCTATCTAGTGCTAGTCGTTTCATTTCAGTATACCTTCTACATCCTACATCCCTAACAATTTGTTTTACATATTCCAAACGTGGCCTGCCTACACAATTTTTCCCTTCTACCTGTCCTTCCAATATTAAAGCGACTATTCCAGGATGCCTTAGTATGTAGCCTATAAGTCTGGCTCTTCTTTTAACTATATTTTTCCAAATGCTTCTGATTTTTAACATTCTCCTATAGCACCGCATTTCAAAAGCTTCTAATTTTTTCTTCTCAGATACTCCGATTGTCCAAGTTTCACTTCCATATAAAGCGACGCTCCAAACATACACTTTCAAAAATCTTTTCCTGACATTTAAATTAATTTTTGATGTAAACAAATTATATTTCTTACTGAAGGCTCGTTTAGCTTGTGCTATTCGGCATTTTATATCGGTCCTGCTTCGTCCATCTTCAGTAATTCTACTTCCCAAATAACAAAATTCTTCTACCTCCATAATCTTTTCTCCTCCTATTTTCACATTCAGCGGTCCATCTTTGTTATTTCTACTACATTTCATTACTTTTGTTTTCTTCTTGTTTATTTTCATGCGATAGTTCTTGCGTAGGACTTCATCTATGCCGTTCATTGTTTCTTCTAAATCCTTTTTACTCTCGGCTAGAATTACTATATCATCGGCAAATCGTAGCCTCTTTATCTTTTCACCTTGTACTGTTACTCCGAATCTAAATTGTTCTTTAACATCATTAACTGCTAGATCCATGTAAATATTAAAAAGTAACGGAGATAGGGAACATCCTTGTCGGACTCCCTTTCTTATTACGGCTTCTTTCTTATGTTCTTCAATTGTTACTGTTGCTGTTTGGTTCCTGTACATGTTAGCAATTCTTCTATCTATCTCTGTATTTGAACCCTAATTTTTTTTAAATGCTGAACATTTTATTCCAGTCTACGTTATCGAATGCCTTTTCTAGGTCTATAAACGCCAAGTATGTTTGTTTGTTTTTCTTTAATCTTCCTTCTACTATTAATCTGAGGCCTAAAATTGCTTCCCTTGTCCTTATACTTTTCCTGAAACCAAATTGGTCTTCTCCTAACACTTCCTCCACTCTCCTCTCAATTCTTCTGTATAGAATTATATACATAATTTATATATATATATATATAAAAAAATTGATGTTGTAATTTTGTGTGTGTTTTCATGTCCTCCACTTTACGTTCAATTCGATTAAATATTAATTGTTAATTCTAGTATTGTAAATTAATATCAAATTAAGTAATAATTTTCTCACAGTAATCGACCTAATAATTCTGACACAAAATTACATCAATTTTCTGCCATAACTCCACTATTTTATAACCGATTTAAAAAAATAAAATGTCATTTTGTTCAAAATAAAAGGCTTAACAGTTTAGAAACATCAATTTTAATAAAACTAATATTTACGGAGATATAACGGATCGAAAAATAAAAATGGCCACCATTTTGCAATTTGCGAAGGTATTTTATTTGTATATTGCTAAGTAACTATTTTTTGATAATTTTAAAACTTTGTTGTTACCAAGACGCATATCAAATTAATCTGATTCGTCTATCCGAACTTGAGATATAAAGTTTAATATAAAAATAACAAAATGGCGGACCGAGGGTGTGTGTGTGTGTGTGTGTGTGTGTGTGTGTGTGTGTGTGTATGTGTGTGTGTGTGTGTGTGTGTGTGTGTAAAACTTTCATTCTTTCCGAGAGCAACAAAAGTAACCCTTAAGCTATCTTATTTTCGCAGACGCTGTTTTTAATTCGTCTCTATTTACTAATCAGAGCGTCAGTAGACATATGCATATATGAGTGGTTCAGGTTATAAATCAATTTTTATTGCTATTTCCCTCGTGGAAATAATTTTCATTCGTTTAATTCAATTTTAAGCTAACATTAATTTTAAAAAAAAGATAATTTTTGTATACCGACTCAAATAATTTATTGTTCTCGCATAATTTTACGTTGTGACGATCATATTGACTTTTTTGTGAAAAAATATTTATTTTCAGACTTGTATTAATTCTTTTTAAATTTAATCTAAATGCTTACACGGGTAAAGTCGAAAATTTTGACGCCAAATTTCTTAACAAAAATAAATGAATCGTTTAATATTAAAATGAGTTCTATCGTTAAATACTGTTTATTTATTATACGAGTATTAAATATTTTTGCTTACGCTTAAAACAATGGCAATACGAAACGTTCAAAATATTCACGTTTAATTAACAATAACAAAACAGTAATAAACAATTAACAATAAAGTATAACAGCAAGTGATAATTTTGTCGGTAAGCGTAATCTTGTTTTATTAAATTTGTGTAGCATTTTGTACACTCATGAAATAAATACAACTCTCAAGCTCCAAACGGTTACGATACTGCACAATGCAGTCGCCCGGGTAAGGTCAGGGCTACACTCATGCTTCCTCCGTAGTGTGTACATATATATATATACACACACACAGACAATAGATTTTCATAACTGAATAAGTAATTATGAAAAGAAAATGTCTTCTAAAGCCAACCATTTCACAGAAACAAAAATGAACAAATAATTTAAACAAAATCCGATTATATAAATTATTAATTTTTTTTAAGTATTATGCTACAAAGAAAAGAATAATGTCCTTCTGAAGAAGGGTTATTTATTATAATAAATAACCGTTTAGCAATAAAAACAAAAAAAAATATTTGAAAATTAATTTCCATAAAAGAATTTACCAAGATAGTATAAATTCTGATGAAATAATTTTATTATGGTTGTCAAGTTAAACATTAATGATTTCTGACTCCATTCTTTAATGGTTAAACATTTAATTTCTAAGGATTAAATTTCAGATAGTGCTATAGTTGAACACAGCTTTAGTATTTTGCTAATAACTTGCCTCTCTAACTTGTTTATTACGGTTTCTATTTAAATGGCCTTTCTCTACTGAACGTGCGATAAAATCAACAGAAACTAGTTTGCTAGTACACGAATAAAAATTGAAAATTTTTCACCTCGGATATTCAAAAGGAAAATTATAAAGTATCTTTTACCTTTAACGTATCAGTACTGTTTTAAAATAAAAATTTTTGTATAAATTTACGAGTTAATTCTTCTCTAATAGACTTATTGAAATCAAAACGTTTTTTCGTAACTTATTAACTAAAAACAGCGATACTGTATCCACATAACCGAATCATTTTAAACCTAATTCGTTTCTGACACTTATAGAAATTAAATCGGCTTAATCCGTAGGAGAAAGATAAGCAATTACGCTTTCAGGAACGCAACATCGCTTACCTTCTAATCACCGAAAGAGAATAAGAGCCATCTTAGTAAATCCCACACCCGGCAACCAATTAAAACAGGGTGGGAGTGGCCAAGATGGCCCAACAACATCAGGACAATTTCCACCGCCATATCCCAACGGTAAGTTAATGTTTTAAAAGAGTAGATTATAAATAATAATTATGATAATAGCAAAATTTACTTGTTACTAAGTTTAATTATTTAAGAATGTGTTTCCGCGCCTTACTCATTTTCGCCTTGATAATTATTAAAGAAATATATATTTAATTTCGTTTATTCATTACAAACTAGGAAAGAATTAAGAAATATCTCTGCAAATATACAAGAAAAATAGACTGCTTGAATTCTGCAGAATAGAGTATAAAGTTTTTAGATTTCAGCTTTTACAACTTGAAGCCTAAATAAAAATAATTACCGACAAATTACAAACCTTAAATTTTGGTGCCGAATTGAACTGCAATAGTGCCCGAATTCATTCGGGACAAATTCTTTAAATTTCAACAATTTGAAAATTGTTGAAATTTTAAAAATAAAAATATTAAAAATAAAATATTTTTAAACAAATAAAAAACATAATTTTAGAATTCGGAGCATTTGGTGAAGAATAAAACATGAAAAAGATCAGACCGAGAACTCAGAAGCTCATCCATTTTTGAAGAGTATCTTAATTCCGGCGAGATTTCAGAATAAAAATGTAATTTAAAAAGGGGATAGATTTAAATGCTGTAACTTAAATTAAATTTTTTTTATATTTTCTAGGTTACTTAATTTTAATTATTTATCGAATTGTTACAGGAAACTATTGCGATCACAGTTTCTTTTAAGTAAAACTGTTTTTTTTTTAACACGTATTAATGAAAAAAAAACCAGCTAATCGGGCGGAAAACCTTTCGGAGAAAGTCATAGATGCTACCACTCTGCCGCGGAGGTCAATACAATATCTGTTAAAAAGAAAACTAGAAGAGTGTTTTTTTTTTTTTTTACATATTAGTATAATAATTATTATTAAAAAATAGCTTCTTATTAATATATTCATCGGTAACTTTTCTGTTGTTGTGGATATTGATAGCGACCATAATTTAGTGATAATGAAATGTAGATTGGGGGTTTAAAAACCTGAAGAAAAGGTGTCAGATGAATCGGTGGAATTTAGAGAAGCTTGAGGAAGAGGTGGTAAAGAAGATTTTTGAGGAGGACATCGCAAGAGGTCTGAATAAAAAAGATAAAGGAGAAAATACAGAAGCAGAATGGTAAAATGTAAAAAAGGAAATTCTTACATCAGCAGAAGCGAACTTAGGCGGAACAAAGTGAACCGGTAGAAAACCTTGGGTTTCAGACGATATATTGCAGCTGATGGATGAACGTACAAAATATAAGAATGCTAATGATGAAGAAAGTAAAAGGAAGTGCAAACTAGCGAAAGAAAAGTGGATTAAGGAAACGTGTTCAAAAGTGGAAAGAGAAATGAACATTGGTAAAATAGACTGAGCATACAGGAAAGTTAAGGAAAATTTTGTGGCGCGTAAAGTAAAATCTAATAATGTTTAAATAAAGATGGTACACCGATTTATAATGCGAAAGGCAAAGTCGATAGGTGGGTGGAATATATTGAAGAATTTTACGGAGGAAATGAATTAGAAAATGGTGTTATAGAGGAAGAAGAGGAAGTCGAAGAGGATGAAAGGCGAGAAATAATACAATACCGAGATCTGAATTTAAGAGAGCATTAAAAGATTTGAATGGCAGGAAGGCTCCTGGATAGACGGAATACATGTAGAATTACTGCGCAGTGCAGGTGAGGAAACGATAGATAGATTATACAAACTGGTGTGTAATACTTATGAAAAAGGGGAATTTCCATCAGACTTCAAAAAGAGTGTTATACTCATGATGCCAAAGAAAGCAGGGGCAGATAAATGTGAAGAATACAGAACAAATAGTTTAACTAGTCGTGCATCAAAAATCTTAACTAGAATTCTGTACAGAAGAATTGAGAGGAGAGTGGAAGAAGTGTTAGGAGAAGACCAATTTGGTTTCAGAAAAAGTATAGGGACAAGGGAAACAATTTTAGGCCTCAGATTAATAGTAGAAGGAAGATTAAAGAGAATCAACCAACATACTTGGCATTTATAGACCTAGAAAAGGCTTTCGATAACGTAGACTTGAATAAAATGTTCAACATTTAAAAAAAATTGGGCTTCAAATACATAGAAGAACGTTTGCTAATATTTACAGGAACCAAATAGCAACAGTAATAATTGAAGAACATAAGAAAGGGAGTCCGACAAGATTCCCTATCCCCGTTATTTTTAATCTTTACATGGAACTAGCAGTTAATGATGTTAAAGAACAATTTACATCCGGAGTAACAGTGCTAGGTGAAAAGATAAAGATGCTACGATTTGCTGATGATATAGTAATTATAGCTGAGATTAAAAACGATTTAGAAGGAACAATGAACGACATGGATATAGTCCTACGCAAGAACTACCGCATGAAAATAAACGAGAACAAGACGAAATCAATGAAATATAGTAGAAATAACGAAAATGGACCACTAAATGTGAAAATAGGAAGAGAAAAGATTATAGAGGGAGAAGAATTTTGTTATTTGGGAAGTAGAATCCCTAAAGATGGACGAAGCAGGACCGATATAAAATGCCGAATAGCACAGGCGAAACGAGTCTTCAGTCAGAAATACAATTTGTTTACACCAAAAATTAATTTAAACGTCAGGAAAAGATTTTTGAAAGTATATGTTTGGAGCGTCGCTTTATATGGAAGTGAAACTTGGACGATCGGAGTATCTGAGAAGAAAAGATTAGAAGCTTTTGAAATGCGGTGCTATAGGGGAATGTTAAAAATCAGACGGGTGGATAAAGCGACAAATGAAGAGGTATTGCGGGAAATAGACGAAGAAAGAAGCATTTGGAAAAATATAGTTAAAAGAAGAGACATACTTATAGGCCACATATTAAGGCATCCTGGAATAGTCGCTTTAATATTGGAGGGACAAGTAGAAGAAAAACATTGTGCAGGCAGGCAACGTTTGGAATATGTAGAAGAAATTGTTAGAGATGTAGGATGTAGGGGGTATACCGAAATGAAACAACTAGCACTAGATAGAGAATCATGGACAGCTGCATCAAACCAGTCAAATGACTGAAGACAAAAAAAGTATATATATATATATGTGTGTGTGTGTGTGTGTGTGTGTGTGTATGCGCGCGCACGCGGGATAAGGTGCAACTGATATATGTATATGTATTTATTTAGAGTGTGTTGTTACAGTTGTGTGTAAACATAATATTTCTGTTATGTATAAATTTCCATCCTTATTGTCAATTAAATTGGAGAAATCTATTCTGAAACATGCATTCTTATATATGAAACAATTAAAACGTTAAAAAAATGCGTAACTTCAGGTAGATTACTTTTTTGGTTTGTGTTTTTTCATCCAATGAATTATTTTTAAAAATAAAATAAAAAACAAATGAATAATTGATTATTATATACTTTTAAAACACGGCGCGCACGCACAACACACAATAAAATAAAATTACCTAAATTGATGGATTCTAATTCTTCATTTCAAGCTGATTTAATTAAGCAAATCAATTAACATTTTTAAATAAATACAGTGAAATTGAAAAAGTGTACTCGATTACTAAAAAAAAAAAACATTTTTTAATAAAATATTTGTCATAACGCAGACATTTAAAAAAAAATTATACGTGCTTTCTTTTTTTTTTTTTTCATCTAGGAAATTTTTAATTAATTAATAATGCTAAAAACAATTTTTAAATAGTAATTGATCAAAAAAATAATAATTAAAATTGAGATATGCTACTCATATACAGAATACCCAGCGCGGAAAGGTTTACATCTAAATTAGGTATAGGGACCAGTTCTATTTGTAGACGGATTTGCTGGAAATTTGAATGAACAACCAAAGAATTCCCAAAAAATAAATAATAATATATATTATTACAAAAATATGATTTTTTTTAACGACTTTTCGAGGAAAAGTACGGTATTACTTTCAGTTGCACGCTGGGACTGGGGGTGAAATTGAATTTTCTTTACATTTTTAGGTATGTGAAGTACGAAAATACAGTTCACTTAGAACGTAATTTTCTTACATGTATGTAGGCCTATGTATAAAACTTGGAGCTCGAAAATTTCAAAAATTAATAGATCATTGTCACTGAAATTTAGACTTGCTGTAGCGCCGGCTTCCGTGGCACGAGTGGTAGCGTCTCGGCCTTCATTCTGTGGTCTAAAAAAATCGCCGTATTTCATTTCATCCTCTGAAGCAATACCTAACGGTGGTCCCGGAGGCTAACAAAAAAAATTAAAAAGGTATGCTGCAGTAATGTATCTGAAATTGTGCGTATGAAAATTTGATGAAGATTGATAGAGTCGTTCTTGAGTTACGCTAAATTTAAGATCGACAACAGACAACATAACCTCAGTTTGAGATTACGTTTACTGTGTAGCGATGTATTTTTCATACGCGCTTACGCAGTCAGTCACATAGGTGAGCAACTTGAAACTTTATATCGTGTAGAGCCTACTCGTTAATCGAATTTAGTGCGTTGTACTCTGAAAATCAATGCGTTTCTGACTGCGACATTGTTAGGACGTCGAAAAAGCGAAGTAGTCTTCTTTCGCAGAACTGCTCAAGAGGTTATTCTTCGTGTGCAAACAGGCCAACGAGGGCCCGTGCAATCATTTCCTTTTGACTCTTTCCTCTTGTTTCTTCCTTTTCCGTAGATTTTTTATTCTTTGAGACAGAAGCGCATTACTTTCTTCAGTTCTTTTGTTGCCAGCGAGTTTTTTTTATCTCCCGCAAGAAGCTTAATTTTGTATATTTTTTTTTTTCTATTTAAGCAGTCCTCTTCATTAATTTTAACTTTTCGGAGTTCTTATTTGACTTATTTAATGTAACATTCCGTGTCGAATAGTTTTTCAAAAATTTGTCTTTCGATTCTGCAAGGACTCATTCTAATTATGTCCTTAGAAGATTAGCGTTTCGCATTGTGGTTTCCAATTTTTCTAGTTCTCCTAAATTTGTTTGTTCGATTTTAAGCGGTATCTTTGTTTTGTGATTCTGGACGCTTTCGAATTTTATAAGATTTTTTAGATCGGGTGGGCGGCTGTCTGTATTCCATAGAGGAATACTAGATTAATTACGGAGTTGTAATGATTGATCTCCGCGTTATCGGACAGGTTTTTCTTGGTATAAATATTCTTAGTCGCGAAATTCAGTTTATCTACTTTGAGTTTCCTCAGTTTCATCGTCGGTTTGTCTCTTCCGTTAAAGTTAATGACCTTTCCTAAATACTTAAATCGGTTTACCGTCTTGACTTTTCCGTATTTTGTTTCAACTGTTTTAGAATGTTATTTTTGGCTAGCGATCATATCAGTCTTTGTAAAAGAGATTTTCGAGCCCGTTCTTTCGGCAATTTCTTTAAGTTCATTGACCTGAGCGACCGCTTCTTGTTCTAATCATCGGTAAGAATGATTAAAAAGCATTTTTTATTAGAATAAATCATGGTTTTTTATTATAATAAATTATTATTTTTATTATACGTAAAATGATTTTTCTAAAATAAAAAAATCTATTCTTTCCAAATAAAAATTATTTTAATTACGTAAAATTACTTTTTAAGCAAAAATTGTTAAAATTATTTGTTAAATTATTATTAAACAGGAGCAGGTGACGCGGAGCGGTAATTTTAAATTATAAAAGATGTTTCAGATATTATGGATTTTAACCGCTCTTTCGAATTTTTTAGAATGGATTTTGATCGAGTGGGTTTTTATTTTTGCGTACTGTATTGCAGTCGAAAAGCGCTAGTAGTCGTCAAACCCGCATAAAATTAATTTCAGCAATATTAGCTCAGTTTTACGCCGACTCCAACCGCAGTTATCATCCGATTCTTTCCTTTTACCGATGGATTGTTCTTAAAATGAATATTATACAAGATGTGGATTACTCTGTCCTATTAAATATCTTCCCGTTACGAGTTTAAGCAAATTATGTCGTCGGTCGGACAATTTACATCGTATTCTGTAATAAAATAATCGCGCAAGATAACATTTACCATCAAAGCAGTGATTGTTATCCTGATGTCTAAAGTTTAGTTAAACAACAATAAAGCGCACTCTCCCGATCGTTCACGTATTTAAAATAAAATCGTAAAAACAAGTGTTAAGAGATCATCTAAAAGCAGCGTTAGGATCGCTATATATAAGTCACTTTTTCACAAATATTTTCTACTTCTATCACAGTATAAAAAAATTATCTGAACGTAACACGTAAACGTCCACGTTTATCATAAGCATAAGCATAATCTCTTTTTAGTTAAGGTTCATCTTACAACGATCCGTCAGTATTTTATACCGCAAGAAACTGAACTCCAGGTATCTGTCACAGCCCCCCGGATCTTTAGAGCTGAATATCGTTCTGCACTACCGACTCCTGTACAATTTTTTTTAAGTTTATAATTATTTAGAACTTTATTCGTTTTCGGCTATTCGTACGCGTCTGAGTTATAAAAAACGTTTAGTAAAAAATAAATAAGTAACGAAGGACAATCTAAAATGGAGGTAAGGATCAGTACCTGTGGGGATCGACTCCGCTACGTAACAGAACGGGTCCCCTTACAAACTTAAAAATTCTTATCGCCAAGACGAAGATGTTACGATACAGCCGGGTTATCCCGTGAATATTTTAAATTAAGGCGTGCAGTAGATTCGGGTTAATATGAATTCAGCGTTTATAAAATCGGCACAGCCAACTTTTTACGCTCTGCTCGAACAAACAGACAAATAAATAAAACGGGATAATCGGCCAAATTCACTTAATTTTGTAACGAAATAACTTTTTATGAAAATATTTTAACGTTATGTTCGCATAAAAGAAACAATGTCATTTTATTGCGCATAATATCTGTTAAATGTCCTCGCGGTTAGAAACAAAACATATACTAAATTAAATAAAAGAAAATATTTAGGGGAGTGTATAAAGCCGCCCGCTAAATAGCAGTGCCGACTGGTATTACGTATTATCATTACCGAATAAAATTTCAACAGACAATTTCCACGAAGAGCGATTATATGAAAATCAATAACGCCTACATGAAAAATGTTAAATTCCAGTCGATCCCATCGTCGAAATTATTAAATATACTTCTCTTTCATTTACACTGATACAATAAGCCTCCATCTTTTCCATTTAAATAATAACGTAAAGAAATAATAAAATAAATAAATACGATTATTTATTTTATCTTTTTAGTATACGAAATTCGATATGAACTTGTTGAGTTTATAGTACAATTTTCTTAATAATAGTAATTTTCGGTCGGCGTAAGTATTTATTACGAATAAAGTATTATTATTATTTTTATATCGTAAAATTAAATTTATAAGTAGTATGCGCGTAATGAGAATCCGATAAATCGGAACACATTACTACTTACTATCTAACATAGCATAAAACATGTAGTTCAAAATATTCTGCCTTTTATTTGCAAGGTCCCGGGTTTGAATCCCGGTACAATTTTTCGTTTTGTACAAAATTTCTATTTATTATTCTCAGCCGCAAGCTTCAAGATTATACGATCGGTAAATTAGTCGTAAAAAAAGTTCTGAAATATTCTGGCCTCGCTTAGAGCTTCAAATTTAATCCTACAGCAATAAAATGAACACTATTTTTACACTTACAACCTTAAATTAACTAAAAGATTTTTTTTTAAAGATAAATACATTTTTTAAGTCGATAAAAAGTTAAAAAATTTGGCGCTAATTCAATCTTACAGCAAGCTAATTAATATATATATATATATATATATATATATATATATATATATATATATATATAAGATAATTTTATTAAAAAAATTAACTTCAAAAAATAACAAAATACAATTAAACAAAAAAAAAACCTTTGTCGATTCACCTTTAAATCTCGATATTGAAACGGGCGCCGATACATAAATAACTTTTATATTATTGATGAATAGTTTGGTTTCAACTTCGATGAAGAGTTTAAAAAAAAAATAATAATTTTTTTGTTTACTTTTCAGAGACGTTTTCGAATTTTGCTTTCAACGTAGTACAGAATGATTTACGAAGAACGTAACAAACTTTCAGGACGTGTTCTAACGGTGAAAAAAAAAATAAAGTTCATCCAAACATAGGTTCGGAAACGCTTCGTTAGCGAATGTTGGTAAGTCGGTTTTATTATTTGCGTTTTTATTTGATATTTTTCAAAAATATCTAATTCGGTTTTTTGTAATATTCAAAATTTTCTTTCGTTTAATACCGATTAAAATCTGCCGTAATTTAGTATATTTTGTTTTTAATAAACTTGGATATGTTTATATTTAGTTTCTGTGAACTTCATTCGTACCGCTCAACTCGAAACAAACGCTTCACAAGTTTTGTTTAAAACTTTTGCGTTTGTTATCCGTTCAAGAAAGTTATTTTACTCCACACATAAGATAATAATATGTTTCCTAATAATACTAATTTCCTTGATATCTCGTGCGATAATATCTTTATATAATTCTACAATCTTTTCGTTACGGAATAATATTCTATATTACCACCTAAAATTAAAGTCAAATTACTAAGGATGGGGAAATTAAAAGAAATATTTGTCTAAATATTATATTATACGGCGAAATCCGCCGTATAATATAATTAAGTAGTTATTTATGGATCCTAGCGGTGAAAGGTTCCGAGATATAATCTGTAAGGAAAGAAAAAAGGAGAATGGTGAAAATTATTTTAAACGAGAGAAAGTAATTTAAAAAAAATCCCTTCTGCACGCCCGAAGGCGGAGGTAGATTTCATCGGTGTTAAGTAGGGGATAAAGAATATTTCCACTTTAAAGTTAAGAAAAACTTCAAATTTACTCGATACGACAATGACTGCATGTGAAAATACAATTCCAGCAACATTTTGGTAATCCCTTGCCGTAAGGTTGGCTCATACTAAAAATTGTTTCAGAAAAAGGTTTTAGGCAATGTTTAGAGGACTAACGACAACTTTAAACCGATTCGATACTGCGCCTATTAAGGGAGGTTTGATTCTTTTTTGTCTTCGAAACCCCATTTTTTCAACCCTTGGGCCAACGGTTGGTGATATAAAAAAATTTTACTCGCATAGGTTTTAGGCCCTTATCCAAAAAATAGTACGAACTTTAAACGAATTCGATATTTTGCTTAAGAAAGTTATAGCGATTTTTTTTTCGAAAAATCCTTCCCCATTTCAAACACCACGGTCAGATTTTGACCGTTAACGAACTCGACCGAGAATTTGGGACGAGTTATTTTTAAAGAACAATTTGAAATAGATTGGCGCAAAATTACGGCAGTTATCGTGTCCACAAGAAAGTGAAATATATATATAAACTTTTGTACTGACGGTGGTTTTAGGGTCTGGGGAATTTTAAACGCGAAGATATGTCGAAATTTTCCGGAAGTCGAATCACGGTACCCGTTACAGTAGATAGCTTTCTTATGAAATCTACCTAATACGGTGGGTCGAGAAGGTCAGCGACAAAAACATTCTCGATAGAGCAGAAGAAGAAATAGAAATATAGTAAAATATCGTAAACCGGGGTTTGAGTTGACCCGCATCCTGTTAAGTCACGGTTGCATCGTTAAGCGTACTCGCCGCCGAATCCGATTATCGGGGAACGGAGAACTCACGGTGTTCAAATCCGTCCAGTTCTTGCAGCAAAGTGAAAGAATTCGGGATGCTTATTCCCGATGACGTCACAGGAACTACGCTGCAGATCAAAAGTCCGTGGCAGGCGGTGTTGAGAAGTCGGTCAGAATTATCCGCATAAATATGGCGGAAGAGTACAAGGGTGAATTCCGTTGATTTTCCCTCGGGGCTGTATTCGTTTGCAAAGCGGCCCAAGGGAAAATATAAACTTATAAAGTAAATTTTACGGCTTAAAGAGACAATAACATCAATAACTGAAGATTACACTGAAGACAGCGATACGGAAGACGAAAACACTAACGAATAAATCAACCGATACCAAAAATCTCGACTTGTAAGTCTAGATTTCAATCGAAATATAAGTCGATCCGCCTGTTACCGGAAGATCATTTTAATTAGCGCTTTGAGTGTTTTACGAGAGATACCTAGTGTTAGTAGTTTTTAAATTATTCCTGTGATTATAGAAATACGAATTCTTATCGCTTACTTCAGTGATGGTCGGCAATAGAAGCTGCACAAGAAAATCAGCGGCACAGAAATTTATAAAAAAAAATTATTTATTTATTCTTCTATTTAGCTTTTAAAAATACAGTACAGTACTTATTAACTAACCGCTCAACAGTGGATCAGAAAAAAAATTAAATTTAGGAAATGCTCGTACCTCAAAACGTTTATCGGCTTCAGATCAGTACAAGTAGCCGCTATTGAAATTAGTTCCTAAATGGTCATCTTAGTCCAAACTGCTTTCTAATGGCTTTAAAATGATTATCACAATCCTACCTTTTCCGCTCATATTACCACCTGGCCGCCTAATAGCTGAGGTCTATTTACACTTTCTTCAAGAAGAATTGTCGCAGCTGCTTGAAGGTGTTCCTCTACCACCAGTTAAAGTAGAATGACGTAAAGACGTTTACCACGTAAAATAAAGACGTAAAGTATACTTCCAGCACGATGACGCGCCTCCCCCTTCTCTTGTGCAGTTTCCACTAATTTAAATCATCACTTCTCTGAGAACTGGATCGGTCGTAGATGTCCACATGCCTCCTCGCCACCGAGATCGCTTGATCCAACAACTTTAGATTTTTGCGTCTAGGGATGGATAAAAAATATTGTATATAAAACAAAATTACATTCTCGTGAGGAATTAGTTGGCCCCTTTATGGATACGACTGAACAACTGAAGGACAGCCCTGAAGAATTAAAAAGAGTAACAAAAGCAGTACAGAAGCGTGCCAAGAAATCTGTTAAAAATCACGAGCTCATTTTCAAATATTTATTACAAACTGTCGCTTCGGATTAGCGTAGTTTCTAAATAAAATTCAAATTTTTCTAACTTTTCTTTGTTTTATTCAACTTATCGTACAACATTTTGTTAAGAATTAAATTCTCTACAATTTTGTTTAAATTTTCTTCCCCCGCGCGCGCGCGCGAGCGTGTGTGTGTGTGAAAATATAAAATATGGTCACGACGTATAATTTTTAATAAAAAGACCTTTCTCAATTTATCTGGAAGAAACTTATTTCACGACCACCAAACGAACTTCTACAACAAAATAAAAACTTGCACTACTTTACTAAACTTCAAAATCGGTGGATTTGTAAAAAGTAATATCGGGTCTTACTGACCGTCTTAATTTTTTTTTAAAGTTGTTTGGAAATGTTTGTTCTTATGTAGATTAAACATAAAAACAGATTAATTTCTAATAACAAAATTGTTTCAGGTGACCCGATTGCTTTCATGACAAAATAATTTGCAGATGACCTACGTACGATACAAGTCGCAAACGTTTTCAGGAATCGACCGCCAAATTCTCTAAGAAATATCCGCGTCATCGAACAAAGTATACTGTTACGCGTAAATAATTAAAAAACTTATCATAATGGAAGACGTATTCAGCACTACACTCTTTAAAAAGAGTGACGTTTCCGTCACTCCTTTTACTACAGAAACTGTTTAAAACTGAATATCAGTACTTTAAAAAAAAAATCAATTATCAGTATCTCTTCTGCGTGCTATTTACAGACGTTATAATTATTATAAAGAATGAAATAGATAATGTAAAAAACAAATTAATATATATTTATTTGTCATGAAATAATTCAATATAAATATATATATATGTTTCTTTAACTCAGTAGAGGAGTAATCGATCGATTATTTATAAAGAAATGTATACGTGTATGCTAGCATACTCCCGTATATGTGTATTATATACTTCCTACGGAAAAATAAACAAAGCATTAGTTAAACAATAAACTATTGAGCGACAGACGTTTCCAACCCACGCGTAGTAAGGGTGTAGTGGACATAATTATTAACCTGTAATGTAATATATCAACCTTTTCTGTTCGAACAAGTCTAGCGTACGTCTGTACTACCTAAAGATATTCTACTTAACAAAAATTTACTAATCATAGGCTCGGGTTGATTTTTTTTAAATTTGATTTTATTCCAAGAAAGCAAACGAGTAATTTTAGCGATTAATTCAAACTCTGAGACGTACAGAAAATCTAAAAAAACTACCGGCAATCTCATCGTATTTGTTACAGCATATCACGACTGATCTCTAAGACTGTTAACTATCAGAAAAAATCGCACGATCAAACTATCTGTACGTACAAAATTTTGAAACCGACATTTTACTTTCCCGGCGAATAAAGCTAGAATAACTACATTAAAGGGGAAAGTACGGTGATCATATCAAAAATGGGGTATCGGGTTTTTTGTAAACATTTATGTTTTAGGGTCAAACTAGTTCATCTAAACCAAAACAAAAACAAATATATATATTTATGTACTGTATGTATTTGCGTACGCGTGTACGTATATGTACCGCACTGCTTTTATACATATATTTCAGGATTGACAGAACAGATTTTTTTCAAATTTGACTCAAATATTTCTGTATATTTCTTCATATTAATTTTTTTTCAAAATTCGTTAAAGAAGCGGGGGATATCGGGAAAAAATCGATTTTTTTCAGAGACATTTTAGAGAAAAAATTATTAAAGTAAATTTGCTACCTATAATGCACATACAGGATGTCCCATATGAAACGCAACCCAACCTTATATTGGTAGGTATTGAAATAATAAAAAGGCATGTGTAAATGTAAATGTAATTTTTATTATTACCATTACCTTACATTTAGAGTAAATGTTGAAAGTGGCCGCCATCTTCTTGAATACAAGATTCAATTCTTTTTACAGCGTTTCTTGCAGCTTTTTTCAAAGTTTGTGGCTGGATATTTAATACGGCTTGTTCAATATTGACTTTCAATCGTTCAAGTGTTTGTGGTTTGTTGCTGTAGGCTTTTTCTTTGAAGTAACCCCGTAGAAAAAAATCCGCCGCAGTCAAATCTGGAGATCTTGGTGGCCACAAGCCTCGACCGATAACACGATTACCGAAGAATTCCTCGACGAAATCAGAAGTTGAACCCGCGTAGTGCGATGTCGCACCGTCATGTTGTAGCCGGCAGTGTCTGTCTTCCTCTTCCAAGAGCGCGATGAACTGAAATAAAATATCCTGATATCATTCTGCATTAATGGTGTACTCGAAAAAAATAGGACCGATTATTTTGTTCCGCGATATCGCGCACCACACGCCCGACTTCTGCGGGTGTAATTGTTTTTCGTGATAAACGTGGGGATTTTTAGCGCTCCAAATTCTACTGTTTTGGCTGTTTACGTAGCCGTCCAAATGAAACCGTGCTTAATATGTGAAAAATAACGAATCCATAACCTTAATTACCTCACTCGGAAATCGACGGAACCGTTGACAATATTGTAGCCGTTTTTCTTTGTCGTGCTCAAGAAGTCGATGAACCGTTTGAATACGATAAGGTCGTAATTGTAATCGTTTGGTCGCCCGATGAACAGTCGATTTAGACAAATTAATTTCAGCAGACAAACGTCTGATCGATTTATTTGGCGAGGCGAGTAATCGGTCTTTGATTTCAGCGACCGTATCTGTATTCAACACCGCGCAGATCTTTTGTGTTCCTTGTTATTAACAGAACCGGTCTTTCTAAATTTTTAGACTAACCTTAATACTGATGTTTTGTTAGGAGCCGGTTTATTTGGGTGCTTATGGCGAAACAAATCTTGCACTGCAACCGCTGATTTCGTACTGAAGTACTACTCGATAATGAAAACACGTTCATCTAGCGAAAACACCATCTTGTCTCTAGCAATACACTGAACCTTATGATTGCATTGTTGTTACTATCGGTAGTGTTCTTCTGCGTCGCCGCGATGTTCAGATGTTGAACGAGTCCATTTCAATAACGAGTAGGGGAGTAAGCTTGAATTTTGAAATTTCATGGATGAGTGATTGATGGGTTGCGTTTTATATGGGGCACCCTGTGTTAAATATTTTTATTAATAATCCAATCATTTTTTTCGAGAATAACCCGCGGCTTTTAAAATCAAAATATATACGGTTCGTTCTTTTCCTCTATCTCCCTTCGGTTTAAATATTTTGCAAAAATGTTTTTAAAGTTTACTTACTTCATAAAAACAGCAATCGTTAAATGTCTACAATTTTTTTTTAAATTATAGAGCCCACAAATAAAATGCAGAAAAGATTTTTGAAAATATTTTCTTTTTCTAATTTTACCCTCTATTGAAGGAACGTTATATTTAATAGAAACTTTACTTCATAGATTTTTTAGCTTAACCTATACGTGAATATTTTTAGAGAATTTTTCTTAGTCGCGTCTAAAAAAATATATATTGTGTTTTTTTGTTTTTTTACTCTTTCAATTTTTCTTTCTATTTTTTTTTCTCTTCATACCTGAAAGAGAAATTAAAATTAAAGAGCTTTGGCACCTATATCGTATTCCGGACCCAAAATAAGATTTTTTTTCATCGCGTATTTTATTATTTCAATATTTTTAAACGATTCTCTTTTAAATTCTTTTTTAAATAAAACTCAGACTCTTAATGTTTGAATTAAACATAACCGAAAAGCTGTGCAAAGTATGTATGAGTCGACCGGCGTAGCGGGGAAAGTCATGCGATACACTGCCAACTTTTCTGTATTTTTTATACAAGGGACCTTAAAATGTCGAGAATAAGAAAATTTAAAGATTAAAGGAAACGGTAGTTTCCTTTTATATATTACAACATTCTAGAAAATAAAATGATAGAATATCGATAGAATATCGACTTAGAATACGTAAAAATTAGAAACTATAAATATAAAATATTTTTTTTAATATTGACTTTTGGAGGTGCTGGCTCACCAAAACTGAGAAAAAAAGAATTTGTATCGATTTCAGAAGTTAGCATTTTTAAAAAATATATTATTATTTTTTAATCGGCAATGCGTTTTCTGAAGTCGGCATTACTTTTAAAAATTTACTTTTTTTTAGCTTTGTTTTTATTTAAAATACAGATTACCCTATAAAAAACGGTGCCCGTACCAAGTAAAAACCGTCTGCCAAAAAAAAAAAACCAAGAAACTAACATCCCGATAAAAATAAGAAAAGTAATGTAGAGAAATAACGTTAAGTAACTAACTATTGCCAAACGTGACCTAAGAGTAAGTCTAAATTGTAGGAATATGAATATTTTTTATTTTTACCTTTAGTTTGACACGATTCTTTTTTTTATAGTTTGAAGTGAAAATACTTGGAATATAAGAATAACTTCAGGATATATATAATTACGAAATGTAGCGTACTAAATAATTATTAAATTAAAAAATAAAGAAAACTTTTTCAATTATCTATAATACCGTGTAATATTAGTTTAAAAATTTTTCATTGATATTTTCTGGAGAAAAACTACCACAAAATGTCCAGAAGAACTTTCTCTACGGGATAAAAAAAAGCTGACAATACAGTTGTAGAAAGTTCTACAACGGCGGATCGTTCCTGATTCACGGCTTACACACGCATATACGCGTAACTTAATTAAAATATTTATCGTTTTATTTAAATATAGTATTATTTTCGTTTATTTAATTCAACGATTCTAACTAAAGCGCTCGCGATACCGTATTTAATTCGCGAGGGTGTGACGGTACTAGCGGTGACGGTCGTCAGTAACCAAACTAATGTAATTTCACACTTACACAGAATAAATTTCGCTTGTACAGCGGGCAGACCGGTGTAGCTGCGACACTCAACGCATCAGGTACCGAGTCGACCAGGCGATCTAGTACATCAGACCCGGTTACTTTTTTACACTTTAAATATTATTCGTTTATTTAATTCTACCGCTCACCCGTGACGTCGCAACGTGGCAGACGAATACAAAGGCATAAACACATCTGGCACAAAAAACACATTTTTTTGCGCCGGGGTGCGATTTTGCAAAAATGTGTTTTTTTGCAAACATCGTTATTTTTTAATCGTTAACAAATGCGCCTAATAAAAATATGGCCTTAATTAGGCGAAATCTCGAGATAATGAGAGTGCTCTTGCTCTACAGCCTCACCGCCCTTGACCTTTCAAGTCGATAATTTAACGGCATCAGAGCCCCATACGTAGAAGTAATCTGAGTAAGTTTGATCAAAATCGGTCCAGTATTTCTGGAGATATAAGGTAATTTAGAGGCCGATACCGAACATAAGCACACGTAATACGAACATTAACATCCTGAAAACTTTTATCCGGTTCTTTAGTTTTTCGGGTTCCTTAGGTGTTAAAACATCTAGATCCGCCCATATACCGCAATCGCTCGATTATAATACTTTCCCTTGTAGAGTTATAGCTCTGCTATAGCGCTATCTACACGGCAAAGTAATATAGAATAAAATAATAGACGGTGTAAAACTTGAAAATACATAAAAGAAAAATACGGATAGAATTAAGAATTTCATTTTATTATATAAGTCGGTTAAAAAATGTATTTAATAATATAAAAATATATAATTTTTTTCAATAGGTTTATTTAATCTTTCAAATACGAACGGTAGAAGTAAATAAATTTTACGATTATCTTTCCGATCAGTAAGGTGGTCATAAGAAAAGTTGTATTCATAAAGAATTTATCGCCGGGTTAAAACGTAAATTTACCGGTTCTATATTATTACTAACAAAAAAAATAATCGTATAAATAAATAAAAGGATTGATGCCACGATGATGTAAAGATATAGGGAACAATTGTAATATAATAGATATAATATATATCTGTAATATATATACCGCATATTTTTATTACGGTAATAAAAAAATAATAATTTTACGCTCGTTCCTTCCAGGTTCCAGGGATTAGACGGATTTTTTTCACGACGGGTTACCCTCTCTGTACCGTTAAACTACCTTTTTTTTTTATTATTTCGTACACGGAGTGTGACAGCAGTAAATGACGTAAACTAAATGGATACTTCTCTAATTACAAACTGTCCCCGATATTACTAAACGTAAATCTGCGTAATAGCAGTGTTCGGGAGTCGAATAAAAACATTAATAAGTTTAGAAATAAAGTAAAATTTCCGATTTCGCGATAAAATATACCGGTCGAAAACCAAATAAAGAACACTAGTGTACGAAAACCTTCACAAAAAAAATTATATACATATTTTCCAGTCTTACCGATTGTGACGTACGTAAAGGAGGTGAGATACAAGAGTTGTTAATACAGATCTTTTTAAAAGAAATGATTTTCAATGTAAAACAATTCCGGTACTAGAGCGATGACGTTATCGCAACGCTTAATATCTTCTCCATTTTAGCGGGCTGTACTCGGTTCGATGATGCAGGTGTCGCGTCAAAGTTTAGAAAGGTCATTTGAGCGAGGACTAGACTAAAGAGACAGATAGCTTCTCGCTACCTACGACATTTTGTCGCGTCATACTGACCTCTCCACAGTATTGTTTATTAGCAGCGCTTCAGACACCGCAGGTACTCCAGAAACTACTGCGCATCTATTTGCTTACGCTTGCTAAATTTTGGCGAGTAATATATTTATGATGTTTTTTATCGAACGACAGATTACAAAAAAATGTTTCCCAAAACAAGTTTTCACGAATAATACGGTTTCTCGCTAGAATGTACAATTTTAACGACCTGTTCTCGATAAATTTTTGAATAAATAAATAATTCCTTATTATATAAGACAAGAACGATCATGTGTATCGTAAAACCGAGTAATCGACGTGCATAGCCTCTCCTCTTATAATCGATCGAAAATAAATTAAATTGATGGATATCCTAATTTGACCGACGAAGTCCACCGGTACTGTTTCTTAAGACAAATTATTGATATATACAAAAGAAAAACCGGTCGTTTGAATTAATTTCCACCATTCTTCGGGTGTTTGAATGATTCTTTACGTTAAAATAAAAAAAAAGTTTGCCTAAAAACTGAATTTTACTTAAATAGCAATTATAAAACAATTAATGGTAGCCATTTTTAAATTTAAAACGTAAAATCATCCTGTTTATTTACACATTTCTGGTGTAAATTTGGATAAAAATCGTTATCAAGATACCGTATTCTAAAGATATAAATCTATACTATTATATAAAGAAGACAGATTTTGGTTGTTTGGAATAAACAAAAAGCTGCTCGATCAATCGCAACCAAATTTTTATCCGTGTTTCTTAGCATAACCGAGAAGATTTTTAGATAAATGTCATCACGAAATATCTCGAATATATATATATATATATATATATATATATATATGGAGATTTGCCGGTTGAAGCACAAACTTTAACGAACAGAACTGTGAACTGTGGAGCCTCTGTCAATGTGTGAGCTGGGTTTGAACTAAACGATTCGAAACAATCGAACGAATAATATTACAAAAACAATAAAATTATATTTACGTTAAAAAAAATCTATACCTGTACTATTACATAAGGAAAAGGAGGGTTTTTGTTTGTTTAAGTTCATTTTTGTTTTTATCAGTATTATTCTTACAATCATGAGGATAACGAACAGCGGGAGAGTCCAAGGGACGAAGCCCTAAGAGTAGACGGGAACGGCGACCGAAGCGAGCTTCTGCGGTTGCTCAAGGCTCCGTCCTCTTGTAACACGGGAATGGCGACAAAAACGAGCTCTGCGGCCCTGGGATAAGCCCCACGGCCTATGGAGGAGTGGCTGAGTTCCGGGGTTCGCCTGAGCCGGCTAGTTTATATTATAAAAGTTATCAAAACATATTATCTGTCAGGCAGACAGATAATATATTTTGTACGTCCACACGATTTATCTGAAGCATTGCGATTCGATATTCCTGCATCGTTGTCTTCGGTGGTATCTACGATCAAAACAATAAGGATAGTTTTACGTAACCCGTTCTAGAACTTAATTCAGAAACTCTTCCGTTAAAATAATATGGAAATTTATCGAGCCGTGTAGGAAAATATTTAACATGTAGAACTCAATTTTATACCAAAACAACCTGATTGGGATTTCAGACGGTGAAACGCAAACAGAATTTAATCCGCAGCAAACGGACATACGTACATAGCAAAATCTAAGTAGCTGTGAAACGTCAAACGAAAAAGAATCCCGTATCAAAAGAGAAAGGATTGATCTTAAAAAATAACTTTTTCTGCCAACAAAATTCATAACCTTGTCTATACGAGTTTGTAAATGTTGTAAGTTATAACGTTGGTTTTTCTTTCAGGGTGTTTTTTTTTTTTCACTTTTCATGAAAATTTGTTAAAATAAATAATTTTTGAGTCGATCAGATACATTAATTTAAAGTATTTTCATAAATTAAATTTCTTGCATTTTTAAAAAAGTAATTCGTTTCTGAATAGGATAACGACAAGACGAAAAATAGTACGATAATGTTTTTTTAAATTATTGAACTATTATACAAATTACTATTTATTAAATCCACTCCTAGTTGTATATGTTTTATGTTACCGAAAAATTTTACTAAAAACTCTTCCATTTATAACGGGGTTTCCCGATCGATAAATAAGTAATATTTTTAAGTTTGAAAATTACTTCTAACTTTAATGATAATTTATAAAAAAATAATAAAATGAATTCTACTACATATAGTGAAACGCGCGCGCACAATACAGAATTTTATAACCGTGATTAGTAATTGTAAATTCAAGGATCTCAAAACGTCAAGAAGTACATGTTTGTTATTGCGGTTTAGATACTACGCACAGAAAATTAACCTTTTTTATCACACGACAAAAAGAATAAAATCGTACGTTATCAGCGAGGAATGTTTCCTTTATTTTAGCTACTCAATACAACTATGCTTCAATCATGTCACCTTACAAAAACATCTCAAGGGTTTTTTTTTATTTTCACTAACACTACACGTTTTTTATTTACTGTGATTTATAGGGTACCTATAAATCGAGGCACCGATTAGGAAATTAAAAAAAAACCAATGGATCAAAATTATTGGGAGAGTAAACCCGATCCTAATTTAGAAAAAAAATAATAAATTCATAAAATATTATCTTAATAAAACTAATATTATTTTAGCAATCTTAATGTAATAATTTGTAAATTATTTTAACATAATTTTTTTATACGCAGGGCTAACACCAGAAATACATAATGAACATCACTAAATATTAATTATTTAATCTGAATTTCCGCAAATCTGAAAAAGGATTCGTAAACAAATGTTAAATTCATTCTTATTTTCTTTCTTTTTATTAAGATACATCATAGTTAAGTTTATTTAGCAAACATCGTACAAGTCTGAGGTTAGAGAAAACAGATGACTGACTAAAAATCGGTCCGCAATCAAAAAATTATAACGGTGTAAGATTAATTAGTTTCCTTTGCATCGATTAACGATGAAGCCCCGCTTAATATTACACGTATAGAAATAGAAACTAGAAAATTAACCTACAAATAGAAAATTACGATTTGTAACAGGTGCATGCTAATTAGTATCGATTGATTTTTATAACATGAAATATAGTTGTTATGTTATTAATTTAATTCGATATGAAATAGAAAGAAACTCCATCGATATATAGAAATAAATTTAGAAAACGTAATAAAAATCAAACGTATTGTACCCGCTGAAGTTTATAATAACAAATTAATAATAAATTATTTAATTTCGATTTCGCGTAATTAATAATGATTAATTATGAACTTTCTTGAACTTTTCTATTTAAATAATTAACTTAATTAATTAGTTAAAAAAAACATTTGATATTAATTTTAATTTCGTTATTATTCATTACATTTTAGCATATTTAGTACTCCGCTTATATATTAAATAATTTATCGAATTATATTTATTAAACAACAAGGAATTTTGAAAAAGAGACGGTTTCAGATAATTTAGCATTAGAAAACCCATAAGGTGTTTACAAAAAAAAACTGCGACTGTATTTTATTAATTAAAAATTTCAGGTAATTAAATTTTAATTCGAAATAACGGTTATTAAAGGTTAAGTATTGTATTTTATTTAAATCTAAATAACTTAATAATCGTGCTGTTTACGAACCGAAGTGAAATTTGAGGTTAAGTATTTGATATTTGAAGTAACGGCGTATCGTATTAATTAATTTAACGGCTAACTACGGTAATTTATTGCGATACGATTCGTGAAAAAAGCGAAAACCAGAGAAATATAAAAACAAATCTTTACCTTATGATCCTTCATTTTCATTTCCTGTCTCCTAGGCGCCGGAACCTCATCGTCTGCGTAGACGAGATTACGAATAGCGCCTCCGAAACGAGGTTCAAAAATGACACTCGGAAGTGCGAGCAACGTGAGCTTCGAGTTGTACCACGAAGGCATACCGCCGACGTATACGTCGGAGTTGGAGGCCAGACGACCGAAGTAGAACTCTTTACCGCGGGATACTCGTTCCTGAGCGACCGAGTCGACGGTGAGTGACGTTCGTTCCCCGTCTCTCTGGACCTTAACCTTATGCCAATGACCGTCGTTCAGGTCGCGGCCGACGGTTATGATCTGCGCTCCGCCTCCTAGATTATATCTGAGTCTTAACGCACCCTCGACCAGTTTAATTTCAAAAAAATCATACGTACCGCCGTCGTCGGTGTACAGAAGCAAACCGTTCGCCTGCTCCGTTTTAAATTCCAATTCTAGAGTTCCGTTTAACGCGGCGTTCCATTTACGAAATTGAGCGAACGACGTCTGGGAGCCCTCGAGCACAAAACACGAGACGGCCCCCAGAGATTGAAGAAGAAGAAAAAATTCCAGCTTCCTCATGGCTGCCCCCCAGCGACAGCTACCCGGTCGCGCGACCTCCCTCTCTCGGACATGCTGTGCACTGATCTAACATGGCCGCCGCGACGCTGCACGACGCCGGGTGACGCCTGCGCCTGAAGGTTTCCCCCGCCAACAACAGACTCAAAACAACAAACCTCCTTAATACACTAATTAGCCGCCGGCCGAGAGCCCTTCTGACCCGACAATCAAAAGGAAACGACTACTCTTAGGGCTTTACCTTAACGGCCGACATCCTCAGACTATATTAGTCGAAAGGCGGACAAGTATAACTCGTTACCGGTACAAATAATACGCGATAAAACTTTATAATAATTTAAATCGAAGCGAAAATTATAGTTTTACGAATTCCTTGCGACCGACTTATTAAAACTCGGATTTCATATTACGGTCTGACCCTAGCCGGCAATTCCTAAAAAATAATCGCCTGAATAACGGAAGTAATTTTTTTACACAAACTATCTGAATAAAACAGCCGATCGACACCGGTCATCACCTCTGATATAAATGCCTTGTACCATATCCGCCTCCAATCTTCTCTATTCTCAGGTAAAATGTTATAACATGCTAGCTCCTATTTTTTTTACATCGCCTAATAATTTTGAGTCATCTCTCATTTTTAAATTTTCTATAGACAGTAAACCGATCGACGTTTGATAAAAAAGAAGTAAGAATTTCTTGTTGTTTTGTAACCTCCGGAATCACCGTAGGTTATCGGTTCGCAGGATGAGATGAATGATAATTTCACGATATAAAATTATATACAAGGTGATATTAAAGTTTTAAACCGCTTCGTGTTTCAAAACTGACGAAACTAGGAGGTAGAAACAAATGCGGATCTACATATTTACAAAATTATTACTTTATCGAGTGTTAAAAACATTGTTCACCGTTTTGGATCCACCATGTTGAATCAAACTTTTGTTTCAAATAGAAGGTGGACATTTGTTACACGATCTAAACCTAAAATTTTACTAGAAAAGCAAAAACCGTTACAAATAACCTAGCGTAACCGATTTGCACTACTGCTACAAATTAAATGGCTAGATCGATTAAAATTATTTAATTCATAATATTACTGAAAACATAATGTAGACTACACAAAACAAATCTGTAAACACCGATAATTTGAAAAGGCGTATAATTAACGAATCTGCACATATACAGGTTACAAGTTACAGACGGACAGCGCACTGCCAAGCTGCAGAGGGGGAGCTTTTTGAACATTTCTTGTAGAATGTTAGGGTATGCTTTCAAAGTTTATTGTAATTAGTAATCTAGAATCGTAAACGTTTAACTAAATTTTAAAATTAAATATCTTAATAATTAAAGTAAACAGTAACTGACCAAGCCATTTACTTTGTAGTAGTATTGCAGGTTATTAGTTAAGGTGAATTATTAGTGTTATTTATTGTGTTATTGATTATTAGTATTTGGGCCGTAAATTCCGACATTAGCTGCTTATTATTAAATGTAATTCTCAAGGTAATACGAAATAAAAACGTTTCTAGGGGCGTTTCACCTCGTTTTATTACTATCGAGATTTTTCTACATTTCTAACTTTGCTTATAATAAGAAAATAACGTATTTAGCGAGAAACGGTTTACGCCATCACTTTTCTCGTAAGATTTTACATTAAAACGTGTATCACATTTTCTTTAAAATCATTTAATTTAATAAGGCGGTTCCAAAACGATAGACAAGAATTTCAAACGCACCAAAGAGTAGTAATTTTATAACTAAGTAGATCCGTACTTCTTTCATCGTCCTAATATCCTTCAGTTTTAAAAAAAAATCCCTTTCGGCACGCCGGAAGGCGGAGGTAGATTTTACCGGGGCTAACTAGGAGATAAAAAAAATTTCCACCTTAAAGTTGAGAAAAACTTCAAACTTACTCGATACGACCAAGGTTGCATGTGAGCCCCATCTTAAAATTCCAGCAATATTTTGGTCATCTCTTACCGTAAGGGTCGGTAGTATCAAAAATTGTTTCGGAAAAAAGATTTAGGTGATATTTGGTGGACTAACGACCGCTTTAAACCGATTCGATACTGTGACTATTAAGAAAGGTATGAGTTTTTTGTCCTCGAAACCCCATTTTTCGCCCCCACGGGCCAACGGTTGGGGATATCAAAAAAATTTACTCGGCTAAGTTTTAGGCCCTCATCCAAAAAATAGTAAGAACTTTAAACGAATTCGATAGATTACTTAATAAGAAAATTATAGACATACTAGTGGACCCGACAGACGTAGTCAGACGTTGTAAATCCAAAAATTAAAAAAATTTTTCAAGTAAACTATAAATTGTTTGGACCGTTTTGATTAAAAAAATATGTAAAAAAAAATATTTTTAAAATACCTGACACCACCACACATACAGTTATCACAACTCGACCTATGAAATCTTTCAGCGCTCTATCGAGATCTTCAAGCGAATGCTTATGAGCCATAGTGCATTCATCCCGGATAATAATTTTGCATTTTCTGAAAACTTCAGCCGTGCCTGAATGCTTCTTTATGTTACACATTCGTGAAAAGATTTTACTTTACAAAAACTAAATATACTTTTGTATACGAATTACACGGCGAGGTAAATTTTGTTTTATTTAATAGAGTACAAAATCAGTCGTACTTTACCGACCGGCGCTGAAGAGGGAGAAATTATTTATTTGGTAGTCTCAATTGATGACGTAACCCTATTTTAACACTGACATCCCACTATGTGAATGCGACCGACCAATGTACGCCGTTTAATACATTTTACCCAAATATCAACAAAAAATAATAATAACAACAACGATGGTTCTTGAGGTAGATTAATATTAAAAGGGTGGTAATATGATGTGCATTTCGGTGAACTTCACCTATGATGTTCAATATTGTTTTCGGCTCGATGAAGAAAACCAGTTCATTCCTCGCTTTACCTAATACGCTTTAATCTGGTTTTCTTAGATACGATTACACCGTTTAAAAGACAGATCGTATAACAGGTTGATCCCAACCGTTGTCATGTGATATTTAATTAATGTATATAATTTTAATTAGTGATGTAGATCGACACTATGTAGACACGAAAAATACCGGAATAAAATAATCTTATTCGTAAGAATTATTTTCGTTTATTATCGTATCTTCAAAAATAAGCATCGGTAACTTTTGGAAAACAATAATCAACGCGTTTATAAATTAATATAATTTCCCTCAAATCCAATAAATTTTCAGTCGCATTCTTCTTCTTTGGATCAGTAGCTGGCGTTTGGATCGAATAGACTCTAAGTCCGTACGCTGCTGTATGTGCCAACGGTTGTCTGATTTCAGCAAGACGCTTCCACGCACGGCGATCCACGGCCGCTGTCCTGGCCTCATTAAGATTTAGCCTGCAGTTTTTTATGTCATTATCGATCTGTTTAATCCACGTTTTCTTTGGAGCTGTTCGTCGGACTCTCGAACGGGTGGATCGTTCGTGCCAGAGGAGTTTGTATCGTGATCGGTTTCCACTCGTATCGCAGACGTGGGCAAACCTTCGCGGTCTTCATTTTTGAATCTGTCCTTCGATTGTAGACTGTGGTTCGCAGCGGTGGCAGATATCCTTATTTCGGATGCGATCGCGAAGCGAGACTCGGACGACGTGGCGTAGGCATCGCATTTGGAGCGCTTCAAAAGTTTGCTCAGGTCTGCGTTAAGTAGCGTCCTCGTTTCTAGTCCGTACAATAAAATCGGCAGGATCAGGGTTCGGAAAAGATGAACTATGATCTTCAGCGAGAAGTCGCTTTTTTTTCACAAGCACCGCTTCAGGAAAGCAAATTCTGCGGTCGCTTGACCGATTCGACTGCGGATTTCCGCCGCAGTTGCTACTTTCTTCTCCTGAACCGGGGAGCCCAAATATTTTAATTCTTCCACCGGTTGAATTTGCACACCGTCCAGTCGGACGGTGGCGAGTAAGCCGTCTGTTGTTAGTACACGTGTCTTATCCGCTTTTATTTTCAGGCCATAAGATCGGGCAATGCGGGAGACATCATAGCGAATATCACTGTCATCGGCAAACAAGTCGATATGTTAATACGTACTTACAGTATATCGGTATATTCAGTCGTGTTAATTCTTATTTTAATATTTCCCTATAATTTATTACCCGGTAAGTTTATTAGCCTGTATGTATGTTTTTATCTTATAGAGAAAAATTACAAGTAATCGTTTTATCGTATTTTCAACCTCGTAAAAATCGCATTTAACCGATGTATATACCTTATATTTAGAAATTATAGATCGTAAATTTTGTAAGATTTTTTTTCTATAAAACAAAACAACAAAGCAAACATTACACTAAGCCGTAAATTATTCAAGCTACTTGAAATTCTGTACCGTATCCTACACCTACAGTGAGATCGGGGGATTGCTAAATAAAATCGATACAATTTTAATGATTTTGTTCAAACTCTACGGTTCTACAGCTTTGCTTTATCATCTAATAATTCTTCTTTTTTCACAATCGATAAATATTTTATTAAAGAGCATTCTAGCGACAGAATAAGTTAATAAAATACTTAAAATTACTTACTTTTACGTTGTCTTTATATATTTTTTATGGTTGAAGGGCTTTATAACCTGCATTACTTCATCGGAAATAATTTTACTTTTACTGTAAAAGAATTTTAAAACTTATAGCGTGAAATTAATAGGTAGAATCAGCAAATACAGTCGCTATATCGTATCTAGAATTAATTTTATATCTTTTATAATAAACAAATTCTTAAATTAAATTTATTATTTACCGTGTTACAAAATAAAATGAAAATTACATTAAAGATTAATAAGTTTGTATAAGAATTGAAGACCGGAAAATGCGGTTAAAGAAAACGTTGCCGTTGTAAAATTAAATTACAGTACTACAAAATTTTCTGCTTTATAAATTTGCAAAGATCAGTTGATTTGTAAGACTCATTTTTTCCTTCATTTACTTCACGAAAGATGAGCTATATTATTTTTTCAATAGGCTTCAAAACGGGCAGTTATAAATCAAACTAAGGTACAAAACCAAAACTTAAGGTAATGTACTTACTTTTCATAACTGTTTTCGAGTTAGAAATATTGCCCGTTTGACCAAGACTACGTTTAACCGAAGAAGAAAATCTATCAAAAGAAGAACAAAAGTTTTTGTTTTGATAATAAAATTAAAGCGGAATATTATTATCAAATTGAAATAATAATTTAGATAAAACCAGAAAGGCATTTACATAAAAATAAATAGATAAAACGGTGAAACTACTGTAACAGAGTAACAAAAATTATTATGTATAAGGTATGTTTCTTGAACGTTTGAATGGAGAAAACGGTTACTTCCAAAAATGAAAAACAATTTTATATTTAAGGTACATTTGAGGTTTGTTCAGAAAATAACCGAACCTCGTTTAAGTGCAACTTATTTAATTTTTAGTACGATTTTTATAATGTGCGATTTTTCGGAAGCGACTATACAACGTCAAATTTTGCGTAAAACTGGGCAAAAGTTTCACAGAAACTTTTCGACTTTTGAAACAAACGGAGATGATGCTCTGGGTTTTACGCGATGTTACGAATGGTTTTCACGATTTAAAAGCGGTCGTCAGTTGTTTGAAGATGACCCTCGGTCTTCAACGATCTGGTGCGTGCAAATCGCCGATCGACTGTAGAGAACTAGCAGAAGAGGTTAGCATCTCGATCGGATTACGCCGTGACATTTTGACTGAAAAATTGAACGCGTATCGAGTCGCAGCAATGTTTGTTCCTCGTTCGATGACGAACAAAAAAGAACATCAAGCTGACTATCGTCGGCGACTTCTTGAACGAATCGATAACGATGAAACGTTCACGCTAAGGATCACAACGGAAGACGAAAACCGGGTTTACGCGGTTTACGGCTGCGATATCGGGACAAAAGTTCAAACATCACAGCGGATCGACAAAGAATCTACACGCCCCAAGAAATCACATCGGTCTCAATCCGATGTCAAAATGATGCTCTGTTTTTCGATTTTAATGGACTCGTCCATTTTGAATTCTTGTCTAGAGGTGAAACAGTGAACTGTGCGTATTATCGACGCGTTTTACAACGGTTACGTGAAAAAATCCACAAAAAGAGACCGCAGTAGTGGCGAGACAACTCACGGTTCTTTCACCAAGTCGATGCGCCCGCAAACTCGGCTTTATCAATTCGTCAGTATCGAGCCAAAAATCAGATGTTCTCCCTCAGCCTACCTACCTGCCAGACCCGACTTGTTGCGATTTTTTCTTATTTCCGAAATTAAAATCTGCGATGAAAGGACACCGTTTTGAAACTATTGATGACATTAAAGGAAATTCATCATGGACTTTACAGATCATTTCAAATGAAGCTATCCAGAACTGATTTGCGAGTGGAAACACCGCTGGGAAAAGTGTGTGAATACGGGAGGGGAATATTTTGAAGGGAACAAGGACCGATAATAATAAAGATTAAAAAAGTAAATTTCGGTTATTTTGAAATTAAACCGCAATAGCTCAAAACAAGATGACTGTTATTTATTTTATTTTTACTTTATTTTCAGACGCTAAAGTTTCGGCTCTTGTGGTTCGAGGAATTTTTTGCTGTACACTAATTTTTTTATCCAAAACTCCGAAACTAAATTTGTAAAAATTTCTTCTTTAAAAAAAAATAATAATTATAATACTGTAAATAAAATGAAAATTTGTAAGTGTTTAACGGAGATTTATTCAGCATAATTTTAAAGTAATATTCCACATATTAATAACGTCCAGTAAACCGTTCTTCAGGGATTTATTTTATAATTCACTTATATCAAGTTTACGGGACTACTTTAAACATTCTTACAGCGAATTAATATTGAATCGATTATAATCTCTTTAACGCAATTAAACATCTACAATGTCTTCCTTCGTAACAATAAATAGATGTATTGAATGTTTACGATCTACTTGAAAGTAGGAAACCGCAACACCAACAACTTCTATGTATTTCGTTTTATTCTGGCCGGCACCCTGTATGACAGCAGCAGGTGAATGATAATGAAATAAATTTTTTGTAACTATAAAAAAATGCCATGCCACGGGGATTCAAACCCAGAACTTTCGGATGTAAGGCAGTGACTCCTTCACGGAGGTCGGAAACCGTAAATTAAATGTGCAAATTCAAAAAAAAAAGGTTGTCGATAAATTTATAAAGTAAAATTTTAAAATTCCTAAATTATATATTTAATTACAAACGACTGACTCGATAAAACAACTTGAGCTAGTAGAATCGATAAAAAAAAATAACTTGTGTCATAATTACCCGTCTTTCAACCTAAATTAACCGTGCAGTATTATTTATTTCGGTTACTTTTAACAAATTAAGGGCCTGCCTTAATTGACAAAATTAAGGTGCTCGTTAATTAAAACATGTAATAAAATTACAAAAAAATAAATAGCGAAATTAATATGAAACAGTAGAATAATCTACTGCGAGTTACAACTTTGTACGTGCAACCTCACATATATATATATATATATATTTAATGTTAGTGAACTTCAATTTTGTTTTAAAATAAAGGTTTCGGTGATAAATCAACATGACATATAACGATTACATAGCTATTACATAGTTCGATCGTAAATAAATTGACATATTTCTTCTTAATATCCTAATTTCTCAAAACTTTTAAATTTTTACTCCGTAAAAAATTTCCAGTACAATAATCGAAACAACTTTTTTATTAAAAACATCTTTAAAAAGAAAAAAACAACTCGATGACATCGATTTTTTCTTACGAAATCTATTTGGAAAAATTGTGTATCACGAGATCGCAGTCGTTTAGATAAAGAAGAAAATAAATAATCGATAACTTTTACTATTTCGAGCCGGCTAACAGAGAGGAAATAACAATGTATGGACGTTAAGATTTATAAAAAAACCTATTTATAACATTATCTTATTCTAAAGAATAATACGAGGACTTATTTATACGATAAAGTTATCTTTTACAATACAGCGTACACGATAATCGTCAAAAAAGACCGGGATTGAGCTCAGAGAAAAAAGAAGTACAGTAAAATATCATCTTACTATCTTCAAGGAATAGTAAACTAAAATAAATATTAAAGCTTACAAACGGTCGTAGAACTTTCCTTACACAGCCGGGTTCCGGGAAAGTCCTACAACTGCGGGTTATTTCTGATACACGGCTTACATACACAACTTAATCTAAAATATTTATCGTTTTATTTAAGTACAACATTTTTTCGTTTATTTAATTCAACGATTGTAACTAAAGCGCGTGCGCTTACCGTATTTAATTCGCGCGGGTGTGGCGGTACTAGCGACGACGGTCGGAACTAACTAAACTAATGTAATTTCACAACATACGTACAACATATTTCACCTACACGGTCGGCAGACTGGTGTAGCCGCAAGGCTTAACGCAACAGGTACCGTCGAGTCGACCGGGCGATCGAGTTCGAGACCCGGCCAGAAAGAGTTACTTTTTACTCTTTAAATATTATTCATTTTATTTAATTCTACCGTTCGCCTGAGACGTCACAACAAATCAGACGACTACAACAGCATTTTTTTGGGGTGGGGTACGATTTTGAGAACTCTTTTTGCAAAGATTTTTATTTTTTAATCGTCAAAAAATGCGCCTAAAAAAATATGCCCTTTATTACGGGAAATTTCGAAATATTGCGGGTAATCTTGGTCTGCAACCTCGACCCTTTGATTTTTACGATCAAAATTTAACGGCATCAATGCCCCACATATAGAAGTAATCTGACCAAGTTTGGTCAAAATCGGTCCAGTAGATCTGGAGATATAAAGTAATTTAGAGGCCGACACCGAACACACACGTACTTACGAACATTAACATCCGGAAAATTTCCATCCGGTTCTTCGGTTTTCTGGGTTCCTTAAGTATCAAAACGTCAAGATCCGGTGAAAACCACGTATTCCCAAATCGGCCCGATTACAATACTTTCCCTTTTAGAGCTGTAGCGCTATCTAGGCGGGAAAGTAATTAATACTAACGTAACTAGAGAATGTACGATTAATAATCACAGTCTATGAAAACTTAACGGTTCACGTAAAACAGATATTTTTTTAACCGTAGATTATAAATTTAAACAAAACTTCATATTATTAATTTTAATATGGAAAAAAATCGTCGACGGTCACTTTTGAGAGAACAGCAAGGGGAATAAAATATTTAATGAAAATTTTTACACGCGTCCACAAAATTCTGTTTAGTATCTGGACTCACCTACTCTTCCAATATATACCTAAAATTCCTTCATTACGTAGCGTAATAATTTTTCTTGGGATCGGCAATTATCATCAATATCCACTCGCTTATTACATCCTTACTCAAGGGAAAATAAGTTTCTTTAAAAGTAAACAAAACGAATCCGACAAGTAATTTTTTCAAATTTTTCCGGAAACGCAACACCATTTTATACAAGCTACTTCTATACGACAAAATCTTTCATTTTCAATTATAAACAAGCGACTGCGTAATACCATATAGTTTCTGAATAAAATAATTAATAAGCGGTTCTATATTGAGCAACTAGTTACTTAAAAAAAAAGCAAGTAGGGCAAAATCATATTTTCTTTTTCTATGTAAGAAACCTAAGTAAATTTTTCTGTGAATTTAGTTATTAATTATTTCAACTTAAACGAAAGATATTTTCTTACATTTTATTCGTGTAGGAAGAGGCTAGTACTGGAGCTTAATTCTACCGTAGAATTTCATTATCTTCTGTACCATACTATACTCTATTAAAATAGGTATTTAAGAGACAGTAAACCGATTACTTATAAATGAAATAATTTATTTTCAGTCGTATTTCATATAACTCCTAATATTTTAAAATTATATATATATATACACGTGTATATTTCATACACACGCGTGCGCGAGATGTTTATTTTTTCAACTAAATTAATAATACATTATTAAGTTTATAATTTTTTTTCAATACTGGTAAATGGAAAAAAATAATAGAATAATTAATTTCGGGTAGTGTTACAATGCGATAAAAATAAAAAAATTGCTTAATTCGCCAAATTAACAAAACAAAGCTATTAAAACCTAAAATTCAACGTAGGGGGAAGTTAAAACGTAACCTTGGAAACACCCTTATCATATTTAACTGGAAAAATTCTCCCTTACCATCCCTGTTTCCATTTTCACCATCCTTTACGTAGATCAATGTTTCAGACGATCAAAACCTGCACAAAATTTGCTCGTATAAAAAATAATTAAATAATAACTTTTGTTAATGTAAAAAATGTTACGTAAAATAATATCATAAATCGCAAACAATCCGTGTAGAGAATTATACACACACAAACACAAAATAATAAAATCAAGTACATACACAATTCGGTACTTATTTGATTTCTACGTGCACGATTTCCACGATTCAAATTTACCGTAAGAATAAAGGTCGATAATTTTTACTTCCTTGTACGAAATAATGGAATTATTGTGATGGCAAAAAATTTCAGTTTTCAGATTTAAACGGAAATATATATTTTGACCATCCCTGAATGCATTTTGACTAGTTTCCGCGTGACGTTTGTGCGTACGTACTTATGTACCTCGCATAACTCGAAAACGATTAGCCGTAGGATATTGAAATTTTGGATTTAGGACTTTTGTAACACCTAGTTGTGTACCTCCCTTTCTGATTGCAATCGAAACCAAAAGTGTCCAAAAAAGGCACAAAATAAAAAAAATTTGGAGTTTAGACTTTTTCTTAAGTACAGTAATAAGCCCTCATCGAGGGCTTTGCAACCAAATATCATAAGCGGTACTTATTTTAATCGGTTCCACAGTTGGATCTTAAAAGGGGAAGTCACATCGGTTCGAATCAGATTAATCTCCTTTTTTTAAACTTTTTTTTTTAATTTAAATATATTGATTTGTTAATAATTATTAAACCATGATTGTAAAAAAACTTCTACGATAAATAATAATTCAATAATAACAATAAAACTCCTCCTCTATGAATCATAAGACCTTGCCGTTGGTGAGGGGGCTTGAGTGCTCAGGGATACAGAGTAGCTGGACCGAAGGTGCAACCATATCGGAGAGGTATCTGTTGAGAGCCAGACTAAGGAATGATTCCTGAAAGAGGGCAGCAGCTCTTTCAGTAGTTGTTAGGGGCGTGAGTCACAATGACTTAAACGGCCATATCAACATCACTCAGTCCCCTGAGTACTGCGCAGCTGAAAGCAATGGAAAACTACAGCTGCTTTTTTTCCAACAAAATGTGGCTCTCTGCATTTTCATATAACAATGATTCCTTCCTTGGTAAAATATTCCGGAGGTAAACTAGTCCCCCGTTCTGATCTCCGGGTGGGGACTACTAAGGAAGGGGTCACCAGAAAATTAAAAAATAACATTCTACGATTCGGAGCCTGGAAAGTTAGAGGTTTAAAAAAGGTTGGTAGGCTAGAAAATTTAAAAAGGGAAATGGATAGGATAAATGTAGATGTAGTAGGAATTAGTGAGGTTCGGTGGGAAGAGAAGGCGACTTTTGGTCAGGTGATTTTAGATTAATTAACTCAGCTTCAAATAATGGGCAGGCAGGAGTAGGGTTCATAATGAAAAAGAGGATAGGGAAGAGAGTAGAGTATTTCAAAACGCATAGTGATAGAATCGTTGTAATAAGAATAAAATCAAAACCTAAACCGACAACGATTGTTAACGTCTATATGCCTACAAGCGCCCATGATGATGATGAGGTAGAGTGTGTATACGAAGAGATTGATGAAGCAATTAAACCCGTAAAAGGAGATAAAAATTTAATAATAGTTGGATATTTGAATGCAAGCATTGGAAAAGGCAAGGAAGGAAATATAGTGGGTGAATACGGGCTGGGCAAAAGGAATGAAAGAGGGGACCGACTTATAGAATTTTGCACGTATAATTTAGTAATTGCCAACACCCGATTTAAAAATCATAATAGAAGAATATACACTTGGAAAAAGACAGGCGATACTGCAAGGTATAGATTATATCATGGTTAAGCAATGATTTAGAAATCAACTCGTCGACTGCAAAACTTACCCTGGAGCAGACATTGATAGCGACCATAATTTGGTGATAATGAAATGTAGATTGGGGTTTAAAAACCTGAAGAAAAGGTGACAGATAAAACGGTGGAATTTAGAGAAGCTTGAGGAAGAGGAGGTAAAGAAGATTTTTGAGGAGGACATCGCAAGAGGTCTGAGTAAAAAAGATAAGGTAGAAAATGTAGAAGAAGAATGGGAGAATGTTAAAAAGGAAATCAGCAGAAGCAAACTTAGGCGGAATAAAGAGAACCGGTAGAAAACCTTCGGTTTCAGACGATATATTGCAGCTGATGGATGAACGTAGAAAATATAAGAATGCTAGCGATGAAGAAAGTAAAAGGAACTATCGGCAATTAAGAAATACTATAAACAGGAAGTGCAAACTGGCGAAAGAAGAGTGGATTAAAGAAAAGTGTTCAGAAGTGGAAAGAGAAATGAACATTGGTAAAATAGACGGAGAATACAGGAAAGTTAAGGAAAATTTTGGGGTACATAAATTAAAATCTAATAATGTGTTAAACAAAGATGGTACACCAATCCGGAAGGTAAAGTCGATAGATGGGTGGAATATATTGAAGAGTTATACGGAGGAAATGAATTAGAAAATGGTGTTATAGAGGAAGAAGAGGAAGTTGAGGAGGATGAAATGGGAGAAACAATACTGAGATCTGAATTTAAGAGAGGATTAAAAGATTTAAATGGCAGAAAGGCTCCTGGAATAGACGGAATACCTGTAGAATTACTGCGCAGTGCAGGTGAGGAAGCGATTGATAGATTATACAAATTGGTGTGTAATATTTATGAAAAGGGGGAATTTCCGTCAGACTTCAAAAAAAGTGTTATAGTAATGATACCAAAGAAAGCAGGGGCACATAAATGTGAAGAATACTGAACAATTAGTTTAACTAGTCACGCATCAAAAATCTTAACTAGAATTCTATACAGAAGAATTGAGAGGAGAATGGAAGAAGTGTTAGGAGAAGATCAATTTGGTTTCAGGAAAAGTATAGGGACAAAGGAAGCAATTTTAGGCCTCAGATTAATAGAAGAAGGAAGATTAAAGAAAAACAAACAAATATACTTGGCGTTTATAGACCTAGAAAAGGCATTCGATAACGTAGACTGGAATAAAATGTTTAGCATTTTAAAAAAGTTAGGGTTCAAATACAGAGATAGAAGAACAATTGCTAACTTGTACAGGAACCAAACAGCAACAGTAATAATCGAAGAACATAAGAAAGAAGCTGTAATAAGAAAGGGAGTCCAACAAGGATGTTCCCTATCTCCGTTACTTTTTAATCTTTACATGGATGTAGCAGTTAATGATGTTAAAGAACAATTTAGATTCGGAGTAACAGTACAAGGTGAAAAGATAAAGATGCTACGATTTGCTGATGATATAGTAATTCTAGCCGAGAATAAAAAGAATTTACAAGAAACAATGAACGGCATAGACGAAGTCTTACGCAAGAACAATCGCGTGAAAATAAACAAGAAGAAAACAAAAGTAATGAAATGTAGTAGAAATAACAAAGATGGACCACTGAATGTGAAAATAGGAGGAGAAAAGATTATGGAGGTAGCAGAATTTTGTTATTTGGGAAGTAGAATTACTAAAGATGGACGAAGCAGGAGCGATATAAAATGCCGAATAGCACAAGCGAAACGAGCCTTCAGTAAGAAATATAATTTGTTTACATCAAAAATTAATTTAAATGTCAGGAAAAGATTTTTGAAAGTATATGTTTGGAGTGTCGCTTTATATGGAAGTGAAACTTGGACGATCGGAGTATCTAAGAAGAAAAGATTAGAAGCTTTTGAAATCCGGTGCTATAGGAGAATGTTAAAAATCAGACGGGTGGATAAAGTGACAAATGAAGAGGTATTGCGACAAATAGATGAAGAAAGAAGCATTTGGAAAAATATAGTTAAAAGAAGAGACAGACTTACAGGCCACATACTAAGGCATCCTGGAATAGTCGCTTTAATATTGGAAGGACAGGTAGAAGGAAAAATTGTGTAGGCAGGCCACATTTCGAATATGTAAAACAAATTGTTAGGGATGTAGGATGTAGAGGGTATTCTGAAATGAAACGACTAGCACTAGATAGGGAATCTTGGAGAGCTGCATCAAACCAGTCAAATGACTGAAGACAAAAAAAAACAATACAAGTAAAATGAAAAAGCGTCAGAAGTTATTAACGGAATAAAATTTTATGTACTTTTTAAAAAAACGTGTATAAAGAAGTCTGTGGTGCCCACACCAGATTTTTTTTAATTTAAAACAGCTGCGTATGTAAATAATCGAAATAAATTGGTATCATTATCCATGAGGTATATTCGTAAATTGACGTAAGATGATATATATATATATATATATATATATATTTCTCCAACTTGTTTACCAGCTACTGCTGGGTTTGGGTGTGTGTGTGTGTGTGTGTGAATAACCAAATGCAATTACTGTTACCCGGCTTGCCAAGCCTGAAGTAGCTGCAGATGTAGTGAAACGTAAGTGTAAATGTACCGATAAATATGTAGTCTGGAACAGACTCAGGTCGACCTCTCTTGAGACGTGCGGTTGATTGAACCCGGCCGCTAAATAACACCGGTATCTACAGTCTAGCATTCGAATCCGTATAAAAGTTGCTAACGTTTACTAGGATTCGAACGTTAAAACTCTCGATTCCGAAAATCAGACGAGTTCAAATGCTAGACCGACCCGATGGGTTAATCTGATGATAATATTTGTACTTAAATCTATTCCGTCAAATTTAAATTTTCTTTCTTCAGTTTTTCTATAACGTGCAATCGTCGATTTTTACAAAAATATTTCGGGCAAACATCTTTTTTAATCGGGATCATATAATAGTTCCGTTTCATAAGTTTTATAACATGCATTAAAAATGTTAAATAAATTGAACAAAAAATTACATTAATGATTCTAAAACCGTCAAATGATTTTAATATCCTGATTTGCCACCCACAACGAATTTACAATCGCAGAAATTTTCTATTTACGTTTAGATTTTGGTAATTTTTTTAAAAGGTTGGAGCGTAACTTTTTACAGACTTCGTCTAGCGCAAATCTTCATTTATATCAAATATTTTTAATTTAAATTGAACGAGGCTAAATACCCTAAGGGAACAACGGATTCTAAACTCTTATTACGTCTCTTAGACATCGTTGCTTTTAATTTTTTTAAAGTAACGCATATTTTAACATACGGAAAATCGCAGCATTAAAATTTGGATATTTTTTATTTTAATTTTTATCGAGGGCTGTGGGACTCGTTTTTAAAATAAAGAACAATGAGATCGCAATGTTGAAACCGTTTTTAATCTAGAAGGGGTAGAGCCTTTGCGGTGCAAGATCTGGGGACAAGATCTCCCTTTGGGGTGACATCTTCAATACCTTCTTCTGACTTGCCTTCTAACTTTGTTTTCTGATAGTAGAACAAATCGTGAAAAAAACTGTGTGAATATGGCAATTTTTTAATTTATATGAGAGCTAAGAATTAAGGGCCGTTGAAGGAAAAGACAACTTTATTTCAAAGTTTTTGAGGAGGTATTTTTCAACATACGAGTACGTTGAAAAACATTAATTATGCGGCGAGTAAATATAATCGATCTTTGTTTCAAATGTTTTTCATTATATAATTTATAATCGTCGATTTTGTTAGCAGCAGCAGTAATGTGGAAATAGTTGAAATTAATCCTGGCGCCCGCACAACCTTAGTAATCGTTCAGATGCGCCCCTAGTTGTAAAAAGGTTGACAGCGCTGCTGTAGATTAATAAATCTAAAATCTAGATAACGCGTAAAAATTCTTATTTACATACGAACAGGTATTTTTATCGTCAATGGAATATTAAAATGTATAATACAGCACTAATAACTAACAGTCACTACTAGCGTACGCATTTTTCTAAAGACCGACTTCAATTTTTATCTTGTGTTTTGTTTCAACGGTACACCGATTAGATTTTATATTCTAAAACATATACCAAACCGAGTCGTTACAAGAAATCGCTACGCGTCGAAACAAGAAAGAATTCGAAACAAATAGAAATTTACTGGATTCCTAACCGTGTGAATTTTTTTGCGACAGAAGTACAAGGGACAAGATTTGATTTTGAAAATTTTATAGGACGTTATAATTTATCAGTAATCGATATAATTTCTAACCAAATCGGTTTTCTTATCGTAAATATCAAATTAAAAGTTTTGTTCATTATCTTAATAATTGCCATATATTTATACATTTTTCTTATATTTCCTAATAAATCTATATAAGTTTTTTAATATAACATAATAGGTTTTTGTCTACCTTTAAAAATACAACTAGTTAATCCTGTATAATGACGACGTATCAGCCTCGATAAATTAAAATTTAGGTTATGGAGAGGCAGTGATTGTAACAAATAAAATCTCTTAACATATTCTAGATCAAGTACAGTTTTCTTAGTGAAATTCGTTCCTTTTTTTAATATATAATTAATTAACTGTAATCAAACATAATAAAAATATACATATCAATATTATTACTCACCATTAATACAGTCGGAAATTTATTCGAAGCAACTAACGACTGGCTAGCCGGCGAGTGAATTGCAAGACCGTAGCCTACCTCAGCGTTGTAGTCGAGTCACATGACTCGGTCGCCTGCGCCCAGGCAATGTTAATCGTTATCGGAAGGCGCATCAAGTATTGCAGCAGCATCGGCGATCCACTTAATCGTTCGTTTCGTGATCTTTTGCTTACGAAATACGTTTATAATCGACACAGACATTTGAAGTAAATTACGTACGTTTAGCGACTTATAACTCGCCTTTTCGCCACAACCTTTAATTTAAATTAAGCGTTTAACGATACATACCGTATATCTTTCCCTGTTGAAAGCCTTGAAATGAAAATAAACCTTTCGTAGAAATTTAGACTTTTTTAAAAATATTACTGTCGGTAGTAACGTATACAGTAATTCTTATTATTTACGTTCTCATCGATCGCCGCTTGTATCGGTGAGTTAATAAATATTTTTAACGTACTTCAGGAGTCGCTCAATAAGACCCGTATTTTTTTATTATTTTCCTGGCTACAGCTCTATTCCTGATACTTAACAGCTACAGCCATAAACAGAAAGAAGCGATCGGTCCAAAATTTTGATTCGGAACAAAATTTCAGGATTTTAGCGAATTTTGACATTTCACTACTCCTTGAGTCCCAAAAATGAAAAAAAAAAGTAATAGAAATTTTCGTAAGATGTAAATGTACGTATTTATATTGGCTCGACATAAATTCATATATTGGCTCGACAAATTTCTATATACGGGGCGTTAATGGAATTAAGTTTTGGACAAAACTAAAAACGGGGAGAAGATGGTTTTCGCCATTTTGAATCTTTTACTCTTTGTTTAGCAATCGTAGAAAATTAATCTTTACGACATTAAATGTTATTTGAAATTCCATACTTTTAAGTTAATCGGAATTAGATACGGGAGGATATTCAATATTATTTCTACACAGTTTTCACGTCGTACGTCGAATATTCGTAGATTGAAAAAAGTTAAGATTTGGCACAAATATTTGGCTCTATGTATACAAAGTCGGGATAACGACTTTGACCCGATTCGACCCCATCGGACCAGGAGGCGTTACATTACTCGTATTTTTTTCGTTTTTATTTTGTTTCATTATTTCTCCGATAGGATGTCCCGGAAGTTGTCGGGCAAACATAAGGAACCGGATTCAGAACATCAAAGTAAACAAAAAAGTACATACGGACAATCCTTTATCTGGCTTCATTTTTCCTATGCCCGCCATTTCCCTCCCTCCGGCAATAGCTATGAGGGATGTTCTGGGAGATGTCGAACAAAAGTAAGGCGCCGATTCAACGATCAAAATAATAAGCGCTCCGCTTCGCTTTATTTTCCCTCTGTTCGCAATTTTGTATTTTTTTTTAATAAAAATTTACACCTTAGGAACGGATGTAAATATTTTAATGAAATTTTGAGTATATGTACTCAACAACATCTACAAAATAAACGAGTTTGAAAATTTCACCTTTGAAATTTCAAAATGACGGTCATTTATATTTTTTAATCGTTAATAGGTCCGTAAAGATTAGTTTTATCGACTTTTCAATTAGATAAATCGTTAAATATCTTATTGTACACAAAATGTGACATCTCATTCATTCGATTTGTTAAAGCAGGACGCAAATATTTGCATGAAAAACAGGCATATTAAGATTTAAATAACTGCTGGTAGTCGTGTTTTTTTAATCCGGCTCTGATTTAGAAAATCGAAATTAAAAAAGAGTTTGGAAAATTATCATTTTTAGTTTATATTCGTTGATGTTGTTATTACTATTGTTTTTTTTTTTTAAATAACATAAAAATAATAAATAAAATAGCTTTTATTATAAAGCCTATATCTTTTAAAGTTATCGTTTTTTAAACTATTTAGCATAAGTACCTTTTATAAGGCGATCGGTGAAAAGTTTCTTACGATCTTACAATGTATTTAGTACGGCGTGAATTTAATCCGGTTCGGTTAAATTCACTTCTTTTCAGATTTTCCGTTTTTAAAACGCGGCATAATTCTCCGTTACAGATGATCACGATCTACAACGACGTTTACACTTTTGATAGACCTCCATCACGCGACGCAAAAGAAAAGAAACGTATCGGTGAACAACTTGCATTAATGATTTATCACCCGTTAACACCCGGCTGAATTCGCAGGCAAATCCTTGATCTATTGTAAATTATTTTTAATTTTTTTTTAAACGTCGAACTAAACTTCATAACGTTACTTATTTTACCCGATCGATAAGAACATTTCTGAATATTTATTATTAATACAACCGTGTAAAAATTATTTAAAACTGTAATTCTTACACGCCGATTGTTTTGTTTATAAAATTATCATTTCGACGAGAAGTCTAATCGATTTTTAACGACAACCATCATCCATAAGAAAATTTTCTGACCGTTTACCTAACTTACCGTATGACGCAAGATATTAGCTACATCCTGTTTCCAGCCGTTTGTTTTGTTTCTCGATAATCTTTTAATCCTAAAATAATTACTAACCCCTCGATCATCTACTTTTGTAATACATTCCGATCTTTCTCTTGCTCTACGATTTTTATCCTCTACGCATCCTTCTATTAAAAAAAAATCAACAGCGTCTTGATATCTATCCGAGTTGATTTTAGTTTCTGATACGGCTATATCGGTCGAGGAACCGGCACTACCTTCGTATTATTTTCAGGATCACCTTATGCTAGAAACGTGTGAAGATATGGACGATGAGTTTAGCGAAGACAAACGTATAAAATTTTTCATTCGCTCTTCTTATAGGAGTATTTCTCGCGATACTAAATGAGGTAGGTTTGCCGCATTAGGGGATTTCATGTATTTTGAAATACGACTGAATCGTTATCCCGGGTAGAATAAACGCAAAAAAAATGAAAGAAAGCGACTCTATTTGACGGCGAGACATCGTATGTACCGATCGATTTAGAAACTTTCTCGATTCTCAAACGAATTTAAGATGGCTGCATACAAGTCGATTTTAAAACCGATCTGGGTGTAATCGGATTCAAGTTTGTAATATATTGCAATATATTCTATAACTTTTTCAAACGAAATTTCTAAGGACACGGTAGCACATTGAAAATTCATTACTATATGCGCTGATAGTCTGCTTAACGTCCTAAAACGAGAGATTTAAACGTATACTAAAACAAATACAATGACTCGACAACCGTCCGAATCGTTTGGAAAATTAAATTAAAAATATCCAAATCTGAAGATTTCACCGCATTATAAATCGGTAATGTTTGCATTTTTTTCTTGAGATGACGCAAATCGAATAATTTCGTCTTTTGCCCTATGAGAATGGGCATTTTTATCGTATGAAAAATGTCACGCTTGACCAGAATTCGTACCCCGGACCTCCGAATGAAAGGCTGAGACTCGTATCACTACACCACCGAGATCGGCGTTTTCATTTTGTAACATCTTTTTTAAACTAATTACTTATTGTTCACCATTTTATACTAAGAACAGATCTTAATTTGACAATATATATATTTACTATATATGTATAATATATATATATATATATATACTATATACTGTATATATATATATATATATATACACTATACTATACATATATATATATATACACATATACATATATATATATACACTATACTATACATATATACTATATACTGTGTATATATATATATATATATATACAGTATATAGTATATATATATATATATAGTATATAGTATATATATATACTATATATACTATATATATTAAGCGCGTATTACAGTATATAGTATATATATATATATATATACTATATATACTATATATATGTATATATATATATATATATATATATATATACCGATCTCCGTGGCTGAGTGAAAGCATCTCGGACTTTCATCTGAATATCCTGGGTTGATATCCCGGTCAGGCATGGCATTCTTCATTCACTACAAAATTCATTTTTATCATAGTATCTACAACAGGGCGTAAGCCTGTTGTTGTTAGTATGTAAATAAACATACTGTATTTATTTTTACAGTGCGCCTAGTGAAAATACAGGCTTGACTGGGAGAGGCAGGCGCTTGTTGTGATGCACGTGTTCTTTCTGTAACATCGTATTCCTACATCAAACCGTGTGTGTTTCACGAGTAATAGTTTTAGTAATAAATAAAAATTTTAATAAACGAACATAATATTTTTGTTCGACTCTATTGTATCGCCGGTGAAAAAGAATTTTATCTCCGGTTTACTGTAGATTGATTTTATTTATATATTTTGAATAATTGCAATCAAAAGAGTTTATTTTAACGGTAATTATAAACGCGATTAATATATTACCTCGATTTTATTATTTTCTTTAAAATTTTTTTGTTTTTCTGATTTTTGTTTTCTTGAAAAACAAATTAATATCGTGTAGAGTACGCCCACTCTTTTCTGCTAAAACGCGCTTAGTATCTACATTCATTTGACAGTGAATCCCTAAATGCGAGTTCCTTACTCGTGTGTTACTGTCTTTCACCGTATAGGCGTAAGCTACGTACGATACTAACCCGTATACTTTAGTGTAATTTTAGCTCAGAATTTCTTTGCGTAATGAAATTTTGGGGCGAGGCGCGATCCTACTTTGTGGAACAAGGTCGTGTGGATCGTCTTCGTAGCCTCACTCTTTCCTTCTCTTCCCTACCGAAGCGCACGCTTAAAATTATCAACAGATGATCTACGGTTAAACCCCCCTCGCCCCTCAAAACGAGCCTATATCGGCGTATACATAGAAACGTGATCGATCTACCTGCAACAGAAAGGCGAGTTAACACGAGCCTGTATGTGCACTTCGTAAAAAGATCGTATTTATAAAGCGTGAAAAATCCCCACCTGTCTTCTCTAACGTAACTTGTTTGTGTTACGTTTCCGCAATAATAACCGGATCGAAGGGTAGATACTCTCTGTAAAATCAACTTAAAATTCATCCAAAGACGAAAGCGGATCTACGGGCGATTATAACTCCGATTACAGATATGAGAATTTATTAACGTTCCTGTAGCGACAAAATTTATCTATTTTTATTCGATCTTTTTATTGTGAGAAATTTTTTAATTATTTTATTTCGAAGAGTTATATAAGAATCGGAATTTAGTAATTAATCGGTACTATATGTTCCTTTTTCAAATAAAAATCAGAAAGAACCGCTATTAAATATTAATGATTTTTTACCTCTTATATATTTAAGTAAAAATAAACAACCGCTATATCGCTCAGTATTAAAAGAGATGGCTTCTGCGGGTACGTGCACATGCACTGCGTACGTTGTGTGTAATCACCTCCTCAGTTTTTCTGACATGCACTCGTGCTCGCGCGCGCGCGGGCGCGCGCGGGTGTGTGTGTGTGTGTGTGTGTGTGTGTGTGTGTGTGTGTGTGTGTGTGTGTGTTTTATATAGATATAGATATATAAGTTAAGAATAAAAAAATAATATTTTCTATGATTTTGATTACAAAAATACACGCAAGTTATTTTCACATGGTTATTTTAACACTGACAAAATTCTTTTTTCTAGCTAAACAATTATGGACCGATTTACCTCGAATCATTCTGAACAAGAAAATGAAAAGGCAGAAGCACAATTCCTTCAAAAATTATCGTTAATAGATGAATTTAGCGTCCTGTAAGTCATTTTTAGTGTCCTGTAAGAATACTCGGGTTGCGTTACATATACTTATATGCTCTTTCTTACGTTCGTAGTTTTTATAATTTTTTTCTGGTTTAAATGCTAAGCTGTATTCAAAAATGCTTGGTTTTGTATTTTTATTATTATTATTATTAGCAATATTTTTGTTTTTAGCAAAATTTAAATCCATCATTAAGAATAAAAAACTTCATAATCAAGCACGTGAAATCGTCAATAATATTTATAATTAATGAAGAAAGAATTTTACGAGCTGAAAGATTTTATGAGATGGGGATCTGAAAAATTAATTTTCAATCGTCCTACTCGGTCGATGATAGTTAACGATAATCCCCCGTCCGCATCATAACTCACTAGCCGGTAAAGCTCCGAATTCTAACTCAAAAAACGTTTTTGCTAAAACGTTTTGATGTATCTCTTTAAATCGGTTCAGCCGACCGTCGCTACAAACAAACCCTTTGTGTCCTAGCCGGTCGATAAATTTTTCTGCCTTAATTTGCAAAACGGGTCCGTTTACGTGAACGTATTCGCTTCGCTTCGCTTTGAACCGCGTGTAAAAGCTTCGTCCAAATAATTTTTTTCGCGTAGTCTTATCTTCATTACCCGACACAGATTTTTTCAAAAGTTACCCGTAACTCGTCACGGTTCTTCCGAATCTTCGAGACGGTGAAAGTAGAAAGCCCGTGAGTTTTACACGCATCAGAATTAGATAGCCCGTTCGCTAATTCCTCAACGGTTTTTAATTTTTCGCAAACTGAAGGAATTTCTTTTCTAACGCCCGACATTACTTCTGTGCGATAAGAATTTGTCAAGAACACCACAACACGCTCGTAATAAATAACCGACTTCGCCCGAGTTAAACACACGAATGAACTGTACAAAGCTGCGACAACGGGTTGTCGCTGTAAAATTACTCCTTTCCATCGCCATACTACCTGTACGAACATCATAATAATGGAGTAATAAAAAATTTCCCAGAATCCAGAAATAACAGTACAAAACCGTACACGGCTTACTACTTCATCTGGTTTATTCTTATTACCCGCTTTCACTTACCGTGAAGAGGCCATCGGTTCCCTAGTTTAGCCGAACATCGTTCAATAAACCTTAAATATTACAAACATACAGTATGACTTAACGTTTAATTTCTGTACCTGTATTATAAAATCATTCGCGTTTTTTATTACTAAGGGAGCAAATTTATTATTCTAAAGAAAATAATTTGTTCATGTTATAATCGACTCCTAACTTCTTTATTAGCTTGTTAAAGCAAACTTTACTGCACATTAATAATTTTGGAAATTAACCATTTTTTTTTTTTTTTTTGCTCGTTGCAATCGGATTCTCATTATAAACAACCTCGTCATAAGCGACTTCTGTTGTATGTGAATATCTTTATATACAAAAATCTTAAGTTCGTTTGTGTACGCTTCAAAAACTCAAAATGTTCTGCACCGATTGAGCTCAAATTTTAGCACGATATATAACCTGCATCAAAGATTGTTTGTATCTATTTTTCGCATCAGTCACATACCCGCGACCGCGAGAAAACAGTTTTTTTAACGGTCAGCTGTGTACCAGTCAGACCGCGCCATCTGCCTGAAGCGAGGGGAACACTCGCCATACTAGCTAACGACAACCGCAGTCACATGTGAAACTACCTGTTCCCAATTACATTGTTTATTAACAAAAAAAAAAAACGTATCCACTTGCATCTGATTCAGATTATTATACAATCTGAATTAAATATTCACTTTAATCGAAGTATTTTTGTGTGATCGTGTCGTGATTGAGCTGCGCCTTTCACCAAGCTCTGAATTTATTAGAAAACGACCGACAGTGGGATACATGTATTAATGACGCGTGCAACACTGCACATCCAAACCAAATTCGCGCATTATTCGCAATTATATTAACCGCTTGCTTCCCTTCATCTCCCACAGAGTTACGGGAAAGATATCGATCGCATATGGCTGAGGATATTTTGCATAGAGTACGCCTAGAAAATACCAATATGACCGTGGAATTTACAGAAGGCATTTACAACGAAGCATCGATAAATATTGAAGACAAGCGCTTAGCTATTGCAAATAAAGTTCTTAGTCGATCGGGAATGCCGGCACCCACCCGAGATGCGATCGCTTCATTTGATGTGGATTTACGCCGTGAACAGAGTTACAACATTGCTGATCTTTAGTCATATGTCCGATCAAACATTCACAAATTAACGCGTGAACAGAAAGACATTTACGATCGCATAATGCAAATGATAAATGACGGAGTTGGGGGACCTTCTTCTTGGATGCGCCAGGAACTGGGAAAACATTCCTCATTAGATTGATTCTAGCAACGGTTCGATCAAAAAAATGACAATTATCTGTTGCGGAATATTAATCGGCCAAAACTCTGCAACGGCACGCGACTTGCAGTTAAGAAATTGATGAATAACGTAGTGGAAGCGACGATTTTAACGGGGCCTTTCAAAGGTGAAGATGTCCTCATTCCTCGAATACCCATAATCCTGACCGATACACCATTTTAATTTAAAAGACTGCAATTCCCAATTCGATCGGCATTTACAATCACAATCGATAAAGCTCAAGGTCAATCTTTAGAATCGTGCGGTTTAGATTTAGATGCGGATTGCTTCTCACAAGGGCAACTGTATGTTGCGTGTTCCCGAGTCGGCAAACCAGATAGCCTTTATATCTACGCAGACAATGGAAAAACAAAAAATATTGTATATCCACAAGTATTGCAAAATTAAACTTCTATGAAATGTATGCCTTTGTTTTGTTTCTCATTTCTCATACATGCAACCACAATGTGCCACAGCGAAGCGTGGCGGGTAGAGCTAATATATAGATATATATATATATATATCACTTTATACATAAAAGGGATACGTCTGTGAACGGGAAACCTCCTGTACTTAAATAAGTTCTTATTTAAACATGATTGTTTATACAGTTTTCTCTTAAGTAAGACCTGCTATTTTATTTTTTTCTTAAATAAGCCTTGAAAGACGGGCACCATTACTATCTACACACTCTTACAATCTTAAACGAAACTTCCATTACTCACCGTAACACGGCCGATACAATACGTGCGACTTCTTGAATTTTTAGTTTTAGGTCTGCTAACGTTTGCAGTCGTTTCACATATGCGTTCTCTTGAGCAAGCCCCCCAAAAAAACGCATACAGACAAATCTAGCCGGCCGAACAATGTTCCCGTTTTTGGATACGGTACGGTTCAAAGAGAGATCTATTTCACCAGTAATAGACGCACGAGTCTATTACTGACTTGTAGCACAGTCTTGTTAGAACCTAACTTAATATTAATATTAAGGGGATTAGAAATTGAAAACAAAAAGAAAAATAAAAGTTTGAAGCTATTACTTCAAATTAATTACAATTTTAAATTAATATTCAAAGTACTTACTTAAGTCGCTCACCAGAGAAATGTGTTGAAATAAAAATCATTACTACATTACTGTTAACGACACCAAACATAACATACTCAAATGTGCCCGCGCTCGAGACACGCAAAGCTTTCTTCAAATTGTGATCAATAGAGCGCGTCAACGTTATAAATAAAAAATTAAGAAATTAAAAACAAAATAATTACGTTCGCTTAAAACGAAGGCCAGAGGAGTATTAACATTTACTACACAATAAATAAAAGCTGCATGACTTCGAGACTCTATTCGTCTTGTACTACATAAGAAACAAACATCCGTAACTGCAAAGATTTAATCTTATTCATCTCAGCACTCCTATACAGCGGTTTTCTAGTTCTACAGCACTACGAAACGATAAGTAACCCTCCCATACTATTCTTACATGTACACACACACACACACACACACACACACACACACACACACACATATATATATATATATATATAAAATTTACACGCACAGAAATAGAGAGAGAGAGAGAGAGAGAAAGAGATAAAATTAATCTTTCAAATCACAACTTATTCTTTTAAATACCTTATTTTCCTTTATTCATTTAGTAATAATAATTTAAACATCCGATTACAATTTTTACAAAGAATGAACTTTTTAGCGTATAAAAAATTTCAAACCAAACGGGGATTCAAACCCAGAACCCTTCAAATGAGTTTATATTCATCGAATGAGTAATAATTTTGGTGAAATTATTTCAGACGTTTTATTTTTTAACGTTTAATTCATATCGGAATATAATATAATTTATTAAAGTAAAAGAGAGTCAGTAGTTAATTCATTTAGAGGCCGTTCTATTCAAGTAAAGGGAGGAAGGGCTAATTTAAATCCTTATGTAAAATAAAAGAAACATAGCAATATCGAGATAAATGTTTTATCGGTAAATAATTTTAATGTACACCCTAATAATAATTTAAATCGATTTCATTATAGCTAGAATATTTTAGGAATAATTCACCAATATTTCATAAGCCGGGTCATTTTAATATTCTAAGAAAATTCAAGAAACGTTCCGAGTATAAAATAGCAGTCGTAGTATATTTGGGTAAAATCATACTCATGCGCCTACTCGTCAAAACTAAATTGTATCTAACAATTTTTAAGAAGCGCATTTGAAAACTATTAATTTTGAATATTAAAGCGTAATGTTTGTTAATTCCATAGGATCTGATTAAAAACAAATTGAATAAATAAATTTGAGTTTTCTTCAACGTATCTGGATTTTCTGTCGACAAACATATAGACCCATAAGGTGTTAGACCAATGCGAACGTATTTCCTTCGATTTTTCCGGGTAATTTTGACGACTTTCAGTTTCATACACTCCCTACTTAGGTCCAGTTTTGAGAATCCATAATCGGTTTACCTATCTATTTACTGAGAAACAGTCAGAAATAAGCTACTTTCATTTCGTTTGATTCGACTCTCGTAGACGTCTGTAAGTTCGCTTCGGTAAAGTATTACGTAAATCATCTGTAGTATTGATCGTTCGTTATTGTATCGATGCTTTTTTTTATTTTAAAACGTCTCGTTCGGATTTGCCGGTTCACGTAGTTCAAAAGAAGGCAAGTAAAAAGCTCGGCGAGACTATAGAAATAAAATGTAGTATAAAAAAACTCGAAATAATTTTTATAATTATTGCGTATTTATTTTTATTATTTAATTTCTATGTTTGTAAAAAAAACCAAACGTATTCTATATAGAATTAAGTAATGTAAATTACAGGTAAGATGATGAGATTATTTTTTAAATTAAAAAAATTATTTCTGCTCGTTATGCGAAAAGTATACGATAATTATAAAAATAATTTTAAAAAACTATCGATAAATAGTATTAATATGTAGTGAATTAGAACTAAGAGACGTAAGAAAAAAGGGGATTTTTGTTTTCAGAGGAAGGGGCTAAAATCATTAAAGAAAAAGGTGCTGCGTAGTACTTGAACGCCCGCAATACAAACAGATAGCCGCCTACCTTAGCAGATTAACAAACCCTACCTACTATTTCAATCATCAGTCACTCGACTAATTAAACGCACTTCATTCCTTACTGTTCATCTCTAATCCTTACTTTTGGACCGATCGTGATGAAATCAGGCGCAGCCTTTTCGGGCCAACTTTATGCGAAACTTTGTACGCAAAATCTTTTGAAACTGTTTGGCCGAATGTTTTGAAATGTTGCATGCGTTTTTTATACAAATCAGAGGGTAAACGATTTAATTTTAGCTTTTCAAAGTATATCGGTTCCAGAGTTTTATCGCCTTTTTTTGAATATTCGATTTAAATCGTACGTTTTTTTCATTCAAATCGATTCGAAAATAAATTGTTAGATTTTGAAGGTCGTTGATTACGAGTTTCTTATTAAATTTCAAATAAAAATTAATTTCATATATACGAATATTAACTTAAATGTAACTTATTTAAGTTTATTTTCCTCTTGATCGGATAGAATTAATTATAATTAGAAGACATATTTTACTTTAAATATTATCTTTATTAATCTCTCGGGTTAACTAATTAACTACAAAAACTTATAAATTAAATACGCACAAGCAGTGTATTCAATTTATCGGTGTATTTAATTTATAACTTTGTACAGTCGATCGATTACCCCAAGAGATTAATAAAGATAATATTTTTCAAGTAAAATATGTCTTGTTATTATATATGTATATACGAAAAGTTTCAGCGATGATTTTCCGATTCAATTTTTATAGCCTATCAAACAATAACAAAGGTGTATAAGTTATATGAGCGATAAAATAAACAGACGTTTGGAATACTTCCAAATTAGATTTTAAATAGCAGCCTGTCGTATAGCGATATACATGAGGAAATATACGTTAAAATAAATTTTTTTAAAAAAGAAATTTACAAAATCTTCGGAATTTACGTTCCGCATTAAAAGTGCGAATGATTTCTTAAATCAAGATAACATGCAGTCAAAGAACGCATAGACTATTTGTCGCTTTACGATATATCAAACACGAAATAAGACAGCACAGATAACATGTTGCAACACAAAATGACGGATATAACGAATACAAACTCGACCACGCAATACGTCCACAGCCTGAAAGAAACACCTTACTCAAGGCAGAGTGAGCGTTTAACGATTTCTTTTCCGAGCAAGGCCATCTGTTCTCATGTAACCCCGCTCGAAACGTCAAAAGCTAAAAGCTCCTACGTCAGACCACCGGCGAGGCCGGAGCGACATCGCTTCCCGAACCTGCCAGAGGATTCAGAAAGTTTACCGGCCTCACGAACTACGAATCGGGGACACCGACACGCAAAGAAAACGTTCTGATTTAGCCGACGGTGGCCATCCTGCGACACATTACGCCGCTGTTCCGTGAAACACTTCGCAACAACGAAGGTCGTCTGACCGCCACCGATCGTTGTACACCCCCGACGACGTGTACGTAGAACACTGTCCTTGCAGAAAATCGCTACCGGTAATGCAAATTGCAAGTTCACAGTACGGGGCCAGAGGCCGACAAGCGATGCTACCTCGGGCAGACATATAAGACATGGCGCAGCCGCATAGGTAACGTCGGACTTGCCGGCTACAGTCTGGAATGAAGTCGCCTTCAGGGGGGACGTAAACGTCGCATTACAAACGGAAGCCGTATCGAACCAAAGTGAATGTCGGTGACAAACTTGATGAAACGAAACCTCAACCGACTCTGTAAGTTATCTCGATAAATTTTAATTCGCTTTTAAACTTACGAAGCCCTTTTTAAATCACCCGGTACTGATATACTGCGACCCGGAGGGCTAAGGCCGCCAGAGCCTCGCTATACCCAGTGCTGAACAGTGCCAGCCCGTTCCCACTGGCAACTAAGCTTCTCATTTTTCGGCTGTACGTACTGCCGATTCTAACGTATGCTTACCCGGCATGGGGGGGGAGTGTTGAGCTCCTCGCTTCAAAAGAAGATCGAGGCCGTCCAAAACATCGCGTTGCGGACGATCTTTGGAGCTCCGTGGTTCGTCAGGAACGCCACTCTCCGATCTGATGCGAGATTTCAATCCGTGTCCGAGGTGGTGGTGGCGCAGGCGCGCAGACTGTTCGGGAGAGCGGCTGTGTCCGAACACAGTCATCTTCGGGACATCTGCCGAGAGGACCCAACCCCGACAGTTGTAAGGAAGCGGCCTCACGCCGTACTGGACGAACCACCGTGATTGTGCGGTGCGGGAGCCGAGAATCGACAAACCAGGCTTAGGGGCCTCCATATCGCATGAACCATAAACGGAATAGCGCGTCGGACGCGTTTCCGGGGTCGCGAGTGAATAGTTTTCGCGAGGTATACAGTCTGAAGAAAATACAGCAAAATACGGTAAGTCGCGCATAAAACAAAAACGCGGTAAAAATTTTTAATTTTTTATTTTTTCCGCGGCTGTTTTGTTCTGTTTCTCTTGTTTCAGAAACGGGAGAAACGTGGATGTGGAACGACTCGTCGTGCCGTCTTGGGAAACGGCCTTTCCCTCTTCTCATCCTGCCAGTCCAAAGGAAAGTAAAAATCAAATTTTTATTTTTTATTTGTTTTTATTTATTTTTTTTTACTTCTTTTTCTTCGTGTGTGTGTGTGTGTTCTGCTTCTGTGGTTGCAGATACCAACAGCCACCACAAAAACAAATGGTTTCTTCACTGCGGCCACGCGGTCCCCCCAACCCCTTCTCAGACACACGTGTGTCTGAAGGTTAATAATTACGTGGAGTGAATAATTTCTGTTTACGTCTTCTAAGAAAATCGCCGCCCCAAAACCGCGATCGCGAATAGGTATCACCATTTTGTAAGTTCCCTATTACCTTCCTTTCCTTTCAAGAAAGAAGAAAGAGGGAACGAGCCCAGCAGCCATCAGCCCAGTCACAAGCCCAGCAGCCACCTGCCCAGCAGTCACCTGCCCAGCAACCACTAACAGCACGAAAGAGAGAAGAAACCTGCACTTTCCCCCGTTCAGCCCTTCGGGGCCTCGGGAATTTCAAGGTTAATGGTATGTAACTTCGGTTACTACCAATTCTTGGAAAGTGCAGGCCAAAGAAGAACGAAGAGGTCTTCGGAAAAAGAAGAGGGAGAAGAAGAAGATGAAGAAGAAGGAAGACCCACCACTCGTCTCAACATCACGGACTGGAGTCCGGAACAGAGCCCAGCAGAGATGCGTCCTGAAGGGCAGCCATAACAGAAGCGGATGAAGAGCTTCTACACAACCTCTCCTTTTCAAAACTTACAAGTAAGATAAAATAACCCAGCAATTGCGACTCCTCCGGAAAAGGGGACGCATTGCTCCCTCCTTATAGCTAGTGCCCCGTTGTGGCGTATTCCTGCTAGCCTATTAAGCGTTAGCACCGAAAGGACTTCAGTGGACGGTCTGAAGGGGAATTACGTCGGGAGGACAGGCTTTATAAGCCTAGCCTTCCGCGGTCGGCCCATGAAATGGGTTCGATAACGCTGGTTCAACAACGGATTGGAATGCAATTAAATCCGTCTTAAATTCACTAAAATAATAATACACAAAACTTGAAAAAATTAGATCCGAGATATAAAATAACCCTTTTAAAAACCAGCCCGATTAGAATCATCCAGCAGCAAGGGACTCTGTCCAGGTTCTGCGATAAAGTAGGGAGTAATAAACTCCCGCCAACTTTGCATTCCATTCCATTCCTACTGATATACCGACAGCATGTTTTGCTCGATGAAGAAGGACAAAAAGAAACAATTTCAATCCTCTTTTTTTAGCAAGCCAATAAGACGGTTATCGCGCTTACCGATCAATATATTTATATCGTATAAATAAATTATAGTCGATGAATACACAGAATAATAGTTTTTTACTTGAAACCAAAATCCGTAAGTTCGTTGATAAATACAGTTTGCAGTAGTTTAAATATGTTGATTTATTAATTATCCTCTAAAAAAAAATTTTAATTATAATGAAAAGTACAAAAAATTTTGTATCGCTAATAACTTCTGTTTTTTTTTTTTTTTGTTTTGAATTATTATTTATTGTAAAACTTTTTTTACGATCAGAGGTTAACAATAATTAATAAATCAATATATTTACATTAAAAAAAAAAGAATAAGTTAGAAAACATATACGATTTAAGAACCTCCCTTGTAAGATCCAAATATTTCATTAATTAAACATTTATTTGGCTATAACTCTGGAACCGATGAAAATAAGTACCGCTTATGACATATCGTGAAAAACTGTCGATGAGATTATTACTGCGATTAAGAAAAATTCCAGAATCCAAATTCTTTGGATTTTGGGCTTTTTTGGACACTTTTCGTCCAATCGATTTTAATCAAAAGGGAAGTACACGACTAGATGTTACAACAGTCCTAAATCCAAAATTTCAACGTTCTACGGCTAATCGTTTTTGAGTTATGCGAGATATATATGTACGCACCCACGTACATACGTACAGACGTCACGCCGAAACTAGTCAAAATGGATATTTCCGTTGAAATTTGAAAACCGAAATTTTTCGCGATCACAATACTTCCTTTACTTCCGTACAAAGAAGTAAAAACGAATCTATTTTTTTACAAATTACTTCTTCCACGATGAAAAAAATGAATTATTCCGACCGACTTTTCGTATATTTTTAGTTTAATAAAAATATTTTGTACTTATTTCGATGTTAATTTTTTTAAAGATTCATTTTAAACCGATTTTCATACTCTTAATAAATCGCTTTAGTTTCAACATTCGATACCGCAAAAAAATTAAAATAATAATCGTCGTAAAAAAATATACGAATCTAAAATTATCTTTACGCGCGGTAACCCATAAACGGTACGTAGATTTAGTTTATTTGGGTAGCTGTCGTGGTACAGCTGTACAATATTAGCGCCTCAAATATTAATTATGCATACAGTTTGTTTAAAAATATGGAGTTTTTAATTTCGATTATTATGCCGCATCTGGTTGCGTTAGGTTGTTACAATGATTTATTTGCGATATTCTAAAGGGTTATCCCTTTAAATCCTATTTTATTCGTGAAAACGTGTCCTGAGTGTATATGTTGAAACCGACTCCTTCTCCCGTTCTCACTCTTTTTCCCGACACAGGCGTACAAACAGTAACTAACGTATATAAAATTCTATTAGATTAAAATACGAGTACGATTAACTTTACTCGATCTCCTTCATATCACTGTAAAGGGCTTTTCTCATGTCGCCTGGTGATGCTCAGATATGTCCCCGAGATAACGGTTAACCTCTATAACGGTCGATTACATTTTCCTTGATCGCGTAGAAGTTATGCAGTACAAATTTAAACTTTCATCCAGAATCGTTTTTATTCCGGGTTTAAATTTTGAAAAAACCATACGATCTGAAATTTAGCGTTTTAACTATATCTTTTTTGCTCGACTCAGATTAAAATCTTTCACGTTCCGGCCTCATTACTTTAATACAGAGTGACTCACGGATAACGTAAATAACTTTCTTTTTTTTTAAATTTTAGAACATTTATTTACGCTTGTTATAAAAAACTTTGTTCTGGATTATAAAAGCGGGTATTGAATCTGTTTAAAAATGGCTTCAAGTAGGTCTTCATTTATTTCTAAGCACGATTTTAGTCGAACGAAGCTGATTTTTTTACATTTTATAACAATTCTGATATTATATCTTTAATTCCAGTAATCTTCAATTCCTTAGTTGTGTAGCGCCGAAAGTAAAATAATTTTTAAAACATCCAGACAACAAAAATCAACGTATATAAAATTAAAGTACCCTTGCCTAAACATCATCAAAACATGTGACGGATCGATTCTCAAACATTTCTCGCGAAATTTATTCTTTATCTTTCAATACGAGGCGTAATTCCGTCTAGTTAAAACTAGATATCCCATAGGAAATTTTGTTCGATTTGAGGCTGAAAGAAAGTCTGAATCATCTTGACATACCTCTTCAAGGCGTCTTCGGTTGAATTTCTTTCAAAATTCTCGGGAGAAAACAAACCGATAATACGTTCTAATAGCATACCGACCTTTCTCTGAATGCAAGGGCTCCTCAGAGATTTCTCAGGTATATATTTGACAAAAAAGAGAGTTTTTCCGGTATAAAATTCTGAGACGTTAATATTAGCCTCTTCAGATACATATTTATTATCCCGTGGGGTTGGTATAACGGTGAACGCGTCTTCCCAAATCACCGGATTTGGAAGTCGAGAGTTCCAGCGTTCAAGTCCTAGTAAAGGCTACTTTCATACGGATTTGAATACTAGGTCGTGGATACCGGTGTTCTTTGATGGTCGGGTTTCAATTAACCACACATCTCAGGAACGGTCGAACTGAGACTGTACAAGACTACACTTCATTTATACTCCGTACATATCATCCTCTGAAGTAATACCTGAACGGTAATTCCCGGAAGCTAAACAGAAAAAGATAAATATATATATAACTCTGCATTTTTTACGAATGAAAACGATTTAATCTATCGCACTAATAATTCGTTACTAATGTTTTTATGTAGAGGTCAAAACAAAGATCTAAATAAAGATTACGGTAAACGATTGTGATATATCGTAAAACATTAGAGCAACGTAATGTTTTCAAAAAAGGCGAACAGTTTACAACGATTCAGCTATTTCTACTTATCACATAACGAACGTATATAACGCATATTCGTTAATATAGTAAATAGGTCGGGAGCATTAGACATAAGAAAGGCGATTTTTTTGTAAAAATTCCTATAATGAAATTTTCATTTATGATTGAACTAACATCGATTGAAATATTCATTAATACATATTGCATTGTATTATAAGCGTTAATAGATTTTCAAACATATCTATTAATCGATCTAAACGTTAATAGTGCGGTATAAGAAACAACACAACCGTTCAGTTTGCAGCCGATATATAACCCGATGATTGTAAATATTACGAGTGCAAACCGCAAAATTGACTTATTTCATGAAGAAAATGTTGTAATTTACGTTTTTTCCTGTTTATCTCGACGCACTATCTCACTTTCAAAAAAGAATCGTTCATTTTCATCGCTCATATCAATCACCGCAACGGCTTGAAGCGCCGGGATTTATTTGCGAGTGATCGAGAGCCGTGAAGCATACGATGGCGCGCTACGCTACTAGTGCAAACTAGTTCCCTGTTTTATCGTCGCTGTTTCTTGGACAATTTCGAATTAAACAATTTTAAATACGCATCAAATCGATGTTTAAATATTCTTTAAATACCCCTGCAAATTTCAACCCTTAATGTTAATTAGCTTCGAAGATTTTTGAAATAAGAAACACATTATTAATAAAAACATTAATAAAAAATAGAAAAAGAGCTGAAAAATTAAATTTTTGATAGGAAAAAATCTCATTTTCCCTCTTCTTTCAATTTAGCCCAAGTAGACCTAGAAATCCCTGTACGCTCAAAGATTACGGATACTTCGAGACTTTTTGCAAAACGGTTATTTTGCAATAAGAAATTACCTTAAAGCATCCGACAAGGGAATACTTTTTGGACAACATTAGGAGCTACTTTTTCCCCGAAATCTTAAGTGTTTTCAGAAAAAAATAAAAAAATAATGAGTCTCAAACGTCAGGTTCATTTTTTCGCGCTTTTTTGCGTATTGCAAGTGACGTAATTATGGAATCGTTATCCGCATCGTCTCAGATTATAGGTTAAGCGATTATCTAAAACCTTTACCGCTGACATTTTTTTCTGAAGCGATTTCAGGCCGAATTATACGTGATTTTCGCCGGTCACTCGGGCGATTTTTTCAATTTCTCCCTTTTCCCTCTTCCGAAAACCGATTCCTGTTAATTTTTTTGTTAAAAACATTAGTTTTTTATCGGTTACATTATCAAGCCTAGTTGCAGAGTGACGCGAACTTATCCGAAATAAATACCTAATTTTTCTGGTTTAAAAATGAATGCCTTTTTCTTACATATTACAGATTAAATCTCTGACTTGCATTTTCTAGATACGCTGCCTAGATTACCGTAGTGTTTGTGATTACTCAATTTTCCCTACACTATCTTTATAAGAAAAATTCATTACAAATAAATAAGTTAAATATGCCACTCCGAAACATTAGTTATTAAATTCAGAACGTATACAGACACAATGAAAAGAAATCCTAACTTCAGCTCCTCATAGATGATAGATGACCAATATTGCTAACATGAAAACAGATAATTCCGAGCCTCATTTTATATATATATATATATATATATTCCGTCACAAAATGTTTTTCTACAATTTGCCTTAAAAACTCATCTGTGTTTTAAAATATTTTTGTAATAGCAAACATTTAAACATCTGTATTTTTCATCTTTATAGATTTTTAATAATTATACTAGGGCCGATAATATATTAAAATTTATTAATTTTTTTAAATTGCGGAACTTCTCCTACAGCACAATCTTTACTCTAAATTCCTTTCGCTTTGTCCCAAAATGTAGATTTAAAAGGTTTTAATTTTCATTTTGACAATTTTCGTTTTTAATTTCATTCATTTGAACGGTGTCTTGCAATTATCGGTTTCGTTTATTATATTCTAATTGTAGTTATTATAAATCTCATTTCTATATCGATTCTAGTGTTATTTCCTGCCCTTGCTAGCACTAACATTCGTAGTTCGGAGTCCTTCGAATTTGAGTACCTCCAATCTCAAAACTGCTTTTAGCACTCGGGAATATGTTAAAAATAGTTTTAAGAATGTAGGTACTCCGAAACGCGTCAACTACGAATGTTAGTGCTATGCAAGGACAGGAAATAACATTCGAATCAATAATGAATGATAAATCCTAGTAGAAATATGAAACACTGTGGAAATTTTTACCTTTCGTTTCATTTATTTGCTCGAAGTTTTAATATATCTAATTAATTATACTATCTGCTTCGATATGTCGTTACAAAGTTTTAAATTCAGTTAGATTTACAATACATATCATCCTCGTTCATCCTCTGAAATAATATTTTACGATGGTTACGTAGGCTGAAACAGGAAAAAAAAAGATTTACGATAAACGTTTGCTTAAAAAAATTTAGATGGCAATACTATTTTCAATACAATAACATTGTGCAAGGCGATTTAAAAATAAGTTGAAAAAAAACAGCTGATTAATCTCTTAGAAAATGTAAATAAAGGACTGACTTGGCTCCTCTCCGTGAAATTGTTTCTTTAGTCAAATAGTGATGGAACGCGGCAGAAAGAACGATATGGTAAACGCTTTTGATGTTTTCTTTCCTTCATCCATCCTTCGTAATCGCATCGTCTAAAACATATTACAAATATTTCTTTTAATATATAATTCGCCATCGACTTACGTCGTTCTATTTCATTTAATCGCATTCGTTTTATTTATATTAAATTTTAAATTGAATTTCTCTCTTAGCGATAAGATTCATACCGTTCAATCTTTCTTTAGCTAATTTCATTAGTTTTAGTTAAAAAAAAGAGAGATATCTTATTTTTTTTTGTCTTCAGTCATTTGACTGGTTTGATGCAGCTCTCCAAGATTCCCTATCTAGTGCTAGTCGTTTCATTTCAGTATACCCTCTACATCCTACATCCCTAACAATTTGATTTTTATATTCCAAACGTGGCCTGCCTACAAAATTTTTTCCTTCTACCTGTCCTTCCAATATTAAAGCGACTATTCCAGGATGCCTTAGTATGTGGCCTATAAGTCTGTCTCTTCTTTTAACTATATTTGTCCAAAAGCTTCTAATCTTTTCTTCTTAGGTACTCCGATCGTCCAAGTTTCACTTCCATATAAAGCAACGCTCCAAACATATACTTTCAAAAATCTTTTCCTGACATTTAAATTAATTTTTGATGTAAACAAATTATATTTTTTACTGAAGGATTTAGCTTGTGTTATTCGGCATTTTATATCGCTCCTGCTTCGTCCATCTTTAGTAATTCTACTTCCCAAATAACAAAATTCTTCTACCTCCGTAATCTTTTCTCCTCCTATTTTCACATTCAGCGGTTCATCTTTGTTATTTCTACTACATTTCATTACTTTTGTTTTGTTCTTGTTTATTTTCACGCGATAGTTCTTGCGTAGGACTTCATCTATGCCGTTCATTGTTTCTTGTAAATCCTTTTTATACTCGGCTAGAATTACTATATCATCGGCAAATCGTAGCATCTTTATCTTTTCACCTTGTACTGTTACTCCGAATCTAAATTGTTCTTTAACATCATTAACTGCTAGTTCCATGTAAAGATTAAAAAGTAACGGAGATAGGGAACATCCTTGTTCCCTATCTTATTACGGCTTCTTTCTTATGTTCTTCAATTGTTACCGTTGCTGTTTGGTTCCTATACATGTTAGCAATTGTTCTTCTATCTCTGTATTTGAACCCTAATTTTTTTAAAATACTGAACATTTTATTCCAGTCTACGTTATCGAATGCCTTTTCTAGGTCTATAAACGCCAAGTATGTCGGTTTGTTTTTCTTTAATCTTCCTTCTACTATTAATCTGAGGCCTAAAATTGCTTCCCTTGTCCCTATACTTTTCCTGAAACCAAATTGGACTTCTCCTAACACTTCTTCCACTCTCCTCTCAATTTTCTGTATAGAATTCTATTTAAGATATCTTATTATGAATTTCAAAGTCTGTATTCTTTTTCTTTAGATTATTACACAGACTGCGACTGATTTTATACATATATAATTTTTTCCCGTAGGGGGAGGAAAAATCTCTGCCACATCCACTCTCTAGTCACGCAGGGGCCGGAACCAATCCCTATGGCGTAAACTCAGCCCCCGCGTGACACCCGGGCTCTCTTCTATCCGATCGGAAAGGACCCCGTGGCGTCCCCTTGGGACGATAGACGGACGGTGACTCCTAGGAGCCCCCGCCGCCCATCCCCAGAGGTTAGCCCCACGATCATTCGTCTTCGGACTCCGTGCTTCGGTTCATCCGTCGATCCGTATTCTGTCGAATTCTCTGCTCGTGCACCTTTCCACTTATCCTGGTGAAGACCACCGTTATTTTATCCCGCTTGTCCTGACCGCTAACCATTACTCTTAGCGTATTCCTTGCTCCGCCAGTCCGACTCACAAATCTCGCCATTTTGGGCAGGAGAATACCGCATGTCCCGCGGTGTCCTGTTCCCCGCGATCGTGACATCGGTCGGTGATGCTTTTACCCATCCGTTGTAAGTAATCACGAAAACACCCGTGGCCAGACAGGAATCGGTAAACTCGATGTTCGTGTCTCCACGGCTCCTCTCTGCCCAACTTCTGACATCTCCGATAAGCTCGTATGTCCGCTTACCCTTGGGTGTCGTTTGCCGCCTTCCGTTCCACTCCGCTTACAGCTCATCTATTGCTGACCTCCTGTCTCTACCGTTCACAATGAGGATCCTCATCGTAACTTGCAAATCCTGATTATATTTACTCTGCTTTAATTGTAATCCGATCTAACTGAAATTTCTTTGAATCTTTACTAATTAACATACATTGAAATTTATCAAAGTTTTACTTTTACAGTATTACTTACCAGCATTATTACGGTTTCAATAAAAATACCGTATAACCTGTAAGAGATCAATTGTGGAGTTATTTGTCTGTCATTTATTTATTATAAAAGAAAGTAATTTATTTATTTAAAATAAATCAAAGTAAAAACACTTTTGTTAGAATTTACAGATTAATAAAATTTTCGTCCCTACAGTTAAACTCTTTGGATTCATTTCCACCCGCGTCGCATACCATAATTTACGAAAACCTCCGAACTTGGAAACTTTAGGATTGAAAAAGTCTTCTTCCTTTTAAAAGGTACGTACGTATGCTAAGTACTGGGTTTCCAAACTTTCTCATCAGTTTTCAAAGATTTAATATATTTTTCAACATGAAATTTTCTTAAACTTAATGTTCAAATTTTCATCTAATAACTTCTAGTACATATATATATATATATATATATATATATATATATAGTGTAACGATATAAGCTCTCATTCAAAAGTCAGCTTCTATATTTTATTACTATGAATTTATCCCCAGTCGCGACTTTATCTGCGCTATATGCGTATAGAACTTCAAAAATTGGAAATAGTTTTTTAGTAATTACGTGTGGGCTGTTGCTTGCTCACAGGGTTATCGCTATTCACAACTTATCGGATAAAACAGATTATTTTGAATCGACAACTTTTCAGTCATTAAATATGTACATAGTCGTCATTTCCTTTAATTTTATTATAAAAGTAAAATTTATTTTTATTATATTACGATAATAATACAAATTAGGTTTTACAATGACATTAAATTTAGTAAATCACACACCGTTGTGTGATTTATCGAACGGCACATATTCACATTGGGGATGATCGATATAGAAATGACAATCGAAATAAATAATGGCATTTATTTATTTTATATAATACCAGGTTACAGAGTAACAGTACATTGACATGATATCAACAGAACTCTGCAGAGATGCCACAAGGTAACTGTTCGCAGTCTGGCGTGTAAGTGTAAATGCACCGATAAATGTGTAGTCTTGAATAGACTCAGGCCGACAGCCCCTGAGACGTGTGGTTAATTGAAACTCGAACACCGGTATCTGCAGTCTAACACTCAAATCTATATAAAAGCAACTGTCTTTACGAGGACTCGAACTTTAAAACTCTCGACTTCGAAAATCCGCTGATTTTGCGATGACTAGTTTAACTAGTCGACTACCCGGCGGATTATAATTATTTACTGAAAGAAGTTATAGGGTTGTCAGTTACACTTTTTTTTATTTAAGATTTATATAGAAGTAGTGAGATCGGTGAGGTTTGAATTGCGGTAAACTTTCGGGGATCGATAAAATTCCTTAACGATCAGTCCAGGAATTTTTGCGGTGATCGAGAACGAAAAAGACGATGTCTCTTTATATACTGGAGATTACCCCTTCTTTTGTTTCTCTTTAAACAGAAATAAAATTCGAGATCAGAATTCTACTCGCTATAATATTAGAGGTAGATTATTTAATATTTAATGATCGGAAACAACAATTCTTCTCGTAAACCGATACAGTTAATTAGTAGTATACGCACATATTTAAACAAAAATTTAATGAATAAATGAAAAGATAAATAATAGAATATTTTATCATCCCGTCCGTATAAACGGTAAAATATTTTTACGTTATATCGACGGTGTAGGATTCGATTTCCGGCCGGTTTCTCGAAAATGTAAAATCAATCTACCCAAAATAGTCGCTAATGATTTTTAGTAGTTCATGCGACTTAACAATTTTAGGAAATAAATTTTATTCGTGAATGAACATCAAAACGTGAACTTTTTTTTAACGAGAAACGTCTTTAAAATCACGCTGAAACAAGGGTACCAGAACAGAAATCTGTAGCGTAACGAAAATGTCTATATCGTCCAGCCTTAATAACTCCCTATCAGAGACGTTAATGGGGTGTCATTTTTTAACTTACAGGTCACCTGGCCGATACGACTTTGAGTTTTCATCATTGGCGAGCGAGTTGGCGGGGAGGAAGCACAGCGCAGATCGGCCAAAACTGGCGCTCTCGCTCATTTCCATTCTGTGTAGCTCACGACATAGAGGTGATAACGGGGTGATTCGTGTGTTTGTGTTTACAGTTTGTCGAAATAGATCGATTTAAGTAATAATAATTGTATTTTGGGCAATATTTATGCGTAAAAAATTAAAGTAAACGTGTAAAAAATTATAAAAATTCAATATGTCAGTCTCATCCCGCGCAAAAGCCAGCCGGAAATATAAATATAAAGGGAAAATATAGTTAAAATCCCTAAAATTTATAATTTTTCATGGCCACACCCGTGTTAGAATGATTTCGCTGACGCTTTTCTTTCATAAAAGCCTCAGGCACATCCCGAATTAATGTCCAACAGTAATCGGCTAGCATGTTAGTATTCCATTTCCCTTTATAACGGCTTTTCATCATCCAAATGTCTTGGTGGAAACGTTCACTGTGTTCATCACTTACATCTCCGAGGTTATCCAGCAAAAAATCCAGATGTGAATGGAGGAAATGTATCTTCAAAGATGTATTACATCCCACAGCTCTGTATGAAGTAAGAAATTGATTAACAATATCGTGGTAATTATCGGATTTTTGTTTTGCCGATAAAACTTTTGCAAACGTCTTTAAATGAAGCCCAAGCCGCACTTTCTACATTATTCAACACGAGTTAAATACATCATCTTTGACCGACTCTCTTATTTGAGGGCCAACAAATATTCCTTCTTTAATTTTTCCTTCGCTTACATTCGGAAATTTCTGCCCGATGTACAAATATCCGGGACTATCCTTCTTCATTGCTTTTACAAAATTTTTCATTAGTCCTAGCTTGATATGGAGAGGGGGTAAAAATATTTTTTAGGTTCAACTAAGGGCTGATGAATAATATTTTCCCGTCTGGAGTTAAGCGGTCTCGTTTCTTCCACTCTTTGGTAACATAACGTTTATCCCTAGCTCGGCTGTTCCATTCGCAAAGAAAACACATGTACTTAGTACAGCCTAACTGCATGCTTAGCAAAATAGCTACTATACCTTTCAAATCACCACATATGTTCCAGCTATGTTTTTTATAATTTATTTTTTCAAGAACGTCTTTCATCACATCGGATGTCTTTTTCAAATTAATACCGTAAGCGATTGGTATCGAAGGATATTTGTTACAGTTCTGTATTAGAACTACTTTTAAACTGTACTTGGACGAATCTATGAAAAGGCACCAGTCCTCAGGTTTATGAACTTGTCCTAAGCGCAAAATAAGCTCGTAAATATTTGTACAGTAAACCACATTCTTTTCATTAATAAAGTACTGAGAAAGTGCTTTTTGTCGGCTCCGAAAGCCCGAAATCTTTGTATTTCTTTGAAGTAAATTCCAATCTTGCAGTGTTGATCCTAACAGATCAGCTTGATTTTTTGATAAATTTAAATCGCTACCCAAGTCATTTAATTCACCTTGCGATATAAGATGTTGCTTATCGGAGGATAATTCAAAATCAAAATCATCGTTGTCTTCTTCAGTACTACCTGATTCTTCATCGCTGCTTTCGAAACATACATTCACAGGCGGTTCAGGAACTGGAATAATTTCACTGTGAAGTACAAGCCTGATTGCAGATATTTTACAGTATGTTTAGATTTTTTAGAAATTCCAGACATAACTGTTAAACCAAAGTAGCAATCGGTTACATGATCCTTTGGTTTATACCAAACCACAGGTATACCAAACGGCAAAGCCTTCCGTGTACCTTTCAGTCATCCTCTTAAATAAACAGAACAATTAATGCGTACTATACGAGGAGCCCACGTCTTATCCTGATCCCAATTTTACACTGAAAATACAAATTATATGTTGTTTTTTTTTAATTAAAGGTGTAATGTTTTTTCTATTTGATTTTACTGTTAACTCACCACATACATAAGAAAAGGCATTTACATCATTTACACAATTTCAAGGCATTATGACACTGGATGTTAACAAACTTAAGGTAGCAATAAGACCGAACAAAATTAATTCATTCCTAAATCCAGTGCTAAATACAAACAACAGAGCTCTGTTTTCAGCTACACGTTTTGACCTGCACAGACATGATTAATCTTGCCCATGAAGGCTCACTCTACAGTATTAGATGTCATTATATATGACTACGACATAATTTAATTCTTTGTCTCGTATTGTTTATTTATAGCTCACAAATTACGTTAACAAAGTTTCAACGATAAAAATCGAGCTAAAAATACACAATATAGGAGCATGAAATGCTAAATAAATGTTGAAAAATGAAAAAAATCCTTTAATTAAAATGTAATTTTTTTTCAAAAACGGTGGGTGGTTCTGAGTTCATATTCATTTTTAGCATCAAAAAACTGATTAAAATCACGATACGAAAAAAAAATTATGTTTATCAAAGATATTAGTCGAAATAAATATCACGTACCATTTAGGGTCTATTTTATGTTAAGATTAAATTTAGTACGCAATCAATGTTCCGTTTTTATTTCAATCCGATACACTAAAATTGACTCGTTGACATACAGACCGACCAATTTATCTTTAGAGTTGGCCAAATGAAGGGACTAAAATTTTCCACCGGAGACTTTCAGTTTTTTTTAAAAAAATACGACGTTGGCTCTCCCATTGGTCGGTCTGTAGTTTGAAGGAACTTCATCCAAGGTCTGTAACGTTTCACGTTAAACCTACGGCCGTGCGCCCCGACACAGCCCCTCCCGATTTTTCACATTTCATGAAGTGCGTTTTCTCTAAAAACAAAAAGTAATTAACGTTTAAAAAATATTAATGTTTAATTTCATTTGATTCTTTTTCTTTTTTCAACTTAATTCGAAAGATTTGCTAGTAATTTCAGATGTTAATTTATTCCGCTGTTTTTTATTTTTTTTTTTATTTATTAATTTCAAAAATAAGGTTTAAAATTACCAAAAATAATAAATATACCGTAAATTGTTATTTTACGGTTATATTTTTATGTTTTTGTGGTTATTGTTTTACGGTTTACATATTTTAGTGTGAAAATAACAAAAATTGCATCGTATTGAGAAAATATAGAGGAGAAATTTGACGCGCTTAGTTTATTTTATATTTTACACCGTGTAATAATTTAAAATGTTAACTTCACAATGTTGTTCCCTATTCTCACTTTTACTCTGTCTCTCTCTCTCACACTCTCTCTCTCTCTCTCTCTCTCTCTCTCTCTCTCTCTCTCTCTTTCTACATGTATACACTGTATATACTACGTAAGTATACTCGTATGTATACTTTAATATCAAGCAGACTGACATCAATCACTCTATTTATCGATTCGTTTTCCAATCGCTATATGCCTTAAAGTACGGTTTATTTTACGTTAAATTTGACCTGTATTTACTTCCATTAAAAGTTTTAATGGAGTATCTTTTTCATCGTAAATAATAGTAAACAGAACATTAAAATTGTTAGATGCCTCCCTCGATCGACTATTGTAACGTAAACAAATATAAAGATTATAAAATTGACTTTTTATGAAAAGTAATTTTAGAAGAATAAAAACATAATGCGAATAATTGTAGTTTTTAATAATAATTATTTAACATAAAAAAACGATTTATTTGTTTTGCAAGTTACGAAATAAGATATGACAGCGGTAAAAAAAATTTATTATAAAAATTTGTACATCGAAGAAAAAGCGGGCGTATCTTTATCCGCGATGAAAAACAATTTTATCGGGAAAATGTGTTTTCATGAGACCGGTGCCTTTAAATAACGGAATGAAACACTGCAAAACGACGATCGAGAAAAATAATCGATACTCTAAACTTTTGCGTAACCAAACCGTTCCGATTATTTTCATAGAATTCTTCGTCAAATATTAAAACAAAAAATCATCAGACAAATTTAGTAAGAAATGAATTTTCAGTTCCTTTAATACAGCTCATCGGGCGGTCTAACTGTTAACTCGTCATCGCAAATCAGCTGATTTCGAAGTCGAGAGTTCTGAGGTTCAAATCCTAGTAAAAGCAGTTACTATTATTAGGATTTGAATACTAGATCGTGGATACCGCGGTGTTCTTTGACGGTCGGGTTTCAATTAACCGCAAATCTCAGGAACGATCGACCTGAGACTGTACATTCGTACATATCACCCTCATTCATCCTCTGAAGTAATACCTTACGGCGGTTCCGGAGACTAAATAGAAAAATAGAAAGTACCTTTAATACAAATTTAACGCATAGGTATCGCATTATTTGCTAATAATATAATTCAACCGCTTCGATAAGCGTACTACTCCTTTAACTGTTCATACTACTCGTATTATCTATTTCCTCCTTATTTCCGGTCGCAGCATAGTAAAAAGAGAAACGAAAATTTAAAAACATTCTTGTTAAACTGGATTCGGTCGGGAAATTCATTTTATTAAAGATAAAACAAACTTCTTCAATAGATGTACGAAACCGACATCTAACATCTTTTAGAATTTTAAACGTAATGAAAATATTTCTGTTAAAATGTACGAGTATTTCTGTAACAGTAAACGTAGATAAAACTGTTGAAATATGTTTGTCGTACAGACGTACAAATCGAATGGAGTTAATGATAAATTGTCGAAGCCCGTATTATAAAAATTTTAACATCTGTTAAGAAGGTAATTTTTTTGTAGGACGATCGAATTTTATTCGCAACAAAAATAAACTGTAGATTTCGTTTTTGTTTTTTTACCTTCCGGGAACACCGTTAGGTACATATCGTTTTAAACAGTCTTAATCGAACGATAAACTTATAATCAAAACTAAATAATCTGTTTTACTCCGATCTAAAATAAATAGATTTTTCTTCTGATCGGTACACAACAATCGATAATTATACGAAAATCAGGTCAAAAACGGATACGTGTGCCGCTTCACGATTAAAAAATCCTTTCCAGCATCTGCCTGATTCGATCGATGGAGATCCAATCCACGCTTAAAGAATAATAAAAAGAAATATTGAATTTTCTGCATCTCTATTTAACGCGTACACAAGTAGGTGATCAAATCATTTTCATTACGGTCTACTGAATTGATATATTTTTTCATTTTAATATATTCGTATTTAATATTATTTTACGAATTTTTATTTTAAAATTAGACGTACTTTTTTACTTGTATTTTTTTATAGTTAACTGTGTACTTTATAACGCCGCTTTGATCAAGGTTTTTAACGCTGTTTTCCTTTGACCCGTTCAGCCAAACGAGCGATTCCTTTTATTCATCCCGGGAATAGGATATCAAATCAAAAGGTCGCACCGATACCGTTGATTTACGACTAAAAGCGTGAAAATGCTTTCAAATCGTACACTCGTGAATCGATTTTTGAAATCTAGGTCCGCTAAACGGTAAAATAGATTTTGAAAAAACGTATAATGATTCCGATTAAAATAGTTTGCCGGTTTTGGATGCATTAAATAAAAATCTGTTACCGGTTTAACGGGTAATCCACGTTCTCAAACGATAACGTAAACATTTTTATAAAACTTTAGAGCAATTCTCTCTCTCTTTCCCTGCTTAGCTTCCGGAACCGCCGTTAGGTATTACTTCGGAGGATGATATGTACGAGTTTAAATGAAATGTAGTCCTGTACGCTCTCAGGTCGACCGTTCCTGAGATGTGCGGTTAATTAAAACCCGACCGCCAAAGAACACCGGCATCCACGATCTACTATTCAAATCCGTATAAAACTAACCGTCTTTACTAGGATTTGAACCTTCGAACGCTTGAATTCGAAATCGGCTGATTTGCGATGACTAGTTAACCACCGCACCGACCCGGTATGTTAAAGAGCGGTAATGGAAAACCGTAAGATTTTTTTGTAAGTATATTTAATGAAAAAATTATTCCTTAAATCGATAATTTACTCGCTAAATGCGAATAAATAGATTTATATACCTTAGTTTATCGCCGACAGGTTAATGAACCGTTCGGAAAAACAGAAGTGCGCCTTCTGTGATACCGGTAGAGATAGGAAGGCCGTGTGTAGTGTAGTATTCGAGAAAAGTACATTGTAAAGCTAGTACGAGTAGCAGCCGGATTGATGTAAGAGAGGGTAGAAAAGGAAATGCGCGCGCATTCACCGATCGATCTGTACCGCACTAGCGCTTCCTTCAAACTTCCCCGACTACAAAAGTCGGTTTGTCCTATAGCTTCGCCGCAAACATCACAGATTCGTTCGGTATTTCTTTCTCACTCTTCCTGTCTGTAACGACTCTAACTCTTGCCGTCTTTTAAACGCGCTAACGCTCAGATACATAAAGGGCCTGCTCACTCGCTCGTGTACATTTTACGGATAGTCTCCGTTCACCCTCTCTTTATCTAAATAGATATCTATTTACATAAGAATCTTCTATCGAAGTGTTATACGTAAAAGAAAAAAAAACTGATAAAATCGATATAAAAGATTAAAAAAAATTTATTTTCACGGTCGCCGGATACGAAATCAAAACAGAAATCGGTTTATTTTCAACGGCCGGGTTTTTCATACATGGATCGGTAAACCGTGTCGGTCGCAATGGAGTAACAATAAAGATATTAAAAGAACACGAAACTACGATCGGATGATGTTCCTAATTCTAACATCGAAGCAGAACTTTTTTCGGTAAAGCAAATATTATTAATAAGAAACGGTTAATAATTCTTTCCAAAAAAAAATAATTACAACGAATATCCTAATTGAATGTCCCTAGTTTTTTTTATTCGCTATAAAAATTTGTTTCGATTCTCACAAGTAAACTTTAAGCCTGCGTTAAATATGAATTTTAAAACGTTCATTACAAGAACTGTAGCCCTAATATCTTGATCGATTTCATTATTTTTATCAGAAGGTAGCAATTAAATAGATTAATCCAGCGCCCAAGAAAATAAGTAAAATCATCATAAAAAAGTGTTAGCAATACGATTATAAATTTTATAAAATTTAAAAACACAACAATTACTAAAACTATACCCTAGACTTCAGCTTATTATTATCATACTTTCTATATAATAATAAAAAGATATAAGACGTGTAAGAACAATCTCAAAAAAAAAATTCTCGTTTGAAATAACACATTCTAGAAAACTTAATCGTAATACTAAATCTTTAATCCATCAAATTATCCTGTAATTTAAATAAATATTAAAAATGGAACTTCAACCTTCACGACCGAATACGTAATACTGCCGAACCGGGTAAAACGTTTTCACAAAACGTACTTTTCTAATAGATTAGCGAAAGGTAAAATTAATATTAAAAATCATCCTTAAAACTCTTACAACTGTTAATAAGAAAGACAAATTTTAAGAACGTTTAGTTAAAGTAAAAATTATCTTTTGTCTTCCCAAAACCATCTTTAGTTTTAAAGAGAAATCAAAGCGATTAAGAAAGTTATGTCAAAATTATCACGAAGCATATTCACATTAAACCGATCATACAAACGTCTATTTAATCTATTTTTTATTCATATTTTCAAAGTAATTTACCCTAATAATTACTAAAAGAAACAAAATTGTATTTTTTCTTTTTTTCTGATCGTAAGAGAATTCTAAAACTACACCGACAACTAAGACCAAATTTCATAACATACCAAACTAGCAACACTGCAGATATCCCCACACTACGAGTGAAAACGAAAACATCACGTTAACCTCCAGGTTAACCTCCAAGTTTAAACTCTGATTGTTATCCGCATATGTATCAACAAAGCGTATTTATTTGAAACGTGTCACAAAAAGAGAAAAAATTTCAAATAACCTAAAATTAATATACTTTATATAAAACAAAGTACAAATTTTCAGGTGGCATAAATCAGTTTTAAAATACTGCAAAATTATAGAAGATAAGCCCTGCTCTGGATGATTCTCCGCATAAAACAAAAGATGAAAATGGAAAATTGACAAATTGAACTGAATTTGAATCCGTTTCGCTATTCATAAACTTTTATCCCGCAAATTTGGCATCCAGAAACTACAAGAAAGTCGACTCTAAAAAACCTCAAAATCAAACAAACCGAAAACCAAATGACTTCTTCGACCCCATCTGGTTTCTCAAAAATATAATAATAGTTGATGAACCGTCAACTTCCGATCGTATGAAACTAAATATCAAAGTCAAGAATGACGTAAACACCTCACCGCATCCCAAAAAAGTAGGAAATCAAATCGATGTTCCTTTTCTCGATAGTCAAGGGATTTTTCAAAAATAATTTTACCTTAAGCGCAAACTTTGTATAAAATTACTATCATGAGGTTTACAAAACGCTCGGGAAAGGGTTCTTTTCATCTGTGCACTGAAGACAACCGGATCGGCACCGAAAGAAGATCCTTTTTCACTGGCACTTTCACCGCAGAATTTCCGAACAGAAATGTAACCGCATCGATTTCATACGCCCCTAAATCTCCTAATCTGACGTTTTTCTTTTGGCATTTCTTATTTGACAATTCTCAAAACGTTTTTCTTTTACCTAAATCCGCCTGAAACGTCATCGTTTTGGAATCGTTGACAACATCCAAAAGTAACGATAGACAATCCTTCTTACAGAAACCGATACGTAGAGCGCTGATAAATACAGGGAGCAACCCTGTATAAGTGGATAAGTGGAGATTATAAGAAACTACTTTGAATGTAACAATGCCGATCGATAAGCCGCACCTTATACGTACAAGTCTTCAAATTCTTTCTAACTATAATTATTGTAAGATAAAATATAAAAGCACAAACGTAAAGTACTACTTCTCCTGCATATCTATAAAACATTTTTCTTAAAACAACCGATACATCGTAACGATCAAAATATAGAAATTTCTAAAACGGTTAAACCGTATAATATTCATAATCTAAATTATATAATCTTATATTCTTATTGTAAACCTACGATGAAAAACATTAACAGAATTTACATTAACAAGCAATTTTATGATAAATTAAGAAAATATGGTAAAATAATCGCTTAAAAAAAATTATTAAAATTTACATAAACGACTGATGCTTTTTAAATTAAATTATATAGATTTAAAGTAATAAATTCCGGTTTATGAATTCCAAGAAAGACCGCACGCACAAGAAAGGTTAAAACTTAATCGGATCTTAACAAAACTTAATTAAAAAAAAAAAAAACAAGTACAACAATAGTATTCTAAATAGTTAACGCTGCAACGTATAACAATACACAATAAAAACAACAAAAATTGTAAAGGAGCTCCAGTATTTAAATTAAAATTCCGACGCACTAGTTACCACAGCCACCTAAAACTTTCACGCTAGTTAACAAAGGCGAGCAAACTTCAGTACAAAAGGGCTCTTGTTTACAATAAAAATAAAGAAAACAAGCGATAAAATGAAATACAACACTAGCACCACGAAGTATAACAAGAAAACCTTCCGGCTAGTCGACTGACTTAGAGAGAAATAAACAATAATACACTAGTAAGGTGTAAAAACCATAAAAAAATGAAAGCTGTTAAAAAGAAGCATCTTCTTTAATACAATTTTAAAATTTCATTGTAAATCCCATCATGTCATCATTATTGTTTTTTATTTTTGCATCCTAAAAGCCTGAAAACTGCAAATTATTAAAATTGTTCTTGTATATAATAATGAGCTTATTAACAACTTTTAATTGATATAACGTTTTTAAAAGAATAAATATTTTAAACAAAAGGCGATCTGCGGTGTAACGATAGCGTCTCAGCCTTCCATCTGGAGGTCCTGGGTTCGAATCCCAGTCAGACATGGCATTTTTCATACGCTAAAAATGTCCATTTTCACATTCCTCATCCGAGCTTCTTTGTAAGCTTCTGCGCCGAATTAATTCATCGGCTAAAACAAAATTGCACAACGTACCTAGAAATTTTGGTTACTTTCTTTTCGGGTTTGCGATTATTACTATATACCAAATTTCAAAATTCTAAGCTAAACCGTTTAACTTCGACTACAACATCGGAGAGACAACCAGACGCGTGTACGATACCGTTAATACTCGTGAATCATTAATAAACCGCAATTAACAAATATTTTACACGCATACGCAACACACAAATGTATATATCCGTACGTATTTGTCAGCTAACAGGATACTTTACTGTTTGCCTCCCCGTCTTTATCAAAACTGCTTTTTAATACTTTCACATTTTATCCTGTCGCTTCACACTCCAATCTTCTCCACAACTACATTTCAAAATTATTCATAACGATTCACAGCACCTAACCGCCTGCAACACAACACACCTCGCCCAAAACTATTGACAAAAATCTTCTCCTGGTAGATCGGGATTCTTCTTGCCGTCGGTTCGCAATTTCAAAATTTCTTTTCCCCAGATATTCTGCTTCTAACTTCTTCCTTAAAAATTCTTTTTGACGTCACCAAACTTTCCAAATACTTATATACTACCCAAACTATAAAATCATTCCAAAAGTTTTACTTTACCGCGTTTTTAAAAAGTTATTTCACATCGCACAAGGATAGAACATTTATCATCAGTACCGTTCATATGTAGCTGATATACGTAAAATCATCACGGTTTCACAAACCGATCAAAATCTTTTATTCCTAGAGTTAAATGTTTTTTCGAGCGCAAAAATAAAACCTATAATTATTTTACACAAAATAAAACGTAACCAAATAAGACAGAAAAAAAGGTAATTCTAAATCACAAAATGTAAAATTAGTAAAAATTATTGTGAAAAAATGTGTAAACAATAAAAACTTGAAAGGTAACACCAAAATTGTAAATAAATAAAATGTAAAACTAATATGTCAAGATTAAAATTAAAACTACAAACCTTTGGTAAACTACTTCAAAATGAAAATTTCTTCGTTTTGAACTAGAATAAATTTGAATTAACTTATTAACATCTAGGAGGTTAGATGATTCATTCACATTAGAAATGTAATTCGTGTAAATACTGGAGAAGTTGAGACAATCTTGAATTACTTTTGAAAAGAGTATATCATTAAACTTTTGGTACAAGTATGAATTAATGCTAATGATGAATACTAAATTTAAGTATCGTTTCAATACGTACGTGTATTTCTCACTCTCTTAGTTCAATCTGCTCCAGTCCCTAAACAAGTATATCTTCCTGGATAGGTAAAGCTATACTATTTGCAAGACTTTGATTTATCGATTGCATATTAACTCAAGCACGACTCTTGGTAATTAGTTTTTCATAATAAATTGTTACTATATTTATCAGGTTGTATAAATACATATGTATAACTGTAATCTTTACTTCCTTGTACGAAGTAAAGTTAGTATTGCGATCGTGAAAAATTTCAGATTTCAACAGAAATATCTATTTTGACCATCTCTGAATCCATTTTGATTAGATTCAGCATGACATCTGTAAGTTCATGTACTTACATACGTATTTAATATAACTCAAAAACAACCAGCCGTAGAATGTTGAAATTTTGGATTTAGGCCTATTGTAACATCTAGTTGCGCACCTCACCTCCCTTTTTATTGCAGACGACTGAAAAGTGTCCAAAAGAGTTCAAAATCCAAAGAATTTGGATTTTGGACTTTTTCTTAAGCGCAATAATAAGCCCTCATCGACAGATTTTCAATGATATATCATAAGCGATACTTATTTTCATCGGTTCCAGAGTTATACCCGAATGAAATTTTAATTAATGAAATATTTTGATCTTACAAGGGAAAGGCGCATCCATTCTAATCCAACTTTACATAGACTACATATATTTTTTTTTACTTTTTTTAAAATTTAAATATTCTAATTTATTAATAATTATTAACCTCCGATTGAAAAAAAAATTGTAACAAAGTTTTACATTAAATAATAATTTAATAACAATAAAAAAAAAACCATAATTAATTAGTGAAAAAATGTTATGTACTTTTCATTTCAATTTAAAAATTTTTAAACCGGTTAAGAGATTATTAATAAATCAATATATTTAAATTACAAAAAAAAAATGTTTTTTATTATCTGTATATAAATCGGATTCGAACTGATGTGTCTGTGGTTATGGATCCAACACGTTCTCCCTTACATCACGTAACTACTTGAGCGACGTGAAACAAAATTAATATATAAACTAATAATACAAAATGTTGTGTTGGACAACACAAAAAAGTGTAACGCCATGTGGTGTCCACCACAATCCAATTGTGTAATTGTCCGCTTTATTAAAGAATAGGAGGATCGTATCTCACTTTCAAATGAAATAAATTAAAAATCAAGTGCAGCAAAAAATGTGTATATGTAATTTAACAGGTGCACAAGGAATTCATATGGTGTTCACATCAGATTTTTTTGTAGAGACAAATGAAAGAATGCTCCTGAACTGTCTGCAATAAACCGCTGAAAAAAATGCAACATATACCGCACCAAAACTTGTTCCTTTCTACAAAAATAAAGAACTTATAAACTTATTTATTTAAACAATAAATGCAATGTTTAAATTCTTGAGGAAAGCAATAGAAACATGATTTTAACGGCTTACACTATTTCAGATCTCTAAAAATTCGATAAAAACTGTTTGTAGAATGTACGGTTTACATGTATGTTAATATATGAACCCCTATCCTGACCCTCATCAAACGTTTCAGATTATTTCATCCAACATTTTGGCAATGACGAGCCTTTCAAAAAAAAAAACTGCTATATCCATATCCTGCTGCATTACCAAAATTATTTTTTCACATTAATAAACAATTTTTCAACAGAAAGTCAAAAATACAAAACCGTTCATAAATTTTCACTGGATATTAGTAAAAAAGCAAAAATTCACAAATACAAATACAAAAAAAGTAACAAATTCGGCTCAAATACTTCCTTCAATAGCCCATTCTGCACTATCAGTGCAACTTCTGCGTACATTGAAGGTACAGCTAACGACCGATGAAAAATACTACTCGCTATATAATTACAGATATATCTGCTTGTGAACTTATATTTTTAGGGGGACTACATCATATTAAAGCAAATAACTTAAATTTCTTTTTAATAATTAGTTCAAATTTACAAAAATTACTAATAATTTTAAATTATTCTGTAGCTCCAGCTTAATAATTTAAAGTTCCTGCTTATGTGAAAACCTCATTCAATACTAACAAAAAGGTTTGTTTCATTAAAGCAAATATTTAAAATAATATAATGGTCGCAAACTGCTTTTTTATATCGGTACTAAGTCGTATAAATCACATTTATTTAAGAAAAAAGATAACTAAAGTAACAAGAGTGCATATTATACGTATAACTTATGTTGCACATCAACTATATTATAATGCGTAATCTATTAGCCGGTCAACAACTCGATTTATTATTTCAAAGCAATACAAGTTACAATAAAGGAAATGTAAATAGTCGTAAATAATATGCAATAATATATCTATGTTACCGCTTTCAAATATGAAAAGTCCAAATGTATATAAAGACAAATATGACTGCAGTACAACTGTTGTCTTACAGCACATTTTTTTATTCAGTTAGGAAAAAATATTTTACAGTAACTTTCACTTCTTTTCTTCTTATATATATATATATATATAACATATACAAGCGTTTGGAAAGTCACAGTGCAGTATACTTTAGAATTATGTGGTGCATTCCATTCTTTTAGCATCAGGTTGGTTGCCCGTGGGTTCGTTGGGCATTGCTCAGTAATAAACCAAGATGTCAGTTGTTGAGTTGTGATTGAACGTGCTTTGTTTCTTTTCTAGTTGTTTTGTTTTTCAGAATCAATAATTGCAAGAAATGTAATGGTTCTTTCAGTGGAGGAACGCATTTTACTCATTGAACACGTACAAATTCCTCACTGCAATGCGATTCGAACTGTTATCGAAAAGTTTCAAGCAACCAGCTCTGCTGAAGACGCTGATCGAAGCAGAAGACTACCTAAACAAACGAATAGAAGCTGTTGACATTTCAGATGCTATGGCCGAAAGTCCATCAGAGTAAATGTATAAGTTAGCACAGCGGCAAGATGTGTCACGCTATCGTGTACGTACTATTTTTCTATGCGACTTGCTACTGTATATAAAGTAAGAAAAGAACTGAAACTTTTCCCCTATAAAGTAATTGTATCTTTTGATCGTGCCAAAAGACTAAATTATTGTCAACGGTTTACACGTTTTATTGAGCAAACTTCCGTAGGTATCATCGGCATTGTTTTTTTTACAAATGAAGTGCGGTTTCATTTGAGAGAGTATATTAATTCACTAAATACACAAACGAGGTGACAACTAACCCCTATGAATTACACAAACAATCTTTACATGAAGTGAAAATTGGAGTCTGATTTGGTGCGAGTAAAACGCATTGCGGGTCCAAACATTTTTGAAAATATATTTAATAGCGATTAACTATATTTTCAAAATATTATGCTTAACAAACTTCATTAGTCAGTTAACAGAAATGTAAATCAATCACGGTTGGTTCCAACAAGGTGGCGCCACAGTGCACACAGCAAACAGGTTGTTGACTATTTTACCTGTTTGCTGTGTGCACTGTGTGTTTTGGTAAACTAATCGTTTCTAGAGGTTTGTGGCCCGCACAATCACCCAATCTGACCCCCAGATTACTTTCTACGGGGGACAGCGAAACATGCAGTAATATTGCAACAGAGCACACATGATTGACAAAATAAAACCGCAATAACAGCATACAAGGAGTCACTTTAGTACCTCAGCCAGCTGAAGTGTTTGAAAACAGATTAAACATATGTAGTGTTGTATTTAAGTTGGAGGAGGTCATTTTCAACACCTTTTATAAACTATTCCAGTTACTGTAATATCAGTTTCTATAAAATAATGAAATAAAAATATAAATTAATAATTAAGAAAGTTTCATCATTGCACTTCCATAATTATAATGCACAACAACTTTCCAAACGCATTGTATATGTGTATATATAATATATATAATTTTACTGAAATTAATCTTTTTAAGATTCACATTATTCCTGTGTACTGTTAAATTATATTTAAATTTTATTAAATAAACCACCTAGTATAGAATATTTTGATGACATATCTTACCTTAACTTTTCATTAAAGTACTTTCGCAGGAAAACACTGTGTTTATTATTGGTAAAAAAGAAAAAGTTTTTTGCATATACTATATTTAAAACAAGTTTTGTATAAACTGAACTTTTTTCAATGCTTTATTGAGAAATTACAGCAGTCTGAGTTCATGTGAAGTTTTTTATTTGGAAAACTGTAGCTATACTAAAAAACTACAGAAACTGTTTGTTTAATTAATACTTTTATACTTTTAGCAGCGTGAATACACATAATAAACACAATATCACTTATGTTCATATTCGTATTTTAAGAGGTGTTGCCCGATAGAAATAACTCGTATGCTTATTATTGGCCACCAAATAAGAAATTAGGTATATTCCCAAAGCAGCTACTTCTTACAGATCACACCAAAGATATATATATTAACACTCTAAACATATTTTACTAAAAAGATATTATCTTAAACATAGACCTAGCAGGATACAATCTACAAATATAGAACACAAGTAGGAGAACAGGGAATCAAGGATTCCATAGGAACTTAATGTTAAATTTTATGTTATTCATATTTTTGAATGACATCAAAAATATAAATTAATATGTAAAGTATCAATACCATTAAAGTATCAATACCTTGGAATATATGAACACACTAAATTTAGAAAGCAACCAGAACTTGTGGTCACAGATATAATTCCTAATACCCGCTTTAAACTACTGACACTAGTCTGACTAGATTAGTGTATCAGTTTATCCCGATTTTTTCTTTTTTTTTACAATTAAAACAATAAAACATTCCTTATAAGTGAAACTTTAGATTATATAAATCCTAACCTGTTGGATCTTTACAAAATGGAGATGAACGGATAGGAGGTTCTGTTTTTAAACCGATCAGACCAAATATGAACTAATTTTTCTCTCTTCACCTGTGTAATTCTCAAAAATGTATTCGAATAATGTTATTTATAATTATAAATGTATACTCTTTTGAAACATAATAAATCACAAAATTTTTACAAGTTGCAGCATTCTAAAAAACATATTACAACCTACTTTATCGGTTTAGTTAATAAAAGCAACAAGACTAAATTAGGTTTCACAGATTTGTTTATATATAAATTTGACACAAGTCCACTAATTGTTTATTGTTTTACTTGCTTAACTTCTTACTTTATATTTTACTTCTTTACAAATGAAACAAAAGAAACTACAAATCTTAACTGAACATACTAAATTTTATTTAAAACAAACAATAATTTAAAAAGATATACCTGCTATAAGTTTCTGAACTAATTAAATATTTTTTCAAATAATTTTTATAAAAACTTTTTTTACTTTAAAATGGCTTGAAAATTATATGTTATTTGATGAAGATAAAAAAAGTTTTAGTTTTCCAAACCAAAATTGTTAAACATTAGAAGTTTGAAAACTTAAAACATAGCTATGAAATTGTGTTCACATTTTTCAAGGTTTATCGATAAACAAGGTTTATCAATGATTTTTTTTTATATAATCTTTGAATGGATGACATCGAATAGAGACAAAGGAAACAAAGTCAAACTATACTCTGGATGAGTGTGTTGGGTATAAGGGTGCCCGCCCTATTCCCAAAAAATTTTAAAAATGAACCGTGATTTGTTTTCAGGTATTATTTTATTTATTTTATTTTATATATATATTTCAAATACATATAATGATACATTAAAAGATATAATAAATAATTTTTTCTTATGTATATTTTCAGAATCACATCATTATATTTGGCAACAGTTATAGTAATATTTCAACACCTAAAGGACATTTTTAAGTTCTATTACTATGTATGTGAGAAACAAAAAAATATTACACATCACTGTAAAATTCAAGAATAACCCGATGCCATCATTTTTAAATTATAATACACACAAATAAACAAAAAATACTGCACATTATCATGTATTTCTCTTACAATATCAATTTACATTCACATACATACATACAGAATTTTTTTCTGTTTTTTTATTTTTTTTTTTAATTAACAGATCAACCATTAAAATCAACAATAAAATATACACATACACAGATATATGTTCTTATTTTTTTATAATTTAAATTACAATAATAATAATAATCCTCTTAATTATAAAATATTTTTATCCTATAGTATTTGTACATTACTGATAAAAAATTAACAGACTTTTAACGTGTAATAAGAATTCAAATGCAACAATTGTAATCAATCAATCGATAATGTACTTAAAAATACATAAATGTATACGAATGAGGTCAAATTGAACAATGCACTAATTTAAATCAAAACCTACTTCTTTGTTCCCCCTAACCAAGGAGATGTCCAATTAAAAATAATATATCTTAACCCACATAAACACTTTCGTCTCCAATACATAGTATACTTCTGATATATATGTGTATGTATATATATATATATATATATATATATATATATATATTGCTACTACAATAATTTAGTGTAATCATTCGTGTGTAATTTCACTTATTAGCAATCATTTAATCAGTTATAGTGCTTTGATTAATTCATTTATTTAAGTTTAGATCATTTTGTTTAAATGGGAATTATTACAATAAAACACAGAAGTATAAATTTTTATATAATTAATTCAATGTTAAAATAAATTGTTTAAAAATAATGGTTTTTAATATCAGTTACAATTTTATAAATAAATATTTAACTGCGATTGTTAATTCCCTACATAATAAAATAATATATGAAACGCAATTAAAAATAAAATAGCAGTACCCGTGTTCATATCAACATTTTTTCAGATTTTAATTTTTTAAAAGATTAGGTGTGTTAATGTATTTTGAACAGCCTTTAATCCATCTGTCAGTTTTTAATTAATTTATAATCTATCCGTCATAAGAAAGAACAAAATGAGAACTTAAACAGATTTCATTTAAAAATTTAAGTATGATTTGATTCAATATTAATCAAAAACAAGCTAAGCTACATATTACACCAAAATAATCTTCAATGTATCTTCCCTTCTTCTCAATAAACATTTTTCAGGTTTTCGACCATTTTTTTATTCAAATGTCTAAAACTTTGAACTAAAAATTAAAATTATACATCCATTTTTAAAAGAAATGTTACATAAAGTATTCTTTTAATTTTGACAAAGGGCTTTACACCATTCTCTCATTAAAAGTAGCATTTTAACAAGTTCTCGTGTGGTGTACATTCCTAAAACTTAACGAGGGGAAAACATAAAAGCGCATAAATTTTTCAACATTTGATTCAAGCAGGCTCTGCTCTATGTCAATGAATATGTTTTTACTTACTATTGTTTAAATTAAAACTTAAGAAGAAACAGAGTTTATAATAATGTTTCTATTTACATTTCCTAAATATTAACCAGGAACTATGAGTCGCCACTCTAAAAGAAGTTATTTGACAATTATTTACCTTTTAATTATTTCTAAAAAGACAATAAGCAAAATAAAGTTACTATAAACAAGGTGTTAGAGGAAACTTAGGAGTACTGGGAGAATCATATGCAGTCAAATAATAAAACATGTAAAACATATACATAATGAACTTGAAAAACATGATTTTTTGTAGATTGAAAATCTTTTTCTAAACTCATCGTAATACTATTTTTCAACAATATATATTTTTACCTCTCAAAACATGAATATCATAACAAAAGATAATAAGTGCATTTACAAGGGAACATCAATGTATAAAATAAAGTTACAATAAAAGTTAACTAAAACTTTCTTACACGCTCCAGATGCACCCTTACAAACAATCTAACTAAAAGTTTTATCTAACTACAAGTATTTAACTCATAACTCAACAATAGAGTGCAATGTAGAAGTACTGTATTACCTATGTATGTACAACTCTGAAAATTTTATATCCAGATTACACCGGTCAAAACTAGTTGCTCTATAGCAAATAGAAGAATACTTTTTCCGCACAGCTAAGTTACTCTGCAGCAAAAAAATTATATCCGATTATATAATTTTTTTTAATAAAAGAATTAGCATTAAACATGAATTTTGTTTCGCTTTTTTATCGACAAAAAAAAATCATTTAGAAGATTTTAACAATCATGACTGAAAATGACAAAGAAAGTACATCAAATAATTTAAAAAATTAACTCGTTAATTTAGTTTCTAACATTTAATAAGAATTAAATTCTGTTGACCGCAGCACCGGCAAAACCTCCTCCTTCCATCACAGTAAGTACTAAATAATAAAAAAATTTATGTGAAAAACTTTAGAATCCTATATTCAAACAGTAAGCTTAATAAAAAGGCATATGAAGTAACAAAAGTTTTTAAAAAATGAGAAACCGGTCAGCATTTCATATTAAAAAAAAAAAGAAAAAGAAAGTGACGGAAAATTAAAGACTAGAGCTTTCTATTCATTGTAGCTACAAAAAGTGGCTTCAACTTTTTAATTCATCAGTTTTACACATGCGCACACACGCACGCACATACACACACAAACAGTAGCATGCAAATTAATCCGAACAAGGGGAATTTTTGTTTACTTCTATGTTGTGGCTACATTGCTTGACCGCATCCATTCTTTAAGTTGTCTGTGTAATATAAGGTTATTGTTATTTGGTTGTTTAGCTATTTTCATGTTATAAATAGCGTTTTGGGAAAGTTTATTTCATTTTTTATTATAGTGATATTTTTTGTTCGGCATGTCTTGAATAAATAATAACAGACATAACCCCAAGAAAGCATTCAAACACTTTTTCTCTTTCTGAGCATAACAGCATGACACCACAACAAATAACTTAGTATAATGTTGAAAGAGGGACAGTGAATGCTATTTTAAAATAATTTAAAGAAACCGATTCCTTTACACCACAAAGAAAAAGTAAATGCGGCTGTAAAAGAAAAACTAATCAGACACAGGATAGGTTATCGGCGAAAAAAAGTAAATTTAAACCAAAATTTTCTGCTGCAGACTTAAATCAAGAATTAGCAGCAGGTGGAACAGATTTACGCGTAAAAACTGTTAAGACGCCAAATTCTTGTAGCCAGATGGTAAGCTCATCGGCCAGCTAGAAGACAACTTTTAACACCGGTAGGGTTTAAAAGAAACCTTCTTGCAGGTCAAAGCGCATGCTAACTGGACCAAAGAAGACCAGAAAAATGTTATGTTTTCTGACAAGTCACATTTTTATGTTCAGGGGCAAAGGGTAATAACAAGCTCATAACAGAAAATCGGTTAAACATCCTCAGGAAAAAAGGTTTTGGAGTTTCACATTTGAAGGCCCTTGTTCATTACTTCCAGTAGATGGTAAGTTGAAACGCGATGGAAATTTAAAAATTCTGAAGAAAAGGGTCGACACAACTTCAAAACAAATTCCCACAAAGCAACACAGTGTTCCGACAAGATCTGGCGCCAAAGAAGCAGAAACATTTTTTGAAGAACAAAACTCTTAAAGTGGAGTTGCCTGGCCGCAGGAGCACTTTAAGTGCTCCTGCGGCCAGGCAACTCTCCAAACCTAAACCCAACAGAAATTCTTTGGGCAATAGTCAAAAAAATGACTCAAGAATGAATCGTACCGTAAAAATTGACCTCATTAAATTAATAATATTGGAACGGTTTCAGGATAAAATCAAAAAATGTGTAATACACATGCTGAATTGATGACAAACCGTGTACATGAAACGATTAAGAATAAAGGAGGGCATATTTATTATTAGATAATCACAAATTGTACAGGTATGATTTTTTTTTAAATAAAGTTACTTCTTATAAAATATCATCTGAGGTCAGATTAATTTGCATGTTGCTGCATACATACTCCAAATTTAAAGCAAATTGCATTAAAGAAGATTCTATTGATTTTTAAACATAAATCATCTAGACTAAATTTCTTCATATTTTTATCATACTATATAACAACAAATAAAACAATAAAAAAAAAAAACCAAAACCAATAGAGATAGGCTATTCTACACAGGCCGATTTGGTTTTACTTTCAACCGATATATGAATTTAATTTGTTAATTTTTCAAACTGGAGAATTTAAATTTTTCAAACTTTATAACAAATTACATCGACCGATGCATCTGTTTATATACAACAGTAAACTATTTTAGACCACAAATTGAACTTGCTCATCCATGGTTTGAGGAAATTTAATCAACATACTAGCCTTTTCTATATTTTATTCACCTTTTTTAACAGTATATACAATAAAAACAACTTCAAATAAGTTTCTGTACTTTATCTTCACGCTTACTGTGATCTTAATAGGCTGTATAACATTCTTTGATTAACCATAATGGACAGGGCTATACCTTACATAAATATTAATAGTTATATAGATCATCTTCATGATATCATCATTTCTAAAAGAGTTAAAGAAATTATATACAAGGTGTGATCAAAAAATATGGTGAATGAATTTTTATAGCGGCAACTGGCAACGCTACATCCATATGCTGTAATTTGTCCAATAGCGTGATCAACTGAGACAGGCAGGGACAAGTTGTAACACGTTCGAGCTTGCCAGTCAGCTGCCAGAGCCGCTAGAGTGAGGTTGTGTTTATCGTGTCTGTCGCGCAACATGGATTTTGAACAACGCATTAACATTAAGTTTTGTTTTAAGTTGCAAAAGAGTGCCAAAGAAGCTCACGAAATGTTAGAATCGGTGTACGGCGATAATGCGGTAACTTTGAAGACTGTGTACAAGTGGTATGACCGATTTAAAAACGGAAATGAGCCTGTTGAAGATGAGCAGCGTGCGGGACGTCCAGTAACCTCAAAAACAGTTGAAAATGTGCAAAAAGTGGAAACAACGGTTCGTTCAAACAGGCGAATGACTATTTGAGAGCTATCGGAAGACCTTAACATCTCATACGGATCCGTTCAAAGCATTTTAACTAATGAAATGCAAATGAGACAAGCGAATGAAAAATTTGTTCCCAGACTTTTGAGTGATGAACAGAAGAAATATCGTGTGTCAATTTGCACGGAGTTGAAGGGTCATCTTCATGCAGATCCGGACTTCATGGCCAAAATTGTAACTGGAGATGAAAGTTGGGTCTATGGCTATGACCCTGAGACCAAAATTCAGAGTTCCCAATGGAAAACCAGTTCATCTCCTCCCCCTAAAAAGGCACGCCAGTCAAAATCCAACATCAAGGTCATGCTCATTGTTTTTTTCGATAGTGAGGGTATAGTGCGATCAGAGTTCGTTCCAAGGGGAACAACTGTAAACTCTGAATTTTATAAGGGTGTACTGCAACGTTTGCAAAACGACATACGAAGAAAGCGACCAGAAAAATGGACCAATGGCTTCCTTCTTCACCACAACAACGCGCCGTGTCACACCTTGCTTCTCATTCGCGAGTTTTTGGCCGAAAAAAGTGTTCCTGTCTGTCCACATCCGCCATACTCACCGGATTTAGCACCATGCGACTTTTGGCTCTTCCCAAAAATTAAAACTGTGCTTAAAGGAATTGCTGACCATTTCAGCAGCTGAAAGTCCTTCCGAAAGACGCCTCCAGTCATGGAGTCAACGTTGGGATAAGTGCATTGCTAGCCAAGGACAGTACTTTGAAAGAGATTAAATCGAATTCTATGTAACCTTATTACTTTTTTTAATAAAAAATTATTCACCATATTTTTTGATTACACCTCGTAATTTCCATCTTTTCCTCAAAAAAAAAAATAATAAAAAACAATAACTGCTCGACCAATTCTCATAACTAAAAGTATTTTATCTTTTTTACAAAAATGCAGCAGGACAGTAAGCATCACTTTTATTATAACTTCCTACACTAACAATAGACATCAAATGAATATTTTTAACATGTATTTTTAAATCGGATGATATTACCTTCAGCAGTAACGGTTTGAAATTTTACCAGGTAATCTGCTTTATTATAATTAACTACAGTATTTATTTAATTACTACGCTTAAAAATATTTATAATAATTTAGAAATTACTATTATCATTACTGTTGATATGTTTTATAAATAATAAATAAATATTTTAAAATTATTCAGGACAATAAATTTTCAAATAAGAATCAATCGAATTCAATCTACAAAATATTAAGAGCTATATTCAACCGGTAGTTTTCATTGTTAATAAATCACAGATATGAATTTTCAAATATGAACACTAAAAGCAGAATAAATTCTACTATAATAAAATAAACTATTTTCAGTAATTATTACTAAACAGCGCATTATTTTTAATAATGCAATCTATAAAATATTTACATCCTTTTTAGTTAGGTGCATTTTAAAAAATATACACAAAAACAAAGATGATTAAAACAAATATGGTGCACCAAAAAAAAATTAAAACAAGTAAATATGACCATAATAAAATAATCGAGAAAAAAATAATATTGGACTTAACCTGCTTTAAGATAAAATAATAATATCGTCAAAAATGACTTCATAACAGAAACTGTCATACTTTCACTAACAAAAATTATTAAAGTAATGCATTAACAGTAATTACTAAAGTAATTAAATACAAAATTCTAAGCTCATAACAGATTAGAATATTAAATGTATTGTCAGTTGTATTTATAAAAAATCCCCAAAAATATTCTGTAATCTTGCTAATAATACATCTCCTATCAGAATGCAAGCATTTATAATTCTATGAAGAAAATGAAAGAGGAATACAAATTTGTGGTGTTTACCAGTATTTATATTATTCACCTTATAAAAATTAATATACTTTTGCTTAATGACATGAATATATAAAAAAAAAAAATATATATATATATATACATATCATTTGAACATTTGACATTAATATATTACATATATACAATTTGACCACTGTTTTAGTAAAATTTAATATTACATGAAATATAAACCACCCAAACACAGTAATTAAATAAGTTAAATTTACTATATTAATATAGTAAGTTAACTTACCTAATGATTGTGTTTTGGTGGTTTATATTTCATATAATATTAAATATATATATATATATATATATATTATTGCGTTTCAATTTTAGTCTGTTATCTATTTAACTTATTAGTCAAGTTAGTAGCAGATTCAGTTAAGTTAGTAACAGACAGCTGTAGTAAAATACTATTAATGTAAGTGCGCTCCATTGCTACTACAGTACATTCATTCCTACAACTGAAAGCCTGAATTACACATTTAATTACCTTGTCCGTGATCCTGACAATTAAACATACCCGAGCAAAATGGATGTCTTAAAATAAAACCGATTAACTTCTCTATATCGATAATAAAAATAGATTGTTTATATGTTATAGAAATTAATTATTGTGAAAGTACAAATTATATGTGGAGTGATTATTACGATTTATCATTACATAATATGTAAGCATTAACGTGTTGTAATTTATTTTTAATATTCCAATCATCAGATAACTTATATGGCTTTGTGTATATATTACAGTACAAATAATTCACTGTACAATAAAAACCAATACTGCTAAATACATAATAAATAAATAAATCATTAGCAATTTTTATTATTAACTTCCAGACTTAAATAAAAATTTGAAAATTTGAACATGTTATAACTACTTCTCCTTAGAAGTTTACTTAGATTAATGCGATTGTTATTATAATAAAAATGCATTAATTTCTTAATATAATATAAGCAGTAATCCACTACCTTATGTTTTTAAAATATATTTTTAATATTACATGTAATATAATGAAAATTGTGAAATTCGAGGAGCACAAAGGAATTTACCTAATAAGTGCGCTCGCTCAGACAAACACTCTTAACAATTCAACTAACTTGAATTGCAACTTTTAAAAAAGCAAATCAAAACAAAAATTAAAAGAATTAATTCCCTCAAGCTGCACTATTTCTTATTCTTAATATTATTACTGCCACCTTTTAAATAATAAATTTCAATAACTATTTTTTTTTTTACATTATTTTTACTTTATAGTCCTAATGTTAATCTATTAGGTTATTTTTGGCAGATCAATCCCAATTTAAATTATAAAACAACTATATGAAAGCTTGGTCAATACCTGCACAGTTCACACTCTGTACTGATGTGACACACATGCACATGCACGCAAACACACACACAGAGAGAGAGAAAGAGAGAGAGAGATAGAGCATATTTTATATTCTCTAGAAATTGATATCTGGCTTCTTTATTGTCCTGCTCTTCGATATATAATCTTTTCTGATGTAATCTTTATATTACAATAGAATTCACTAGTAATTATCAAATATTATCTTGAAAATTAGCACAACCGAGCGATATTAACAATTCACAAAATAAAAATCATGACTCGATCCCTAAATAATTGGAAACAGACTTCTGCAAAACCTTTAGAAAAATATGACCCGATCTTATCCACAGTTATAATTACATTCTACATGAAATACCACTGAAGGTGAATCTGAGTTGTACGCTTACGAAGAGCTTTAATGTACGTAAATTATATTATTTATACAAATATATAATGCGATCAAAGATCATTAAAGTATAATGTTAAAGAAGGAAGTTAGAAATCAGGTCGACTGATAAAATATGAAATGAAAGGTCATATGACAAGGAGAAGAGAAAAGTTTATGGCATTACCTTGTAAAGGCAAACTAAGTATAGCTGCTGCAATGAATTTTAAAGCTGACTATGATGGCTAGTACAGTGTCTGTTATCCAAACTGAAAACATTCAATTTAGTTTTCAAGTGCAGAAGAAAATCGCTTTCTTGTAAGCAGAACTTATTATTTTATGTTACCAGATGGTATTATAGATTACTTTTAAATATTTTCTAATTCTGTTGTTTATATTTTACAAGCGATTAAATATTTTTCCATATGTTACGGTATATTTTTAAATGTAATAAAAACATAGGCCTATTCTCAACAAGTATTATAATTACGTCGGTAGAGAAACGCTTAGTGATATATTAACTGACATTATAATTGTCTTACGTATATAAACATAGTTTATAACCTATCTTTTATATTATAAAAATAAACGCAGACAAGCCAAGTATTATAACTCAGGAAATGTAGTCTCCTTTCTTACAATCATATCAAGAAACAATACAGCTATATTGTTTGCTATGTGCTCATGGCTTTCAAGTAAAGTCAGGCCGCTCAAAAAATAAATAATTACCTTCATTATTGAACGCTTGAGAATAATCAATCATCCTATTATAATTAGTTGTCCTGTACTTGTTGATCCTGCAAGAGCAATCGTGCAAATTCAGTTTCTTTTTATTCAGGTTTTGTTTGAGAAAAGTAATCTCATTTTACAATCGGTTGTGTATTTTAGCACATTATAATTACGAGTAAACTTAAGTCTTATGTAAAAAACAAAAACTAAAATGGCAAGCCTGCGAAATAATAAATTGTGATAAGAGTTTATGAAAAAAGAATGTGACCAATTTCCAAAGTTGGAAAAAAGAAGATAAACCCTGATTCCACATTAAAATATGTGAAGAAGGAACAGCAGCTGCATGCAGGATGTCGCGATCCCAAATCCAAAGAGTGAGAAAAGAAAAAATGCGGTTGCTATTAAAATTAGCTGAAAATTCAGCTAAGACTTCTTTCTCTACTATAAAATACAAACCCCATGAATGCCTGCAACAGGACTAAATGGCTTTGACAAGTATGTGAAGAGATGGACTCAAAAATTTCATGTTGTCAAAAGTCGCAAGGTGAATCGGGAAAAAGTTAAGGAAATAGAAGCTGAATATATACAAGAACACATACATTATTGACAATACTACGGAATCGTTTATTATTTCTTAACAATAAGATAGTGAAAGCAACAGTGATGATTATGATGATGATTCTGATGACAGTAACCTCTTAAATTCTAATATTTGTGGCGGTGGATGGCGTTCACCCTCTTTAATTAACATAGCTTTATTTTGTTTTAAGATTTAAAAATAAATTTCCAACTCAATTATTTAGTGTATTTAATCGTTATCTTGCATTAATTTTTGAATATTTGTTTGAGAATAAAATGGAACATTAGCACTCGGTGAAGGTAATTTTGATTTATCTGTTATACCATTATATGTGTACACCCACTATTGTACAAGTCCCAGCTTCACGTAAGTGCTTCCGTAATTTTTAATTTTTGTCACATTTACCATTTTGAAAAGTGCATAACATAATTTTTCACAGAAAAAGGTAGTATGAAATAGAGATTTTTTGATCTTGAGCCAATTATCTGACATAATTTAAATTAAATTTAAAAATGTAATAATGTTAAAAATATTAGCTATATCCCGAAGTGGTTAAGTTTCAAAAAATTGTGCTCTGTGATCAAATACTAATATGGCAATCTTACAAAGGCCCAAATCACGGTTAGGTATTGAAGCAAATGTTATGCTAAAAGAATAGCAGAATGATTCAAATTGTGGCTGTTGCTGTCATAGCATCAAAATTGGTTGCACCACCTGTACACAGATCAAAAATTATACATCCAAGTTTATTTTATCTGGTGAGAGGGGTGTTGCAAAGGTAAGAATCGTAGAGGAAGACAAAAATTTGAATTTAAAAATCAGATACCTGAGGATGTAGGATTTAGTAATTGAAAAGACATTAAAATATTAACACAGAACAGAAAGATATTGAGAATATCTTCAAAGCAGTTAGACGACAAACAAGTAACAACTATAAGGAAATAATAAAAATAGTAATAAATAAAATAATGCATCCCAATAACTTTTAGTAAATCTTAATGTAAGTGTACAATTAACATTCATGCTGTTTGGGTCAACAAATGCAGGTCAGAATTTTACACAGTCTCTTCCTTTATATACTAAGGTGACTAGTATAAATTTAATACCTGATAATTTAGTACGGCATTTTGTAAAGTTCAATTATACAATTATATCATACGTTAGATCAATAATAACTTTCGGTCAATTATAGTATTTAGAGTTAAAATACAGCATACAAATCCTGTTGAATGGCACGGTTAACAGTAAATACACTGTTGTTCATTTGTTTATGATGATATTTATAAAATTATTAAGTTTTATATTCTTATCTCTTGTACTTAAATTTTAACAATCTTCAAGATCTAAAGGCACTTTTTTCTCTCGACTGCTACATTAATCTTAGCGTGATAAAAAATAGTAGTACTCCATTTACTTTATTTTATTTCATTTTAATTTTAAAGAACCGATCAATTCTTTTTTATAAAGCACTAATATTTTATATTAACGTTAAATATCCAGATTTCACTTATTTTTTCTCAATGATAGCGAAAGTATCTCAGAAGCGTTCCATATCAGGTTTTTTATTTAACACAATAAGAAAAAGTTTAAAAAAAAAAAAATGGGGCGAAGAACACCTCAGAATACTAATATCAAACAATAAGTGGGTAAAGTATCTTGGCCTAATTACAACCCATTAATATTTTATATTAAATGTTTATCCATACTACAATTCTCTATAAATAAAGTTACTAGATTTCATTATTTCAGTAACTGACAAAAAAAATATTACAATAAAAGCATTCCAATAAAAATCTAGCATACAACATATTGACCATCAATAATGCAATATGCGTATGAGTAATATTATATGTATGTACAGAAGATTAACGCTATTAAAAAAAATATTAAAATTATTCCAGACATACTTTTTTTAATAACGCACATGAATTTCCCTTATTACATGAATGCTTTCTTCCTAAGCATTAAAAGATTAAAAAAGTAAATAAATTAGCGTACTTCTATACAAAAATCCTAGAAAAATAATATTTTCTTTAAAATAATATAACTAACAAATTTTGCATAGAAATAAGAAATTAACTCCGAACAGGTAAGGAAAAGAATCAAACTGTGACCCCTTATAAAATAAGATCTTGCTGTCAGATCATAAGAGAATACATCTTACTCTCCCTCAAAATATATCATCATCGGTAATAAGTAAAACTACACATCATCCATTAATTGAATCATACAGCAGCAGTGAAATGTAAAAAATAAATTTCAAAATTTTCTTATAGAGCATAATATATTCCATACTTTATAGTCTCAGCATTAATTTATCCTTAGTAGATATTTTTGCAGTACAGTACATTAATCTAAAAAAACTGAATCGTAATAATTAAAGTAACTGAAAGTTAAGGTAAAAATTTACTCTACCACTTGAAAGTCATAAATAAATTATAACCAAGATACTTTAACATAATTATAACATAAGCCACAACAGTTAATAAAGATATTTTTGTATACCCATGTAGTCACAACTAACAGAATGTTCGAGTATCTTTCTTTTAGTGAACATTCTTTTTTTAACCTCTGAAGAAAGTCATGATATTAACAAATAATACATTTATTATAATTTTCAAAGGACTTGACAAAAAAATACCTAGATTTAAAATAAATAAATAAATATATATATATATATATATATATAACGACAGACACTTCTCTATCTTTGCATGAACTTTTATGATATCAAAAATTAATTGAACAACATAATAACAGTACAGAAAAAACTCTTATGTAGTAAACTACTAGTTTAATTATCCTATTTAAACATATGGATTTAATTAATACCAAAACTATTAAAACAAATGTTGTGAGCATTAATTTCACTATAAAAGAACCAATAAGTGAAAATTTACTAAAACATGTAAGATATAAAAATTACTAAATTCAGGTATCAATTTAAAAATATATATATATATAAAAGCAATGAAAGTAGGCGATGCTGAACTATAAAAGATATAATTTCCAAACAATATAATCAATGACATTATTATGAATAAGGAAGTTTCTGTCTATAGAAATAATGGTAACAATGCAAGAGAATTAAAAAAAAACTTGTACAAGAATAAAATTTGGTAACAAGTTTTATATATATAATTTATTGCTAACAAATAACATAATGTCTACATAATAAATTAAATATGAGAAAAAGCAACAATAACAATTTAAAACATGAGAATATACATATATAAATAACAAAGACCCAAATATATGCAAAGATAACATCACAAGTAAGTTGTCAGGTTTCTTCAAAAAACTTAACCGTATAATAATGGGATATGATTATTACATAATATAAAAACTATATTTAAAACAAGATCTGAATACCTAATAAAAATAAAAGACATACTTGATGAAACAATATTGTCATTCATAATTTTCAGTTCATATTAATGAATACTAAAACTATTTGCAGTTTTACTTATTCACAGTTCTGTGTAATGACTATAACAGTAAGAAATAATGGCATTTTCAAATCTGAACATAGACTTTTATGTTCTCTATCAAACGCATGATTGTTACAAACATTAAAGTTTAGTATTGGAGCTCCTTTCAAATTATATTCTATAAAATTAACTTTCAGAAGTTTGTTCACACCAATAGAACGTTTCAAATTATTCCTTACCAGATATAAAAATTACGACATAACACATCGCATACTCAAATGACAATTGATTCAGTTAAAAAGAAATTAAGACATTCATCACAAGTTGTTAAAAATTAAGAAAGTTTCAAGTTTATATTAATAGTATAATGGAAACCAGAATTCATTCAAAAAAAAATTGTTAGTCTAGCACAGAATATTGATGGAGAGGGATTTACATCCCTTACGACACTGTGCAACTTCTAATTACATGCAGAAAAACTATAAAAAAAAGTAGAGAGAATTACAGGAGTTAATGATGGAATCATTAAGTGAACATGAAAACAACAAACTGGAATTCACTATTAAGTCATCAAATGAAATTTTAGTTTAAGACAATTATAAACCTGTTCTGGAATTGCGCACGCCCATGAAATGAATCATTAACATCAAAAAAGAAACACTAATGTCACCATAAAAGATTTATAAAGAACTCAAAGAAAAAATTAAGACCTATTTTCAAGGAGCGGAAAATTAATTACGATTTCATAAACAACTTTGAATTACTAAGGTTACATAAAACAAAATTTAATAATAGGTTTTTATAAAAATTAGAATTGTTTTGTGAAAACATTAAATCAAACAAGTTTTAACATGTTAATAAAAAAAATACAAAACAGAACTCTTAGAAACCTCTGAAAAATTCAGCCTCAAATTTGCTGCATATTAAGAGGGTCAGTACCCCACTCCCAAACAAATACTGAAGGATTACTGTACATTAAAATAAAATTGTGTTATTAAAAAAAAAGAAGTGATTATGCATAAATTAATTTTTAACCCTAACAGAAAGGTGTCAGTCTGCATCATGGAGATTTATGGCTCTCATTCCATGGATGGAGCCATAAATCTCCATCCATCTGTGAACTGCAATAATTACTAATCGCTTTATGAAATGTTTGACAAACAACATGATTCTTTTAGCTAAGACAACTGTAAATTTCTTCCTGCAATTCCAGTAACTTTTCATTACTTGTTCGACTGACAATAATTATTAAGAGGTAAAATAACCTCTTAATGGTTATTATAAATTGTAATTCTATGATATTCCTTAACTAATTTTATTTATTCTTTTAATTTTGTAATGAGGCTGATGTCCGATCACAACTATCAGTTTCATTTTTCTAAATTATGAAAATAATTTTTTTAATGCACGTGAAAAATGCAAGTTTGAATGGCATGTCATGAATCAAACAGACATTCCATGGAAACCACTTAAAAAATAAATTCTACTAGATTTTATACATTAAAAAAAAATATATATATATATATGTTGCATAAAATAGTCAGTTCAAAGACATCGCACCACACAAAACCGGCAAAATAAAATATAATATTTAATGTAGAAATAATTTTAAATTCAACTGTTATTCTAAATGTTCTCATGTTAAACGTATACTTCTAATATTCAACAGAATTTTAATTATGAACTCCTGAATCTAAAAATTAGCTTGAAATTACAAGATTAAATTTCATTCAATCACATAGCTAAACAGACAGTTTATACATACAATTTTTCTAGGATTATTTCTTGCTTACAAAAAATAAATGTTAACACATATATTTTTAAATCGGGCTTAAATTCAAATACTGACATATTTTTTACGTCCATAAAAATCATTTTTTAAATGGATGTAGTATAGAAAAAAAAATGTGTTTTACAATAAAAACATAAGAATGTTCACACAATAATCAATAACAAAGAAAAACCATGCAACTGAATGTTCTCCGTTGTTATCCAGTCTTTTTTTTTTTTAAATATAATCAACAATCTACAATTAATCAATGAAAACAGATTATTACTACTGCACTAAATTAGTTAAATATGAAGCGACATAAAACAACATAAGTAAAAAAAATTTAGTAATTAACAGACCTTAGAAAAAATTCTTTGCGTAAAAAATCAAGAACTACAGCAATATCAAAAAATAAATAAAACAGATATTTAAAATTGATAGTTAACCTACTTTTAAATAACAAAACCATGTCTTTTTAATTTAAATAAAAATAGATAAAAAACTTTTGATTCAAACATAATGAAACTGTAACTTAAGAAAAAGAACAAGAAATTTTGCTTTTCTTTTTATCAGTTAATATTTTTTTAATGTTAAGTGATCATTTTAAAAAAAAATTATAATTACAAAATAATTATTATTAACAACTATTAATAAAATATTTGTGGTACTTGACTGTAATATAGCCACATATCTTTTTATAGCTGAATAGACTAAAGAGATTTCCAGTTTTTTTTTACGGTATGTAAAATTTAACAATATTTCATAAAGTTAAAATAAGTTTTATAAGACTGCAATAAGTTTATTATATAGCTGTCACTTATCTCCCCGCCCCCACCAAAAAAACCCATGTTTTTTCAAATGCAAGTTTAATTCCCCCTCTGATTATTTGTTGGGTTGATTTTCCTTAAATATAATAAAAAATGTAAACATTACTTTCTAATGACCGACACAAAAACCGGTATTAAGAAGAAAAAAAAGTTAATTTATATGTAACTAAGAGAACCTTCTGAGGTAATACAAAAAATATATGTATAGTAATCATTTTTAAAATTAATTTTTTACATTTTGACATAGAATATGTCTTACCTTTCAGATTGACATAGAATACATCCTGCCTTTCAGGCTGGCAGTAGGCCTCCCAACCAGAAAATCTAGCATTACGCTTTCACGCGACGTTTGAAATTACAATATCTTCTAAATGACAATAAATCCACAGTAATATGACATACCATTTGACAAACAAAGGAAGAAAGATTATAAATTGCACAACATGAGCACACTATCGCATCAGTCTGCACGAGGAGAGCGAGTAGGGAAAGTAAGATCGTTTTGCGCCGCTTGGTGTGCACTAAAATTAGTATATCTGTGGACTTTAATACGACAGAATGTTAAGTAAGGTGTCATTGAAATTGTACCATCAATTGCAACCTATTTAGTGTACCATAATAGCAATCGTATTATTAAAATTTCTAAATAATAGTAATTACAGATGTAAAAACATTTAGATGAAATGTTGTATCGTACAGGCGTTAAACATGTTAAAAGTATTGCAAACACCTACGGGAGAGTGAAATAGATCACAGTAAATCCAAAAAGCATAAAATGACCAATGCTGAATGTCAGAGGGTTTACTGACAACATCTGAAAGACAAGGTGTTATCAGTTGAGCATCTTGCACCGCTAAATAGTACCACCGAAATGTAACTGAGTACATCTGCTACTGTTGATGTTTGTAATGGATGACAGAGATAATGTAAAGGACTTCAAAAATGATGTGGTAGAAGCTATGGAAATAAATACTATAGTTGGGTTAGATGAGGAAATGCGCTCAATGTTGTAAGCGTGTGACATCGATTTCAGCAAAACTTGTGTGATGAAACTGAAAATAAAATTTTATACTTTTTACAAGCAGATTAGTCATCTTTCATAGCACATTAGCAACCCTACAACGGTGACTCCAAAAATCCCCCGCCAACTCTGTTTTTTCCTCCGGTTCATTACATCCACTGAAGATCTACGTCATCTGACCGTGTTTTTATGAAATTTAATAAAAAAGATAACCTAAAATATTACAGTTACAGAAAAGTATAAAAATCATATCGGTTACTAATATATCAATTATTCTGCTGCTATTATAATCTGTTTGGAAAATATACTGATATTTTCTGATGCTTGACCGATACACCTATCATACCTCAGTAATTTTAATATTAAGAATTTTTGTGTTTTTTGTGTCATTTTCATAAAAGCACATTCTGATGAAGCAAGCGATCTCTGTAAAAACATATAGGAAAAAACAATAGCGGTAGATGTAAAAAATTAATTTTAAAATAACTGTATTGCTAGAATTTAATTTACTAAACTATAAATAGATATATATAATTTCAATTAATGAAGGTATTAATTTAGCATCGATTGTCCGCTTCCAAATAGCGGTCACAAAAGATTGACTTTCATTTATTCATAGTTGCTGTTAAATAGCATGATAAAAACATTGCGGCACTAACCTGTAAATTCTTACACAATAGTGATAATCATGATTTTAATTTTGTTACAGGAACTTCCTAAAGAAGTCTAAACCCTGTGAGTAGATATCTACTCTTTTCTGTAACAAACAAAATTTATTATGAAATAGACAAAAACTGGAAGATCGCTGACAAACTTTCTTAAAATAAATTACTTGTTAATATTACACTCCTTTACAGACTTTTTAGAAAAGAACTGGAATTATTCTTATTTTTTAATAAAGTCTACTTCAGGTTCTACAGTACTGCAGATAATTTATCAAATTTTGTGACGGTAACATCATACAAGTTCTATATCATACTAAACATAAATATTTTATGTAAACTTCTGACGAAAAAAACGTACTATAATTTTATGCACTTCACTTGCAATTTAACAGCTACAGATATCAATACAAAATTCTTAAGTAGCATTCAGATAATAGAACAAGTACCAATTTTTTTTCAATCACATTTACTTAAATTCATTACTTAATATGAACAATTTATATTTAAGTGCGTATAAATGATCAGAAATTAAAAATATTAAAACATAAAATAAATAATCTTTAATAGTTCCCCACAACTGAACACTGAAAAAACAAACATAAAAAATATTTTTTAATAAAATATACAAGTAGCAGTATAAAAATTACAGTATAAGAAAACTTCTCATAACCTATATTTTATGACTCCTTAATTGCACTTTACTGTGTACTTCTTCTTTCATATTAAAACAGTAAAAATAGTAACAGTAGCGATACAGTAATTAAATTCTGAAAATTAAACCTACAAAAAGTAATGTTTATTTTTTTCTTTTTACTCTGGAGATTTACAAATGGAAATGAACTTCACTGAAGTGAACTCTATTAACAGAATTATACAAAAGTAAAAAAAAAGTCAGTTCAGATTAAATTTACAGTTTGATTAGCTACCACTTAATACAAGTTACTCATCATGTGTATTATTAATACATTACCCACCATCAGTACTTTTACAAATGTAAAAAATATTTTATTTATTATTTTTATTACTCATAATCTTCATCATCTTCTGTTTCAATTAAATCTTCAATTATATCTGGAAGATTAAAATTATCAGGATCTGATCTATTTTTTAAATCTTGTAATCTAACATTAGTATCCCCTTCAGTTGTAGCAGCTGCAGCAGCTGACGTCGCTCTTAAATTTTGTATAATATTTTTTATACGAAGTTTTGTCCTCTTTTTCTTTTCTTCGTATTCTTCAAGCTGAGACACATTTATATTATCAACAACTTTATCGGAAACAGAATTTTCACTAGTAATTGAAATTTCTTCATTCATTTCAATATTTGTATTTTGTTGTACTTTTTTCTGTTGTTGTAACAACTGTTCTAGTTGCTCCTGCTGTTGTTGTAACAATTGTTTCAGTTGTTCTAATTGTAATTGTAATATCTGTTGATCTTGTTGCACTATATTTTGTTGTTGTTGCTGTCGCTGTTGTTGTTGTTTTTCTTGCAATTGTTCCTTTTGTGGTTTTTCTTTTAGTAGTTGCGATTGCTTTTGTTGATTTTGTAACATCTGTTTTTCTAACATCTGCTGTTTTACATACTGATTTACTGTTATTTTACTTGAATCCCTTCTGAGATCAAAATTTTTGATTATATCTTTTTCAATATTAATAACAGGTTTATTACTTTTAAACAAACTATCAGTCTTTTGTTTAATTATAGGTTTCTTTTTCATATTACTAATAACAGTCTTTAAATTAGTACTAACAGAATCAACAGATTCATTCTTTTCAATATTTTCATTAGTTTCTTTATATGCCTTAATAATTTGTTTAATATTACTTTTAAATCTTTTTGGGGGAACATCGGTTTTATTTTCTTTCATAGTTTTAAAATCAGTATTTATATTTAATTCATTACCAGTTACAACTCTGTTTACTACACTTTTTTCCTCCTCCTCCTTCTCCTTCTCCTTCACCTCCTCCTCCTCCTCCTCTTCTTCTTCTTCTTCTTCTTCTACTTTGTCTTCCTTTTTCTCACCTTTGTCCTCACCTTTTTCTTCTTCTTCACTTTGTTCTGTATGTATTTTCTTAACATCTTCATTACTTATTTCGTACGATTCTTCTTTATTTATATTAACAGTTTTATCATGTTCTTCATAACCAGTATTGTCTTTCTTAATATTTATACTATCATCATATTTGTCCTCTATACTTTCAGGTTCATCAGACACAGTAACTTCTTCACTTTCACTAAAGTCTAATACAATAGTAGATTCATCTGAAACATCAGTCATGTCTTCTAATTTATCTTCAATTTTATCATCATATAATTCTTCTTCATCTTCTTCTCTTGTTCTTTCTGTAATCATATTAACAGTACCTTGTGAATTATCAGGAAATATTTCTTTTGATAATTCTTCAGTTGTAATTCCCATTTGTATTAAATTATCTGGTAAAACAGCATTACTTTTTAATTTTAAAATAAATAGATACGGTTTAACCTTTATTCTAACCGGTGGAAACGAATTATAATTAAAATTAATATGTGAAAATCCTTCTACAGTATCTAATATATCGTGAGTTTTACTATACATTTTTATAACTGGAGAATATTTACTTTTTGCTTCTATTACGAGATATGTAAAATTATACAATTCAGGTGCACCATCTGGCAAATTCTCAACCTTGCTGTAACTGAAACATAATAAACCAGACATTTTTAAATAAGGAAAACTTTTATAGCAATTTAATGTATACTTATAAAAACTGGGGTATATAAAATGTACTTCATCGATATAAATTCATGAAAATATTCTTTTCTGAATTAATTACTACAAGTGTAATTTACTTTTATTGTCTAGGGATTTTACAGCTGTTAACTTTGAACCTGTAGTAGAATAGCATTAAGTGGCTGGCTGTATTAAGATGTTTATAAACAGCTTTATACGATCATTCTTTTCTTAATAACTATTTTTTTTAAATTTGCATACATTATGTACCAATTTACTCAAAAACAGTATGATTTTCAGGTAAATTTTTTTGGCAATACATTTTTCACTCGCCTGAAATTAAAGATGGTTAAATGTTTAATGATTAAAAAACCTATTTACAAATATTTTTTGTCTAAAATTTCATGTATAAGTTTTGTAGAAGTTTTGTTTACTAAGAAAAAGGATTATCTTTACAGATATACAATACAAAATCTTTTAAGTTAAGAAAACTTTTAGAATAAAATACAATATCCAAAATGCTCTGTAGCAACTTTCACTAAATATTAGGTTAATAAAAATAGACAAATTAAGGTAGGTACTGTCACAAAGAAAATAGAAGAACTGCCACAAGGAAAACAGTTAATAATTAAATGTAATTAAAATAAAAAAATATGGAAGAAATGTTTTTAAGAAATTAAAGAATTTTATTTTTCTGAATCATCCTAACTGAACTTCCTTTCTGAACTGCTGTTTTTGGTTAAAAAACTCATGCTAAAAAACTCAATTTCAAATAAAAAAATATTCAGAAACTACAGAATTAAAAAATCATCAAAAGTGATCTTTATGAATACCTATTCCAAAATATTGTTATAGTCCAGATGATTTTTTTTAAACTAAAAAACCTTTGCCTTAGTAAGTTAGTATTATAAGATACTAACACAAAGATACAGAGAGGTTCATGTGCTACTGCCACTTCAAGCTAAATCTACTAGTGAAAATAATGAAAAAAGTTCATATAAACATGGGACCAGAAATGCTCAGTTAGCAGGTAGCGGTATGCTCCGGTAGCGAAAGATTTTGCCCTGATTCCTTGGCAAAGAGTGAAATAAAATCCTATTAAAATTCTAGGAACTGAAATTAAGAGGTAAATGTGATGGTTTCTTATGGTTTTGACCTGAAAATATAATAAAACAATTCCAGAACTATATCTTCAATAATTTTCATAATATCTGATATAAACTAAAAAAATTTGTTGTCTGAAAACATTTTTATGTCTGTAGTATGAAAACTTTGTTAAATAACTAATAAATGTGTAAAATTTATTAACAAAACTTGTAGAAATCTAATTCTGAGAAAATGATGTAAAACAGCCCAATAAAAAACAAATTTCAGCTCAAGAAATTTGATTTTATTAGTAATAATTACTGTTTACGCCGTTGGCGTAAAGTCGTTTTATTCCAATGAATTGGTCGAGTCTTGTAGTTTTCAGGCTTGGTAATTTATTTTGCTTTTTTGTAAGGCTTATCTACGTGTATTTTTAAATAGGTTATTTGGATTTATTTTCGACATCAATTTCTCTCAGGCTCCAGCTTGTCTGACTATTGCATCATCGTATTGGTGTTAGCTTATTTATAACACGCATTATTTCATTGCTGTTAAGTCTTAATGTATATATTAGGCTTAGTGTTTTTTTTATTCTCAACCGATTTCAATGTTGTCATAGTTCCTAGAAGTCTATTTCTCTTTGTCTGCCCTGATGTCATTTCTTCAACTTGCGTATTCAGAAATTATTTTTATCAGTCTTACGTAATTCTTTAGTGGACTGCTCGCTTAAATTATTTTTGTTATGTCTTCGTTCCCGAATTCCACACCATTTCTCTAATCGTTCTCATACTAACGCTAAGACACTACTCTTGTTGTCAACACACACACACTCTTCTGTCCATTGCTTTGTTCGCTTCCCCTACTTCTCACCACGCAAGCTTTTATTCATTCTAGTTCGGACTTTCACGTTCTGCGGATCCTGATCCTCTTGGAGGGCCAGGCTTCGATGTTTTCTTTCTTTCACTTAATATTAATACTTTCGTCATCTTCGCACTTATAAACGTTGCGGTATTTCTCTGTTAAAATATTTTCTAATTCTACTCATCAGTTTTTCGTGATTTCACAGTTTTCTATGTTCGTCCAGCCTCGTTTCTTCGTGAAGTTATTCTTCAAATTCTACATTACTTCTCTGTGGAAAGTGCTTCAATCATTACAAGCTGACAATTCTGTCGACGCCGAATTTTCTCCAGCTTCTTATTACAATTTCAGCGAAGCAGAATTTCTTCAAACTCGTTGCTACACATTTCAGATGCACAGTCTTGCTCAACCTCGAAGCCACATTCCAACCACTGTATTCCTGATACACCACGGCGGACTACGCCCAGGAATTTACTGTATGTATTCGTTTTACCTTCATTCATGAGTTCCTCTCTTACAAATATTTGTGTGCTACAGGCAAGTTCAGTTTTTCATTACTTATTACGTTAAACAGTTATGTTATCATTAAAATTTGTGGAACATTCAGTTCATCTTAGCTATGCCTTTCAAGTTTCAATTTCACTTAAGTACAGTCACGACAGGTTACTTACATAAGGTTGTCATTGTTCAGCTGCAACCTATTTTACGTGCTCAATTAATTTCAATGCGATTATATTGTAATTAACTCTTTATTTTTAAAGAAGAGACAGACTTATAGGCCACATACTAAGGCATCCTGGAATAGTCGCTTTAATATTGGAAGGACAGGTAGAAGGAAAAAATTGTGTAGGCAGGCCACGTTTGGAATATGTAAAACAAATTGTTAGGGATGTAGGATGTAGAGGGTATACTGAAATGAAACGACTAGCACTAGATAGGGGATCTTGTAGAGCTGCATCAAACCAGTCAAATGACTGAAGACAAAAAAAAATATTTTTATGTTTACTTATCACAATTTGATTATTGTTATTAACTCTTTTTGTACTAGAATATCATTGTGGCCTTTTTTCTACACTAAACTAGAATTACATGTATTAATTATTATTTAACGTTAAGTTTGTTGATGTTCTTAATTCAGAAAAGGCCAGTGCCAATTAAGATTTATTGTAATTCATTTATCTAAGTTAATGACATTCGTTCATTGCTATTTGTCACATTATAGTATATGTCAGTAGTACAACTGTTTGCCAGTTACATTTTTCTATTGATATTATGTTTTTCTAAATTTACAATTAAAATTAATGTGTTTCATGTTCTCTTGTTTTTCAGGCTTTGTCAAAAATGTATATTGTCAAAATCTGTATTTAAAAGTGTATATTCATGTATTTTTTTTTCATTTAACATCATTGTTCAGATGCTGATTTCAGTTGATATTCTTATGTATCATCAAATTATGTTATTTTTATAATTTTCTTTTTAGTTTTAAGATTATGATTTTTAACATAAGTTCATTTGTTCTTTCTCATTAAAGTCCAATTTCTTTTGGCAAATACGAACTGTGTTTTTTGTTAAATTTACCCAACAATTACCATAAGAAAACTTTTAAATGTCATCAACTACAGAAAATGAAGTTAACATATGACCGATATAATGTTAAAAAAATAAAAATATAATCTACAAATTTAATAAAGTTTACAGTAAATTTTCAAAAAGCTGTCTTCTACTTCAATATATTTGCCTGCAGAATTTAGGATTGCTAACTTTGTTCTCTGCAATTCTGCATAACTTTCCTTAATTTAAGCGGTGGCATGTGTAATACAAGTAACCAACCCTTCACACATATCACTTTTTCTCTTGTACACAATACTTTTCATCCAATCCTACACACAAAAATTAATGGTGTTAGATCTGCTGATCTTGGCGGCCAGGAATGTGATCCCAACCCAATCAATCCATCACTCTGGAAGGAAATTGCTCATTTAAGTATGCCAATATGGCACAAAGAGAAGCGGGGAGGTGCACCATCGTGCTGAAATTATGTGCAGTAACTTGATGCTAATGAAACATCTTCTAATAGCAGCAGCAATTGTTCGTTACTGAATTCTAAATAAATGTCAGAATTAAGATGTCCTGGGAGAATGAATGGTCCAATTAGCCGACCGTAAACTAGACCACACCGCACATTGATGCTAAACCAGCGTGGAAATTATGCTCTACTCTTGTGCATGGATTGACTTCTGCCCGAGTGTATTCATTGCAAAGATTATTGATACTGTCCTGAGTAAACTGAGCCTCACCAGTAAATAAAATGAACTTATGCAATAGACAGTTCATATTCAACCAGTTGCAACATTTCAAAAAAGCAGGATCTCTTGTTGAAAATTTTATACTCGTTCATTATGGTAAGGATACAGCTTGTTGTACGAGTGTCCTCTACACCGAAGACTGGGAAACTCCGAACTGCTGGGAAAGGCAGCATGTACTAACTCCAGACTGCGTTGAGTAGCCCCAGTAATGGTTTCATCAATGAAGGGCATAACATAACAGTAAGAACTAATGCTGGAAGAGTGTATCCATTTGTTGTAGCATATGAAATGTTTCACTAATAAATTTACAATCTGAAACTCTGCAATTAGGAAAATGTCTTTGAAATTCTGCAGCAGCAGTTACATTTCCATCACACAACCCCAAGAAAAATACCATTTCAGCATATTCCCCAGTCATAAATAACAAAGGCATTGACACCAATTAAAACAAACATGCACATAATTAATTAAGCTGTACTGAAATGACAACAACTCACAGCAGTAACGCAGAATATGTAATGTACTGATAACATGACATAAAATGAATTATTGGCCAGCTGATTTCTGTTACCAAATTACAAAATCATAATTTCTCAAATGTTCAATTTGACGGTGAATTTGAGAAAGATACATAAACTTTATCGTCTGAATAATATTAGTACTATTTTTTTAATTTTATTATCTTTAATATAACAATATTTTTTATATCATTGCACTTTGTAGGAAAGCAAATATGCCTTGTACGTGTATCCCCTTAGTTTTCATATAGTAAATGTTAAAAATAAAATAAAATTTCTTGAAAATATATGTGTTTTTATCGGGCTATTTTACATCAATTTTTTTGTAATTAAATTTTCTACAAATTTTGATAATAAATTTTATGCATTTATTAGTTATTTAAAAAATTTTTTGTATTACCAACATAAAAAAAGGATTTTTAGACAACAAATTTTTCTGTTTTACATCTGATATTATTAAAACTACTAAAGATATGGTTCTGGAACCTTTTTTATTCAATTTTCAGATTAAAAACCACAAGAAACCATCAAGATTATTTACCTCTTAATTTGGGCTCCTAGAAATTCAGTATGGTTTTATTTCACTCTTTGCCCAGGAATCAGGGCAAAATCTTTCCCTAGCCGTTACTTGCTAACAGAATGCTTCACTGTTTCACCCATGTTTCTGTGAACATTTTTCATTATTTTCACAAACAGAATGAGTTCAGAAAACACCAGTAACACTATGTGAATCAACATGTATACTAGCAGAGTCAGCAAATCATTTACAGTACAGTTTTTACTTACTCTTACAATTACTGTACGCATTTTATTTTTTTCATGTTTGTTTATATTTTCTCTGATGTTATTATAATCATTTAATGACAATTATTAGAGTATCACTGACAGTTTACATTTAATAATTATGTAAATACTACATATATATATATCTTTATCTTTATTTATCTTATTTATCTTTTCTAAAGTCAATCTTTTCAAGACCCATATCACCTCTGTACTAATAACTGTATATATATAAAATATATTCAACTTGATCCACCCAAGTACAGAATTGAATAAAACAAAATGACACTCATCTTATTTTATTTATACAATCTTATACAAAAGCGCTTTCGCAGCAACCCACACTTTTTTTTTTGTAAAATATTTTGTAAATTACATATTAAACTCAAAATTAAAGTATAATAAAATAAAATATATAACAAATTAAAATATAAAAAGCAAAATAAAATTTGAAAATTTATTAATGAAAATATAAAAATGTTAAAAATTATATATAAAAATATAGTGTCAAATATTATAAAATTAAATACAAGGGTTATTTTTTTTTTCAAGGTCTGATCGGTCACAAAATAAAAACCCGCGCAAAAATCGGATGAACCTTTGCACATATGTGTTGCACAGCGTCTCTAGTATGGCCTTCAATCACGCCGCATCACTGCGTTTAGTTCCAAACACGCAGCTAGCACGTAAACATGTCTAAAACAATAGCATCTCCTGCCAAGTGTGAAGTGCGTGCGGTAATTCTATTTCTTCAGGCTGAGGGGTGTAATGCAGCTGAAATTCATCGGCGAATAAGTAATGTGTACGGTGAAACTTCAATAAGTGGCAGAAAAGTGCGACAATGGTGCAGGAACCTTAAAGCAGGATGTACAGATGTTCATGATGCAGGCGGTCAGGGAAGGAAGCGAGTGTCAACCAATGATCTCATTGAGCGAGTGGATGAGGCAATTCGAGAAAATTGTCGGTTCAGAATTTCTGTATTGAGTGAATCGTTTCCTGAAATTTCAAGGTCAGCTCTCTACACCACTGTGAGTGAGAGACTTCAGTACCGCAAACTGTGTGCAAGATAGGTTCCCAAGATGCTGTCCAACCATCACAAAACAATGAGAATGGACACCTCCCTAACGTTTCTCCAGCACTACCACAATGAAGATTTTTTGAACAAAATTGTCACAGGGGACGAGACATGGGTCCATTTCGAAACTGAAGAAACAAAAGAACAATCAAACAGTGGATGCATTCTCATTCTCCCAGTAAACCAAAGAAGTTGAAGCGAACCTTCTCCAACACAAAGTGTATGGCTACTGTGTTCTGGGACCAGAATGGAGTTCTCTTGGTGGAATTCATGGAACATGGCACGACCGTCACTGCAGCCTCATACTGTGTGAATCTTCAACGTCTATGAAGGGCAATTCAGAATAAGCAGAGAGGAATGTTGTCCATTCACCAATGTGTCCAATTACACCAATGTTCTACAAAATTATTTTTCAATTCTACCACTCCAAGGTTCACAAATGACTCAAAAAATCAACTCAACCATCTAGAAACAGTAAAGAAAAAGTACCCAATTTTTTGCCCATTTTGCACATAGATTGTTAATTAGACAATGCACCATGTTCAAATTTTAAATAAAAAAAAATTTCCTTAAGAGAAGATATTCTAGCTTTTTATTTCGATAAAAGTCAATAAAATTTTAATAATTAAGAACAGCGTGTTTGAAAATTAACTATTCACTTATTTAAGCAGGACGATATATAATGAAATTGTATCCCGCACATTGTAATGTTTTCTGCAAAGGTTGGTTGGTAATCCTGTGTTGCTTGCAGTTTGCTTCTGTGAGCCAGTCAGGCTGGTCACCTTGAGATGACAAAGCATCTTTGATTCTATGTTGTTCATTATGTGTTCATTAACTTTGAACCATAGACACCGTGCCTTCCCGTATGCGCTCAGAATGGTGTTAACTACAGGACAGTGAATACAATCATCAGTGAGTTTGGTGAGTACACATGACAGTAAAGACCAGTTTTCTACTAGATTTCCTCGTACAACAATTCTCAATCAACATAGTATAAGATGTCAAATTAGAAACTTATGAAGACAAGATCGATAAAGAAGAAGTGAAGTTGCAGACCGACAAAATTCAATGAAGAAAAACCGCGCAAGGCATATCAACTACTACGCAACATAGTCCAAACAAGTCCATGTTAAAGTTGACCCGACAGAAAAATATCAGTGTTGTAGCTGCAAACAAGGCAGTTCATAAGCTCAGTCTCATCCCATATAAACTGAAACCGGTTCAAAAATTAATGACCATAGACTGTGGAAAACAAATTCAATACCGTGAATGGTTTCAACAGTTTCTAGCGAACAATTCAGACATTATTTTGAAATAAGTTTTCCATACCGATGAGGCACGGTTCCATTATCAGGATATGTACACACACCAAACTATCATTTACGGTCTGCCAATACCTCACATGCCGTACACAAAATTCCTCTACATGACAAGATTTGGGTGTGGGTTGCCGTATCCAGAAGAATAGTTTGCCCAATATTCTTCACAGAGGCAATAAATTCAGCCCATTATTGTGAAATCGTTCACCGGTTCATGGAAGAGTTAACCAAAATTAATAATGCTTGGACCGTACACATAGCCAGGCAGTCTTAAGAAGAGCAAGAGGTTTTCAAAGATTGAATTACTTCTAAGGGCTTGTGGCCATATCATTCTCCAGACTTAAGCCCGCTGGAATTTCACTTCTGGAGTTAAGCAAAAAATAATGCTAATCAAAGAAACCCCCATAGTCTCCAGAAACTTCAAACTGTTATTCATGATTTCACAAACTTGTGGAAATCTTCACATGAACAACTTGTGAGAATCTTCGACAACAAGAACATTTGCAGAATGTGTGGATGTTCATGGGGGCCATTTCCAACTCCTGTAAGATAAGTTGATGTTACATATTGCTGTACTAGAACATGACAGGTGTATAATTACTTTTCAAATACACTGTATAAATAGGTCTAAAGTTTCATCAATACTTCTAAAGTTATCATTCTATTCCCGTGTCATAGAAAGAGTTAAAAGCCCAACCCTTACATTAAAAATCTATAAAATATCTGAAAGAAATTTTTCTGCATGCAAAATGTTTTCTGTAATTAGATAAAATAAACGAACACGGTTACAACATGCCAGGTCAGTATCACATTTTGAGTACAGTCTATTCTGAAAACGCACTGAAGATATATCAATAAAGTGTAGAATTTTAAACCCAGATGATTTAATCATTTGTTTCACAAACTATGTGATAAAATGATATCACAGTAATATACAATTTACAGAAATAATGTGAATTATTAAACTATCAATCTCACTTTTTCTATTCAAATCTAATAAATCTGAAACAATTTAATAATAAGAAAATGTAGTTTTATATGTTTATTGATATAAGACGAAATAATTTTTTTTAAATACATTATGAAATGAATACTTACTTCCAATTTGAATACAGCTGAGCAAATCGTGATACACCAGTTTGTGCAGCTAAATTACAAATATGTACTGATACTGGAGCTGTTTCAGATTCTAAACGATGTAAACGCCCCATGGCAACACCACCAGGGTAATTAACACTTGCCACATTAAGAAGAAATATTGAAAACACAAAATTCATTATAATATGTGCGACAATTCCAACACTAAAAAGTCCGTAATATGGTGATTTGTGTCTGTTAATCCATCTGAAATAACAAAATCAATAATATAAATCATACATAAAGTGAATATAATACATCTTAGTTATAGTACTTAACAAAAAAATACTAGTCTTTTAATTTTCATCAGAAAAAAATACTTTTTTTTTCATTTTCGTGAAAAGATTTAATTAAGTAGACACTTTTTAAAACAAAAAAATATATATCAACTAATCTCATCTATAAATAGATGGAAATATTCACAAACTAAATATTTCAACATTTAGCTGCAGGAAAACCTTTTGCGAGTTCTAAGAGCAAGTTTTAAGAACAACTGGACAACTCATGTGCATAATAGTATGCGTCACACTCACATTATACAGCAATAAGCACAGAGCATCTTAAAATTATATATCACTAAAACGTGTTTGGAAATAATGAAAATCCTAATAAAATTTAACAAAAATCCAATAAATAAAAAATTAAAATTACTAATAAAAAAAAATAAAGCTGACATCACCTCACATCCTCTACCAACCATTAACACCCTGTTTCAATCTAGGAAATATTCCAAGATACATTGTTGGATAATTGCACGAAATTCTTGGACTACATGGATGACAGAACTGATTATACCATCTTTGTTCAGAAAGTATTCAGCCTTACATAGAGATGACACAAGTATGAAAAAATTATTATTATCGTCAAGTATGATTTTTTTTTAGATAGCATGCTGCAAAGTTTCAACCGCTTGCGTTTAGTTGATGTTTTCTGAAAAATGGATAAAACTGAAGTTCAAAATGTTATGAAGTATTTTGTTTTAAAAGGTTTAACCTTAACAGACATACGAAAGAAATTCCACTTTAAAGGATTCTTCCTCTGCTTTTGACAGTAAAAAGCAGGATACAGAATTTAAATACGTATATCCATTTCAAGATATTAACCCTCACCAGGACACCCAAAACTTCTACAAATGATGAAATTATCACAAAAATCCATAATGCCATATTAAATGATCCCGATTGAAGGTACATGAGCATGCTGAAATCGAAACATGTTGATAGATTGTGTCTTACATTTTACACAATTTTTGTAAATTTTTTGAAAAACCTTTTCACTCAGAGCGCCGTGTTTGTTAACAGTCTACCAAAATCGCATTTCACTAAACACTTTGAGCTGAGTTCAATCAAGTTTTGTAACAGTAGATGAAACATGGGTTCACCAATAAATGCCAGAGACCAACAGCAGTGCAAATAGAGGGTGCGAGCAGGTGAAAGTCCACCAAAGAAAGTGAAAACAGTTCTATCTACAACTTAAGTCATGGCAGTGGTTTTTAGGATTCTAGTGTATAGTGCTCATAAGCCACCGGTAAAAAGGCAGAGCCATTACAAGGAAATACTATCCTTTACTACTGGATCGACTGCAGAATCCTACTCACACTCCTCGGACCAAAAAGAAGGTGCACTTTCACCGTAATAAGTCTGCACACACATCTTGGTTGTTGTTGCAAAATTACATGATCTGCGCCTCAAAGTGATTCCACGCACACCGTATTTGGTTCCCAGCACTTATTTCCTCTTTCTAAACCTGCAGAAATGGCTCCCTGGTAAAAATTAATTTCAAATGATGAAGTCAAAGCAGACAACTACTCTTTTGCAGAATTGGAAAAATCTGATTATATTGAGGGTATTAAAAGGTCGGAATTTTTTTTTTGTTACAGGCATAAAAAATATCCAATCGTAACATGTTTTTTTTTGTCAGAATCTGTTAAATATCTTTAATATAATGTAATTTTTTGAAATTTTTTTCACAAGAGGGTAGCAAATAGACTATGAAGGGAGGCAATCAGTTACCAACATATTTTCGCGGAGCGCTAATCAAGCGCGGATCATTGTGATGGGAGAAGGTTATATACTTTATTAATTTTTATTTTACTATAATTTGTCTTTCCTCCAATGCCCTTCTATGTTTTTAGTTAAATAACTCTTTTTTAATTAGTTAATGTCTGTTTTAAAACAAAATAGTATAGTATATCATATTAAATTTTTATAATTTTCACATCATTTTTTATTAGTTTGTATGAATGATTTGGTTCTACAGAATCCAGAATTTATTCTCTCGCTTATTATTTTGTTTAATTCACAGTTTTTCTTTTTTTTTAAATTATATTACTTTCAGCTACATTTCATTTACTGTTATTATTTTTATGACTAACTACTATTATTTTTATTGTTATGCATTTTATCTAACAACTCTGTTCATTCTACTGGAATTTTTACTGGACAGTAAAGTAATAGTTTGCAATATTCCATAACCCATGTAACAGCAGAGTACAACTGGAGACAGAGAGAGAGAGAGACAGAATGAGAGAAACAGTTTTAATATCATTATAAATAAGACTAATTTAATGCTTAGCAAAAATAAGCATTAATCCTAGCTAATTTGGATTACTAGAGTTATATACTAGAGTATCCAAATACTATCGATAATATTAATATAGTTTAACAAGAAATATAATTCTACTGAATATTTTTTAATTTATTTGGTTTTTTTTATGTTTTACTTACAATCACAAAACAAAACAAAAAAAAAACCCAAAAAAATGTTTACGGTTATGTTTTTTAATTTTTTTTCTTTTTTCTTTACTGTTAAATGTCGATGTAATTATAGAACTATGTACTGACTGATAATGCGGTATCCCGTAAATGTTGATCACCAGTATTAATTTTTTTACGTTTTTTTTTACTGTCGATAAATTATTTGAATTTTGAAAAGTTATCAATTACAAATGTCTTAAATGATATTTAAATGATTTTTCATAGGCGATATATTTATTTAGGTGATAATTTATATTTTTTATATTAATTTATATTTTTAATTTAGCATAACGTGCAATTTTGAAATAACAAACATCTTTTGAAATAAATTTAAATCACTTTATTTATTATGAATGCTATCATTTTTGATATTTTAAACGTGGAAAATTCCTCCAAAAATAAACAAGGAAACACTCACTACATAGATATTCAAAAACTTTACAACAAGCAGATTAATGAGCTCGGGAGAAAGCAAATTTTAAGCCCAAAAATTAAAGAGGATAATCTCCCCGCTATGCTATTCACACAGTTTTTTCTTCGCTTACTTTCTTTCCCAAACGCAACAATAATCATCATGCAAGAAAAATATAACGCATACACATAAGAGATTTTATAGACGGTACTACTACCACACTCCTTCCCGACTGACACAAAAATCAAAATGCTTCAAAAAAAGAAATCGACTATTTGCATGAAGATAGACTGTAATACAGCATATGTATGCAGAAATGGATAAATCTGCTACAGATTTCTCCGATAAAGAATTACCAAACATTCATTTGTCACTGAAAATCAACATCCGTATACTTCTGTTATAGAATCCTTATCATTACGATTACACAAAGACATAGTATAATAATAAAAATTGTTTATATGTTCCATGATCTACAATATTAATAAATACTAAAATTCCCATACTAGAATTGAAGCCTTCTAAATAATACTATCTTGGAAAGTAACACCCGTAAAATTTACTGGAACAACACAAATAAGACAAGAAAATTACTGAACAATTCTAATATAGAAATAAGTTAAACTAGCACATATAAGACACATTATTGATAAAGCTGTCTAAAATGATAATATAGTTCTCAACTAGGTTTCTTGTTTTACATCTTCTTCAATGTGGTATAATAGTTTTGTTACACAAGGTATTGTCTGATAATTATTTTTGCTAAAATCATGTTTCTCGCATGAAAGTTTTTTTTTTAGATATCAGTGGCAAATTAGTTTAAATGGCTAATTAGTCGATCTATAATATTTTTAAATAAACATCAACCTATCACTAAGTATTTTTTTTTTTTTTTTTTTAATTTCAAATAATAAAATCTAAGCTAGGTGAAACTTTTCAACTAAATAAACTAACATACAATTTGTATCTAACGTCAACTAGGAAATTCAAAACATCTCCACAAAACAATATTTACATTAATCACAAAATAAATGGGTAATTAATTGCATAAAAAAAAACCCCTACAAAATAAGAAAAAGTCAGCATGCCACTTCAACAAGAAACAAGACACATACAATATGTGATTTTAAAGTAAGAGCCGTTTTCAATTTGCAACCGATGTACATGATGTAAACAGATGGTGCTTACACAGCTCAGTTACTTCAATCGATAACCAGCTGTTAGCAACAACAGCTTTGTTGTTAATTGTGTACATTCGTCCATTTATAATGAGTGCTACAATTCGTGATCCTGCAGAATATGAAGAACAAAGACTGATAAAATTTTTAATGGCAAAATCAATTCTGTGGCTGAAATTAACAAGCAAATTTGTGACGTTTAAACAAACAGATTTTTTCAGGATTTAATACTGTACTATTTCATGCTATTACAGTTAATAATAACTGTTACGACCTCCGCTCGCTTATTCACATTAGCATATTATATATAGTGTTAGGTGAAAGTATTTTTAATACAATAAATTACTGTTCTACCTTTGAACCTGATATTAGATTATCGTAGGCTTGCAACTAATACTGAGCTGTAAAAAAAAACACATTTCATTACTACCGAGAATTAAATGAAGCTCCCAGTTGTATCAACAAAAGTGAAACTCTTGCTAATAATATAGCTGGCAGTCTATTAGTAAGTACAGTTACCAAGCGTGATTGGAAATATAACTGCATAAAAATTTAATTACGGCAAGAAATTTCTTATTACAATTTAGTTTACCTTCACTTTTTCCAGTAATCGAAGTTTTTCTGCATTAACTCTACATTCATTGTCCACATTTATTTAGGTTGATAAACTACATTATAATAATAAATTTTAGTATGGAATAATTGTCCTAAAACCTCAAAACTACACATGAACTAAAACATACTTCTAAAAACCGCAAAACATTAGTACACACATTATCCTAAAACATTATTCATACAGGCTAAAATTAAATATTAGAATGTAAAACAATTTAAATGTCTAAATGAGAATTTAGCACCTCGTACTGACATTCTGTTGCATGTGCATGCGGCTGCTACATTCAGTAATGGAAAAATGTAGATGATAAATCTCAGTTCTTTATGAGGTAACAAAGAAAATAATGCGACGAAAGCTAACGATGGTAACAATAATCTTCTTACACGTAAGTCTAAATAAGCCCCAACTGGAACTAATAAAACAGACGTACCTAATCCCCTAGGTATTGCTGAATAAAAGTACCAAAATAAAGGTGATGTCTGTGATTTAATCATTAAGAATGAATATTATTTTTTTATTCATTTTAGGCAAAATTAAATAAGCTGTTATCAAATAATTACAGTTAGCACTAGAAAACTTAATAAAATTATCAGATGTCACAGACTGAAACAGTCAGTGATCATAACCCAATACTTTGGTATTTTCAAATTTTAGTCAAGTCCTAATAGTCATCATAAAAATAAATTAACTCCAAAAAAATAAAGTGTACAAAGATTCATCATTAAAAACCTTAAAATAATAGAATAAAGGGCAATGAATTCTTTACTTTCAGAATTCATAATCTGAAAACAATGCTAGCAAATAAAATTTCTATGTTTAGTACTGTTTACCTTTCTGAACTTCATCCTTTTATCTCTTGTTGATGCGTTTCACAACCACTCCATTATCAAAACTTATTGTACTGATTTTTATATTTCTGTTAATCTTTATATAACGTTTAGTCAAACATAGGGAAGGGCATTGACCAAACGTTATAAAGATTAACAGAAATACGAGGTGCGACAATAAAGTAATGAGTCTGATTTTTCTTTGCAAGATATGGCAACCCTGCAGCTTGCGTAGGCACACCATCTTTGACCTTAGTCTAGTACCTTAGTACTTCTAGTCCAAGAGGCACATTGATGCAACTGCTCAGTCGTGAGTTGTGCTGTAATAAGTGAACACGTGTTTGTGTCTCTCGCCGCAGAAATGAAACCGCAAAATATTGCGCAATGGTATGCCATTTCTTTTTGCGTTAAATCGGGTGAAAACGTAACGACAACTTATGGTAAGCTTCAGAAGGCTTTTGGAGAGGAGGTTATGTCAAGAGCTCAAGTTTTTCGGAGGCATAAAATTTTTAGTGAAGGCAGAACGAATGTTGAAGATGAAGACCGCAGTGGACGACCATCAACCTCACGGACAGATCTCAACTTGACCAGAGAGCGTGAAATCGTTCGATCTGATCGAAGATTATCCGTGAAAATGATTGCAGAAGAACTCAACATCGATCATGAAACGGTTCGTCTAATATTAACTGAAGATCTTGGTAAGAGAAAGATTTGTGCAAAAATGGTCCCCAAAAATCTCACACAACAGCGAGAAACACGGAAAAATGTGGCAGCTGATCTGTTAGAGCAAACAGAAATCAATCCAGATTTGTTGAGCCGTGTTATCACTGGTGATGAAGGTTGGTTTTTTCAATACGATCCAGAGACAAAATGCCAAAGTTTGCAATGGTGCTCAAAGGGATCACCCAGACCAAAAAAGCTCGCATGTCAAAGTCAAAAGTGACATGCATGCTTGTGTGCTTCTTCAATTCCAAGGGAATTGTTTATAAAGAGCGAGTGCTTCCTGGACAAACAGTTAACCAATATTTCTACAAAGAAAGTTTAGAAAGACTTCGTAAAAAGTTCTTCGTGTCCATGCCAACATTGCTGATAATTGGATTCTGCATCACGATAATGCGCCATCCCATACTGCTCTGTCAGTACAGCAATTTTTAACCTCAAAACAAATTTCAGTACTACCACAGCCACCTTATTCACCAGATATCGCTCCGTGTGATTTTTTTCTATTTCTAAGAGTCAAAATGGCGGTCAAGGGACACCATTTTCTAACAACACACAATGTCCAAAAAGCTGTGACGAGGGTCTTGGAGGATATTACAGAAGATGAGTTCCAGAAATGTTACCATCAATGGCAGAAGCGCTGGAATAAGTGTGTGCAATCAGAGGGGAACTACTTTGAAGGAGACAACACCTAAACATGACTAAAACAGTAAGTAACATTTTTTTTCACATCAGTCTCATTACTTTATTGTCGCACCTTGTATAAAGTATCAGCGCAATAATTTTTGACAATGGAGCGGTTCCAAAACATGTCAACAAGAAAGGTAAACAGTACTAAACATAGAAACTATAGTAATCTTAGCAGAAAAGATAATAGTGACTATTATTTCAACAACAATATCAAATAAAATTTTTTTCAAGAATAGTGTTTACAATGCTGAATAAAAAATAGATATTTCACAAATAAAAAATTTAAATAAAATTTCATACAAAACATGTACATCACAAGAAAAAAATCTTAATATGAAAACATTATTTTTAAATAAGATACTTTAAAGTTTTCAAAAGGATACTCCATAATCAGAACTTTTGTTAAGTATTGTATTAAACCATAACACTTCACCCTCTGGCCAGAGAGGGCGCTTCCAAAACATTGAATCAATAGTAACAGTTAACAATAAACACACCAGACCAGCTGGTACTCCAACTTTGATAACTCTGCAACAATAGTTAAATAAATCATGAATTTATTATAGTACATAAGGAAGAAATATTAAGCATTTTAAAGAGAAAAAAAAAATTATTAATTTTTTCAAGGCTAAATAATAGAAAAAAAAGTAATATTTATCAGATTCTAAGAAAATATTACAAATGTTGAAAAAATAAAAAAAGTGTTAACATATTTCTATTAATGTAAAAAAACTCCTTAATGTTACTGAATGTCATTAACCTACACTATATTCCTTTGTCTCTTAATTCAGATTAATAAATACGTTAATACATTCAGATTTTTACTAATTAACTTTTACCAGACAGATTTTCAATAAATTCTACACTAGAAGCCAGTACACTCAATTACAAAATATATTAATGAGTAAATCAACAAAGAAAACTTAGTATTACATTTGAGTAGTTATGCTGCACAAATATTAAATCCATTTTCAAAAGAACAAAAACAGATAATAAAAAAAGGATTATATAAAATTTATCTTAGGTAGAAATAAAAGTGCTTGCAAAGGCAAACAACAGAGCAATTTTTTTTTTATAACTCCGTTAAATAGTTATTGATCAATTCTTTAATGTATCAATTGATTAATTCTTTAAGTAAAGAATTAATCAATTCTTTAAGTAAAGAATTAATCAATTAATACAAATATTTATAACATAAAATTACATATTAATAAGACTTTTCTTTAAATGATAGATGCAGTCAAGTAATCAGTGATAGAAGAAATTTTTTATATTTTCAACAAACGAACAGTTCATTATTGAATTCAATAAACGTGTGTAAATACTATTTGTTTCAGATTTTTATTTTGATTTCAGATTCAGATTAAGCATTATTAAAGGATTTCAAAAAAATAAATGACCACAACTGGCTATCGTATTCACCTCAAAATTAAAATTTTGTAATAATTATTACACAATAACAGTGTAAGCGACAAAGTTGGTTCAGACACAATAATGTAAGGTTTACTAACATGCATAAAATATATATATATATCAGTTTTGTAAATTAAGTGAAAGACCCTAAAGCGGCGGTAAAAGATTTCAATAATTGAAAAAAGTAAAATATAAAATAAAACCATCAAAACATGAGAAAATAAATTATATTAACTTAGCATATGTAGGACCCCAATAGAAATTTATTAAAACCAATATAAAAAATTCATTGGGCCATCTGCAGATTTTTTAAAAATATTTAATTTAAAAATACAAAAATTAGTATTAATAATTTTTTAATTGTAACATACTGAAGAGGAACAACTTTTATATAAGACTATAAATTATGATTAACATAATATAAGAGTACTAACGTGATCTGCCACCAAATAATGGTCAGCGACCTAAGGAAACTTTAAATCATAAAAATAATCCCATAAGACAATATTATTGTATTAATGTACAATAATGATATTGACATTATTCAATAAATTATAATGATATTTATTACATATTATAATTATACTTACACACGTGCACATGCACACACACATCTAAACAAACTTCACAGTTTCATTTATTATCAAATCACACCTCAGTATCACCTCACTAGATCAACCTAGAGTTGGTACTCAAGACCTAGTCTTACCACAGGTGACCGCTTGACGGTCAACCATGAAAGGTTGACCAAGCAACACCAGAGTTCAGAGAAGGCAGCATTAGGATATGGTGGGCTGCCACTTAGAAAATAACATACGATCAGAAGGATAGGAATGTCCTAACATTACACACACGAACAAGATAAATACAAAATCAAACCAAAGCAAATCACCTACATTTCCACGTGCAATGTAATCTCACTCATGCAGACTGGTAAACTGAAAATAATAACTGGCCTAATGAACCAACACAAAATTCTCACCAAGGGTCTGCAGGAAATAAGAAACACCAACCAGGACGTCATGGAATCTCAAGGCTATAGACTCTACAAAGGTATACTGGGAAAAAAGTGATGGAAAATGTCCCACCAGTTTGGAACAGGCTTTTTAGTCAACCTCAAAATAATAAACTCCATACAAGAATCTCAATACTCACCCTAAAAGCATCTAATAAAATCTACACTATAATAAACACCCGTGTAGCCACTAATAATAAAAATAACTCTCCAAAAGACCGTAAAGAAATAGAAAAGTTCTGGGATCTACTCAACCTGACTATAAATAACATCCCCAAAAACCATGTTAAACAATTAATTGGAGGTTTCAATGCTCAACTAGGCAAAGAAGAAGATACTGCAACGTCACTGGAAAATGGCCCGCCCAAAAAAAAAAACTAACAAAAATGGACAGAAACCTGTTGATCTTGCCAGATACCACAACCTTATCTCGAAATCCACATATTTCAAGAGGAAACCTCAAAAACTCAAAATCTGGTAACACCCTGACTACACTAAAGGAGAATGGTAACTAGACCATGTCTTCATGGACCTACAATTTACACTGTAGGTCTTCATTGCATGAGACCTACAATGTAAAAGTCCTTTGAGGAGTAGACACAGGCTCAGATCACTATGTAGTCAAAATTAAAATTACATTTACTCTCCCAAAGAAAGCAACAAAACCAAGTCCTTAAAAACTAAAAGAAAAATGAACCCTACCCAAGTAATCAAGAATGAACATTACCATAAAGCAACCGAAAAAATAACAATCACTGATAAGCTTGAGAACTAGTCAACAACCTTAAACAAATTGCAGAAGAATTAGCCCCAATAAAATCCCATAAAAAACATCAATGGTGGAACAGCATATGTGATGAAACAGTGGAAGAAAGACATCAAGCATGGCTATTTCACCAATTCCAAAAATCAGAAACATCCTACCAAAATCTAGTAAAACAAAGAAAAGAAACTACCTGAACCGTAAGGAGAATAAAAAGACAATACCATAAAGACACACTTTAGTCAATAGAAGAATTCACTAAAACACAGTTAAGAGACTACTACAAAACCTTCATAAATCAGCTCCAAAAATGCAAAACCCCCAACCCTATTAATAAAGAATTAAAACAGTAAACTGGCCCATAACAATAAAGACAACGCGGCAATCCTAGCTAAATATTTCAACAAACTACTAAATTGCAAAGAACTGACAGAATTCCTAAACTTCAACACCAACACCCCAATAACAATACCACCAGAAAACATCAACCCTCCCATCAGAAGACCCTCCTCCCACATCAACCCTCCAAATAAAAGAAATCTACCAATCAATGGGTGAGATGAAGAATTACAAATCAACAGGAGAAGACCAGACTTTGTAGAGATGCGGGACGTAAATATGCAGGATGATCAGCAAAAATTTCCGTTCATCAACAGCTTGTCAACACCGGATCAAAGAACTATCAGAACAGTGAATGACAGCCCTCATCCATTCTCTACACAAAAAAAGGGAAAAAACAGACCCCTAACAATTACAGGGGAATCTCACTCCTAGAAACAACATACAAAACTCTTTCAAGAATCATTCTCAACAGGATTGGTCCACAACTCAAAAAAGAACTAGGACAATACCAGGGAAGTTTCAGACCCTGGAGGAGCTGCACAGCCCAGCTCATGAGCCTCAAGCTAATAATGTATTACAACAGGAAAAGAAACAAAGACATGGTGATAACATTTGTAGATTTCAAGAAAGTTTATGACTGCACCCATAGAGATTCCCTACTAAAAATTCTAAAACACCTTGGACAACATATCAAATTAATAGATATGATAAAACTGACCCTCACAAACAGTAAGCCAAAGTTAGAAAAATTCACAGGCAGGCCTTTTCACAGGCAGACAGAACCTTTTGAGATCACAGCAGGACTGTGCCAAGATGATGGGCTCTCACTGCTATTATTCAACTACACTCTAGAAATGGTAATGAGGGAATGGCTCAAAAAATGCCCCCGAGAGTATAAATAGACTGAAAAATAAAATAAAAAAACTGTCTTGGTTTTGCCGATGCCTTGGCACTGCTAGCAAACAACATTGTTGAACCTAAGTCACAGATATTAGAACTTCAAAACATTACAAATAAAATTGTCCTCAAAATTTCATTCAAAAAAACAGAAATTATGTCCCTAAAACCAACACAATTATAGAGAAGTAAACATAAATGGTAATAAAATCAAAATAGTAACTCAATTAAATACCTTGGAGAAATAGTAACAAACAACCTAAACAAAAAAACCTCAATCCAAATAAGAAGGCAAAACTAGCTAAAGCTCAAAGATTAACCTGGTATATTTACAAAAAAAATGCCTATCAATAAACACAAAAATAAGACACTACAGCACAGTTATAAAACCAGAAGCCACTTATGCAGCATAAACATACTTCCACCTGAACGAATAATCAGACAGACAGACTCCAGAAAAATCAAAAGAAGAATTTGAAGAACCTATATCAATAAAACGTACCAGAAAGATGGGCAGTGGTGGATTGTGACCAATATAGTCATGTACAAAGTTAGAAATCAACATGATACCATGATAAGAGGAGAATAGGATTCTTTGGACATATGAGGATGCAAGACTTGATATTGAGGACATTGAGGAGACATTAAGGATGTAAGACTTCGGAAACAGCTAGTACAGCAAAATCTTTACCCAAAAAACACCAAGACAGGATGCAGATGGATCACAGAAATGAGAGGAACTGAAGGAAACTGGCCTTACGTCAGTAGATACTTCAGATAAGATAAAATTAAACAAGAGAATCAAGAACAAAGACGCTCTCTTTACACTCACAAGACGAACATTTTCAACACTATAAAGAACACAAAGATCAAAATGTATGAAAAAATACTAGGATGACTGCAAGGCCCAAACAGTCGCAAACTATTCAGCTGCGTTAATGGTGCCAGGTATGAACATGTATGTAAGAATGTATAAATATGAGTGATGTACAGATTTCCACTTGATGTGTATGTAGTCCTTGTAATTTGATCTGCTTGCATAACATTCGCCGTGAGAGCATCGTCATGTTCAAACAAGCATATGATATGTTTGAACATGTCGTGCTCTCAGCATTATAAAAGAGATGTATGAGATTGCAGAATGTCAGTTTAGTTTCGAATGCAAAGTATATGCATCTGGTGCCTTTATCTATGTTTATTAAAATTTGGTTTCAATGAAAATAATAATAATTAAGGTTTGGATTTTTAGTGTTAATCAAACAGTGTAACTGATTTTTTTTTTGTCTTTTTGAATTAGATTCTTACACATAATGAACAAATTTGTGAAAAATGGAGTGACACATCTACATCCAGTGAATCGATTAGTAAAAAAGAAAAAAAAAAGATTGTCCAATAGAAGTTATTTAAATTATGGTTTTACCTCATTGGATGGAAAGCTTTAAACAATGCCTACCGGACATTGTTTGATTTCAAGTTCTCTCAGATGAAACCATGAAGCCATCATCAAAATTAATTTGACACTTTGAAACTTTTTTTTGTCTTCAGTCATCTGACTGGTTTGATGCAGCTCTCTAAGATTTCCTATCTAGTGCTAGTCGTTTCATTTCAGTATACCCCCTTACTTCCTACATCCCTAACAACTTGTTTTACATATTCCAAACACTGCCTCCCTGCACAATTTATTCCTTCTACCTGACCTTCTAATATTAAAACGACTATTCCAGAATGCCTTAATATGTAGCCTAACTTTGAAACTAAACATCCGGATCATAAAAGCAAACCCTTGAGATTTTTCAAAAGAAAATTACATACTTTGAGAAATCAACAATCTTCTATTTGTAAATCAAAGCATACTGATTAAATTACACTTGAAGCATCTTACCTCATAGTATTAAAAGTAGCTAAGATGTCCAAACCCAATACAATCACAGAAAACCCACATTGCCTGCTGTAATTGATGTGGTCAGTATCTTAATAGGTGTGGAAGAGAAGCAAAAAAACCGAAAAATAATTTGCTTTCTAATGACACAGTATCAAGGCAATCTATGATGTGGCTGTCAATGTTCATGATCAGTTAGTTCAGCAAGTGAGTTTTAAGTGAATTTTTTAGTATTTAATTTGATGACTCAATCGACAGATGTAGCAAATGTTTTCCGTTCTTATGTTTTGTGAAATATAAACACGTCAGGGACACATCAGTCAAAGAAAATATGTTGTTTTGCAAATCACTACCTGGTCATGCAACAGGACAATGTCTTTTTGATAAAAAAGTGTTTGTCATTAAAAAGCTTGATATCTGGATTATTCGGCTTCAAAGAAAAAATTTTGATATGTTTCTACTCACTTCAGATAATATTGAGAAAGATTTGAATAAAGAAGAAACTATTATTCACCATAGTTGGGATTGCATGATTATGCATTTGTATAAGCTAAAAATTCAGTTGGCGAATTATTTCCTGGAAGAGAAAAATGGTTTCTCAAAGAGATGGATACTGACTGGATCCATTTAGTGAAAATATTGCTGCAACTGCACACGGTAAAAAGATACCGGTTGAGATTCACAAACGGCTCATCAAAATGTCTGTAAATAAAATATTACAACTGCAACTGACATCTGAAGATTTAGATATGTTTTGGCTTGTTCATCAAAGTGGACATGGAAATTTTGTCACAAAAGCATTGAAAATACAAATCTCTTTTGTCACATCTTACCTTTGTGAAAAGGGTTTTTCACCTATGGTTATGATAAATCCACGTATGGAGAAACTTTTAAATGAAAAACAAATGCAACCATCTCATTAATTTATTTTCTTTACACGTGTAATTATAGATGTAAGTAAAATGTTTACAATAAATGACTTTTTTTCTCATAAAATGATCTCATTACTGTTTACATGTAAAGTTGTAGGTTAATTTTACAACCCCATTTTCATGTCACTGTGACCCCCAAGTTGAGAAACACTGCTCTAGACTTTTGGGATCCAATAAGTGATGCACGATTCTATATCTATATATCTTTGTCTGCTTAATTTTAAAATTGATGTTACCATGATAAATCAAAACATGCTAAAATCCTACAGATTAAAATTAAAAACAGTGATCCCAGCTCAGTGAAATTTTCAATTTTTTATGACTTTCGTGACAATCAAACATTTAAATGTACTTTTTCAACAGAATCTGGAAATGTCTATTATTAACCGATATATTTAAGTACAAAGCTACTACAAGCTCAAATTCAGAGAAGAAGACCCATAAGTTTTTTTAAGGGATTAAAATACTCTAAGAATGCATTTTTAAAGATTCATTTTAACAATGGAGACACTTTGAAAGTACTGATTTTTTTAACATTAAATCTACCACGTGTATCAGCCAGCTGGATATTACATTTCTCATGAAGCCACATGTACCTCAATCGGTTAAAGATATTAACTATTATCGGTTAAGATTATTAACTATTTTTACACACATTAGCTGAATAGCTAGGTTCAAATGTGAGATTTCATCTTAAAATTATGTTACTACACTTTATTTCTTATCCGAAAAACTGCTGAGAATAATACTAGAAGTGTAGTAAAAAGCAATCTGTGTTAGGGAAAGTGTACCTTACATAAGTCAGTAAATGATCTGTTTAACATTGACAGTTTAGTTGAAATATTATTAAATTCTTACAATCAGTAATGAAAATTTTAATAATAATAATAATAATGATCAGATTTAATATAAGATTTTATTACAATTTCAAAGTCATGAGTAAAGACCAAACGAAGATGTACTCTTTTATTTACATTTTAATTGTAATGTTAACACTTCACTTCAGTAACTAAGATTTTACACCTAACTCTCAAAACTAATCAGTTTGAGTTTTGACAAGATCAAAGCCAGAGAATAATAATATCACACTCCAAAATACAATAATACCTTTATACTTAATAGTATTATTTCAATGCAGTACAAATGTAAATTAAATTTAAACAACCGATATAATACATAAAAGTTACTTACTTAACAGGATGTATCCTTTTATAAAAGAGTTCAAATAATAATAAAAATCCGAGAAACATGGCTAGTTCTGCACGAAATATTATTATAGCAGCAGCCGAAAGCCATATAAATAATACATGTTTTCTTCTAATCCAGCAATGTAATGCTATCAAAACTGTAAAAACATATTGATTATAGCAAAAAATAAGATGAAATCATACTTAAAATGGACAATTTTATAACCTTAACAATAACTAAAATTCATCCAGCTATTACCAACTAAATCTCTTAATAATGAACAAAATGCATAACTTACTATTAATACTATTACTGTCTGTCTTGTAAGTCAAAAAAAGAGAAGATTAATTCCTATTGTAATAACATCTCAAAGTAGTACAGGAATCTAAATGATTAATTAGTACTCATATTTTAATTAAATTTAATTTTTACTTGTAAATTTGCTTTGGAAATCAAATGAACACGGTATTGTTCTAACCACGACCTGATAAAGACATAAAAGTTATTTTTTTTTACAGAAATATTATAATAGTATTAATAAAGATGTAAATTAACAATTGAAATAAAAGATATAAACACAATTAAAATAATAATGTTATACAACAGACATCCTCAACTAGAGACAACTCAACACAGTGGACATCTCAGTTGCTTGAATGGACATCTCTTTTAAAAAAAATTCCAGCACTTAGAACAAAAAAAAAAAACACATCAATAAAAATAATTTATGCGTTTCATTTTCACGGGAGTTTAAATACTCAAACATTATATTTCTTGTTTATGTTCTTATTTATGTGAAGATAAATTCTTACCTTATCTTGACATTTGTTTTAAATTCTTTATCAACAGAATGTAAAGAATTATATGACCTAATATATTTATATCACAGTTGATATTTGTCTACTGAGCCGCATAAACAATTGTTTATGCTGAACTCATCACAATACAAATCAAAATATTTTATATATATTTAAAATTAAAATTTCTTCATAAATCAGTATTTCTAGAAGGAATTATGATTTCTGGTGTAAACAAAGCAAATAAAATCTGTGTTTATGTACAGAATTTATTAATCGGTAGCATAGGTCACAACATAGAAACAAACAAGTTTGTTAACATCGATAGAAAATCCCTATTCAAAAGAAAATGGAAATTTTTTAGAATTTATACCCAGCATTTCACAACAAACCAGTGAAAACAGGGATGAGAAGTTTGTAAAAGAGGCTATGATAATGAAAATCCATAAAAGAATACATCACCTAACATGACATAGTCATAAAGGAATCACTGTAAAAAACAAAAGATGAACCCAGGTTTAAAGTGGCATCGCTTAACTTAACTCGGTACGTCTAATTTTTCATTTAGAAGTCAATTTTCCTAATAAAGAAGAAGGAAAAAATAACAAATTTAATTAAAATATTTTATAGGGCAGGACTGATTTAAAAACAATTTTTTATTAAATTCATTTTTAATTTTCTATTTTCTTTAATACTATTTTTATGTAATTTTAATTTTTGTTTTGCTAAGTGAACTAATCGATTGAACAAGTAAATAAATATAGTGTACACATACTTCTATACTAAACACTATTTTACAATTCCAAAATAATGTAAATAGAGCTAACATTCAAATCGATATTCAAATGAAATTAGTAGTAAATAACCAATTGATCCGTACTTAACATTATGCACACGTTACAGACCTACTCTCTTGCCTATTAGATCAGTTAGTCATTAAACAAATCTGTATTTTTTTTTTCAAGTCACCTCTAACTACAGACCTTCCCAAGTAGTAAAGTTACTTCTGGTTCAAAAGTTAGCTAACAAGAGAATATCACTATATTAATATAATAATATTACAAATTAATTATTTTTATTATTTTTTTTTTTTTTACTCAATAATAAATTAATCAAATTAACTCTGCCTAATAAAGTAATAAACAGAGATCAGCAGATATGGTCTTACAGTCGACAGATATCTTAAATAATGATTAATAATTGAAAATTAACATTCACAATTAACTTACATTAAACATTTAATTATTAATGCATTACATTTAATGCAGGAGTTCGCAACCTTTTTGACTCTCAGAGCCCTTTTTAGAATCAATTTCGATGGCAGAGCCCCTAGCATCTTAAAAGTTAATGGTACTCAGTAGTAATGTTGCAGGGGAGGATAGATAGTTAGGGAAGGTAAAGTAAAGAGATAACTATATAAACTACTGTGCAAGGTCCGTGCAATGATATAATATTTTTAAAATTTTGAAATTTACTACAATTTCATTCAATTTTTATTTATTTTCCTGGAGTAGCCACAAAACACAATCGGGAACCACTGATTTAATGTAAAAAATATCAATAAAGGCAGTGTAGAAGTAAAATTGTGAACTGTTAATATTGAATTATAAAATATAAAAAAAGGAAAATAAATATAAACAAAAAAATAATTTTAGCATGTCTGGTAACACCAATAATGATACCAAAGGTAATAAAACATTAAACGATTACAAATACATTTTTAGAAATTTAAATTCAAAAAATCAAGAATCACTACGTACTTTATGAACAGAATAATTTAATGATGTCGATAAAACACAGAAAATTTAAAACAATTAATTTGGCAATACTTATTTCACACCTTCAAACCTGCTTCTTAAGGCATGAAACTGATATATTAACATTCAATTGTAAGCAGAAGTAATCAAATGCAATGTTTTCTGTTTCCTTTTTTTATATTCTTTTCTTTTAATAATGAATATTATTGTTTTACTAGTAATTACAATTTTTTTTCAAGTGTAAGTTATAATTTAGAATCAAGATTGAAGATAGAATAAAGATCAAAATACACTTCTAATTATGTAAGTTCTATTTAGTTACGAAATTAATTTGTTATTGATTTTCAATGAAACACAGCGCTTGCAACGTTTAAATACTCTGTATTTTACTCTGATTACTCTGTGTTTTACTCTGATTAGTACATAATACAATATACACATCATGTCAGAAATGGAAAGGTATGCTACTCCATGAATAAAAAAAGGAACTGCCCCCAACACTCGCCTGTATAGCAAAACCATGGTAAAACTTGATCACAAAATTCATAATTAATTATAAAATAAAAAATACTTTATTATAAAAGGTACTTTACAATGACTTATTATAAGTGTTACGATGTATTATTACTTTTTAATAATACTTTATTACTATAAAAGGTAACTACATATAAAAAAAAACTACAAAATAAAAATTGTATAACAATTATGTACATATATACATACAGTACCTATAAATTATCTAAATAATTTTATGAAATACTACCAGATTGCGTGCAACACTGTATTGTGCTGTCAATTAACAGATTTTCCAATCTGTAAGTTGACATCCATAATGTCATTCAATATAAATCCACAAGAGAAAGCTCAGTATAGGGAATTGAATACAATATTCAAGTGATGCTCATACACTTCATACAGGTTACCTTCATCTAATATAACATAATAGATAAGCATAATATAACAAATTTAAAACAATAGGAAGCACATATAACAAGAAAGCACTTGCTAACTCTAGCAACTCTAATGAAGACATTGAACATATATAGTAAGCTTATGTACAAAGCCGAGCACGTCTACTTGCTGACAGTTACACATAAGCTGACTATTCCTACATCAATGGTTACAAAGTTTTATATAAACACTTGAAATGTTTCCTTATAACCTGTAAATTTTGCAAGCGGGTACAGAAGATGATTTACTTATAAAGCTTACTACCAACATGCTACAAAATGTTGAAAATGATCATGCATTTTTAGAAAAAGTAATTTCCACAGAAAAAAGACATTTTTTTTTAATACGGCAATTTCAATAACCAAAATCTGTATATGTGAATCACTTTATTTTCAAGAAAGCATGTAAATGACAGTCAAAAAATTATACTTTTGCAAATATTTGAAATGTTTTCCTTATAACCAGTAAATTTTGCAAGAGGGTAAACTGCTCACAGAGCTTAAATCAAAATGTTGAAAATGATGATGCATTTTTAGGAAAAGTAATTTTCAGAAGAAAAATAATTTTTTTGTGAATATGACAATTTCAATAAGCAGATTGTACATATGTGAATCATTATACTCTCCAGAAAGCTTGTAAGGGACAACCCATAAGTTAAAATATTCAATGTCAACCCAAGTATACATAGTACATAACAAAGTTTACAAAACATAAACAACAGATCAACAATAATTCTACCTAGAATGTCTGAGTACACGAGACAGTGTACTGTGACATAATGTTGAAGTTAGCAAAATGCTACGTACCAAGTTAAATGCATTAATTGGGCTTGATAAATTTAGATACGTAATAATATGAATTTCTCATTACTGTTATTATACCAGACTCTGACTGTATGTATATTTGTGTGTATGTACTGTGTTTTTTTAATTCAAATAATTTATTAACATTAATTACTGTGCTAATAAAATTTAATATGACATGAAATTTAAACCACCAAAACACAGTAAATAGATAATATGGTATGTTTAACTTATTTATTTATTGTGTTTTGGTGGTTTATTAAATTTCATGTAATATTAAATACATACATTTAATATAAAATTACATTAAATGCTTAAAACTGCTCAACTTGAGCTCTCTCATACAAATATCTCTAACGCCATGTTTACTTTCCACTGGTTAACATCAAATTTACATTTGTAAATCTTAAGCGGTTAAAAAAGAGAGAAATGTACTACATACACAAATACAATTAAATACTATATTTTATAATATTTTAAAAGCAAAATACTTTTTCTTTACTTTCTTTTTGTCAGTTATGTCACATTTTTTCCATCTAAAAGATAAACTATTCTTTCCATCCTATATTAAGTTGTCCTATTCATAATCAATAAACTTAAATCAAGTTATATGAATCACAATACTGTAAAATTTATGATGCAGAAATTACCTAAAGGTAACGCTATGATATTTGGAAGAGGTCTACTGAGGTAGAACATGAAATGGTACTGAGACACTGTAATAGCCATAAACCACTTTGCCACATCTCGGCCGAATACATTTTGTACAGTCAAACGAAATTTATAAAAAGCTCCAATTACAGATAGTCCTAACACAGCACGCACTGAAATAAAAAAAAATTATTTAACACAAAATAACATTAAGTAAAAATTAAAAACTGATTTCCAAGAATTTTAATTTTAACATATACCTTCTGGATATTAACCTTATTCTAAATTAGTCCTATTCATCAAAGGGAACTGAGCCTCAGGTGTTGAGCAGATCACAAGTGGCAAATGGCGGAAGCTCCATGAAATATGGTGGACAGCTGCGAATAAAGGGTAATCAAAATAAGCTAGTCCTGGACTGAGGGACAAGAAGGTGACCTGTAGTGGGGTAACGCTCTTTAAATATCGCATAACACATTGATGGTGCAGTGGCATGGCGAGTACGTGCCACCATCAAATAAGCATAGCTTATACTACCTTGTACAACAGAGTGGGAAATTCAAAGGCTAAGAGAAAAGAGAAAATAAGTAGTATCCTCTCATACTGAGCAGCTGCATACAGCATCTGACACACAGTGGATGACTGAGTAGGCTAGGCTCCCCTGCCTGTGTGGAAAACAACAGGAAACTACCGCACTACCTTCCCTAGTAGATCATGGCAACAAATCTCTATGTAAAAGAATCCAAAACAAAGGTCTCCCTCATGCAGATTGCCAGGAGTGTGGTACATCGAGATACGAATTGAAAAGAGAGAAGAAGAAATGTTAGGAAACCCTTAGAACGGGAACATGGGATGTGCTAACCCTTCTACAGCAGCAAACCAGAAAATGCCAAAAAGGAAATGATAAAATACAAACTTGGTATAATAAGAATAAGCTAAGTAAGATGGAGATGAAGCGGAGAGTTGGTAAGTGAATACACAATATATTATTTAGAAGAGGAGCTTAAGAACAATATAGAGCAGGAATACTAATAAATAACAAGGTAAAGACTAAAGTGATAAAGGTGGAATATGTGAATGCAAAATGATTATGCTAAGACTAAAAGGTGAACAAAAGGATCTTGTAATAATATAATATGCCAACCAGTCAACATCCAGAATAAGAAATAGAAGAAAGACATGAACAAACAGAAGAGTTAAGTGGAAGAGAAAAGAAAAACACTTCTATTGAGGTGATGGGGAAGCTGTGGTGGCAGAAGGAAGCGAGGATAAATACTTTATAATACTACAAAAACGGTATAGAAACAATCAATCTTAGGAGTGGAAAGAGTTATCCAGTAGCTGACATAAACTCTGATCAAAATCTAGTCATTGCAAAGCCATGTATAATTTTAGGGAGTAAAAAGCAGTAAGAAAAAAGAAGTATTATCTATAGAAAAACTAAAAAAATTTGAGGAAAGAATATCAGAGAAGTTAACAAATTGGAATAGGAAGCACAGTGAATGAGAAGAAGATCTCCAAAAGTAATTTAAAAGAATCAGCTAAGAAATGTTAGGAATAAAAAGAAGAAAAATAAAGAAAGAATGGGTAACAGTTGAAATCCTAGATAAAATGGAAGTAAGGAGAAAGTGGAAAAATGTAAATACAATGGATGGGAAACTTATAGAAGATTAAACAGTGAATTAAGAAAGGAGACTAAGCATGCTACGAAAAATGGGTTAGAGAAAACTGGAGTAAGAAAGACAGAATAATGGTAGATTTGACCTAATGTATAAAGATGCTATGGAGTTGATGTTCAAAGAAAGAGGAGGAGGAAATGGTATATTGGAAATTGAAAGATTAAACCAAAGCATCGTTTCAGGATTTAAAGAGATGAACTGAATATATTGAATGTCTTTATGTCTTGAACAATAGAACAGATAAAAATTGCATAGATTTAGAAAAGAAACATGACGTGAAAGAGGAGAGAATCAGATTTAGCAACTTAGAAGAAGAAATAATAGCAGCTATTACAGATATGAAAGTTAGAAAGGCAGTACAAGTAGACAAATTACCAGTCGAGCTTCTAAAAGTACTTAAAGAAACAGGCAAAGAATCATTTGTAAAATTATGCAGAAATATTTACTTGAAAGGAGAATGGCCAAGAGACTTTACAGAAAAAATGATTCTGATTCTAAAGAAGAAAAACACAAAAAACATTAGAACACAAAGAACATAGAACACTGAGTCTGATATCACATGTAGCAAAAAGTTTACTAAGAGCAATCAATAGAAGTATAAATTGTCTTTCAGAGAAGCTACTTTGGTAAATAGCAATATGGATTCTAAGAAGGAATTGGAACAAGGAATGCAATAGCACTGTTAAGAGTCGTATGAGCGAGACACATACGACTAACACATAGAGAAAAACAAAAAGGCGTTTGCCATTTTCATAACTAGGAAAAGACATTTGACAGAGTGAGTTGGGAAAAATGTATGATCATACTAAAAAAATACAGACAAGATCGGAGAGAGGAGACTAATTAAAGAATTACAATCAGAAAGTTAAAGTAAGAATTGGAGAACTACAGAAATGTAGAACTGACAGAGGTGTAAGACAGAACTGCTGCATATCACCAAACTAATTTAATGTCTATTTGGAGGAAATAATTAATGAATGTTTAGACTGAAGCAGAGGAGTGTTTCTGTGGGAATTTAAATTTAAGAGTGTAAGAGTGGAATGTAAATTTAAGAATGACATGGTCTGCTAGCTGAAAAAAGAAAAGATCAATTGAAATGACTAAAGATCTGGACAGAAAATGCAGGGAGAATAGGGAATGAAGATCAATAAAAAAAGAAACAAAATTCATCATAATACAAGGAAAAGGCTCAAAAACTTCAACCTAAGTGGATGGAGAAGAAATAGAAGTAGACAAATTCAAATAATACTTTGGAAGCATTATAACAGAAAACCTTTACAATATCACAGATACAAAATCTCAAATAGCTATTTTTAAGGAAAGCTTTAACAAAAAGAAGAAACTATAGTGCGAACCACTAAGAGTTTAGGAAAAGACTAGCTAAATGTTATATACATGGACTATCACTTTGTATAAAGCAGAAACATGGCCACATAGGAGATGAAGAGGAAAAGAAAAGGTTGGAAGCATTTCAGATGTAGTTACAGAGATGAATAGGTGTAATAGGAAGATAGAATATCATATCAACAAGCGATAAGAATAATTAAAGAGGAAAAGAAAATACTGTACATTATAAAGAAAAGCAAAGATAATTGGAATGACCATACCTTGAGAAGAGACTGTCTACTGAGGAGTGCTGTAAAGCAGTGATACTCAACCCTTTCAGCTCCAAGACCCCCAGTCCCCACCAATTGACTTATTGGTGGAGGAAAGGTGCATGAGATTTGGTGGGGTCTCCAAGGAAGAGGCGAGGGCACAGATCCTGGATCGATGGCAGGAGAGATGGTCGGCGAGCCAGGTGGGCCAATGGACCAGACGCCTGATACCGGATGTGAGAGCTTGGGTGGGGCGACAACATGGCGAAGTGAACTACTTCCTCACCCAGCTGCTCACGGGCCACGGCGATTTCGGCAGTTACCTGCACAGGTTCAAACGCAGAAGATCGGCGATGTGCAGGTACTGTGACGAAGTGGACACGGTCGAGCATACCTGGTTCGACTGTGTCCGGTGGGATGCTGAACGGAGGCGTGTGACAGCGTTCTCACCTAACGACATCATCGGGCGGATGGTCAGGTCCAGTGAACATTGGCAGGAGATGGTAGGCCTGGCTCACGCAATCTTGGACTCGAAGGCCAAAGAGGAACCCCCTCGGCTGTGGGCGCATCTCTGAGGAGGACGACTGGTCGGCGTCAAAGGAAATTTAGCTTTAAGGATTTTGGAATGAATGGATGAACGGATTATTTATGTTTTTTTATATATTGTGTATTTCGGAGTAGGCGGTGTGTTAGTAATGTATATAGGAATTTAGTGTTAGAACATTGAAATCTTGTGAAATGTATGAAACAGTGTGTATTGTATTTTGGGTTTTGTTGTTATATTGTGTATTTGGGTCACTGTACTGGGGAGGGTGACATGGAGTCACTGTATGTAAAATTATATAAAAAAAAAAAGCGTCAAAAAATTCTGGAGGCTGGGGATAAATCGTGGCGACGATTAGGGCCAGGGAGGTAGCCTTATTGCCTAGGGTGTTCGGGCTCCATGTAATGGAGTCGGGGCTCCCCGATGATGGCATTAAGGACCCTTAGGTATGAGAGGAACCCATGGGGGTAGCGGTACGCGGAAGGCGTGCCGGCTATATATAGGATAGGGACGGGGAGGGTAGCCCCATTGTGGAGGGGGGAGTTAGCTGCCCGAATGAGGTGGTTGGCTCACCCCGACGAGGCTTTGGGGACCCCGGCAGGAGATCCTCCGAAAGGAGGCAGTTAGGGTGGGCAGAGACTGCTGCCACAGCACTGCAAGGCGACCATGCTATGTCTTAACAGGTGGAGGCTGGTTTCCTTGGAGTGCTTAACAAGTTAGAAAAAAAAAAAAGCTCCAAGACCCCCAAAGAGTAAAAAAAAATATATAATGAATATTTCGCAATCCCCAACCACAACTCAATGAAACCTAGTTAAAACTATTTGGCTGCATTGATAGTGACAGGTACAAACATGCATATATGAAGTGTACAAATATGAGCAATTTACACCAAGTTGAGCACCTGCTCAGCTTGATGTCTAGGTGCTGCATGTGAATTGGTTTGCTTGCATCATATTCACTATGAGAGCATCATGTTCGAACATGCACATTTGAACACACATTGTGCTCTCAGCAGTATAAAAGAGGCATAAGGGATTGCAGATCATCAGTTTAGTTTTGAATGCAAACCGTGCAACTGGTGCCTTTATTTTAAGTTTTTAAAAGCTTAGTTTCATTGAAAATAATAATAATTGAGATTTCAGTTTTTTAGTGTGCAGAAAACTGTGTAACTCTTCTTTTTTTTCAATTAGATTTTAATGCAAAATGGATAAATTAGTGAATAAACAAAGTGAGCTTACCTCAATGGATGGAAAGCCAGAGTGTTGTTTGCTTTCAAGTCCTCTCCGATAAAAGCATAAGGCCATCAAAATTAATTTGACACTTTGAAATTAAACATAAGGATCGTAAAGGCAAACCCGGCATTTTTTGAAAGAAAATTACATTCAGTGAGAAATCAACAAGCTTTTATTTGTAAATCAAGCCATACTGATAAAAGTACACTTGAAGTATCTTATCTCACAGCAATAAGAGTAGCCAAACCCCATACAATCACAAAAAATCTCATACTGCCCGCTGCAAGTGATGTGGTCAATGTTTTAATAGGTGTGGAAGAAGCAAAAAAATTACACTTTCTAATGATACACATCAAGGTGAATCAATGGCATGGCTGCCAATGTTCACCATCAGATAATTCAGCATGCGAGTTCAAGTGAATTTTTTAGTATTCAGTTTGATGAATCAATAGATGTGGAAAATATTTCTCAGTTCTTAAGTTTTGTTCCATATGAAAGCACTAGAGACAGATCAATCAAAGAAAATATGTTGTTTTGCAAATCCCTACCTCCTCGTGCAACAGGAAATGTCTTTTTGATATTTTTTTATAAAACTACTAAAAACTATAACAGACTGGACAAAATGTATTGCAGCATTGCAGTATGTAGAGATGGTGGAAAGGCAATAATAAGAAAGAACAGTGGATTTCTGAAAAAATTAAAAGATAGTCTTATACCACGGGCAGAATGGACTGCTTCCTTCATAGACATGCTCTTGCCACAGAAAATATTCCGGAAAATCTCACTCTTTGTAAAGCCATAAAAATGGTTAATTTTATTAAAAATCTACCATTACAGAATAGGCTATTTGCTAAACTACGCAATGAAAAGGGGCGAAAAGAAAAAAAATCTTCTTTTCCATATATGTCAGATGTTATCGTGGGGGGGGGTTAACCTGATTATTGGAATTGCATGAATTAATAATATTTTTTCAGGTTAAACAAATGCCATTTTCAGTGATTTTACACAATGAGTATATGTTGCTGTTGGGCTTACTCTGCTGATGTATTTTGGCATTTAAACAACTTGAATGTGAACTTACAAGGATGCGATAAAAGCATTTTATTAATGACAGACAAAGTTCATGCTTTCATTAAAAAGCTTGAAATCTGGATTAATCATCATCAATGTCAAAACATTTTGATAAGCCTCTACTCACTTCCGATTATATTAAGAAAAATTTGGATAAAGAAAATACTATTATTCACTAGTTTGGACAGCATGAAGATGCATTTGCATGAGCTAAATATTCAGTTGGCAGAGTATTTCCCAGAATATAAAAATTATTTCCTGAAGAGACGGGTAGTGAATCCATTTAGTGAAAACATTGTTGCATTTGCCAAGTTACTGGTTAATATTTACAACCAACTCGTTGAAATGTAAGCGATAAAAGGTTACAACTACAATTCATATCTGAAGATTTAGATACGTTTGCTCATCAAAGTGAACATGGAAATTTAGTCACAGAAGTATTCCAATAATCCCTACCTTACCACTGTGAAATGGGTTTTTGTCTGTGGTTGTGCTAAATAGGAATCATCATGCTAAATAGGTGGTTGTGCTATAGGAATCATCCTTTATCACTTGAAAAAAATCTGCTTTTGAGTGTTTCTAACAAAAATCCACGTATGGAGAAACTTTTTAAGGGAAAACTAGCACAACATCTCATTAATAAGTTATTTTCTTTACATGTGTACTCATAAATGTAAGTAAAATGTTTATATAAATGATTTTTTTCTAAAAAAATGTTTTTATTATCGGTCACTTGAAAAGTTGTAAATTCACAACCCCCCTTCCATAACACTGCAACCCCCACACGGATCGCAACCCCAGGTTGAGAAATACTGCTGTAGAGGGAATGGTGGGGATAAGAGGAAAAGGAAGAAGATACAACATGCTACAAAACATCAGGCAAGAAAAGAAAGGCTACAGTGGAAGGAAGGGGAGAGCTGAAGATCCAAACAATTGGAGAGGTTGTTGCACCTGATACTGGATTTACCATAAGGCAAAATAACTGATGATAACGATTCTGGATTAATGTATTATTACAACCAGAATTATAATCACATATTTCAGCAGCAAGTAACACCAATTAATCAACATGTTGCTACTGTTTTGAAAGTTGTGCAGTATATAGTCCCCAAGATATGAATTTTTTCACTCAGAAAAAATTCAAAAGTCACTCAGAATACTCAGCCGCTCTCACTTTAGTTACAAATACATAGCTAATATAAATGTATGCAATTATTCTGTTGAGGAGTGATTGGTGAGATATATTAGAGTGCACCAACAATGATGCATAGGAAAACATCACAAATAATGAATTAATTTTGTGAACAAGATGTAATATAAGCCAGTACCAATATCAACAAACTGCAGTAGCAATACATGATGATATTAAAAGAGATTTCAATATGAAAATACCTCAATCCCAATGTGAATGAATTATTGGATGGAAACATGAAGCAATGTGTTGCAGCTGCCATTCTTTAATAGCACTATTTCCAAAAGCAGTATCCTGTAAAAAAGTGTTGTTTTAAGGTGAAAGAGCACTTTATTTATCACAGTTCACAAACCAGGAATGTGGTTTTCTGAACAAGGGAGAATTCTCGTTTTGTGCACGAGTCAAAAAGGAATCCACCATATGTAAGTATGGCATCAAGATACTTACTATGACCATACTTTTTTTAATCATAGTGGATGTTAATATACATCAAATCAAAAAAATTGTGTTTTATGACAATTCTTTTTGTTTTAGAATAATTTCCTTAAAAATTACTAGATAAGTTCTAAAGTTTTAATCAATTTTTCAGGTTAAAATCAAAGTAAAGTTTTTTGCCTGCTATAACCCAAAAATGAAGTGTTTCTGGAGCCATGTTTATACAGAACGTTCGGAAAGATACTGTGCACTGGAATTATGGAATTGTAATGACAAAACTTTCTCAGTTATTAGTTTGTATTTTTATTCCATTATTTTATAGAAATGGATATTACAATAACCAGAACAGTTTATAACAGGTGTTGAAAATGACCTCCTCCAACAAACACACTGCACACATTTCAATTTGTTTTCAAACACTTAACCAGATGATATACTGGAATATCTTATAAATATGCAGTTATTGCGATTTTCAGTTCTTTAATCGTACGTGGTTTGTTGCAACATACTGCTTGTTTCATTGCCCCCCCCCCCCCATAGAAAGTAATCTGGGAGTCAGATCAGGCGATCGTGCAGATCGCCTAATCTGATCATGCCGCACCTTAAAATGATTCATTCACTAAAGACATTTTGTAAAAACATCATTGACCTGTTAGCCAAGTGCGTTGTGGTGCCACCTTCTTGTAACCAACTGTGATTGATTTCCACTTCTTTTAACTGACTAATGAAGTTTATTAAAGCAGCTCAATAATAAACACTATTAACTATATTTTCAAAAAAGATTGCACTCACAATGTGTGTTCTACTCACACTGACCCAATCCAATTTTCACACTGTATAAAGATAGTTCGTGTAATTCATGGGGATTAGTTATCGATCACAGTCGTGTATTTTGTGAATTAGTATATCCTCCATCTACAAAACACATAATGTCGAGGTTACAAATGGAATTTTAGTCAATAAACCATTTAAACCAACAACAATAATTAGTCTTTCAGCATGATCTGTAGATTTCAGTTTTTGAACATATTACTTTGTAGGAGAAAAGTGTCAGTTCTTTTCTTACACCTTTATGTGTGGTAGCAAGTCCGATATCTTGTTGCCATGCTAACTTAAGCATTGACATTGATTGACTTTCAGCCATAGCATCAGAAATATCAAGCAGCTTCTGTTCGTTTAGGTGGTCTTTCACTTCGATCAGCTCTTCAACAGAGCCTGTTGCCTGAATTTTTTCAATAAGAGTTCAAATTGCATTGCAAAGAGGAACAGGAATATCTGGAAACTTTTCAGAAAGCTTGTGCTTCACTAAATCAGCATACTTATAACCTTCACAAAAGATGTTTCAATGAGAAAAATGTATTACTCTATCAAAAGAACCAATACATTTCTCGCAACCATTGATTCCCATAAACAAAACAACATGAAACGAAATGAAGCACGTTCAATCACAACTCAACAAGTGACATCTTGGTTTATCAGTAAGCAACACCCAATGAACCCAAAGGGCAACCAACCTAACACTGAAACAACAGAATGCATCAGATAATTCTTAAGTATACTGCGCAGTGACTTTCTGAACGGTCTGTATAAACTTATTTCTTTACTTTTACTTGCTGAACAAGTCCTGAAATTCTTTTTGTTTCTTTGTGAGACACCCTCACAAAGAATTAATTTTATTATAATTTTTATAATAAAATTTTACAATTTCACTGAAATTAACAGTAATGATATTTTACAGTAATAAAAATAAAAAATGTACCAATATTTTTTTTTTATTTCATCATACTCATGTACGGGACAAATATAAATGTATAAGTTCAGAAATAAAAACTACCTGTTTCAATTATTCCTCAAGTCTTCTAATTATTTTTTTTTTTTTTTTTTTTTTTTGTCTTCAGTCATTTGACTGGTTTGATGCAGCTCTCCAAGATTCCCTATCTAGTGCTAGTCGTTTCATTTCAGTATACCCTCTACATCCTACATCCCCAACAATTTGTTTTACATACTCCAAACGTGGCCTGCCTACACAATTTTTCCCTTCTACCTGTCCTTCCAATATTAAAGCGACTATTCCAGGATGCCTTAGTATGTGGCTTATAAGTCTGTCTCTTCTTTTAACTATATTTTTCCAAATGCTTCTTTCTTCATCTATTTTCCGCAATACCTCTTCATTTGTCACTTTATCCACCCATCTGATTTTTAACATTCTTCTAATTATAACATAAATTAATATATTAATTAATTTTTATAACAGAACTATACAATCCAATCTACAATTACAATCTCCAATATAATGTACAACCTGCAAAGTTTTTTCCCTATTTAACCTCTGGGAATCAGCATCAGGTATTACTTTAGAGGATGAATGACGATGATATGAAAAGTGTAAGTGAAGTGTAGTCTTGTACAGTCTCAGGTCGACCACTTTTGAGATGTGTGGTTAATTGAAACCCAACCACCAAAGAACACTGGTATCCGCAATCTGGTATTCAAATCCGTACAATAATTATAAAAGTATACTGCCTAATTATAAAAGTATACTGCCTAATTATAAAAGTAACTGCCTTTACTAGGATTTGTACACTGGAACTCTCAACTTCAAAATCAGCTGATTTGCGAAGATGTGTTCCCCACTAGATCTAATTGGTGGGTTAATCTGCAAAGTTACACTTCCTTTACATAACTTTACTGTTTTTGATCTCATTTAACAATAGACTTAAATTTAATTAAAAAAAGTATTGATGACGATAAAAAGCATGAAAGAAAAACCCCTGAATTAGAGGTGTAAAATAGTTAAGAATGTAGGGTGACAAAGTAACTGTAAAAGATATCAAATATTTACCAAGGGAAAAATGAGATGCTGGATTTCAATAAAAGAGGAGAATCTAACTCTGTAATGCAGAATTCTAAAAAACTGTAATAGACCACAGTCTGCCTTAATAACAAAAAGTAATTAAAAAAACTTTTAAAAACAATAAATTTTATTAGTTTACATTACAGGATGATAATTAATTGTTAAAGTTCTAAAAAAATTGGCAAAAAAATTTAAAACCAATGAAAACTAATAAAATGACTCGTTCACAAATTGAATTACAGAGGCAGAAACTGAAATCAACTGCAAAAAATTCTATAGCAACAATAATGTTTTACAAATGTTTCGATCAACACACATTTAATAGTGAACACCAAAAGCTTCTTTTAACTGCAATCAAAAAATGTTCACAGGTTCATAAAAAATGTATAACTTCTATTCAACATAACTTAACTTAATGATAGAAAGTAAAATGTTATTACTTAGCACCACTTACATGATTTAATTCTACGCATTATTTAAAAAATAATAATATTTAAAAATACATTACAAACTGTCAAAAGAAAACATTTCTTACCCAAATATTGTGCTGTAAACTTGCTAAGACCAAAAGTTTGAATTATAATGAAAAAAGGAGAAGCAAGCAGTGATATGAATAGTGGACCGACGAAAGTCCTGGGCACAACACCAGGAAATTCATGATGATCATACTGAAAGTAGAATAATAGAGCATTTCAATAACTTACTAATACACTGAATTCTTTGTATCAAAATTGCATTGTTCAATAAAAACATATAGGTTTTTCCTGGGCACACAAGGTATAGTTATCAGCACCCAGACACAAAATTACTACAGTAAATGATTAAAAATTAACAATTAAAATTTACCTTAAAAATTAAAACAATGTAAAACTCCTATTCAATATGTCAAGCGTGAAATAAAAGCAATATTAAAAATCTAACATAAAACAATAAAATTTCCGAACGTCAAAAGGCGAAGGCATATTATAACTAATCAAATTTTTGAATCAGATGTACAATCCTAAGAAATTGTAAGACGTTACACAACATCGATACATTGTTGCCTACGATACTTCATTATGTTAACCTGTAGTTTAAACTTCTGATGCAATGCCGCATAACACAGTCCACAAGTATGTGTATACCATCAGTTGCCAGTCAAAGCAAACACAAACATGTGCATTAGTTTCAGTCATCAGATATCCATGAGTGAGCCTAGTGTGCCCTATTCACAAACGACAAATAATAACCTCCTCTTGACGATTATTCCTACATGAAGATCTCTAAGGTGACACAGTGTCTTTAATTGGTCAAAGTTTATGTTAAGTTAACGACTGCTGGTTGTTAGTCCCTGTCACGAGAAAAGGGTAGCGCCCTTTAGTCCTCTTGCGCTCTTTTCAGAGCAAGGACTGTAATCAGTGGTTTTTTGCCATACATGGTTGTATTGCATCTAATCGATCCAGCAGCGGCTAAGAGGTACGAAGAGCAACAGGAGAATATCAAGGTCTCTAGCTGCACGTCTCGCTGCAGGCAGTTGTCACATTTGTGGGCTTGCCCAACTTAATGCAAGAGAAGCAAGTAGGCGGAAGACGATGAGGATCTCGTCTAATCTGTTACGGTTAGTTGTTAGGGAATCTTCGGTCATGGAAGGTTTCCAGGAGGTTCGCAAGTCCAAGCGGAAGCACAAGCCCAAGCCTGTGCCATCAACCTCCTCTGAGGACGAGTCAAGTGCGATGGACACGGGCGCACCCGGCCGGGCCAAAACACTTCCGGCTGTGGAAGAGTTTCGCAAGGCAAAGGACAGACCTGGCAGTTCTGCCCCACGGCAATGGTAGTCCAGGAGGACCTGGACTACCTAGTAGAGTTTTTATCTCTCCCCAGCGGCGTCAACGTTGGGACGAGGAAAACAATGCTACCGCGGTTGTTGAAGGTGAAAGAGGCGGTAGCGGCGTTGGCAGATGGCTTCGAATCCTTGGCTTCTAAGCCCAAGGAAGTCAAGGTGGTACCCAAGGTAGTTCAGGACCCGGCGCAACCCAGGCGGTACGCCGACGTCCTCAAGAACAAACGGGAAGCCAGCAAGGTGGCTAAGAAGCCAGGGGTGCTATTTGTATGTAGGGCGGAGGGCTCGGACCACGAGCCAAGAACTAAAAAGGGACTTTCAGGTTGCTCTTCGCGGCAACCGGAAGGACCTTCGTATCAGGAACATAAAGGAGAGGGCTGGTAGTGGTTGCTGAAAATAAAGAGACTGTCCGAGTCATCACGGAGTCTCCGGCTGTTAAGAAGCTCGAGATCAAGGCTGACCCCAAGCGTTTGAAAAGGCCCCGGGTCATAATCTATGACATCGAGCGGAGCCTGTCTGATGAGAAGGTCTTTTGTCTCACTCGAAAGCAAAACACCGATTTGGACGAGGCTTCGTTCAAAAGCGAGTGTAGGTTAGTCTTCAAAACTGGAAAGCGTGATGCCACACGATATCACGGGGTTTTTTATTTAGGTGCTAGTCTCCACCAGAAGTTCGTGTCGGAGGGACGAATCTTATTGGATTTCGCATCCTGTCGCGTTAAGGAGTACCTTGACGTGCAGAGGTGCTTTAAGTGTTGTCGGTTTGGCCGCAGGGCCAAGTTCTATAGGTATTGGTCGGTCTGTGCGCATTGTGGCGAGGAGGGCCACAAGCGTGACGACTGTCCGGAAAAGAAAGAGGCTCCGTCTTGCGTGAACTGTAAAAGGTTGCGCAAAAGTCATAGGCACTCAGTCAACAGCAAGGAGTATGGTTGTTACTTGAGAGCAGTTGAGATGTAATTCAACTTTCTTGATGGTTATGTTCGGTCAACTCAATGTCCAGGGAGCCTATGCAGTCCAAGCAGAGTTAGGTGAGGTTGTTGAGAAACAGAGCCTCGATGTTCTCCTTCTACAGCACCCGTATGTGGTCAAGGGTGATCTGCCAGGTTTTGCAGGCTGGAACTGTACTTTCAGTAAAGGGATCCCACTGAACAACATTTGGAAAGATGGGATAGAATTACTAGGCTGGTAGCGGGTCTTCCTATTCTTACAGGAGTTGATGCGAACGCCAAATCGCTTCTTTGGCACAGTGGGATCACGGACGATAGCGGTGAATTAATCGAAGGTTTCATTGCGCAGCATCAGTTTGATGTTTTCAATGTTGCCGGCGAGTTGTCTACCTTCGCCGATGCAGTCGGCTTTCGGAGGGCCTTCATGGTACCAACATTGATGTTACCATGGGTAAGGATGTCCCTGCTAGGATTCTTAATTGGTCAGTAGTCGATGATTGCAAAAGCGATCACCGACTAATAGTTTTTGATTGGGTAGGTGGGCTGCGTAATGTCTTTAGGGCGGACATTCCTGACCGGCAGGGGCGCTTCCTGCACAGGCGGGCGGATTGGCCCAAGTTTTCTAACATTCTTGCGGCCAGGCTGCGAGTTTTTACTCAAAGTCTGGATGAGGTTCCATTAGACGACCTGGCAGAGAATTTCTCTTCTGCGGTAGTATAAGCCGCTGAATACTCCATTCCAAGAAATACGGGTCGAGAGAGCGTTGCTGGATGGTGGACTCGGGAATTGACCGCGATGAAGCGGACTGTGAGCCGGCTCAGGAGAGCCGCACAGCGTGCGGATGATCCTAATCGGCGTGCAGTCTTGACTGCGAATTATCGCCGGAAGAGGACCGAGTATTTTCATAATGTTAGGTCTTCTAAACGTGATTCCTGGCGCTCTTTTGTTCAGGAACAGGGGAATAAGGATCCATGGGGTGTTGTTTATCGCGATCTTGGTCATAAGCGGAAAAAGGACATTCTTCTGTCGGCTCTCTCGACCCAAGATGGTGTTGTTATTGATAAAGATCGTCTCCTTACTCATCTAATGGACGATCTACTTCCAGATGATACCGAGGTTGGTGAGACGTATCATCGACATGTCCATAAGGAAGTTGCAGGTTTTCGCTCTGACATCGTGTCTTCGGAAATTACTGAGGCGGAAGTCCGCCAAGTAATTTGTAGCCTGGCTAGGAATAAAGCCTTCGGATATGATGGTATCACGGTGGAACTCCTTGTTCGCACTCTGCCTGTGATTCTTGGTACATTGACTAGGGTTTTCAATAGGCTATTGTTTGCTGGGCACTTCCCAGCATGGAAACGTAGTGTTTTGAAACTGCTCTTCAAGTGTGGCTACAAGGATCCCACTGTCAGTTCCTCTTACCGTCCTCTGACGTTCTTGCCTGTTGTAGGTAAGTTTTCGAGAAGGTCTTGTACCTCCGTATCAATAGTAGGTTAACTTCTAACCATATGCTGATGGCCGACCAGTATGGTTTCCGCCCAGGTAAGGGCACAGAGGACACGCTTCTTAGGATTATGGATTTGGCTTCAGCCAGCGAGTGCAAGTATGTACTCAGTGTCTTCTTGGACATATCCGGGACGTTCAACAACTTGTGGTGGCCCTCGGCCCTGTTTCAGCTGCAGCAGCGTGGTTGCACGCTAGATGAGATTAGAACTCTCTCGAGCTACTTCAGCAACAGAACCGTCGTACTTCGTGACGACAGTTCGGGGGTAAAAAAGACCCTGTTGTCAAAAGGTTGTCCACAGGGCAGTGTTCTAGGTCCACTCGTTTGGATCGTTGAGTTCGATTCTCTCATGCGATTGCGGATGCCCAGTGGTTGTCGCATCGTGGCTTATGCCGACGATGGGCTGCTGCTGGTCGAGGGCAATTCGCGTGCCGAGATCGAGCTCAGAGCGACGCAAGCACGTAAGGTGCTAAGGTTGTGGAGTCTTTGCTGGGCATAAGATGGTTTTCAGTGCGGAGAAAACAACTATGATGTTTTTGAAGGGCCGCCTACCCGCAATTCGCCCCCAGCGGGTTGTGATGGGCGGCCTTCCAGTTAAGTATGTCACCGTTCAAAGTATCTGGGTGTCATCGTTGATGAGAGGCTTCTCTTCAAGGAGCACCTCCAGTTTGTAGCGAAGAAGACTATAGATACTTTCTTCGGTGCTCGTAGAGTCATCCATCCCGATTGGGGTTTGAATTACCGCACCATGCGTATTCTTTACAAAGGTGTCTGTGAGGCCATAATGTTGTACGCTGCGCCCATCTGGGCTCATCGTTTACAATTCCAATGTTATAGGGACATTCTTTTACGAGCCCAGCGTCTTCTTTTGTTAGCTGTTGTCGGTGGCTGCAGGACTGTTTCGCGAGAAACAGTCACTGTGATTGCCGGCATGAAACCCTTGGATATTTTGGCTACGAAGCGTAGCCAACGGTATATCTCAAAGAAGGGAGGCCGGCCTTCTTACGTTAGGGCGTATGCGGGAAATTGAAGACCAAGGTTTTGACTTGGCAAGTAGTGGAACGATTCTTCTACTGGTAGATATACGCAAGGTATCTTTCCAAATGTTAGGGAGTTGCGTGCTATTAGCTGGGTTTCCCCCAATCGGCATATTACTCAATTTCTTTCGGGACATGGCGCTTTTAGGGATAGTTTGGCTAGGTTTTGGTTGGTTGACTCCAGCTTGTGTCCGGAATGTAGGGTCGATGACACGGTCGACCATGTCCTTCTGTCCGAGGTACGAAGCTGAGCGTACCAGAAGGGAACTTGAGAGTGAACTCCTTCTTTGATCTGGTTAACTGGAGGACTCCCAGAGAATGGACGATTGTGGCTGGCTTCCTGAAATTCCTCGCCCAACGTAGGCCGAGGGAATTTAGTAGAATAGAAACCCAGGTGGCTAGATTCCGTCTGGACAGTTTGACTGACCGAAGGTAGGCGCTTCGGCAGCGAGCCACGATTAGTTAATAAGAGGTGTCAAATAATTGTTAAGCTGTCGGCGGAGCGGCGCTGCACTGCCGGGGGCATGGGATGCCATACAGCCGTGTAGTATAGCGGCTTTTGACGAGGGCATTTAGAACGAGCAAATGACACTGTCAGCGGGGCGCGGCTGCGCTGCCGGGTGTATGGGACACCATGCAGCCGTGGAGTGTAACGGCGCCTCGACGGCAGTTTATTGTGGTGAATGTCACGCGGAACTCTGTGATGGAACTGAGCGGGAGTAGGCGATCAATCCGTCTCTCCCTGGTAGACCAGACCGGAGTCCGTAATTAACCTAAGTCAGGTGTTTTATTAAAGTTAAGGTAACTTTATATCGAGTTCATTTAGGAAACTAGGACTAAATTTCGTTGTTGCGATCAACACTTTTGGTGGTGTGTTGTTGTTATTTGCTTCGAATTACGAGACATTCACGAAATTGACTCATTATAATAAGTGAAACTAGGCACTGGGTTCGCGCTTCCGCGAGCTCGGTTAGCTAGTTCAGAGGGCGAAATGTAGGGCATTCAAAATGTCCGGACGAGGCCTACAGCGAAGGTAATAAGCTGAGTTAATAAATCACCGATGCAAATGTCTACCGAGGCATTTACATCGGTGGCATCCCAACGGGTGCAGGCTTATTACTGTGTTGATTTATGAGACGCCTCTTGGGTACACCCGAACAAGTATGCGACACAATTTCTTTCTGGGCGTGGCACTTTTCGGGACAGACTTCAGAAATTCAGAATGGTGGACTCTGGTATTGTCCGCAATGCGGATTGTTGGACGATGCTTATCATGTGAAATATGAATGTGCTAGGTATGACTTAATGCGCACAGGGATCATTTGTCAGCCCGATATTATCGGGTCAACACTTGATTTCTGTGTTAATTGGAAAAGCTGGGCCGAATGGTTGATTGTAGAAAGTTTTATGCAAAAGAAAGGATCGCTGAAGGGATGCGATGTTCCGCTTGGACTTTCCTTCTTTGTATTTATGTTTGGATTTACTGTTATTTTGTTTTACGGTTTGTTAAACTGTTGCTGTTTTTGTCTCTGATTATAGTTTTGTTTGTTTTAGTTAGTTATGTTTTATGTTACATTATTTGTTTTTTATTAGTGGTTTTTTTATTTGTCGTGTGTCGAACTCATTTTTATTTTCGGGTAGATACGGTTGTTTCTTTGTTCTTTGCAAGTCATTCAGTCTTATTTAAGACTTGAGTTAGTAGAACACCAATGGGAAAGTCACTTACGGCATTCGCATCGGTGGCATCCTGGCTGAGGCTTGACTGAAAGATGTCATTGCCAAGGTAATGAAGATGACCACCAGTAAAGCCCATAAGGGCTAGGTACAGAGAGGGTGGCGTAGCGACCGAAACCGTCACATGGAGGTGTCTTCCCCTACAGGATCAGGATGTGCTTTAATGCGAACCAGGTAGGAGCAGATTTTTTTGGTTTCTTCTATACCAAAGGTACGGATGACCTCTGACCAGTAGCAGTAGACAGGACAAAATACAAAGTAAATTAATCTTTTTTATTTATAAATTCTTTACCTTTTCTTTTAAAGCAAGTGTCAAAATTTCACTAATAGTTATACAATGTTTGGTCCATCTAACTGATTATGTGATTAATATGAAATAATAAAAAACAAAATAACAAATAAGAAAAGACAAAAATAAAAATATAAAATAAGCAAAATAACACAACATAAAAAATAATAAAACTAGCAATAATAAAAAAATACATAAAAAATAAGTAATATTACTAAACTAACATAGACAAAAAATATAATATTCAAACTTATTCACATCCACCCCCAAATTAATAAAAAAATAATGTCAAATAAAACAATAAATAACATCAGCAGTTGAATTATGGCTGCAAGTTCTTACCTGCATAAAATCAAGAATAAATTACTTGAAAACAAAAATAATTAATAGTTTAAACAACATAAACAAAGACATTGTGATAAAAACAAATCATAATTCAAGTCCGGCAACATTATGACACATGCTGACACCAAACATTTAACATGCAATACCTGATTACTGCTTTATTTTTGCGTGTAAACATGAACCAAACAATGATACTGAGGGAAGATTAGCATTAGTTCATTTTCTTGGGGAAATTTTGAGAAAAATTTCTAGGGAAGTATCAAAACTAAACAGATTAATATTTCTAGAAAAGAGATCTCATCACTTCATGTCATTCATTTTTTGAACTTTTTAATACTATAGACCCAGATAATTTTCATAGAAAACTCTCTTCCAAACCCCACCCTAATGTGACATCCAAATCTTTATTATTCCTTGTCTACTCGATTAGTTGAAATCGTATCTCCTCAAAGTTTCATTAGCAAATACAAAGAGTAGTAATTGCACAATGATAAGGAAGTTATTTGGAACAATTTTAACCCGATAATTGAGGATAAAATCTGTAACAATAGCTATATTCACTTACATTCAACAAATTTAATAAGTGCGTTTCAGAAATAAGCAAAAACAATAAAAAATCTTTTATAATATTTCAAATCTGATAACACCTAGAAATGGATTACATTGAGATCTTCAATCCACCGATGGGCATTCAAATACAATAATGTGAATTAACAGGCTTCAAGCAGATAATGATATTACTTCTTCTAAGACACTGATGCTTAAACTTTTTCCCCCACTGTTCACATTGAAAATCAAACATTTTCTAGCCCCACAACATTTTTAATCTTAATCTGTTAAAAATAATAAGCTTTAATTTCTTTAAGAGCGCATCTTAAAAATAGCAATTGCAATTATTATTTTTAAACGTGGCATATCCTGTTTCCGAGTTGAAACTTACATTTTAGTTTGAAATATCAGGAAAACATCATTTTTCTTGTTTTTTTCTTAATCAGCCTTTACCTTCCTAGACCGCCAGAACACCCCCAATTTTCTGTGGGCTTTCTACTGCCCCCCTGAAACCCCCCAGCACCCACAAGGGGGCGATATCATCCACTACGAGAACAATTTTTTTTTTAAGAACTTGAAGAAAATTCAGTTGGACTATATTAATTTTTCTTTTGGTCCATAGTAATGAAAAAAATTGCAATTTTATCATCCATCAACAACAGAGGTAATTCAAAATCATACATTCTGTTCCTATTGGTACTGGAAACTGTATTAGTATTGATACTGATATCGGTATTGTAAAAAAGTGAATTGTTGCAAATCTAACAATTTTTACAGCACCATCTACTTTCTCACAAAAGGAAATTCTTGTGTAACTAGAATTCCTGCAGAAGTGAGAAAATGTAGAAACATAAAATGTAACTGTATAAAATACAAAGTATTAAACGAATCATCATAGATTGAAAACAGAATAAGATTTATCTAAATGGACACTCCTATTTAATGAAAGTTCCGTAAACAACCTAACATTTATAAAACCAATTTCAAACCCTAAAACTTAGCATTTTTGCAGCCAGTAAATAACAGGAAATACTTATATGCCCTTTAAACAGCATTTATTACATTTTAAGAATGTTTTTCACACTATTTTCAAAATAGTATCTATAAGCCCTGCTGTTTAAAGTGAAGAAAAAGATAAAAGCTCTCAACTATATCATCTTAGTATTCACATTTTTAATTGTTTATCGGTTATTTGAATGAATTAACCGATAAAATATCCCAAAAGGTTGTTAAAAACAAATCAAATCATCACATTTTGTTTCTTTACCCTTTTAGTGCCAGCTAGAAAAACCTGTTGTCATAGGAATAGCTCCTATTTAGCTCCTAATTGACCACACATTGGTTCTCCTACACTTTATCTGTTCAGAGCTATCCTAACATGATGTAATTGTCTTAAAAGTATGAATAAAACATGTTTAAAATCTACATAAATAGTTTTTCAAATACATAAAATTCAAAATAAAATAAAAAAAAACCAGATAAATCTTGACGAGATATGAATTTATATATTATATATATATATATATATATTTATTTATTTATTTATATACATACAAATCTGTTACACACAGATTAAAAATGTTAATGGAGTTCTCTCTTTATTCCTTTAAATCCCCCATATTTTTTCCTTCAACTGCTATGAATTGCAAACATCTTATAATCAAAATGCTTCATTCTTTTCAAATATATTATTTACATATAAATATAAATATATAAATATAATATTAATAATATAATATATATAATATAAATATAATAAATATAAATATATAAATATAATATTAATATTAATATAAATATATATATATATATATATATATATATATATATATATATATAAATAAGTGTTTGGTGAAGGGGGGTGTCATAAGGAAAAACAACATTTTGAAGAACTACACAGTATTCTGAAAATGTATTCATTTATATGGCTAACTAACAACAAAGCAGAACAGATAATAAAAACAATTATTATTATTTCACTTTTTAACTTGAGAAATTTTAATACAATTCTGTTTTAACATTATTTTTGTTAGTTACAAAAATTTAGAGCATATTATAATTATAACGTAAAGAAGTTTATTTCAAACTTACTTGTTTATTAAAAACAAATTCACAGAAGCAGCAAAGTAAATAGGAAATTGTTCCTACAGAAAATTGATTTCTTAAAAATACACAAACAACGGCAGTTACAAAAAAAAAATACCACACAGCTTAAGAACCAATCGGAGAAAAAAGAAAAAAATAGGAACAGTTGAAATACAACATTGTATTAAATAATTCTGAATTATATACAAATAAAATTTATAAAAGATAAAAACTTCCACAAGTATAAGGACTTGACAATAAGGTGACAAAACATTCCACAACCTCCCTCCCCAACCAAAGTAGCCAATTCAATGGCACCTTTAAACAACCTATCAGTATACATATATATATATTATTCAATTCAGAAGAGACTATGAATCGCCTTTTCACTCTCTCTATGAAGTCGCAGTCTCCACAATAAACAACACAAATAATACCACTTGGCAGATAGGTTTCACAACAGAAAAATGATCTGTTAAAAAAACATATGATAAAGTGCATGAAAATGACATTCAGTACAATTTACCAGACAGAGATCAATCTTCATAATTTTATATTCAGTCTGTATCTAACCACGAGTGGATATAGTTTTGCAAAATAGCAAACTTTAGATAACTGTACCAAATTCTAAATAAATATATATACTGACCAGTAATCTTTTGTGGAGGAGTGGTACGATCTCTGCCTTACATCTAGAAAATCTGGGTTCAAAATTCGGTAAAGCTTAGTGTTTTTATAAGCAATTGATTGTAAAAGACAATAAAAATACTATCATGCAGGTGATTAACTGTCATAAATACTATGTAGGCTAATCTTTTCCACAAAAAAAAAGGGTGCATGGGTTTGCTTGTTTACTTGATGTATGTGCTCACATCTTTATTTTAGTTGCTGTTGGCGTAGAGAGGACCACATGGTGCACCAGGTAGCTATGCACAGCATATGAACAATTCATTCATTTGAATGATTTATACTTCTTTATACAAACGATTTATCTAAAACTATATTTGTGTTTAAGGGATAAAAAAGGAAAACATTGAGATTAGAGCTGTGTTAAAAATCACAACTCAAAAAAGAGCTAAAAATGTTCAGGATTTTGAAGCTTTTCATTGTAAAAGTTTTTATTGCTGTTCGTACACTAAATTCATGAAGGTTATTTAGTTATAGTTGGCAAAAACAATTAACAAAACCATGTGTAATGAAATATAAACCATGTAACATTTTCGCGGCGAGACATATGCCTGCCTTTTTTACTTTCTTGTACAAAGTAAAGAAAGTGATCATGAAAAATTTCAGTTTCCAGATTTTAACGGAAATATCCATTTTGACTAGTTTTGATATGATGTCTGTATGTACCTACGTATCTCACCTAACTCAAAAACGATTAGCCATAGGATGTTGAAATTTTGGATTTAGGACTGTTGTAACTTCTAGTTTTGCACATCCCCAAAAGTTTTGCAATCGACTGGACCAAAAGTGTCCAAAAAAGCCCAAAATCCAAAACAACTTAGATTTTGAACTTTTTCTTAACTGCAGTAATAAGCCCTCATTGAGATATTTTCAACAATCAGTGGTACATATTTTCATTGGTTCCAGAGTTATAGCAAAATAAAATTTTAATTAATGAAATATTTCGATCTTAGGGAAGGCACATCAGTTCAAATCTGGTTTCATTTCCATTTTTTTTAACTTTTTTTATTTTAATTTAAAACATTGATTTATTAATAAATTATTAACTATTAAATTATTAATTATTGATTTATTATTATTATTATTGGAAAAATAATGTTACAATGAGTAATAGTTCAATAATAACAAAAAAAAGATTATGAAAAAATATCAGAAGTTTTTAATGAAATAAAATTTTATGTACTTTTCATTTTAAAAAAAATGTGTAAATGTAATTTAATAGGTGTACAAAGAAGTCATGTGTGTCCACATGTGATTTTTCTAGTTATATAAAAAGAATTCTTTCTTTAAAATTACAAATGAGGTAGAAAAATTGTCTTGTAACTTAAAAGAACAATCTGTATGAAAAGTAACTACAGCTTTTATGAATTGTGTGCTGTTGAAAGCTGTGAAACATTCATCTCTAACTTTCATTACTTTTGTTAATTCATGAATAATTCTGTAGAGAATTTTATACAACCAAGCAATTTTTGTAGCATTATGAATAATGTTAATGAATTACTCAATCTGAATTGCATTACTACTAATTCATTTTAATAATATAATGTAACAAGCTTCTCAATATTTTTACAATACATATTTACAAATCACCTAATATAGTATGAATATTTCATGATGTGGTGTATGGAAATTTGATAGCAAAATAATGGTGTAAAGAAAGGTTTAATAAGAAATGTTAGCGCTAAATTAATTTTTAACTTTTTTGGTTTACAATAAATGTTAATGAATGGAAGTAGAATGGCAAGTATAACTGTTAACAAAGACTTACTGACTTTTTTGAACTTGTAAATTACCAAGTATCTGTACAAATATTACAGCATCTATGTGCAGTCAATATTCACTAAAGAGAGGTACCATTAAGTAATAGCCCAGTTTCCATAAAAAATTTTATTATTCTAAATAAAGTTCTACATACTTTTACAATAACTAAAGGAAAAGAGTATAGCAAAATTTTAATAAGTTGATAATTTTTTGTATTATTTTAATCATTCTATTTAATAGAACGCTTTTTATTTGTTTTAAGTAAATTTTAATTAATTAGTCATGATTATTCCTATTCTATTGAGTTCTTGTTTAATACTATATTTTATATATACTATAAACATTTTCTTAAGACCATTATTAACATAAATAGATAAAATAAAATAAGTATATACATTTGAAATGGTAAGAAAACACTAACAAAATGCAGTAACCTTTGTCCACACCAGAATAATTAACCCAACATAATCCTGAACTCTTGGCATAGATACATACATTATTTCATGCAGTCCTTCTAAATACAAGTAATATTTCAACAAAAATTTTACTTTATATTAAAGCAAAACATATGTTTTAAAGAGAGTTTAAAGTTTCACAACAAATACTTACTGATATACCGTAATAATCAGCATTACAGTGGCAGGGCTGTAAAATAACATTATCAAAAATGTTTCTTATAAATGGAAGTTTTACAAATATTCACAAAATAAACATGAGATACAATCTCTGAAGGTTGCCAATAAAAAATTCTGAATAAAAATTAATAAATGCTTTAAGAATTTAGAAAAACATAAATATATTAATTAGCTGTAGTCACTATAAATAAGGTAATTTCATAAACAATAATACTAACCTCACTTAAATTAAATCTATGATATAAAATGTCATGAATCGCTTGTAAATTAAAACTTTCTTCAACTTTCGTAAATGGACAATAAATTAGATGAATTCCTGCAACCACTATTAAAGCTTGCTCTAAACCCATCTATAAAAGAATTCATCAAAAAAACATAATTGTTAAGAAATAAACAAATATGAATAATGGAGGTAACAGATAACAATAAATAAAATAGTATATTTGTTTATAGTACATACAACCTACCTTAACAAAACAACATGCCCGATGACTCAAAATTTATATTTATCATTTTCTTTATTCACAAAAATTTTGTAATCAATATTTGATAATTAAGTTAGAAGATATAACTTTTTGAATAATTTTGCAATGCAAAAACATTTTTTTTAAATAGTTGCACTCACGCTTGTAGTACATATACAAAATTCTAAAACTTATCTGGCAAAACCAACAACAAAAAATCAAACACACACAAATTACATTATTAGGTTATCAAATTAACTCATAAAATAAAATATTTACACATTTTAGTTACAAAATTTAGTAAAAATTCTTGAAATACAGGGACATTGTGAACTGATTTAACCAAATATAGACACTGATAACTGATTCTAGAGTCAACTGATTTAACCATGAATAAATAATAAAATATTATAAAAAATTTAATAAATTAAGGATATGCAAGATCCAACTGAACAAACGTCTTAATAACGTAAATAAAAGATAAGATTGCAATTTTCTTTTATCTTAAGCACCTGTTAAGGAAGGAATACTACCATATATGTAATGTCAGTTTCCAAACATTATGACACAATTAAATAAAACTTAAATTGGAACTACGCAAACATTATTTTATAATTTAACGTAATATAAGCTCTTTTTTCTAATACGAAATTTAGATTCAAAGAAAAATATCAAATTTATGTCAAGTCATCAAAGCATTTGATCTAACCTAAAAACTGCGTAATAAATAATAGACTAGAAGTCAGAATTTACAGAAAAATAAAAAATAGGTTCCAAACACAAAAGTAATAAACAACATATACAGGGCACTTACCACTAAAAAGCAACTGCGTAACTAATACTACGTGGACATAGAAATATTTATTCACCATAAGTGCAAAAAAAAATAATTCCACATGTTTTCTATTTAAAGCAGGTCGAAGATGTCCTAGCCAAAAGAACCATTACAGTGCCCCTAATATTGTATAAAACACACATTTTGGCACAAAACCAATTTGAAATTATATTTTTATACGCATCCGCATAAACTACAAGGGAGTCAGCTGTTGCCGGTTCAAAACAGGTTGAAGTTGATATCTTGAAACACAAAATTATCGTATTTCAGAATTGGATAAAATAGATTTTAGTTAACTGAAATTTATTTCATGTCAATAAACATACCACATTCAAATCCGGTAGGATTCGCATTTTTTATACGCTAAAGGACGTTAGCATACCCCCATGCTAAAGTCTCGAGCTAATATAAATTACGGAAAGTTTCTTCTCCTGTTTAGCCTCGGGAAATCACCGTCAGGTATTACTTCAGAGGATGAATAAAGATGTTGTATGTGAGTGTAAGTGAAGTATAGTCTTGTAGAGTTTCAGGTAGACCATTTCTGGGATATGGGTCGATTGAAACCCAATCACCAAATAACACTGGTATCCACGATCTAGTATTCAAATCCGTATAAAAATAACTGCCTTTACTAGGACTTGAACGCTGGAACTCGCGGCTTCCAAATCAACTAATTTGGGAAGACGCGTTCACCACTAGACCAGCCTGATGTATTTGAATTACGGACCTAAAAAAATAAATTGTAACTCTTCCTTTCAATCTGATCTCGCCAAAATAAATTTCAAAAAAACAACCAAAACAGTTACATAATCGTTCAAATTCTCGAATATTAAAGACATTTTTTAATTTGTTTTGGTAGTCCTGATTGTTTCATTACCCTAACAAGCACTGATCTCTATATAACTCGATAGAAGATCCTCATTGTGTAATTTACCATTTTAATACTGAAACATTCTCCAGCGCCGCAGAAAGAGTGGTTAGTAACTAAATAAAACCATTTTAGGTTTGCGCGACCATAACCGTGACGGGGTGTTTATTTTACTCAGATAACCAGCTGGCCTCCGTAGCGCGATTGGAAGCGTTCGGCCTTCCATCCGGAGGTCCCGATCAAGCATGGCGTTTTTACACACTACAAATCATTCATCTCATCCTCTGTAGCAATACCTAACTGCGTCAGATAACCAAAAGAACGGTCATTTTCGCACACAAGCAGAAATTTACGTACAGTTGTAGAAAATTTATGTAGAGATCAAATACACAAGTGTTTCTAAAATCGTGGACTGGCTATACTCTTTCGGATTCTACTTGTAAAACTAAACAAAAAATATCTTTAGGAAAATGGCAATTTCTCCTTCGTTCTCCCACTGTCTGACATTTTATTATTTTTATATAAAAATTTATATCTCATGTTCGAATAGAGGATCACATTAATATTTTGTAAGCGTCTTTGTAATAAAGTTTTAAAATTATCAGAAAATCAGGACTTAAACACCTTTGCAAATTACAAAATGACGGCTATGTTTATTTTTCAATCTGTTATATCTTCATAAATATAAGTTTTATCAAAATGTATGTTATGTGCTAAACATTAAGCCTTTTATTTTGAACAAAATGACATTTTATTTTTTTAAATCGGTTAACAAATAGCCGAGTTGTAGGAGAAAATTGATGTAATTTTGAGTCTGTTTTCAAGTCCTACATTTTACATTCAATTCGATTAAATATTAATTGTTTTTATTTATTGTTAATTCTAATATTGTAAATTAGTATCAAATTAACTAATAATTTTCTCACAATAAAATATGACATTATATAATAATAAAACAATTGATATTAGTTTGGTCGAACTGAGATTATACAAGACTACACTTACATATCACCCTCATTCATCCTCTGAAGTATTATCTGAACAGTAATTACCAGAAGCTAAACAGGAAAAAAAAAGAAGTAACAATTCAGAAGTACAAATAATATCAATATATCCATTATTATTACACTTTCTCTTCTTACTTGTGTCATTAGTTATTACAGTTTAGTTCTTTACACTCATGGTTTAAATGCTTTTAGACAAACCAACTGTTGATACACACTAGTATCAATAGATGATTTTTATAAACCAATATAAATGTTATATAGCATTAAATAACCATGTAATAGACATTATATAGCCTGATATAAGATGGTTTATGTATGGTTATAGTCTGTTTTAAATAGTGCATTCCCTTTGCATAAATTACATAATGAAAATAAATTAAACATTTGTACTTCAGAACAAATAAAACATGGGCTAGAAACATTTTAGCTCTATTCATAAAAAAGTCTGTGATATAAATCGTAAAAATGAATGAAAGTAACTTTAAGGTTGTGGTTAATTTTATTTCTCATTGTATAAGATGATGAATGTCAAATATGGTATGGTATGGTACTGATATCAGTAAGAACATTTTACTGGGATAAGAACTATTTTACAAAGGTAGTTTCTCAGAGGATTGATGTGATTATCTCTTTCCTTTCCCTGAATCTCACCTTTTTCCTTCTACAATCTAAATCTGTAAATATTATATTTATATAATAACAGTAATAATACAGGCATAATGTACCTGTACTGCAGGCATCATTACAGACCTACCAAAAATTTTTTATCTAACTGGATCTTTGCCCCTAAAAGTCATAACTTTTGTCTCAGTGTTGATAATCAGCTATTGCAACAGCTAACATACCAGAAAGGCTGTGCAGACCCAATGCAAAGAAATCCTCCGAACTCTGAAAAGCTAACATGGACCTTAAGATAAACCTAAAATAAAATAAACTTGGGTACTCACCAGGTCTCACCTGAAATCCATTCATATTCATTCAAATTCTAGTCACTGACTAGAATTTATACAGCATATCAGCATATAAATATAAGCTGTCAGCTAAATAAATATTAAATAATATCGAAGAAATACAACATCCCTAACTAACTCCCTTGTTATTAATATACCTTCAGTATATCTACCATACATATCCAGAACAATACATATAGTTTTTACTAAAACAAAAGAACACATTATAGTTTTTAGACAAAATCTATAAATTGCTGAGAACAAGTATGGAGGGAATCCCCTTCCACCTAAATTCTATTTATTTACATATAAACAGAGTAGTACTTACTTATAGTTGTTTCTGATGAAAAAGATGTAAGTTATTTTTTAAATTAACAACCCTTAAGGGATTAAACTAAACAGGGGAAGACTAGACTAAACAGCTGGAAATCTGACAGCAATGTTCTTCTTAAATATTAAGGTACCACTAAGAAGGGCTGTTTATCTCATTTACATCTTAAGAGATGAACTCTTCTGAGTTTCCAGAAGAGATTTATCATGCTTTAGTTGAGATGCAACATTACATTTTTTCAGGATCATTTGCTTCAACAATAATAATAATTTATTCATTCATTGACCAACAATTTGGTTAGAATAAAAAACATCACACAAAAAGAACAGTGACAAGGCAAAAAACCACATCAACTTCACAACAGTCGCATTCAAATCCACACTCAAAGCACTCATTAAAAGAATAAAAAGACTTCATAATAAGCCAGTCAAATAACTTAGTTTAAATCTTATCAAAGGACCTTCCTTCACGAGCTTAGGAAACATTAAAAAATGTTATACCGCTTACAGACCAGCTACAACTTAGTATAGCTATAAGGAATATTAATATCACGATTATTTATCATGTTATACCCATATACATTTAATCTCTGATAAAAACTGCTCAAATTACATTTAACTTCCAACAAATTATAATAAATATAGACTTAAAATTTCTAGTTCTACAAATAATGGCTTACAGTGTTCATTATGTAGTTTACTCATGATAATTCCTAATGTCTTCTGATACATTAAGATATCAGAAATATGACTTGACTGACCCTATGTCAAGTAACTCTGGAAAAGGCTAAAATACACCATGTGCAAATAGAATCTCTAGAAATACAAAATCTCAAAGAAGAAACAAAACTCTAGGAATTCTGTTTCACATAAATGAAACTTAGTTTCCACATAAAAGAGGTGTTAAATGAAAGCCCAGAAGTTTAACATCATCAACATCAAATTCCCTCAGACTAAACATCATCACTGGGTTTTGTTTTCATTTAATACAAACCCGTTACAGGAAAACCATTTCTTAACTCTTTATAGCATCTTTTTTCTCCCCTACTCCGACATACAATTAAATAAAGCTCAGCCCAGAAGTGTGTTCTTAAAACTCTAACAGGCCTCCCTGACTGCCAGTTGGATCTTTTATTGCCTGCCTCTAATCCTCGAGAGGAGTTAACCAAGTCCAATTACGTTATTCCTGGCCCCCCCCCCCCACAAACAGGGACTCGGTCTATACTCTTAGCGCCTGCCTCTAACTGCCGGGGAGGGGGAACCAGGCTCGACTGTGTCGTTCCTGGACCCCCCACCCAGTTGGTGGGACTCAGTCTTTTAATTTACATCTGTACCTGCATTCTCCCAACTTCACTTAAGCAATGAGAGTAGTATCATCAGCACACAAAACTATCATTGGCAGATCATTAATCATTATCAAAAACAGGAAGAGGCCAAAATAGAACCTTGTGAACACCATGTATGACCTCCACAGCTTCAGATAGACCCATTAATGTACATGACATTTTATGTTAAATATGAATGAAGAAGTCGTAACCTATGTTTGGATATACCATAAGCAAATAACCTTTCAATAAGCAGTTTATGGTAAATAATATCAAAGACGTTTGATAGATCACAAAGTGTATGGAATACCACATTTTTATTTCCAAATGAATGTATTAATAATTCTGATATATTTCAGAGTCTTGTTAGGCCTTGTTAGCCTAGACATGTTAGAACAGAAGCCAAACTGATTAGGTTATAAAAGCTCATATTCATTAAAGTACCTACATGACTATTAATATATCAAGCTCTCAGTGACCTTAGAAGAAAAGACAAGATGAAGACTAATAGAGCATAGCTAAATGGTTCAGTTCTAATTTTGTCCTTAACCATAACCATTCACAATGCACATCCTTAACCTGTCAGTGTACATCAACTTCAGTTAGACAGGCTCCCAGTCAAATTCATGAATTACTTCTCTATCCAATCTGAATCCTTGAATAGTCAATATACTATCATTAACATAATCTTTACACTCAAAAGAAATCATATTGGTTAATGTGACCGATGGAATAGCGACTGAACTTATCAGTTGCCGTTGGCTAGCCTAATGTGGGATACTGCAGCAAATGCCAGCATCCCCGCCAGAGCAGTGGGCCTGGCAGGAAACTTGCTAGTGCCAGTAGGCATAGCGATGAAGACAGAGCTGGACGAGCATGATTTGGGAAGAACCACCTCAGCTGTGCCGGCAGAAGACGATCGATGCCAACCCATCTCTGCAGGGATCTGGTGGGGCCACCATTAGAGAGAACACTAGTGGGGACCCAACTGCTAATGCAGGAAAGCTCAATCCAATTCCAATGGACAAGCCACAACTCCCCAACTACCACCCGCCACGCCGAGTCGACTTCACCAGAAACCAGCAACCGGTCTCAACAGCCTTCCTAAAGACTATTTCACCAAACAACTCTTTTCAGGGCTACCACAAGGTTCTAAGATGCCACTCGTCCTTGAAGCCGTTTGGCGACAAATCAAATAAACAAAAGAAATTTCAGTGTTACATTTCTGGTTCCCTTAAATTGCATGGTAACAAAAAAAGCATTTACAAATGTCTATAAGAAATAAAATATCTGGTTCTTTAGAAAAGACATCCATATTGCACATTTTTATATCTATAATATTAACATTTACATCATCAGAAATTCAGTAGTGCAGTAATGTAATTTTAGATATATTTCATATAAAACCCACTGGGTTGGTCTAGTGGTGAACGCATCTTCGCAAATGTAATTTTGGATATATTTTGGTCTAGTGGTGAACGCATCTTCGCAAATGTAATTTTGGATATAGTTTGGTCTAGTAGTGAACACATCTATGCAAATAAGCTGATTTTGAAGTCGAGAGTTCTAAGGTTCAAATCCTAGTAAAGGCAGTTACTTTTATATGGATTTAAATAATAAATCACGGATACCAGTGTTCTTTGGTAGTTGGATTTCAATTAACCATACATCTCAAAAATGGTTGACCTGAGACAGTGCAAGACTACATTTCATTTACACTCATACATATAATCCTCATTCATCCTCTGAAGTAACCCTGACGGTGGTTCTGGAGGCTAAACAGAAAAAGGAAAAAAAAGAAAGATATGTTTTGTAAGATAGTAAACAGCTAATTCAGTATATAAAAGAAAAAAAAACAGTATTGGGGGCTTCATCATATCTCTCTGATGACACAGATTCATGTCAGGCAAAGTGTTGGTCTTGAAATCAGTAATACACAATTCCATGCCAGTTTTAGTGTATATGTATGTCCACATCATTATGTGAGTGTGTTTGGGGGAAGATATATTAACAGTGGTCTTTCAATTCAAATAACTAATCTAATGCAATGTTTATCTTTTGACAGCGATAAACACAGTTTGTTTGTGAAAACAGACTTTTTTAGTTCCATCAACTTATTTTACAAACTATGTTCAAAAACAATTTTGATCTGTCTCAACTTGGAAATGCAGAGCAGTGTCCTGTGTTTCTGGATGTGGCAATAATCACAAGTATAGAAGAAATATGTTCTAGTATCAGATTCATGAGAACATGACAAACACACATCCATTGTTGTGCTTTCAACTACTTTAGATGGACAAACATTACATAGTACAGTGTAAAACATGAATGTCAGAATATTTTCAATCACTGCAAGAAGGAAAGTTTCTAACAATGGTCAATGTGGTGCATTACACAAATTAGTTATTTTTTCTGTTTATATAATAATTTCTTATCCTCTGGCTAAGTTATGGCAACTTTTCTTTGTTTCCTACATTATTAATGCTGTTTCTACAAAGAGAGTGGTATATTATGACTTATTTCTTAACTAGAAGATCCTTTTGTTACTTAAAGACTACAACTTTACTGCAAAATTAATAAGAAAAAAAAGGCAAATTAATTTTTTGTATATTACATCTAAACTGAACTAACCAAATCTTATTTATCAACCGTAAAGATTATTTTATAAGAAAATTGTTTCAAATTTTATTTATTTTAATTCTTGTCTTCTTGAAATCTTAACTAAACTTCATCCACGATATTTAACACAAAAGATGTTCTCCAGAAAATGAGAAAAGAAATGCCCAACTGAAATTTTAAAAAACTCACAAACATTCATTCAGCTGTTATTTTTACATCTTTTGCATTTTGTCCTACATTTTCTTTTAGCAATAACACTTTTTATAAACCCTAGCACATTCTAATTAGTTCAACTGGTAATCATAAGCCTTATCACCTCATGCCCTTCCTTTTACAAAAATTCATCATTGAAAACAAAGGGTGAATTGAATATTGGTGAACAATTTGAAGCAACTGTGCTCTCTTCACGCCAGGATCATAATGAATGTTATTTGTCAATAGCCATTTACATATTTCACAATTTCTAATAGCTGTGACTTGTGATTTATCAAGTGAATCAAATATACCACACCATCCATAACAATACTACAGTCTTTCAGAATATTACACAAGAATTTTTTCCAAACTCAAAAAACAATTTTCTGAAATTTATTTTGTTATGGTAATCTTCTTTTATAGATTTGAAATTTTAAAACCAGGGCGCTTGCAATAAATCCATCTTCACTCCAGCATAACTATCCATCATTGACCCTTGTTATCATTCTTTAGTACAACAGCTTCAGTAATATTTTTCTATTTGATTGCAGTGTAAACATTATAATCTATGTTTCAATTACATATTTAACCGGGTGCTTTCATTCAGATAAATCGTTTTTCCTGACAAGTCACAAATATTTTCCTTTCCATGCCACAATTTCATTTTTTCCATGAGAATTTTCCTTTTATTTTTGACGCTTCTTAAATTTGAAACCAATTTTAAGTAAATGTTGTATCAGTCTTTCTCTCTTACCTACAAAATTTATGTCCTTTTTCAACTGGAATAACTATTTTTTTATAGGTAGAACTTCTTTCTTTGTTATATAAAACTGTGATAATTCATCTGAATACATCTAAATCAAAATCATCAATAGTAATTTTTCAATTATTCTGTTTTTTATTTTTTTCATTACTTAATATATACCTTCATTACCAACATTCTTCGCTTCTTTTCTGATGTTGCAGATAACCTGTAAAGATTTTTTTGGGGGCCTTAATTTTTGGGGGTTGTAGAGCTAAAAAGGTTGGGAATCAATGCTCTAAATAAACAAGGTTGTAATTTTCTAGGAAGGGAGTGCACATTTTTGGCTAATTTTTTTTTAAAGAGATACTAAAGAATAAGGGCTAACAAAAAATTAAGATTTTTACATTTTAACTCCTTTTTCTGAAGAAAGATATAGTTATAAAAAGAAAAATCTATAAAATCATTTTTTTGGGGAGGGGAGCGAATATTAAATAAAAATGTTTAGTAATTTATGATTATGATAAAAAACTTCATCTTTTGTAAGAAAAGGCTTTTTGCTAAAATTCCCCAGCAAAGATTTTAAATGTTATTTCAGCCACAACATCCCCACCCCTTTTTCCAAATTTTGCAAAATTTAATGCATTCTTTATCCCCAAAAGTAGTACCTGTCTATTAGGTTTAAAGAAAATCGATCATGGGGTCCAGAGTTATAATACCAAATACAGACCAACATACAAAGTAAACATATGTATGTTTACATACACATACTTATGCACAAACACCTGTCTGATAAAAATAAATTTTTTAATCTTAGTAGAACTGGAATAAAGTGTTTTTTTGCAGATTATTTATTTTATTATTGATATCTTTAAATACTTAAATCAGTATTTTTTTTTTTTTTTTATTAAACAAATTTATTTAATGTTTTATGGTATAAAATAAAAGACCAATTTTTCAACATTTTTTGACTGATCTACATACTTTCCCCATTATTGCTATATCAGCATGTATTGCAATACCCATACAATAGTGGTATGTCACTACATAATAGTAGTAAATAATTTCAACCCAACTTTTTTACAGCTGATATTTCTTTAAAAAATCAGCCAATTGAAATCCAACTTTTTTTACCAGTACCAGATAGCACTAGTCATTATCAAGCAAATATACTTTCTACAGGCATACACTAATTTTTTTTTGCTAAAATTCCACTAGTCACTTTCAAATTCAAAATTATTGAATATGGAATATGAATTGAATATTTATTGACTGAATACAGAATATGGAATTTGAATATGAAATGATTGATTAAGGAGTCATATTTTTTGTTATGAAGTCCCAGTTAATGAACTTGTAACAATAAAAAATAAAAACATTGACATAATCTATAACATTTTGAGCAGATCAATAAAACACATTAGAGTAAAATATAAAGAATAATAAAACACATTAAAACATAAACATAATAAAACATTATTAGATATCTGAGATTGAGTATGTACAGAAAAGTGGCAGTTGGAAGATAGCCATATTTGGAGAGTAAATTTTCATAAAATTCCATATCAGTTAGATACCTGATCTGTACACAGCACACAAGTGATAACTGCATTACCAAAGTGCCTTGAGGATCTTCACTTTCAAAATTATAAGTATTAATTTTTATTAGAGCCTTTACTTAATGATCCTTTTTGTAATTTTATTGTTACTTTATTGTCTGTGACCGGCAGTATAACGCTGCACACACATAAATCTCTTAGATAACTCACACTTTGTTGGCACAAGTTTTACAACTTGTGCTACATCCTGTCCTTTCTTGGCAGCCTCAACCAGTACACTTTCACCTTATTTTTCTGCTACTTTTGTCTCTTTCTGTAATGGTAGTAAATGTTACTTTTCATTAGCTTGTCACTGTTAAATTTACTGGTTGAAGAGGATTTCTATCTCTATCGACACCCAATATTTGTAATACCAATTTTTCTCAAAATGTAATAGTCTGAATTTTCTTGTAGTGAAAGTGGTTTTAGATGAGCCACGCATTTTCAATGAAAGTATTTAACAGTACTTCAAAAGCTACCTTGTGGTACAATCATATTAAAAACCATCATATTCTAAGAGGGGTAAAATAATTACAATAATTAGCAAGGTATTGATCTAAGAGATCAATACCTTGCTTAGCTTGATTATAATCAATAATAAACAAGGTCTTTGTACAACATCTCCAGTTCTATTATGTCGTATCATTTCACCCTTCTGTAGGTCATGTTTAGTTGAAAGTAAAGGTAAGTCTCTTTTGTCCTTGCATTTTGCTACAATTCCATTATTATAATCCCATTAGAGTTCTGTTTGCCAACTATTTCTCCTCTTTTTAATTTTGCTGTAATTACATATTTTGGTAAATGTTTTCAATTTTGAAGTAGTGTGCCTAATAAATGTGTATGTTTTTGCAACATTGACTTGGCTACCAATATGTAATATTTATCAACTATTATAATTCTCCCTTTATGAAGAAATTTTTCTGCAGATTTTATGGTTTATGGATAAAATATTATTATGAAACCTATATTATTACGAACTAAAACCCAGAAACTCTCAAATAAGAACAAATATTATTAAAGAGAGTGCAAATACTACACTAGAAATGACCATCATAATACTCACATAAACACAGTATAAAACACACACAAAGTAATTTCAAGATCAGTCTCTAGATGGCAGAGGCATGTAGATGCAATTATTAACATTACAAGAGGGTCACAAGACAGATTCAGAGTGTTTTAAACTGCCTGTGCATTTCTATAACTCACTCGAAAATTATGTGAACTGAGCAACCACTGTGGATCTTCACGGCCTCTCAGAAAAGTTTTCTGAGGAACACCAGTGTTCCTCAAGGCAGCCAACGTGTTAATGTTAAATTCATTTACACAAAATTGCACTTAATATATAAAAGTAACAAAAATTGAATAAATACTAAAAATAACATCATTAACAATTTATAAAATTACTTTTACTTTATAGGTATGAAAGAACACTTCAGTAAGAAACACTTTCTCACTTCAGTAATACTCAGCCAAATATGACTGCATTAACATTAGTGGCCTGAAGGGACAGATTCAGCCACTTAGAAAGACTGATATTTTTGATGATAGGGATCAATTCCCTTAATGCAGAAACTGAGTGAAATAATTAAGATTTATTAGCTTAAAAATTTTGATTATAAAAATTAATGCATTCCATCTAATGCAGAATATGTATTTTTTCTGAAACAGTGATTCTCAACTGTTTTAGACCCTCGATCCCCAAAAAGTAAGAAAAACATATAATGAATATTTTGCGATCCCCCCAACCACATCCTAATGAAGCCTAGTTGAAACTATTTAGCTGAATTGATAGCAACGGGTATGAAATGCATGTATGAAGTGTACAAACTTAAGCAGTTTACAATCTCCAACTTGATGTATATGTGCTCCTTGTAATTTGATTTGCTTGCATAATATTCACTGTGAAAGCGTCATGTTCAAACATGCATATGAAATGTTCGAACATGTTGTGGTCACAACAGTATAAAAGAGCAATGTCAGTTTAGTTTTGAATGCAAAACATGTGACTGGTGCCTTTAATTTAAGTTTTTAAAAGTGTAGTTTCATTGAAAATAATAATAATTTTTGGTTTCAGTTTGTTAGTGCTCAGTCAAACAGTGTAACTTTTATTTCTGTTTTTTCAATTAGATTCTTATGCAAAATGGATAAATTTGTGTAAAATGGAGTGAGCCATCTACATCCATTGAATCGATTGGTAAAAAGACAAGATTGTACAGTTATTTAAATTATATTTTACCTCATTGGATGGAAAGCCACAGTGCATTGTTTGCTTTCAAGTCCTCTCCGATAAAACATGAAGCTATTAAAATTAATTTGACACTTGGAAACTAAACAAGATAAAGAAGGCACTATTATTCACCACAGTCTGGATAACATGAAGATGTATTTGAGCGAGCAAAGTATTTTTTGGAAAATAAAAATGATTTCTTGAAGAGGCGAGTACTGAATCCATTTACTGAAAATGTTGCAGCTGCTAAATAACCAATTGAGATTCATGACCAGCTCATCAAACTTTCTGCCTATAAAACATTTCAATTACAATTCAAACATGAAGATTTAACAACATTTTGGCAACAAAAGCATTCAAAATATTAATCCCTTTCATCACGTTTTACCTCTGTGAAAAGGGTTTTTCATCTTTGGTTGTGCTAAAAACTAAAGGTAGGAATCACCTTTATCAGTTGAAAACATTTAGCTTTTGTGTTTTTAACATATATTCACGTATGGAGAAACGTTTAAATGAAAAACAAATGCAACCATCTCATTAATTTATTTTCTTTACATATGTACTTATAAATCCAAATAAAATGTTTATAATATATAATTTTTTTTTTCATAAAATGATTTAATTATTGTTTACATGCAAAGTTGTAGGCTAATTTTACAACCCCCTTTCATATCGCCGTGATTACCAATTTGGGAAACGCTGTTCTAGAATAAAACAAATGCGGAAACAAAAAATCAGTTTTCTAAGATAGTAAGGTATCTGAAGGGAAATGGAAAATTTTTAAACAGCCATTGTTATAGTACAGCTTGTGTGAGAATGATGGTATGTTGCCTTCAGCAGTCTACCTTTTACCATTATGCTTGCAACAGAGTAGTACGGGATGCATAGCAGCAACAAATTTCTCCTCAAGACTTATTTTCTTAAAACAGTTACTCTATCAAGGCACACAATTTATTTTGCTATCGATACAGCTAAGGTCCCTTTTGGAAGGTAATCTTGCAAAAAGTAAAGTTTCTATCGGGATACATGCAATGGTATATTGAGACTTTAAACAACTGCTTGACAAAAATTCATGCTATTCTGCTTTCAGCTGTTACACATCTCTGATCATAATGTTCAGTTAATTTTGTATTTTCACCTTTATATAAAAATTATAGTTATTCAGCAATTAACTGAATTTGACTGGAGTAACTGGGAATGCTTGATGAAAGTAATCTGCCACTGTTGATCTATGGCATAGTGATGATTATACGTGAAACACACTTTCACTCGTCAGGGTGTATCAATAAGCAGAATTTTCATTATTGGAATGCTGAGAATCTGTTTCTGCTTCACAAATGTCACAAATAAATGTGAATAGACACTCTTTCTTGTGACAATGTAACCGTCTGAGCGTGGTAAAAGTGCTCGATGTCATAAGTCCTTACTTCTTTGTGCAAGTTGGAAAGTCAATGACGAAGAAAAATAACTATACAAATACATACTTTTAACTGTCTCAATAAACAATATGTAAATGGATTTCATACGATTAATTTAGTACTTCTATAATCAAAGTTAAATCTTTCTGAAGGAAACTTGATAAATGATTTTCAAGCATTCTTAAAAAAATTACCAGTGAATCGCACTCTTTTTTAGACTTATAATCCTTGTGATGTTTTTAAATCAACGTTTTAGAAAGCCGTTAGAATACCATATGGAGACCGCTTACTGAAATTCTTTAGTTCTTTACAGTAATTATTTTTTCCCTGATTCCATATCTCTCGGTATTCCCTCCAAGAAAGGAAATATACATGTAATTACAACAAAAATATTACAATAAAAGTTATAACAGAAAACTGTATTTTACTGATAAAATTATTACAAATTATACTTCACAAGCATTTAAAAAAAAACATATATTTAATAACTGTAGAAGCAAGCTATCATGCGGTTATTAATAAATGATTAAATTTTAAGTATGCCACTTCACAACCCAATAATTTCTTTTACCTGAAAAAGAAAAACAGTTATCACAAAATGTAAAACTATAATGTAAACCAGAGAAAAGACACATAACATATAAAAATCTTACTAATACATAATTATTACTAATCGTATATAAAATAAAAGCTGAAAAATTTTCCTGATTCCAAAATATTTAACATCCAGTTTAAACTATTACATTATAAAACATACGCAGATGTGATATGAATTTAACATTAAAAAAACATTTTAGGTGTGAAGAGATATAAATCTACAAGTTTTCTCCAGCACATACTAATTACATAATTCATACTACCATTCAGAAAATTTACAAAATACCTCTCAAAACTTAAATGGTGGCTTGACTGGCAAATAAAAGAGTTCATTTAAATCTGTTTCATAAGTGTGCTTCAACCGACTTCTAATAAAATATTTACTAATCAGTTATATAAAATTAAGATATATGACTAGGGTATATATATATATATATATATATATATATATATATATATATATATATATATCCTATGCCTTTTTGTAGAAAATATAATTTTCTACAAGTAGTTTTCAAGATTAGATCAGGACACTCATTAGATATTATTTTTTAAATTATAAAGTTCCCGTTTTGTGTAGCTATGCTCCCATTTTGGAATGGAAAATATACTAAAAAATAGTTACACATACATTTTTCCATCTAATAACAAGGAACCTCACCATAATATTTAATAAAAAAAACAAACCCCATTTGTACACATCTGAATTGTAAACACATTAATGGATAATATGTGAAAAATCAGTTAAAACAGGGTCCTGCTTCATATACATTTTGAATAAAACATAAAATAAATATTCAAAAAAAAATAAAAATATTTTCATTCATATTAAAAAAAAGAAAAATAAAGTTAAAATATTCTTTTTATTAAGCATAAAAAAATTCAAGATCTTACACTTAGGTAAACTTACCGACTCTAGCTAAAGATATTTTATTTGGTAATATATGAACAGCATCTGACAATACTTCATCAATATTTGTAACTTTTTTCTGATTAATGGAAAACCCACCAGCACTAATGATTCTTTTAGCATCTTCTGTAATTATAAACATTAAGGTCAGATAAATAACAAACATATTTTAAAATCACTCCTTTTCTTTATAAGTATAAGCAAAATACTAACTCAGAATACTTTCTCAACAATACTTAAAGAACACTATATATTTCACTACATAATAAAATGCACAAAACTATGAATACACAGTAAGTATATTCTAAGTACGTCTAATTAATTCAAATGTAAATAAATTGATTAAAGGTAGATAGAAATAGAAAAAAGAAAATTCCAACAAATAGACTCGATAAATTGATAAAAACTATAAGAATGTTACACTGTACAGACTTACACTGTCACAACACTAATTTCCTGATATGATACCATTCCAATTTCATTATCAGTGTTCTTTTAAAGACTTTATTTGAAGCACCATAGCATGAAAATTAATCCACAGACACATTTAATCAATAAAAAGTAACTTTATTCAGAAAAAAATCATACCTGTACAATTTGTGAATATCTAGTAATTAATATGTACTCCTTTATTTTTAATCACTTGAAGTACATAATTTAGCATTAATTCAACAAGTGTCTACAGATTTTTTTGGTAGATTTCATAAGAAAGCTACCTATTGTAATGGGTACCATGATTCAACTTCTAGCAAATTTTTGCATATCTTTGGGTTTCACATCCCCAGACCCCAAAACCACCATTAGTTCAAAATTTTATTTACACATTTATATATATATATATATATATTTCACTTTCTTGTGGAAACAATAACTACGGTAATTTTGCACCAATCACTTTCAAAATGATAAATAAAATATAACGACCCAAAATCTCAGTCGAGTTCATTAATGGGAAAAATTGGATCATGGGGGTGGAAATGGGGGGGGGCCATTTTCGAAAATACAAAATATCACTATAACCTTCTTATTAAGTAAAATACCAAATTCGTTTAAAGTTCCTACTATTCTTTGGGTAAGGGCCTAAAACTTATTAAAAGTTAAGTTCTTTGATATCACCAACCATTGGCCCAGGGGGTTGAAAAAATGGGGTTTCAAAAACAAAAAAATCATACCTCTCTTAATAGCCACAGTATCAAATCAGTTTAAAGTGGTCGTTAGTCCTCTAAATATTACCTAAAACTTTTGTTTGAAACAATTTTTGATATGACCAACCCTTACAGCAAAGGATTACCAATATGTTGTTGTAATTGTAAGAAGATGGGGCTTGTCATACGCTACATGTTAAATTTTTTTCCACATGCAACCATTGTCATATTGAGTAAATTTGAAATTTTTCTTAACTTTAAGGTGGAAATCTTTTTTATCCCCTACTTAGCATCGGTGAGATCTACCTCCACCTTCCAGCTGAATTTATAACTATAAATAGAATTAGAATTTAATAGTTATAGTTATAGTTTTAGTAATTTAATAGTTATAGTTAGTAATTTAATAGTTATAAATTCACAGCCAAAAGGGATTTTTTGATTTCTTCAACATAAAACCATACCAAAATTAGTGCTTTAATGAGTTAAACTTTTGTAGTAGAATTATTTTTGGGAGTTTTTTAACCATTGCCCAAAGATTTTCAATCGGGTTTAAGTCTGTGGAGTTGCCTGATTATGGGAGCAGTTTAATATTTTCTTCTTCAAAAAATCTTTCCACTTTTCTGGCAGTACGGCATGGAACCAAATCTTGTTGGAACACTCTGTCGCCTTGTGAGAAGGTGTGACACAATCCATTCCTTCAAAATCTTGAAATATCCATCACTTTTCAACATACCAACTACTGGAAGTAATGAACAAGGGCCTTCAAATATGAAACAAATCCAATATATTTTTTCTGGGAATGTTTAACTGATGGATGGTACTGGTGTTTCACTTTTATCTGATGCTTTTCTAACATAAGGAATCCTTTATCCCTGAACATGAGAAATGTGGTTGGTCATAAAACATAAGATATTTCCAGTTTTTTCTTCAAGTTACCATGTACTTTGGCCCACAAGAGCTTTTTTGCATACTGCTGGTATTAAAAGCTGCATTTTAGCTGATCAATGTGTTTTCCATCCAGCTGCAAGAAGTCGGCATCTAACAGTTTTTATATGTAAATCTGTTCCACCGGCTGCTAGTTCTCGATTTAAGTCCACAGAACATAATTTTGGATCAAGTTTTAATTTTTCTAAATAATAAATGATCCCATGCTGGAACAGTTTTTCTTTAAAGGCCCCATTTGCTTTTCCTTTGAAGTGAAAAGGAACCAGTTTCTTTGAATTGTTTTAAAATAGCATTCACTATCACTAACTATACACCATACTCAGAAGTTATTTGTTTTCTCTCATTCTGGTATGCCCAGAAAGAGAAACAGTTTTCAAATAACGCTTTCTTGAAGTTATGTCCAACGTTACATATTGAATATGATTTTGTAATAAAAAATGAAATAAACATTCACAAAACACTATTTATAACATGAAAATTGTTAAGTTATCAAAAAATAATAACCCACATAACACAGAAAACTTAAAGAATGGATGCGATCAAGCAATGTAGCCACAACATAGAAATAAACAAAAAATCTCCTGGTTCAGATAAATTTACACGCTACCTGTAGGCTTCTTTTACCAAATTGTGAAGCATTAGAATGGATCTAGTCATGTAAAAATGGTACAACTGGCGACAGCTTCAAATTTATTTGCTACACAGCTAATCAAATGAACAAAAAAAATTGTATTTGACATATCTTTAAACATATAACAAAAGTTTTTACATCAAGATGTTTAAGGATCGCATAACAGAAACTTTACTTAACAAATGAAACATACGGAGACTAAAAGCAATTTACATTTTGCATACTCTGAAAGCAGTTTATTCTTCATATTTAGCGCTTATTGTTACAGATACAAGACACTTGGCATTCGTTAGCTACACCCTTTTTTCTGAAGATGTACTAAATACAGTTTATAATAACGTTCCTCATAAAGAATTTTTATAAATAGATCATTTCACTTACGTTCAGTTTTAAAACATCCAGCAGACAAAGCAAACTCTAAAACATTAAGGCCTGGTTGTAATAATAATTCTTTGGTTTCTGCTCCTTTGAAAATAGCAGCCACATCTTTATGAGACAACTGACTCAGATGCTCCAAACTAGAATCATACATCGCTTTGGTGGCAATCTGAGCAGATTTTAAACCTTCCTCTGTAAAATTAAACACAAGTAAAATTAAACCAAATCACAATAAAAATGCCTTAAAAATATAATCTATACTTCTTTTTTAATTTATTTTAGAAATATGCACTAATTTTATTTCCCACAATTCTTTATCCATGTGGTTTGTAATTCTAGACATTAATTAGGTAGTCATATTGTTTTGCCATACACGTTGCATATTTAGACCGTTTGACATGTTGAGAATACAAACAATTTTTACATAAAAAATAAAGATTTTTACATCAAATTCAACAAATTTTATAACACATTTATTTTGTTAGAATCAAGATTTTTCATAATTTTTAATTCGAAAGATTTCTATAATAAAAGGATTCAGCAATAAATCAACGTGATTAATTTTATAAAAAATTACTTATTTACATTTAATTATTAATACCACAAGCCTTGGTACAGAGTTGGATTTGCCCTTTGAACCACTCTGTGCAAAAGTAGAGAACTGCGCCCCTATGAAACTACAATGTAAGCATAAAAAAAAAAGGTAATACTTTTTTTTACATTTTTAGCGAACGTCCAAAAAACAACAGTGTAACTCGGTAATTGACACAAATACTTATAATAACTTTTACTTAAAATACTTCATTTAAAAAACCAGTTAACAGGAGCATAATTCAGATGAATTTTTTATTCTCTAATTAATTGAGAAATATCTAAACTGTTACTGAGTTTATACTAAATTCCTAATATAGCGAGGTCTGACACTCTAGTTTGATATGTTGTTGTTCACAAATAGATCTTCATTATTTTTAGTTTGGAAAAACTATGTCTCACTGACGCAACACTTACTGGAAAAGTTGGTAAAATTCTTAGAACAATGTTCAACTTTGGAGCAAAATTCATTTTTGTTATCAATTTCAAAACTTCCAAAGGTGGTAAACCTTTTCCAATAGAGAACACATCACAAAGTTCCTGGCTGTTCATATCCACTGATTCTCCATCTATTAAAATGGTTTCCAGATCTTTGCAACTGGCCAAAATTACAAAAGAACTAGCTTCTGTTAATTCATGTATATGATATAAAAAAAACAAAGTAATTGTTGTGATGTTGCAGCTGAGAAAATCTTTGTTCTAAAGAACTGATTGCAGAGTCAACCAAGAGGTAAAAGAATTCAATTTCGTATTTTTCCTGTGTATCGATTATGGGCTCATCCTGATTTTCATAATCAAATTGTATTTTCGCCGACCAACTCGATGTCTAGGTATTGACTCAAAATTTTTATCTGCATCTACTTCAGATGCCATTTCACCAGCATTGACAAATACGGCATTAAAGTGATTGTCCGATGTCAAATTCCCCAAAAAAAGATTGGAACTTTCCAAAAGTTTTATTATGCATTGACAATAAGTCAATACATAATTGTTATTTTCCCCCAGCATGAGTTTACTAATGGGACTACATGATTTAATACCTAATTCCACCATATCACGATAGAACAAAGAAATTTGAATTGTTGTATTTGCTTCCTGATAGTAACATCCTGATGCTTGATCTCTTATTAAACTATCTCATAAATGATAAGCAGTGCATCATATATTTGATTGATTTAATATCTCAGTGGCTTTATAGGATCAATTCGACTTTACTACCTGGTATCGCTGAGAAGTTGTAAGGTTAGTTCTTTAACATGCTTAAAAAAAAATGGCCCATCTGCAAGTCAATGAAGAAAAAAATAAGTACAATATTTTGGACAATATTAAAGAAGTTGGCCTCTCCTAATGATGATTTGGATGTATCATATACCACCAAGTTAAGGCAGTGGTTACCACGTGGTAAACGACTTTATTAGTAATAACTCTTGCTAAATGTTTTCAACTTTTCCACTTTTTTTTGTTTCTTCTTTATTTTGAGAAGTCTCAACCAGCTATAATTTTCAACATAAATCCAGATTATCTCTGGCAAGAGGCCTGAACTGGAGATTGAATTTTGAAGTAAAAAATCAGAATAAGTTATACACAATAGTCAGCAATAAAATGGTAAAGTAAAACACGGCTGTTAGGATTAATGTTTAACTTAAAATTATTATATATTTTTCAAATATATAATTAATATTTTAAAATAAAAAGGTCTGTTTCTTAATTAAACAGATGTTTAGTTGAAATGAACTTTAATAGTTCAAATCTTCCTGAAGCTAATCAAATTAACAACTGAAAATTTCTACATCACTACATTCATCGATACAGGTGGTGCTGTATTCTGTGTTAAACAAAAGAAAAAAATAGGGAGAAATTAATCAATAAAACCCCAAAAAGCAGAAGTTTTTTCTGAGAAATAAGGTAATCTGGAATAATTAAAAAATTAATGTTACACTTGGGCCTATTATTGATTTCCTCAATTCTACACAGTCACATTCAGTAACTGTAAAACTAACTGGACCCTGATGTCATAATTCCTGATCTTATGTACAACTTCATTTCAATAAAATGAAAAATCTCATTTCAGCAGACAATATACCCAACCTATTCTTTGTCAAAACTGGAAACACACAATTTAAACTTTATTTTGTCTTTTTTTCATCTTTACATTCTTCTTATGAAACCAAAGGCTGTGCAAGATCTAACAAACATTTTGCTCAAAACATGATCATTAACATACATAGTTGACTAATTTTTTTTGTCTTCAGTCATTTGACTGGTTTGATGCAGCTCTCCAAAATTCCCTATCTAGTGCTAGTTGTTTCATTTTGATACATCCCCTACATCCTACATCCCTAACAATTTGTTTTATATATTCCAAATTTTGCCTGCCTGCACAATTTTTTCTTTCTACCTGTCCCTCCAAAATTAAAGTGACTACTTCAGGATGCCTTAATATGTTGCCTACAAGTCTGCCTCATCTTTTAACCATCTTTTTTCCAGATGCTTCTTTCTTCCTCAATTTGCCATAACACCTCTTTATTTGTTACTTTATCCATCCATCTGATTTTTAACATTCTCCTATAGCACATAATTTCAAAAGCTTCTAATCTTTTTTTCTCAGGTACTCCGATCGTCAAAGTTTCACTTCCACATAAAGCTACACTCCAAAACATAGTTTCAGAAATGCTTTCCTGACATTTAAATTAATTTTTGATGTAAACAAATTATATTTCTGACTTAAGGCTCTTTTTGCCTGTGCTATTCAGCATTTTATATCACTACTGCTTTGTCCATCTTCAGTAATTGTACTTCCCAAATAACAAAATTCTTCTAACACCATAATCTTTTCTCTTCCTATTTTTACATTAAGTGATCCATCTTCATTATTTCTACTAAACTTCATTACTTTCGTTTTGTTCTTGTTTATTTTCATGCAGTAGTTCTTGTGTAGAATTTCATCCACGCCATTCATTGTTTCTTCTAAATCTTTTTTACTCTCAGCTAGAATTACTATATCACCAATAAATCATAGCATCTTTATCTTTTCACCTTGTACTGTTAATCTGGATCAAAATTGTTCTTCATCATTAACTAGTAGTTCTATGTAAAGATTAAAAAGTAACAGTGATAGAAAACATCCTTGTCGGACTTACTTTTTTATTACGGCTTCTTTCTTATGTTCTTCAATTATTATTGTTGCTGTTTGATTCCTGTAAATGTTAGTAATTGTCCTTTTATCTCTGTATTTCAAGCTTAATTTTTTTTAAATGCTGAACATTTTATTCCAGTCTACATTATCGAATGCCTTTTCTAGGTCTATAAATGCCAAGTATGTTGGTTTGTTTTTCTTTAATTTTCCTTCTACTAGTAATCTGAGCGCTAAAATTGCTTCCCTTGTCCCTATACTATATATTATATATAGCTTAACATATTTCAAGTGTACTATTCAAGAAATTGGTCTCTAAATAAAATGTTTAAGCAAACTGGTTATTTGCCTATGCACACTCTTATGTTTAAAATATGTTCAAATAGTGAATATGAACTGTGAATTCTTCCTGATGAAGCTGCATAAAAACAAGTTTTGTATATCTTGAAGTTTCAAAATATAATCTAAAACTTGTGTAAAATAAATGTAAATTTTATAATAAACATTGGTCATTGCATCCATGAACAAAGACTAACTTTCAGGCTAATAGTGAGTATGTCAATCGATTGGTACAGTATACCAAATTTATCATAAAAGAGTTGTTGTACAGAGAGAGAGTGAGAGAGAATGAAATTGGCACAAGTTGGTGATACTGGATGGGGAAAGGTATATATTTAAAAGGCTATATTTAAGGCTATATTTAAAACTATCGGTAGAGAACTGAGAAACACTGAGCTATGAGTAACCTACTCTAACTCAAGTTTCAACTATTTTCTCACCACAGTAACACATCCTCTTCCTAACATAGCCACCTCACAAATAATATCTCACATCATTCATTTATCATTGTTTTCACCTAAAAATAATACAATTTTAGTAATTCAGATGAATATTTAAATATATAAAAATCATTTATATGAAAAAATAAATAAATACTATTTAATAATAATTTAATCAAATTTGAATTAAACGTAGAGTAGTTACTAGTCCAGCATTTTACAAGAAAACTTTCATAAAAAGAGGATGCTTTTTTATTATTTCACAGATGTTCTACAGTAAAAGTTAATTTGGCTGTAATGACATACAATAAGAAATAGAAAATTCACAAGGCTTAAAATTATATTTAAATCAAGGATATTTTACTATAAAGATGTATTAAAAAAAAACTATGATAAAAAATGTCTACTATCACTAAAAAGTGTGTTACGACGTAGGTTTTTATTAACCCTGAATAAAATTGCTCTACACTTTAATTTTTAAAGTTAACATTAAAAAAAATTTATTTACTAAAATTACAAGACCGACTGTTGTTTTAACAAAGTCTAATTTTAATAGATAGGAAATATTTTAAATATCAATAAAAATTACTAACCACCATGAACTAGCAATGTAACTTGCTCTGCTAATTTCTGCTGAGGCAATCTTAACTCTGGTTTCATCTAAAACAAAAATTAACGTACAATAAAGTTTCTAATTAAAACAAAACAAGCATTATTTATTTAATAAACCATTACCTAGATAGAACAAATATGACACAAAATACTTCTGCAGTCTACCATTGACATGAAAATCCATTATACTGAATAAAGCTTATTACAGCTGCTATGTTTGTTAATGCACCCATTAACTTTTCTCTACTTTAAACTAACGCTAAAAAATAACTCTATTTGCCATAAGTAACGTATACAGTAATTTCAGCTACTTGAACTACTCTAGTAAATGTTACTGTCATTGCCTGAACGGTTGTGCACATTCAGGAGTGATTTTTATTTCACGTCAGTCCCATACAATTTTATAGATATGACACCTAAACGAGCAGACACTGTTAATTAGATTAAACTAAGATGTTTAGAATTACTACATCGCTTAAATTATGAAGCCCATGTTAAATTGCTTAATTATTCGTATTTGTAAAAAACCAACTTCTAAATATTACCTTATGTTTTCTACAGATATCATCGATAAATTCAACAGAATAGAATGTGAAAAATTTTAATAACTTCTCAATATCAGCATCTCTAGTTCTAATTAGGAACTGATAAAGTTCAAATGGCGAAGTTTTTTCTGGATCTAACCATATTGCATTTCCTTCCGTCTTCCCGTACTTGTTACCTTGTTCGGTAGTAATTAATGGCAACGTTAAACCTGAAGTCATAAAGATATAAAAATTATATCTACATATCTAGTCATTCACTAACACCAAATATCAATAACATTAAATATTGTGTAACAAAACAGAACTCATCGATTAACACAGTTTTGATTCTTAAATTATCATCTTGATTATTTTAATTACAAATTACTACATCATATTAATACAATAATATTTAATGTACAAAATACAGAAGTTTACAACTAACTATAAGAATGATCCGATGTATGAACTCATGGCTCATAAAATAAATATAATCAAAACAATTTGAAATTTCTCTTAATACAAACATGAATAAATTGTTCTGTAAATAAAATATTTGGTAGCTCACTGTTTTATGATTACATTTAAATGTTCAAATGTATAAGTTTTACTTTAAGTGAATAGTTTTTAAAGAACTGAACCAAATTCAATAAATACAAATTTTTAAACTCACTTGAGTTAGGAGACATATACTTCGAACATAAATCAAAAAGTGGATTTAATATAAATATGGTCTGTTCATTTAGAATATCATTGTGTAATTTTTCATAATCTCAAATATGTAAAGGTTCTTTTTGGGTTTACATAGAATAACAAGACTGCTTAGACCTATCTGCTTACACCTGTATTGGTATGAATGAGATGAATGTCAAATAAGGCTGCATCAGAGAGCTTTTAAGCGTTCCTTGTATGTTTTAAGATGCATCCTATTTGTTCAATCAATGTAGAACATTAAGTAACCAAAGCAGTTTAGCTTATACTCTCCAGTGGCATCATGTTTGTTTGGGGATTGTGTTCTGTGTTTTGTTTTGTTCACTGTTATGAAAGCTACACTGTATCCTTTTCTTTAAACTGTATGCTTTTTCTCCAAATCTTTGTTTATGTATGATAATATAATACATATACTTTTTTTTGTATGTAGAAATATGTCATCGTGGTGATGGTCTTTTATACTTTTAAGTTCTTCTACATAACATCAGGTGAAATGGGCATGTCAAGTAGCCTGAAGAGTGTACATCTAAACACAGATAGCTTATGTGAGGTTGACTGAACTGAAATGTTGTAAATAAAATTACTATCATAAATAGTTTTTCTGTACATTAGGAAAATGTGTTTTTATTGGTTGTTTTTAATAATTGTGAAGAGAATTTATTTATGTTTGTATTTAGCTAAAAAATTTAATTTATATGGTATACGTCGTTTGTTTCCTTATATTTAATTTTCTAAAAAAAAAAACTACTAATACATAAAAAATAACTGAGGATTTGCACTCAAAATAGTTTGTTTTGGAACCTGCTTTTTGTATATTAAAAATCAATATACAGAATGTAAACAATTTAATAAAACTACTTATCAGTTTTTATCAGCTTTCACATACAGACAACATGTAAACAGAGCATTAAAATTCACTATCTGCAACAAACACTATAGTAAACTAAGCACTTTCACCTTGCTTTTACATACATTTTTCCGGTAGATATTTATCATACTGAAATAGGTTTTTATATTACAATTTATAAAGAAACATAATGAAAAATATGTTTCACTACATTTAAACTTGTGCCAATCTCTTGAATAGCTTTTAAGAATTTTTTTACATTCAAAATGAAACCGATTCATTTCCAGCAGCAAAATCATTGAATTCATGGCATTAACAACACTAGAATTAATTTTTTTAAATACATTACATTACATATCCTACACATTTCATGTCAACTTCCAATCAGTTTAAGTCCATATTTGTATGTTATAGCAGACATTTGTCAAATTAACACAATGAAAAACTGATATAACAGTTAAGGCTTTGATACTAAATGAAAGATTTTTATCTCTCTATAAGGAAATATCTGTTTGTATGTTAGAAAAAATCTCAAGAACTGCTAAACTAATCGCTACCAAATTTTGACAGTGGCTTCATGATGTAATCCAGAGTGTCATAAGCTACATTAAGATGAATAATTACTTATTCAAACATGTAACTAATAAATAATCCAACAGAGTGGAAGTTAACCCTTTAGTTAATGAAATCCTGCAAGCTAGTGGCAGACCTGATAGTTCTGCCCTGCTTGCCCATGAAGTTCATGCCAAATTGGATAATAGGGAATAGAACACTGATTTGGACGAAGCCACTTTTAGGCAGGAATGTAGGCTAGTCTTTAAAACTGGTAGGCGTGATGCCCAAAGAAACCATGCAGTTTTTGAGGTAACTGCTGGTCTCTTTCAGAAGTTTATATCTGAGGGTAGATTATTTGTTGACTTTGGATCCTGTCAGGTCAAAGAATACTTTGATGTTCAAAGATGTTTTAAGTGTTGTAGGTATGGCCACAGAGCCAAATTTTGTAAATTTACACTGGTCTATGCACATTGCGGCGAGGAAGGCCACAAACGCAATGACTGTCCACAGAAGTCAGAGGCTCAAAACCTGCATAAACTGCAAAAGGTAGTGTAAGAATCAAAAGCACTCAGCTGCTAGTAAATAATGGGGTTGTTACTTCCAGGCAGTTGAGCTATACTTTAAATCTCTTAATCGTTAAGTTTGGTCAACTGAATGCCCAGGGTGCTTATGTAGTCAAAGTTCAGTTAGGTGAAATTGTTGAGCGATGGAGCCTCGATGTTATTTTCCTGCAGCACCCTGCAGGAAAATAATTATGATTAAGGGTGATCTGATAAGCATAGGAAGTAAGTCCTTTTATCAGCCCTTTCGACTCAGGATGATGTTGTCATGGACAAAGATCGTGTCCTCCACATTTTGTTGAAATGATTTGCTTCCTGATGACACTGAGGCTGGTGAAACTTTGTATCACCAATGTGTCCGGCGAGAAATGGCTGAGTTCAATACTGAGGTACAGTCTCTTGGGATTACCGAGGCAGAGGTTCATCAGGTGGTCAGTAATATGGCATAACATAAAGCCCCCGGATATGACTGTATCACAGTGGAACTCCTTACTCGCTCATTGCCTGTGATTCTCAGTCCCCTGACTAGGATTTTTAATAGGATGCTTTCTGCTGAATATTTGCCAGCATGTTGGAAGCATGGAGAATTTATACAGCTTTTTAAAGGTGGCAACTAGGACCCTACTGTTAGTTCTTCTTATTGGCCTTTGACACTTGCCTGTAATTGGAAATGTTTTTGAGAAAGTTTTGTATCTCTGTATTATTAGTTAAATAATGTGTTAAACAAAGATGGTACACCAATATATAATACGAAAGGAAAAGTCGATAGATGGGTGGAATATATTGAAGAGTTATACGGAGGAAATGAATTAGAAAATGGTGTTATAGAGGAAGAAGAGGAAGTTGAGGAGGATGAAATGGGAGAAACAATACTGAGATCTGAATTTAAGAGAGCATTAAAAGATTTAAATGGCAGAAAGGCTCCTGGAATAGACGGAATACCTGTAGAATTACTGCGCAGTGCAGGTGAGGAAGCGATTGATCGATTATACAAACTGGTGTGTAATATTTATGAAAATGGGGAATTTCCATCAGACTTCAAAAAAAGTGTTATAGTTATGATACCAAAGAAAGCAGGGGCAGATAAATGTGAAGAATACAGAACAATTAGTTTAACTAGTCATGCATCAAAAATCTTAACTAGAATTTTATACAGAAGAATTGAGAGGAGAGTGGAAGAAGTGTTAGGAGAAGACCAATTTGGTTTCAGGAAAAGTATAGGGACAAGGGAAGCAATTTTAGGCCTCAGATTAATAGTAGAAGGAAGATTAAAGAAAAACAAACCAACATACTTGGCGTTTATAGACCTAGAAAAGGCTTTCGATAACGTAGACTGGAATAAAATGTTCAGCATTTTAAAAAAATTAGGGTTCAAATACAGAGATAGAAGAACAATTGCTAACATGTACAGGAACCAAACAGCAACAATAACAATTGAAGAACATAAGAAAGAAGCCCTAATAAGAAAGGGAGTCCGACAAGGATGTTCCCTATCTCCGTTACTTTTTAATCTTTACATGGAACTAGCAGTTAATGATGTTAAAGAACAATTTAGATTCGGAGTAACAGTACAAGGTGAAAAGATAAAGATGCTACGATTTGCTGATGATATAGTAATTCTAGCCGAGAATAAAAAGGATTTAGAAGAAACAATGAACGGCATAGATGAAGTCCTACGCAAGAACTATCGCATGAAAATAAACAAGAACAAAACAAAAGTAATGAAATGTAGTAGAAATAACAAAGATGGACCACTGAATGTGAAAATAGGAGGAGAAAAGATTATGGAGGTAGAAGAATTTTGTTATTTGGGAAGTAGAATTACTAAAGATGGACGAAGCAGGAGCGATATAAAATGCCGAATAGCACAAGCTAAACGAGCCTTCAGTAAGAAATATAAGTTGTTTACATCAAAAATTAATTTAAATGTCAGGAAAAGATTTTTGAAAGTGTATGTTTGGAGTGTCGCTTTATATGGAAGTGAAACTTGGACAATCGGAGTATCTGAGAAGAAAAGATTAGAAGCTTTTGAAATGTGGTGCTACAGGAGAATGTTAAAAATCAGATGGGTGGATAAAGTGACAAATGAAGAGGTATTGCGGCAAATAGATGAAGAAAGAAGCATTTGGAAAAATATAGTTAAAAGAAGAGACAGACTTATAGGCCACATACTAAGGCATCCTGGAATAGTCGCTTTAATATTGGAAGGACAGGTAGAAGGGAAAAATTGTGTAGGCAGGCCACCTTTGGAGTATGTAAAACAAATTGTTAGGGATGTAGGGGGTAGAGGGTATACTGAAATGAAACGACTAGCACTAGATAGGGAATCTTGGAGAGCTGCATCAAACCAGTCAAATGACTGAAGACAAAAAAAAAAAAAAAAGTATTATTAGTAGGTTAACTACTGAGTAATTATTGATGGCCAGTCAATATAACTTCCAGCCCAGCAAGAGCACGGAGAACACCATATTACAGGTGATGAATACTGCTTCCTCCAGCGTATGTAGGTATGTGTTACACGTGTTTTTCTGGATATATCCAAGGCTTTTAATAACTTATGGTTATAAGTTATTATAACCATAATGTTATTATAACAGAGGGTTATTATAACCCTCTGCCTTGTTTCAAATGCAGAAACGTGGTTGTACATGGAATGAAATACAGATTCATTCAAGTTACTTCAGCCATCAAACCATCACCCTCCATGATGGCAGCTAGGAAGTAGGGAAGAGCCCCTATCCAAAGGGTCCCTGCAGGGCAGTGTATTGAGTCCCCTTCTTTGGATAATTGAGTTTGATTCTACGTTACAGTTGACATTACATAGTGGTTGCTGCATTATTGCTTATGCAAATGATGGGCTGTTACCGGTTGAGGGAGACTCACAGACGAGATAGAACTCCAAGCTGCCCGTGCATGTGAGATTCTCAGGCTGTGGAGTCTCTAGCATAAGATGATTTTTAGTCCAGAAAAAATCACAATGATGTTGTTGAAGGGACAGCTGGCCAATTCACGCCGAACACCCTCACCCATCACCCTCCATGATGGCAGCTAGGAAGTAGGGAAGAGCCCCTATCCAAAGGGTCCCTGCAGGGCAGTGTATTGAGTCCCCTTCTTTGGATAATTGAGTTTGATTCTACGTTACAGTTGACATTACATAGTGGTTGCTGCATTATTGCTTATGCAAATGATGGGCTGTTACCGGTTGAGGGAGACTCACAGACGAGATAGAACTCCAAGCTGCCCGTGCATGTGAGATTCTCAGGCTGTGGAGTCTCTAGCATAAGATGATTTTTAGTCCAGAAAAAATCACAATGATGTTGTTGAAGGGACAGCTGGCCAATTCACGCCGAACACGGGTTTCAATGGCCAGCCTTCCAATTAGGTATATTTCTGCTCAGAAATACTTGGGTGTAATCCTTGAGAATCTTCGATTCAAAGAACATCTTTAATATACTGCCAAGAAGCTACCTTTTTTGGAATTCACAGTTATCCAACCAGATTAGGGGTTGAATTTCTGTACCATGTGAATCCTCTACAAGGGTGTAAGTGAGGCTATTATGTTATACGCTGCTGTCTGGGGTCATTGCTTGATCTTTAGGTGTTATAGGGGCATTCTTTTGATAGCCCATTGTCTCCTTCTGTTGGCTGTTGTCGGCAGTTACAAGACTGTGTCACGGGAGGCAGTCTGCATTATTGCTGGCATTAAGCGAATAGATATTCTTGCTATAGAATGTAAGGAACATTATATTTCCAAACTGGATGGTCTTCTTACTTCGGAACATATGTGGTAAATTGAAGACCAGGGTTTTACATCTTGACAGGCCAGGTGGGATGACTCTCCTGTTGGTCATTACACGCATGATATTTTTCCACTTTTATCTGAGTTGCACGCAGTTAGGAGGATTTTCCCCAATCAGTATATTATGCAATTCCTTTCTGGGTATGGTGGTTTTTACGGAGAGATTGGCTAGCTTTCATTTAGTAGATTCAGTTCTATCCCCGGATTGCCAGGTTGATGACACGGTGGACCATGTCCTCCATGTCTGTTCCCGCTCCATGTCTGGTACAAGGCTCAATGTACCAGAGTAGTTAGAGAACTTGAGAGAGTGAACTCCTTTTTGGATCTCCTAGTTAACTGGAAGGTCCATGGGGAATGGTCGATAGTGGCTGGTTTCCTCTGTTTCTTGCATTATATAGATTGGCTGAAAGTGTTTAAACGGAGTATGATCCCGGGGTGGCTAGGGTATTGACCGAGTCATTTGATTGGTCAGGGATAGGCGTTTTGTCAATGAACCTCGGTTAATTCAAAAGCAATGATTGTTGAAGTGGCAGAACCGCTGTCAGTGGGGGGTTGACTGTGCTACCAAGGGCATGGTTGTCCATGCAGCCATGAAGTGTGGCACTATCTTGCTGAGAGCGGTCTTCAAATGTGATGGAGTAAATGTCACACGGTTAATTTAGAGCAATAATTATTAAAGTTGGGTAGCCGAAGTAGTCGGTAGGGGGTGACTGTGCTACCGAAGGCATGGTAGTCCATGCAGCTGTGAGGTGCAGCACTGTCTTGTCGAAGGCAGTCTTCAGGTATGATGTTTATAGTGGGTGATGGGACGTAGGTCTGAATTTAGTTGTCACATATAACACATTTTGAACGGTGTGAGTTTAGCATTGTATTGACTCATTACTTTGTCGATGGTTGAGGCATTTACAGTCACAAGCGTTGTTATTAAAAACGGACTAGGTATGGGGGTTCACGTTTCTGCGGACTCAGTTAGCTTGTTGAGAGGATGATATTGTAGGAAAAGAAGAGTGAAGATGTCCGAAAGAAACCTAAAGCGAAGGCATTGGCTGAGATAATAATTTTTACTGATAGTAATGTCTGCCAAGGCATTTGCATTGGTGGCATCTCGACTGAGGCCTGGCTGATGACTGTGTGATTTAGTCAGTTAGAGGGTCTAAAGACGATCTCCGGTAAAGCCCCTCAGCGCTTGGAACGGAGGGATGGTGTGGCGACCAGAATCGCCACAACATAGGCATCTTCCCCTACGAGTGCTTAACTTCTCATTCAGGCTGCTAGGTGGCAAGCCTCTCCCAAAATATTTTTCAACAGAGGTCTTATTGTAATTGATGACAAGACAAGATATGGTAATTACCATATCAAGACAAGATAGGTCTTATTGTAATTGAAGACAAGATTGTAAGTCTTGATGAAAAGTATTCATGTGATTTCGGTTAACAAACACAAATTTGTGATGAAAAAGATAATGAAGCCCCTATGATACAATGTTCCAAAACTCTTTTAATATCAATGAACATCAAGAGTACAGAAATATTAATTCCTAAATTATTACCAGATCAGTGCCAAGCATATGATTCCAAACTCACGATATCCATATTGACAGAAAAAACATATATTTTTACATGTTGCTGGTGGCACAGGGAAAACCTTTTAGATTAATCTACTTCTTGCACACATTCAATTGATGGATAGCTTGACTCTTGTAGCATCGTCAGGCATCTCCGAAACATTCCACACTGGCAGTAGGGACTGATCATTCGACTTTTAAATTGATATATCATGTGAACAAGAGTTAGTTTGCTCTATATGTAAAAACTGTCCTCTTGGTAAAATTTTCCAAGATACAAAACTTACTGTATAGGATGAATGCACCATGATTCAATGAGCTCGTGCTGAAGCGACTGACCATACTCTCAGAGATCTTAGGTCATGTGATTAGTTGATGGTAGGCATAACTTTTGTCTTTGCTGAAGAATTTCAGCAAACTTTCCCAGTGCAGGCAAAGCTGCAACGGGGTATGCTAGTGCAAATATAAATTTACTCTACAACCAAAATTTAACAATCCAAAAGAATTGATAAACTAATCATGTAATATAAATTAATATAGATAAATACTCATTATATTAGAATTATTTTGAATAATAATTATCCAAACCAGAAAATACACTGATTATTTCCAAAAGAACTATTAATTTATTATCCTGACAGATTTGAAAATAACCTTAAATGTTACAAAATTATTTCAAAATTTACAAAACTAAAACTAACTTTCATTGTTTTCTTTTAAAAACTGATTTTATTTTTCAATAAGCATGTATGAATTTTTTAAATTATTTTCTGAAATAATATGAGATCCTTCAAGGCAACACATCTATGTTTTGTGGATACTAGTTTTCTCTAAACACCTTTATAATAGTTAAGTTTTTGCTGTATATTTATTAATGCTAATTAAAACAATAAAATTATTACCATAAACTTCTGTTTTAGTAACTCTGCTAATAAATTCATGACCCGATGAAATATTACCTAACTGATCACTCCCTCCAACCTGAAAAAATTATATCAATAAAATGTTAACATAAGAAATTTAAAAAAAAATTATTGTACTTTAGGCACAAACATGAATGATCTATATAAAAATTCTATATGTAATACACACAAAAGAATTAGAATTCAAATCCTACAAAATAATTTTCATTTGTATTCACAAAGAACAATCTGCCAAACAAAGTATAGTATAGTACAAAATTTTAGGTTAAGTAAACTTTTTTTTTTGTAACAGATCTTTTCCTACAGCTAAGACTCCTAAGAAGGGTACAACCCCTTTAACTTTATCAGATATGAAACATAATATTTTTTTCTAAGTAACAGTTATTTAAAGACATCATCCTTAATTGATTTAAAAATATCAGTTAAAATTTGTTATAAAAAAAAATTAAAAATGTAAAATACAGAAATGTAAAAACCTAACTTGACATAAAACAGCAAAATACTGTATGTAACTTCACATTTTACTTATATAAAATTATCTGCTGCACTTAGCAAACTGGCTGGCAGTACTAAAAATAACATCTTTAGAAGAGCAATATTAAATCCTTCTAAGGGCTGCCTCTAAATCCTAATCAAATTATGTAATGGTATAGAAAATTTGAGTAATTTTCTATAATATCAAATGGATCCAATACAGTCCTGATCATTGCAGGTTGAAATCTTTGTCCATCTTTGGGAAATGGTCTTTAATTATTTTTAACATTTATTAAAACGTTACTTTTTTGTTCTGGGACCAAAATTACTTAAGACTATATCTAATTTGAGTTAAAAAGGCAACATGTTAAATTCTAAACAACTCTCTTTCAGTGATGTTCTGGTTGAACATACGTAGTTCAGCAAATACTTTTTAAACCTTGTCTCACGAAACCTTGCAGCAGATATAAATATGAATTCAGCATGTATGAATAATATCTCAGTATTTAGGCTGAGTCATTCTGTCACTCCCAAAAGCAAATGTAATTAGCTTTATGCACATAATAATCTACTGTAAACTAACACTTGTCTGGTGCTGTGGCATGCCAACGATTAGCAATTTTGTTGAGTCTTTGTTACTGATATTTAATAATGATAACATAATTTGTAATACTTCACATCATTTACTCAGTTCAGTGAAAAAAAAATTTCAGTCTATGTTACCGTGTTACTCTGTACAGTAAGATAATGTACAGTTTTTAGTTAATGTTTATAACAGTTTTCTTCTGTGTTATTTTCATTAATTTTAATTTACCCTAGGTTTTTGTGCTAATTGGGTTTCAAAAATGAGTGATTCTAATAAAAGTAGGTTTGCTTCACGGTTTTGTGAAATTTTTACATTCCAAATAACTCTAAACATGGGTGTTTCCCTTAAGGAAGGCTGGGCATCTTCTCAGTTAGTTCTTTATGCATGTAATGTTGCCACATTTAAGGTCGAATTGGTATCAGATTATTAACAATAAATCTATTAACAGGATCAGGGTTAGCAGGTAAATGTCCCAAGAGATTTTGGGCATGATAGTTCACTGTCTGGGACAGCCTAAATTTACTAAGCCATGGTTTTTTTCTTATGAGTAGACCATCACTTTCTCACTATCCTTTCCTTTTTCTTATTCTTGATTACCTCCTTCCTAGGGTTTTTTAGGAAACACTCATTCGATAAATGCTAAGAACACAGAGGGGGGCCTTTGGAGTCCCCCCATGCATCCTTTATTATTATATTATTTGGTGGGAGTAGCACTGCCTAATCAGACTCTGTTTCCTATCTGATTGCTGTACAAAATGCTAAGGGGCTACAATACTCATCAGATAAAAACCAGTCCACATTGATCACATAAATTTTAAATCTACTGCTATTTTCATTTCATTTGTCTCACCATCCTCATAAAAATACTTCTGTTGGAAAATGGTAGTCAGAACAGCAAATCTTCCTCTAAAAGAAATATGAAAAAAATAAACATCTGGAATTTCACTTAAAAAAAAAAAATAACCAGAGTTTAATAAATTTTCTAATACTTTAGTAATAAGGTTTTAGCTAGATCATCAGAGAAAAGCATACTGGTACAAAGGGGCTAAACAGCCTTTCTTAAATGTATAAACCCTCTTCCTGAATCATTAAACAAAAATCACCCTTGTAATTTTGAGTTTATCTAGAAAAAAATTGTCGCATCCAACATTCACCAGCTATAATCCTATTTTTCTTAATATCAATTCATAAATGATTGAAGGGTTCATTAGAAACCAATATGAGCACATTTAGAGCAGGAAACTGCAAAATTATTGTTTATAGAAATTCATTATTTTAATAATCAATCTTAAAAAAATACTTAAGCTTTTTAAATTTATAAATTTTAAAAAATATTTTGCCAAAGAATTACTTTTTTTTTAAATTTGAATATAACAGAAAATTGTACAACATGACCATAAAATACTCTACGAATGTACTTTTCCTCACAGAACATCACATAATAGATAATAGGAGCTATAAAAAGAAATTAATTGTAGTACCTGAAACCTGCAATCATAATTCTTCAACAGATTAAACCAATCAAACGCTTGAAATATCTGATAGGAAAATTCAGTATAATTCATCCCCGCTTCTGAGTTTAACCTTGAATGCACACAATCCTTCATCATCATCTGTCCCATACGAAAATGTCTCCCAATTTCAGTAACAAATTCAAGTGCCGACATACTTTTATACCACTCAACGTTATTTACAATTCTGTAAAAAATGATTAAACAAGCTTGATTAGCAATCGCTTTAGAAATTAATATAATTATCAGCAGCAAGTATTCTTAACAGAGATTAGGAAGCTGTATAAGTAATATCACCAGGGGGTTGAAGTAAGGTTAAGTACCGACAACTGACGTCAAGTTTTGTAAAACCAGTTCCTATGTATTACCATAAATTAACAACTTCATTGCAAACTGTTGATAATTTTTAGCAGCTAATGACCATATTAGTCGCAAAAGAAAAAATTAATTTAAAAAATACTTATAATAATACTACAAAAGCAGTTCAGGTAATAGAAAACAATCCTCATTGTAATAATCTTTTTAAAAAACTCTTGAGCTTAAAATATATACTACATCATCAGTTACCCGTTTTATACAATGCCTTTCTTTTTCTACCGGTTTATCTTCTACATATCCCTTTACTACCAAATTAACTAAACATGGATGTCTTAATACACAGTTAACAGACTTAATTTGATTCAACAAGATTCTGTCATAAATTTCTCTCCTCTTTCAATCGACTTAAGATCTCTTCATTTCAAATTTTATTGAGCTATCTAATTTTTAATGTCCTCCTAAAATATTGCATTTCAAAAACTATTCAATTCCTTTTCTGTTCTTCCAATTGTCCATTTTCACTACCCAATACAAACTCAAATGTCTGCATTATCCTACTGCGCAGACAAGGAAAGCATGATGTTACTTAATTACTCTGCCTCTCTTGTGATGTCAACCTAACACCACCCATCTTTTTATAATTTTACTTTGTAATGTAGAAAAATTGTGGAACCTCTAATATATTTTGTTCTTCATATCTTAATACTTAATGCCTCATTACTTCTGTCTATTACTTTTCATTACCTTTATTTGAATCATATTTATTTTCAAACTGAATTTCTATATAAATAATTAATTAAAAAATTCAATAAAAAAGGTATTTATGGATATTCCATTAATTTTTTTATGAGAACTGTAGAAAGACAGGATTGTAATCTGCCAGCATTTTAGCCAATTTTTCAGTGCATAGGTCATGCTGAAAAAATTGCAATTTAGTTTAATAAAATATCTTTAATGGTTAACAAAACGTACGCTTTAAATGCATATAACCTGAAGAGAGAAAATTACAAAAAATTATACATTTACACAAGAAATTCCATTTAATTTGTATTACATTCTCAATTTTTGTGTGGCTATTGTGAAAAATAATTCTGAAATAAATATTTGTCTTAGTTGTGGCAAAGATAAGATTCATTTTTTGCGATTTTAGTTTTATTATTATTTTGTACTAGTTTATATGTAATCATTTTTCACCAATCTATAAGTACGATTTAATAAAATCTTTTATTATAAAAAATGATATTAATCATTTATACATTTTTAATAATCTTTAATGTGATAAGCTGCTATAACAAAGTTATTGGTGTACTGCCAGGAGATTAAAAGCATAAAAATAACTGTTCTTAGATATTATACTTTAATTTGAAGTAGAAAATGCTTAAAAACAATTTATCAAAAAAATATATGTATTTAAAATCTAAAACTGCAATTTTGAATCAAAACTAATTAGAAATTAATTAAATTTATAACAACAATATTTTAAATTAAAATTCTTTTTTGTAAACATTTTCTATTTTTAAATTAATTTCATTAACATTTTACTTTTCTATTTCCAATTGGCAGTAAGAAACTGCAAAAAAGTTTGCAGGTCACATACAGAATAAATGCTATTCTCCTGTTACTTATTTCTTCAGGTATAATAATATATTCATTTTATTTTTATGATTTGGTTTTCCTGCACTTCAAGTAAGGAAAATACAACTATCTGTTGTATGATCTTATACGAACTACACCAAAAACATAAAATGATTTTCTAACAAAAATATTAAGATATTTAGATTTTATTGAAAGAAGTAGTTACCTACAAACTAGAAAAATAGCAATAAAATAAAAACTATATGATTTTATCTTAGCCGGTTATAATGCTTTAATTACATAAACAGCATACTAATTTCACAAAATCACAATTAAGTACAACAAATTCAAAAAAATACAAGTGGTAAGAGCCACGTAAAATAAAAACCATTTGGCTTTAATATACTCATATTTTAAACAACAATAATTATAATTGAAATATAATTATTTGATAACAAACTTTATTTCTCTCACCATTAAAATTAAAATACTTACCCTTACTTATCGTGTTACTAGTTTTTCTACTTCATCAAAAAGCACAACTACCCAGGTTAGTAGTATTCAGTCACTTAGTGACAACTAATTTATCCTCATCACTTCACAAGTGTCTGCCTCCTAAAAATTTGTTTAGTTTAACAACCAAATGAAAATCATATGACTCCAGATCTGAGCTTACAGTGAATGCTCGAAAACTTCTTTGTCAAACTTGTGAACCTCAAGCCATTACAATTATATGTATGCAAGTATCATGAAACTAGACATTAGGTCATACCAATTGTTTTGTACTATTCTACAGGGCTAATAAAAATCTTTTACAGTAAATAGGTGAATTAATTATAGTTCCGCTCGGCATGAGATCAATGCTAAAACACCCTTTCCGATTTCACAAATATTTTTCATGTGCTCGAGAGTTTGTCATACTTTGGTTTTCCTAATTAGTACTACTCCAATGATTTATATTTTTCAGTAATTTCATGACAGATCCATGTTTAATCACCAGTAACAATGTATACTGAAGAAATTCATCACTGTACATCTACACAGACCAGTTTGCTACAAAGACCATCTACTGTTCCAGTTTGTTTTTTTAACTCTTTTTCAAACAGTAGTCAAAGACAATATCCGATACAAATTTTCTTTTATTAATCAACGATTTCAGTTAGAAGAAATCCTGAAAACTGAGAAAATGAGATATATTATCCTGCTATCCATTAACAGCGAATTATCTTTTCTTGCAAATTCTACTTCAAATTTTTTCTTCAACCAGAAAACCCTTCATCATAAACACTCAATATTCCTTAATACAATTATTTTTCTTATATTTTTAATTTCTTATCATCTTTTAATCTTATCATCACACTAACACCATAATAATTTATTGTGCTTATCATCACAATAAAATTCTACTGGGCAATTTCTTCTTATATTTAAAAGGTGATTGTAATTCAAATTTCACATTCGGTATATTTTAATTTTTAACAACTCGGCTTAATTATAATTACAGATTGATAGACATAAAATTTTGTTTAGAATGAGCTACTAGAACAAAGAACTAACTGTCTTTGCACTGGCAGTGAGAAGATACTTAAAAGAATAATAAAAAAAATATGGAAAAGTATCAATTTTATCGTACTACAAATGAAACTATTATCTATTGAAAATTACAAAAATTAAAACAAATTTATCCAATAAAAAATCCATATAAAATTATAAAAATAAAAGTTCAAGCAGTGACAATTAACAGTAATTTAAAAAACAGATGTATTTTTTGGCATTCTGAAGTTAACATAACACCAAGATTTAATCCTTAAGTTTCAGCATTTATAACAATTTATATACTTACAAATACAAAAGTAAATTTAGTTTTATACTCGTGAACAATGATGCATTATATTAACAAATATACAATAATAAATATAAGTAATAAAAAAATTACGTACAAAGCTGGATTTAGAAATTCTTTTTTACTCTTATTATCCCAGAAATATTTATTATGGTTTTCAAATATGCGGTAAATGTTTTTTTCAATCCCAGCACAGTTTTCTTGAACTACATAAAACGATTGTGGCTCTCGGTCACGTGTTTTACCGCTAGGATCTCCAATTTGACCTGTTGCTCCACCGACCTAGACGCTTGAAATTACAGTATTATATAACAGATGGGAAAAACAATGTAAATAAATTAACATATCGTTAAATTTGTTTTTTCATATTTGATAAAAATGACACAAATCAACAATTACATTAACAACTTAAAAAAAAAAGGTATAGAAATGGAGTGCACACTAGAACGTTACAGGAAAACAAAATGTCGTGCATTATGATACGTGCTGCCATCTTCTAGTTTCAATCCCTTATTACCAACAATCCAAAACTTTTTGTCCCCACACTCTCTCATTTTCTGTCAGCTGCCATTGTTATAAAGTCGAGTACACCTGCTATGACAACAAGTCTAAAACAAATTCACCGACTGAATTTTTAAGCAATGAACACTGGTGAATTCATCAACATCTAAAAGCCATAAAAAGTTCACCATAAACAAAAAAATTTAAAACACAACCCTTTCCAAACAAAAACTCTTTTGACAGTGTTCTGGAATTCCAAATTCATGTATGCGACTGAATACAATTTTCAATTCTTTAGAGAGGGATAATAGGGGTATTCATTTCATCTTGGATGTAATACTGTACTAGACACATAAATGTCATTGATCAATAAAAGACCGGTAGCATTCTTTAAATGTTAACAAATGGAATGAGAAAACCAGTTCACTGTTGGGAGAAATACATAGATTTAAATGGTGACCACGTAGAAAAATAAATGTAAGTTTTTATAACAATTAAAATGAACTTTTATATCAAATTTGTTTCTTTTCACTACCTCTTTCCCTGTAAGTTATTAGCAACAGTCGCATTACATTTCAGTTACCACCTGTATCTCAACTAATCAGCAGACCAGAATTATAAAAAATATGCTATTTCACATATGATGTATAGTCTGGAACTTTTTTTTATAAATTCTTTAGACCTATAATCTTGTGAGCTTTTACACCTACAAAATACTTCCCCAGAAGTGACGCAATATACCCGATGACATTGTCACTTAGGAAACAGTCCTGGTAGGCCTCTTTCAAAATTGCGGATCTGCAAATCTGTAATTTTATTTAATGTTTTCAATTTTTAGAGTCATTATCATTCTTAGGAACATTTTAGTTTGAGAAATAAGAAAAGTTTCCTGAAATTAGGAAGGTGCATACGGTAGCTGAGGAAGGAGAGCTCCTTTATTTTTTCAGCCAAAAAATTACAGATTATTCATGAGTGATGAATTGCCAAGACGCTAAAAATATTTACATTTTCAAGATTATTCATCTTGACAATACAACGGTTCAAATGGTTCATGATTCATGACCAAAATGGTATTATATTTATTATTATTATTATGCTTTTACGGCCAACATGGGACCACTTAAGTCAATTTTAGTTGGATCTTTTCTGAGAAAAGCGTGTTATTTTACTCTTTCGAGCTGCTCAGTATTTCTTCATCCGTTCAGATCTTGCTTTCTTTTCTTCATCCGTAAACACCCTCTTCGTTGTATTTTGTCGTTTGTCTGTCTTTTGTTTAAATCTAATGCTTTTATCTTTTAGCTTTGTAATTTTTCCAGTTTTATTCTGTAGGTCAGTCAGGGAAATTCCCAATTCTTTCATATCTTCTCTAATTTCTTTGATCCATCCTACTTCTAGCTTTTGGAACCAGAGCTTTTCAATGATATTTCTTGACAATCTTGTTTCTGGTGTCCTTATGAGATGACCGAAGAAAGAGATTCTTTTTTTCCGCATAGTATCAGTAACAGGCTCTATTTCTCGATACACCACCTCATTTGGCACAATCCACCATCGGCCTTCTTTTTGGTGTTTTTTATTGATACACGTTCTGACAATTCTCCTCTCTATTTTCAGAATTTTTTCAATTCGGTTTTTCTGAGTGATTTTGAAAAGGGTCTCGCTTCCGTAGGTGACTTATTGCTGAACTACAGTTTTATAATGCTTAAGTTTTGTTTTAGCAGAAAGGCATTTTTTGTTATATATTGACAAAGTTAATTTTTGGGATTTAATCATTTTATTTGTCCTGTTTTGCCATGTCACTTTTTCATTTAAATTATAAGTTATTATTTCCCCTAGATATTTAAATCGTTTTACTATTTTAATTTTCTGATTGTTTACCGTAATGTGCTCTATTACCAGAGGATCTATGGCCATTAGTTCAGTTTTTTCGAAAGAGATATGAAGCCCTATCTTTTGTGCTAAGTTTTGAAGGCTCATGATTTGTGTTTTGGCTTCTTGAATATTATTTGCTAAAAGAGCGATGTCATCTGCAAATCCTAGGCAATTTAGTGTGATGGAGTTTTTCTTAGTACCCATTTTTATATTTTTGGGATTTATTTCATACCATTTTCTCATGACAAATTCAAAGGCGCAGTTAAAAAGGAGTGGTGAGAGGCCGTCTCCTTGCCTCAATCCAGTTTTTATGTAGAAGGGTTGAGAGAGTTCACCTCTGAATTTCACTCTGGACTGGGTATTGGTTAAAGTTAATTTTATCATGTTTACGAGTTTAGGGTGAAGGCCCAGGTTTCTCAGAATATTCAGCATGGATGGTCGGTGTATACAATCATAGGCCCTTTTAAAGTTGACGAAGGTGATTATTAGTTGTTTTTTCCGTCTTTTATATAAGTCCATCATAAGTTTTAGGGATATTATTTGCTCCGGGCAACCTCTCCATGGCCTAAATCCCCCTTGGTATTCCCCAAGTTCCAGTTCAAGTTGGTCTTTGCATCGGTTGTATATGATTCTCGACAGGATTTTGTATGTGCAATCCAGGAGAGATATGCCTCTGTAGTTTTCCGGATTAGTTTTATCCCCTTTTTTATGTAATGGATGGATGAGGGCTGTGGTCCAGTGTTCTGGAAGTTTTTCTTCGTTCCATATTTTCACGAGGCATAGATGTAGGGAAGTTTTGACTGAATAAACTGATGAGTGTTTCCAGAGTTCTGCGAAAAGCTGGTCTTCTCCGCTTGCTTTGTAGTTTTTTATTTCATTTAAGGCTGCGAGAACTTCTTGAATTGTTGGCGGGTTGATATTTACTGGTGAAGTTTTAACTGGAGTTTCAGTGTCAATCTCAAAAAGCTCTGGGGGGTCGTCACAGTTGAGGAGTCTATTGAAGGTTTCTGCCAAAATTTCAGCATTTTCTTTATTGGTGTGGGCCATATTTCCTTTTTTATTATATTTATATTATATTACTATTATATTTGCACTGTAAAAGTGTACTTACTATATTAGTATTACATTTGTACTATATACTAGAGGATGATCAAAAAGTGATGCAACCTTACAGGAAAATGAGTAAGTTACAATAGTTGTTGAAAATGGCCTCCATTATGTGACACATAATTGAATATGACGTTACATGCTCTTAAAAACATGTAACATTTGTTGGGGAATTGCAGCTGTACATTGTTCAATTTCACTCAGCAGTTCGGGAATGGTGTGAAGATGAGCTTTGTAAGCAGCAACCTTAAGGTATCCCCACAAGAAAGTCAGGAGAGGATAAATCAAGAGACCCAAGAGTCTACAACCCCTTCGAAATCGCTTGTCTGTGAAAACAATGATCCAAAAAAGTCATAGAGTTGTTGGCTGTATGATCTGTAGCATTGTCCTCCTGAAATCACATGTACTTTAGTCGGTCTGTAGGTATAGTTTTTACAAACTGTTGCACTATCAGTATGAAGCACTCACTTTGTACTGTGCCATGAAAGAATGTCCTGAAGATTCACCTACATGAAATTGCACACCAACACTTTTGCAGTCCACTTTTTGTCCTTGCAGAGGAGACTCGTACAGCTCATGTGAATTTTCCATATACCAAATGCATGAATTCTGAGCATATCCATCAAGGTGAAACCATACCTCGTCAGACCAAAACTAATCATAGAGTTCTTTCCCATCTGACATTACAGATGACATGAAACGCTGACAGTAAGCTACACATTCTCCAGTACCTGCACGTAGCAACTTGTACTGTATCTTTTAAACTTTTGCACAATGCCATGTATGCACTACCAACCAAGAGACCAGAATGGTTAGACAGGCGTTGCACAAACTTCTTGAGACTAACAGAATACACAGCTTCCATATCAATCAACTTTCCTAGTGTCCCAGTGTTTGCGCTTTCAGTCGATCACTTTTGGCTGCATCTGCCACATTCCTGGTCTCTTGGGTCATGTTGTACAGCCACTTGATGGAGGACTTGTTTGGTGCATCCACACCGCACTTTTCTGTGAAAGTATTCTGGGTCTGGGCATAACTGGCACATGTAATGTATTAGGAGGCAATGAATAATCTCCGCTGCATTGAGTAACCCATTTTTCTTCAATTAAGCCAGCAACAAAAGAAGGAAACATTCTTCCATAAGGTTGCATCACTTTTTGAACATTTTGTGTTTTACTAATATACACTGAAATACTACTACACACTGTATGACTAATACAGGGCACTCTGTCCCAAAATCTCACCAAATTAATAATGTCAATTATTATTCACGATAAGAACACAGTAAAGTTTAAAAGCAAATTACAAATAAGCAAAATAAATTAATAAAATTTACTGGTAAAAATAATGATAGCATTGATGTAAATGTTAAAAAAAAAATTGTTGTCTGAATATTTAATAATTAAAAAAAAATATATTTAAATGTTTACAGCTTCTTAAAAATTTTAAATTATTCATTGTCTACAAAATCAACTATGAACAAAAAAAAATCAACTAATGCTTTTAAAATTAACATAAAATCAAATCCGATAAAATAATTTCTTTAAGCTTCATTATTATAACTGTAATCGCATCAAGAGAATAAAGATGAAAGGAACTGTTTTAAGAAAACTATTTAATAATGCATTTCACTTTTTAACTCCTTTCTAATTTATATAATTTTCATATGAACATGACTTAACAAATACTGTAAAAAAAAGCGATCCTAACATAATATTATATTTTTCAGTTGTGAAAATTTATTTTAATTCTTATCAAATAAATCAAGATAATCTTGGATGGATGCATAACAATCACAAATAGATAATATTTATAAGATTTTACTGATCTTTTTTATAATTATGATTAAGTACATTGATCTAATGTTTCAATTAATAATACACATTTCACAATATCCTTCATTATTAAACTGATTTAAGGTTTTTTTTTTTTGTAATAAAAATAATCTAAAATGAAAATAAACAAAGCACAACTATTGCAACACCCAGTACAATCAATAATTTCCATGTAGGTATCAGAACATTTCTTCAAGGGCCTATCAGTAGTATCTTCACTGTTATAATAAATTCATCTGTTGTTGCATGGAAGGCTTACAATAAGCAAATACACACAAATGAAAAAAGTAATCTACTATCACAAAAAAATTGCTCTAACTCACAAGTGCAATAACACGATGTCCTGCTCTTTGCCAATGAAGCAAATTCATTAAAACTAATAGATTTCCTATATGAAGACTACTGGCAGTAGGATCAAAGCCACTGTAAACACACTGAGGGCCGGAATTCAAGAGATCCACAACTTTCTTCCTAATACAAAAAGAAACAATTATACATGTCATGGTGCACTAACAAAAATGTACAATCACCTATAAGACATAACACAATTAAAAATATCTCAGGCTATATCCAAAACACATTAGTTTTTGTAAGAAAATGGATATTTTATATTGTATGATTTTTTTTAAATATCTGGTGCACATCACAACACAACTGTGGAAAATAGTGGTAAATTTTTTGTACTGTTCTACAAAAAATTGTAAATTTTTTAATGTTTCTCTAAGTGTGATATAACATTTCTTGTATCGCTTTTTTGCATACATTACAAATCTGTAAATACAATTTTTCGATCACCCTTAGTTTTAAATAAATTACGCTTCAAAAAAAATTAAGGGAAAATATAGTTCAAATCTGTAAAATTTGTAATTTTGCATGGCCATACTTGTGTTAGAATGATTTTGCTTACGCTTTTCTTTTATAAAAAGCCTCAGGCACAACCCAAATTAATGTCCAACAGTAATTGGCTAGCATGTTAGTATTCCATTTCCCTTTATAGCGCCTATCCATCACCGAAATATCTTGGTAAAAACATTCACTGTGTTCATCACTTAAGTCTCCGAGGTTGTCCGGGAAAAAATCCAGATGTGAGTGGAGGAAATTTATTTTCAAAGACACATTACATCCCACAGCTCTGAATGAAATAAGAAGTTGATTAACAATATCGTGGTACTTGTCGGATTTTTCTTTGCCGAGAAAATATTTGCAAATGTCTTTAAATGAAGCTCAAGCTGCACTTTCTAATTATTTAACACAGAGTTAAATGCATCATCTTTGACCAACTCTCTTATTTGAGAACCATCAAATACTCCTTCTTTAATTTTTCCTTCACTTAAATTTGGAAATTTCTACATGATGTACAAAAATCCAGGACTATCCTTCTTCATTGATTTTACAAATTTATTTTTTCAAGAACATCTTTCATCACATCATATGTCTCATTCAAATTAATACCATAAGCGATTGGTATCAATGGATATTTGTTACCATCGTGTAACAGAAACACTTTTAAACTATACTTTAATGAATGTACGAAAAGGCACCAGTCCTTAGGTTTATGAACTTCTCCTAAGTTCAACATACGCTCATCGATATTTGTGCAATAAACCAAATTATTTTCATCAATAAAGTACTGAGAAAGTTCTTTCTGTCGGTTTCGAAAGCCGAAAATCTTTTTATTTATTTTTATAAGTAAATTCCAACCTTGCAGTCCTGATCCTGACAGTTCAGCTTGATTTTTTGATAAATTTAAATCCCTAACAAATACATTTAATTCACCATCTTATGTAAGATGTGGCTTATTGAGAGATAATTCAAAATCAAAATCATTATTGTCTTCTTCAGTACTGCCTGATTCTTCATCGCTACTTTTGAAACGTATATTCACAGGTGGCTCAGGAATTGGAATAATTTCACAGGTACAGGCCTGATTGCAATGAAGGATATTTTACAGTATGTTTACATTTTTTTTAAATTCCAGACACACCTGTTAAACAAAAGTAACAATCGGTTACATGAACCTTTGGTTCACGCCAAACCATAGGGTACATATGTCATACTATGTGACTATGATATGATTTAATTCTTTGTCTAGTATTGTTTATTTATAGCTTACAAATTATGTTAACAAAGTTAAACAATAAAAAATTAGCTAACAAAATACAATATAGGAGCTTAAAATGCTAACTATATGTTGAAAAATGAAAAAATCCTTTTAAAATCTTTTCAAAAATGGTGGGTGATGCAAAGATTCTGAGTTCATATTCATTTTCAGCATCAAAAAACAGATTAAAATTATGTATTGCATGTTAGGAAACAAAAATTATGTTTATCAGTGTAATCAATATCGCAGAGCTTTCTTTGCATTCTTATTGGAAATGTTTGTGATTTCTTAAATTCACTGTGAGGTTATATTTTGAAACAACTATGTACACTGCACTAAACTGCTATTAATGTTAAAGGTATAATTTATATAGGCTGTATTGGTAATTATTTAAATGGTTATATGTTAAAATACACAATAAAAAATAACTATCTGCTAGAGATGTACGCAAGAATGCATTAAATATAAATTCAACAAAATTTCATTTAACTAAGTTTACAAACTGAAAAACCAGAGATGTAAGCAGTCAACATATCCTAGTAGTTATTGCAAGCAAGACTACTTCAGTCTTTCTTTCAGCAATTAATATTTTAGGATACAATTTTTATGTCTCTGAGGATACAAAAAGGTATATCAGGGTTTCAATTTGTTATAATAATTCTTGGATGAGGTGCACAGTGTTCATTTAAGGCTAGAATCAAAGAGCAAAAAGGAGTTTTCGTTGCACAAATGGCTGTAGATTGATTCTTCATCTTTCCACTTGACGCTGTCACTAGTAAAGATGGCAGCCCGTGAATAGAAATCTCATGTGTTTGCGGTTTGCTGGAAATGTGAATCTGTAATTATGGTTCAATGTGCATCTTATAGAAAGTTTAATTGTAATCCTCTGAATGACAATAACATTCATCAATGGCATAATCAGTTTGAAACGATTAATAACTATATAAAGGGAAGGGTATGAAATAACCAAGGGTGTCTGAAGAAAATGTTGAATGTGTCAGGTAGTTTTCCTGCGTAATCCTAAAACATTTGTTAAAAAGCCTACCCCAAACTATCAATATCATTCTGTTATATTTTAACGAATTGCTTACATATGCATTCATACTATTTATAGCTGTTACAGACTTTAAAATCTAACAACCACACTGTGTGCTGACTTTACGATCAAAATTTTAGCAAGTACTGTACTTAGTAATGAGTCAACATTTCATCTTAGTTAATAAACATAATGTCCAGTATCTGGGGTTCAGAAAATCCCCATGAACTCTTATAATGCAAAAGACAGTCCCCAAAATTAAATCTTTTCTGTTCAGTATCTCAATGGCAAGTTTACAGGCCATTTTGTTCGCTGAAGTTAGTGTAACAGGAAATGCTTACTTGGATTGCTGCTTGTATGGATCTTTCCTTAACTGCAGGATGGAATAGAGAATTTAATTTAGCAACAACATGGTGCACCTGCTCTAAGGCATTATTCTGTAGAGGATTGGTTGAATGATGTTTTTCCCAACTGTTGGATTTTTCAACAAGCAGATCTATTAACAAAGCATGTTCGCGGTGGCCTCCAAGGTCATCCAATCTGATTCCATGTGACTCTTTCCTTTGAGGTTTTATGAAGTATTTTGTTTATGTGCCTCTGCTACCTACTAATCTATCTTATTTGAGGCATACAACTAAAGTAGTTAACACTTCCATTACTGCAGACATACTGTTAAAGTAAGGGATAAACTCTACAGTTGGTTGGATGTGTACACAGTGACAAAGGAGCTCTCACTGAACACTTTTAGGGAATAACTGTAAGATTTTAACTTTTATTTTATTAATGATTCATTTCTGAAAGCCAAAGTTAAGAGATATAAAATAGCTTTAAAACTCCGATATTCTTTTTTGTAAACCCTGTACTATGTTTTACCTTCAGTTAACTTATTTTTTGAACTTCTAATAATTCAATTGGTAGGCAGTATTTTACCCTGAAATTGTCTCTAGATTTGTGTACATAAAAAATTTTCTGAGAATCAGAAAAATTTCTCAGAGATCACGGTTCTTTTTGTAAAAAAATTTTTTTTGCTTCATTATTATCGAAAGATTTTTGAGTACAAATATTATGTTTAGTTCCTAAAAATTATTTCCAAAGTAGTCATGGAAAGAGTTTTATCAAGAACTTCTCCTATTCATAATTGCGGTTTTTAATTAATTTTTGCTTTGAACAAAAATGCACATTAAAAATGTTACTTCTTTATTCTACTTTACCCTACTCTCAGAGGGAATATTTTGTAATTTCTACTTTTATATTTACCTTTAAAGAGCAAAACTATACTATACAGTAAAAGTTACTGTACAAAAATCGTATTAAAAATCCTCCAAAATAATTTTTCATGAGAACATCAAAAGCAAAGAAGTTCATCAGGGAGAATCAAAGATAGCTCCTGTGAAACATGTTTAAATTTATGCAGTTTTCTTCAATAATTATGCACACCATGATAATTAAATGAGTAAATAATAATAATAATATAATTAAATTAGAATTTAAATGAAACGTTATAGGACTTACGTATAAATACTTGGAAATAGTTCTTTATACATTCCTCTTTCGCTCAGACTAAGAATATTTCGATTGGTATATGTCCTTTTAAAATGAGATTTTAACTTTACTTTTGATAATAATTTTAAAAAATTACCGTATGTTAACATTTTTAAAGTTTACTAGTCGAAACACTTATCTGAAGAAAAAATAAGGCAATATCACAAATCGTAAAAATACTATCTTAACCCTACATCCAGTAAAAGAAAAATTACAAACGAACAAACTCTTACAATATACTTTATTATTTGTTAAACATGATAGCTCCACTTAAAAAGTACCAACAGGTTTACATCATAGTTAATGTAATACAAATTTCCAAAATAATTTATTTTCAGTTACTTGAATTATAACCTCAACATTCAGTAACATACTGTAAGAAGAATACTGTTCGTTGCCGTAAGACAGCGCTGCAGTAAAGGATCAGTTAGTACACTTCGTAAATAGGTTTTAATATGTACGAACTCCAAAAAGTCGAACTTTAAAGAATAATATGATAGTGCGTTTTTGTAGTCGGATTTATCTGTTGATATATATATTTTTATTGTTATTTTCATTATCATTTACTAATCATCATTGACTTATAGATTCTATAAATTATATGAAAGCATCAAACAGAATAAAAAAGCTTGAAAATAATACAACAAAAATGAATAAATAAAACAAACCCAGTACCTGTGAAAAACAGATATTCTGTTCTTCAAATAGGTTAAAAAATTAGAATTTTTTTAGATATTTCACACCAAAAGTATTGAATAATCCTTTCTTTTTATATACATAGTATGAATTACTATGGTATTTAATTAGTATGGATAGTATGAATTATTCTGTTTATGTAGTGCCTTAATTCATATGAATAAGACATATTTGAAATTTGTATGGATAATGAATGTTTAAATAGATATTTTAACAATTACTACTTTACGGAAAACTTTTAACACCTTTAAATTCAAAAGATTTCATGATGAGTTATCAGTTACTAAACCATATAGTCAAGCTTTATCTTTTCCGATGAGTTTGAATATTATTTTCCATTGAGCTCAAAATAATAGTAAAAATTTGCCGATAATCTTACCTTTTTCCAATTAAATTTCCTGTTAACCTATGGGATTTAATTTCATTCCTGAAATTTTCCCTGAAAAAGCTGAAAGTAATTGTTTAAAAAACTAAAGAAAAATAATCATTTTGACTATTTTTTCAATTAATTCATCTATATGCATTTTTAAACAGCTCAAAATATAAATAAAAATAAAACAGATCCTATTAAAATTTTAGTAACCAGTCTCTTCCTATTGTCCTTGACCAATTAGAGCAGTGTTTCCCAACCTGCGGGGTACACCCCCTAGGTGGATGTGATAATAATAAATGGGGGCACGAGCATATTGAAAAAAGATATGATTAAAAATAATTGATTAATTTACTGAAAGGAAAGCTAAACAAGATACATTCTGACATAATAAATAATAAAATAAAAATTTACAATGATATAATAATAACAGCCTTTATTGAAATAATATTTACAAACAAACCTAAGATATATGGCAAAAGACAATACACGTTCTTCTATGACCATCAGAGGGACACTAACATAATACACTTATAAATAGGAATGTATCAGTACTGCACAATGTATTTAATAATTAACTTATCAATACTAAATTAAAAACAAGTTAACTAATAATTAGTGAGTCAACTAATAATTATTTTCTGGAAAAGCGGACTTTCTTTGTAATTTAACTTCCAGAAATACTTTCTCACATTCAAGAATTTTATTTTTTTGTTTTCTGTAGTGTTTTGATCCGTTTTCCACTTTACATCTATTTTCATATTATTAAGAAGTATTTTAACTTTCCAACAGTATAACCTTTCCCAGACTCACTTCATTAAGACCTACATACTGTGACACTCAAAATGCCACCATTATGCTGCTCCCTAGTGAAGCTAATAAGCTGACTGCAGATAAACCACTTCTTGTTGGTTGGCAGCTGTGTTGGATGGAGCAGCAAAAGCCTGGAATGAAGTGTTTTAGATGTTGGGACGGTGGCCGTTCGGCAGCTCTCTGCAAAGAACCAGATCAAAGAAGGTGCTGCTTTAACTGTGTTGCCCAAGTCCACATGAAAATAAATTGTAAAGAGCAGAAAAGATGTCTAGTCTGAAAAGAATTTGGACATACAATGGGGGCCATGGACTATTGAGGATGCTGAAAATGAAGGCCCAGCAAATTAATGTCACTAGCAGCATGGCCTCTCACGATTTAGTGTAGAAGTTGGTGTGATTGTGGTGTTGATTTTTTACTTATAACAGAACCAAACAGAGAGGTAGTTGCCACTGAAGGCTGACTTGTAAATAGAAATGGAGATGCGGCTATCCGCAACGTTTCTGGTCTCCATGTGGTTTTAATTTTATTCCGAGGTGATGATTTTGTGGCAGCAGAGCTTACCACCGGCTTCCTGGTCTTTGCCTATATTTCTCCTAATTGCAGTGATAATGGTTTTGACAGATTCATTCATAACTTGGAATCTACACAAAGAAAACCGAGCAAACCGGTTATACTAACTGGAGACCTTAATTCCGAATGTGTAGAGCTTGGAGGTTTAAGGACTACTAGGCGTGGGTTCACACTGGCTTCCATGTTTGGGACAGTTGGGATGATAGTCGTTAACGTGCATAGAATACCCACATTTATTGGTCCGGGTCAAGGCTCGGTTGTAGACGTTACGAACGTCTCTGAGAGAGGTGGACTGCATGGAGTGGAATGGAATGTTCTGAATGATGAGGTTGCTTCTGACCATCGGTCAATACTTTTTTCTGTCTTGCGTGATCAACCAACTGGCCCCTCCTCTTCCAGAGTTTGGAGGCCTACAGCGGTCCAAACTCAGGGAATCGTGTAGGCTGCTGCAGCCACTTTGTTTCCTCTTGATGACATAACTCCTGAGGTGTTAATGACTGCTTTTCAGGATGGGTGTAGTATGGGCAGGCCATCAAGAAAAGTGTTTATTGGTGGTTAGACACTATTGCTGGGTTAAGGTCGGCTGCAGCTGCTCGGAGACGGCGCCTTCAGCGGACCAGAGGACGTAATGATGACTCTGTTGTTGAACTTCTGGCTGATTATCGTTCGGCAAAAACTTTGTTGTACAATCAAAAAAGTCAAGGAAGTTGCTTGGCAAAGACTAATCAAGGAGTTGGGTGAGAATCCATGGGGACAAGCCTATCAGGTTGTTTCGATGAAACTAGGCCGTGTTCTCCCTAAATTATCTAGAGACCAGGCATTCAGGGCGGTCCTAGAATTATTCCCATGCCGCGAGAAGGGGTGGGAGAGGTTAGAATGTGACCTTTTAATTCGTTGCCATAGACGATGGTTATCGGAGTTTTAAGAGAGAAAAGACATAGTGATTACCTAGTCGCAACTTTAAATAATTATCTGCATGACCGACTCATGATATTCTCGATGGAAGATGGTCAAGAGGAGTTTGAGGCTGTGGTGAAGGGGGGGTGTTCCGCAAGCCTCCGTTTTGGGACTACTTTTGAAGAAACTCTCGTGTGAAATTTTACTCTCGCTCGAACTTGAAGGTACGCCCAAATTATTGCACACGCCGATGATCTGGCGATGTTAGTTTTGGGTAGCACGGACGGAAAGGTAAAGATTTAGCCTCTCGTGCTTTCACAAAAGTTAGTGCATGTTTGGCCGATAGAAAAATGAGCTTGGCCCCCTACAAATCAGACTGTTTGGCGATGGTGAAAAGGAGACAGCTTCGAAATAATGTAATTCAGGTGGATGGAATTTCAGTAGCCACGTCGGGGCGCATAAAGTTACCTTGACGTGTGGCTTGAGAAGAATGGACCTTTTAATACCCACCTAAATGCGATTACCAAAACGGTTGATCATGAGCAACTTGTACAAGCTCATAAGGAATAGATACGGTCCCCGACCAAAGATTAAGCGGCTTATTTTTTCAGTGGTACTGTCACTGTTATTATATGTGACGCCTGCTTGGGCAGAGCCCGCACAGTAAAGAGAAACGTAAAAAAATTAACCTCTCTTCAGCGACATGCTGCTATACGTGTAGTATCGGCATATCGCACTGTTCCAGAAGGGCTGACGGTCCAGGCTTTCGCCGATGACTGTCGCCTTTTAGTTCGTTAATCTACGACCGCAGCTGGAAGATCGAGTGCAAGCGGCCTTGTCCACCGCGGAGGGCTGGATGGACATTCAAAATTTAAAGATTTCTGTGCTTAAGACGAAGTTTATGCTTCTCAAGGGTGCAGACAAATTATCGTACAGTTGAAATCCCCACATTCAGTATAAAGGCTGTGTAGGCAGCTGAGTGAGAGTTCCACATTAGGCAAGTAGCGGCGGACGCCGTCTTAGTGATGCACAAACTTAGAAGGATTGTTCAGAAGGACTATGGGTTGTCTGGCCGTCAAATGTACATGGCGTACCGAGGTGTCTTCGAAAGCATGACCTCCTACGCGGCGCCCGTTTGGGCGCATAGATTGGATATGATTAGAGCACTTGTTCAAAATTTAAGGAGTGCTCAGCACACAGCCTTCATTGTATGCACTGGTGTTTTTAAAACAACCTCCTACAAGGCTACCACCGTATTGGGAAAGACTTTCCCAGTCGATTAAGTGGTGAAAGTTCGAGCAGCCATGTGGAGATTTCGGAGAGGCCGGGAGGGCGAGGTATTTGGGATGCGGTTTCGGGCCGGGTCAGTACCGGAACGGAACGATCACAATGCACCGGATCTAAATTTCGTTCAGTTGTCCATCTCCCGCCTGCAGAAGAGGCTGCAGAGCCTCGCGATGAAGCATGGTGACTGGAATGGGACACCACGACTAAGGGAAGATCCATCTACAAGTTTATAGAATCTGGGGGATAGTGTAGCTCACCAACCATGTTAATTTGAACCAACATCTGTTTCGGTTCCGCCTGGCAGCTGATGAGCTGTGCGTCTGCGGGGAGATCCAGTGAAATGAACACCTGATGTTTGACTGCCCTGCTCTTGTGGGGGGTCCAGAGACCGGGCCACCCTGGAACTTAGAGGTCAAGGGGAAAATTGGCCACTCACAAGCGGCGTGTCAATGTGGCGAGAGCCGCATTGTCGGACCGTGTGGGAGTTCCTTGATGCGGTTGCTTTGTTTAACCGACGTCAGTAGTTTACCTAAGGGGAAAAGACTCCTACTGCACTGCTAACTTAGAAGCCGGGAAGCTAACTTAGAGATATATATGGCTGACCACCAACCAATTAAGGCTCCAAGCGCTTTAATATGGTGGACAAGTACTTACTGTTATTCAGCAACAGGTACTTGGCAGTGAATTGATGTCTAGATGAAGTAAATTTTAATTTACGGATGTCATATATATTTTTAGTAGTTGACGGGGTGCGCCTAGCCATTTTAGTAAATATATAACAAGCGAGCGGTTTGGACACGTAAGCCGGTGGTGTATGGCACCGCGTTTAGTCCACTCACGAGGTTAGGTAAGCTCTAGGAGCTATTTAGGAGACTGATCGCTAAACTGTTTCGAGGCTCTCGTCGAAGGTGGTCGGCTCTGTAACGGAGGACTCCGGGGCGAAGCTTCACTTGCAGGGGTCTAGCTCAGGATCCGACAGGATAGAGCGGGTCGAGGGTATGCGGTCCGCATAGGCCAAAATATCCTCAAAAAAGGAGTCAAGGATTATGGTTGAGTTAAGACAGCTGGTCGATTCGTGCCTTTCTCAATCTTCCTTGATGGTTGCTGAACTGGCGTTGAGAAACAAAAATCTCCAGGGCGCAAACCGAGCCCTTGATTCAGTCGTTTCTCGAATGTCGAGAAAGGTGGATCAGGTGGTGGAAGGAGTTAAGAACTTCAAACCGGAAACGGCGAGGGTCCTTGGCGAGATCCACACTTCTCTGAAACGGGTGGAGGAGAAGGTAAAAAACCTGTCTCTTTCGCTGCGGTAACAGCCGCGCCTGGGCCTAAGCGGGTTAGTCCCCCGCTGCCAGTCCAGGCGCCGGCCATCAAAATTAAGCGGGCCACCGTCAAGGTGGTCCCTGTGAGGCCTGGTCCCATAGCTTCATTTGCGATGACGAAGCTGATCCTGAAGAAGGTCCTGGACCCACGGAAGGAAAGATTCCAGATTTGCCGGGTCACAAAAACAAGGGACCATGGAGTCGTCATGGAGATTGTTAATAAGCAGCAGGCGAAGCGGCTGCTGGAGGCCGACGTTCTTAGGAAGAACGGGCTGAAGGCTCAGTTGCTGGCCGAGCGGAGGCCGCAAATATTGGTCTACGATTTGCCAAGGGCAACGATGATAGAGGAGCCCGAAATCCTCAGGGCTATACACAACCAAAATCCTGTGTTGGATATGGCTGTCGAAGATCTCCTCAAGGGGACCAGAGTGGTCCGGCATTCGGGGCGGAAAGAGGCCCCGCAGAGCCACTGGATAATTGAGACCTTGCCAAAGATCCAGCAGGTCTTGGTGGCCGGTGGTCGGCTGTACCTTGGGTGGACCTCTTGCAGGATTGTCAACTATACAGAAGTACCCCGGTGCTTCAAAATCAAGGCTTTGGGCACACCTCTTTCTGCCATAGAGAACAGTCGGAGATTTGTGGTCATTGCGCCCTTGCTGGGTACAAAGGAGTTAACTGCCCTAATAAGACCGCGGCTGCAAAGTGCGCTCCCTGTACCTTGGTGAAAGGCTTTGATGCGGAAACCAGGTCGGGGGAAAACAATGCAGATCGCATGACATATCCGGGCAAATATCGTAAACAATACGGATTATGGCAACGCCTGAATTGGGGGAAGCTTTCGAGGACGGTTGTCACCTTGTTGAACGCTTGCGCCTGCGGCAGTTAAACCTGCATCATTCCCGGGAACCACCAATGAAGCCATGAGGATTCTTGAGAATTACGACCTCGAGGTCCTCTTGGTTCAGGAGCCGTGCACGGTCAGGGATAGGGTGGTCGGCTTCCACGGGGTTGATGTTATTCAATCTCGTGGGGGATGGCCGCTCTCTGCGATCGTGGTCGGCTCGGTCTCGTTGGGTGTTTTCTGGATGGCCCAGTTTTCTGACGAGCGGTTCACCGTTGTGCGAGTCACAAGAGGTACACTCGATATCGTACTAGTGTGGGATACTTCCAGCTTGGATGGAGTATCGATGGCTTGTTAGTAAAGTTGGGGCGGATTCTGGACGGTCTTCCGGGCATCAGAGTGCTTCTTGCTCTGGACGCTAACGCCAAGTCTTCCGCTTGAGGTTCACCACTCACTGACCCCAGAGTCGCTGGTCTCGCACAGTTCGTTGAAGCCAGGAACCTCTACTTGCTTAATGAGGCAGAACAACCGCCCACTTTCTCTTTCGAACTGGGGGAAAGTTACATCGACGTCACCTTGGTGACGGGCAATCTGCTTAGGTGTACAAGTAATTGTTGGATTGTCTGACCCGAGAACAGTGTGAGCAATCATATGTTTATAACCTATGAGATCGTTTAAGGAGGCGGTCTAAGACCTCCAGATTCAGGACGCTATAACCTAAGAGACTGGATCAGCACAGGCTGCGGCGCGAGTGCGCGGCTGCCTTGCAGGGATTGGAATGGCGCATGGAGCACAAGGAGGAGGTGGAATTGATGGCTGAACAATTCGGCCGGGCCATCAAGACTGGCTGCGATGAAGTCCTACGGCGAACTCGGCCAATGGACGGACCCTAAGGTAGTGGTCAGTCCGCTGATCGGAGAGTGCCTGGAACGGTCATGACCGCTGCTTCCGGGGAGCCGTCTATTAAACGTAGGCGGAAACCCAGGAAAAAGTGGTTGTCCTCTGACCTTAGCGTGCTGCGCGTAAGAGCTAGGTTCTCTAGGAAAAGAAACCAGCATCGCACCCTAGCGGGGATTATCGTTGATGACGTGCGCGCTGAGTGCCTGCGGATCTACCGGCGCGCCCGTAATGAGTACGTTCATGCTGTCAAGGAGCCAAACTCAAGTTTTAGCAAGACTCTATGCGTGAGTTTCAGCGCAACCACTGGCAGCTCACGAAGTCATGTGCCTGGCCAAAGCCATTGCACGTGGTGTCCAGTGTTCGATGCGGGTTTGGTGGGCGTGATCACACTTTAACATCTGTGGCGACTTACTAGGCGTTCCTGGATACTCTGTTTCAAGATGCTCCGGAGGGTGAAGCGAAGTCGGTGTTAGGGCGGGTGAGACACCATTCCCTGGCATACGGGCTGTGGAACCCGTAGATATAGATCGAGTGGTTTCTCGAATGGCACTGAGGAAGGTACCGGGGATTGACCTACTTGACCCGGATATTTTCTATCATCTGCTTCCTGTCATAAGAGAGCTGCTTGGCAGACTGTTCTCGGGGTGCCTAAACTGGGGTTGCTTTCCGATTTGTTGGAAGGTAGCTTTGGTGAAGGTGCTCTTAAAATTAGGAAAGGATCCGAGTGAGGTCAGCAGTTTTCATGAAATATGGTTCTGTTACCGGTAACAGGCCCATCAGCCTGTTGCCGGTAATCGGATACACAACCGTATCCGATTACCGGATACACAGGTTACCGGTTCAACCGGATTCACAGGTTACCGGTACAGGGTCCTGTACCGGTAACAGGACCCTGTTACCGGTTCCACAACCAGCGTTTCAAGCAAGGCTGGTTGTGTAACGGCTCTGGGAAAGCATCGATATGAACTCATTTCTAAATCGAGGCCAGTATAGCTTCATGAAAGGGATTGGCATCGAGGATTGCATTTTAAATGCTCTTGCCGAGGTGGAAAGCGCCGACTGTAAATATGTTTTGGCAATTTTTATTGACATAGAGGCAGCATTTCCTTCCTTGTGTTGGAGTTCTGTTCTTTATGAATTGGAACGCCGCAATGTTCCCGTAGCCCTGCAGGCTGTGGTAATTGACTACTTGTCGGATCGCACGGCTCTGTTTAAAGATGCACTCCTAGTTGTGGAAAAATCCGTCACCAGGGGAAGCCCGCAGTGGACGGACCCACAGCAAGGGGCCGAGAACGGGGTCCTTCAGTCGAATACTTTTTGGGACTGACATTCCCGGAAGGGGTCACAGCCCATGCTTTCGCCGATGATTGCCTTCTGTTAGTTTGTGGTAATTCACGACCGCAGCTAGAAGACCGAGCGCAGGCGGCTTTGTCAACTGCAGAGGGCTGGATGGACATTCAAAATTTAAGGATTTCTGTGCTCAAGAGGAAGTTTATACTTCTCAAGGGTGCAGACAAATTATCATACAGTCGTAACCCCCGTATTAAGTATAAAGGCTGTGTAATCAGCTGAGTGATAGTTCATAAGTACCTAGGTATTTTGTTTGATGAGAAGTTGCTATTTAGCAACCACATTCGGCAAGTAGCGGTGGATGCCGTCTCTATAATGCAAAAACTGAGGAGGATTGCTCGAAAGGATTACAGACTGTCGGCGTCATTTGTACATGGTATACTGAGGTGTCTTCGAAAGTATGTCCTCCTACGCGGCGTCTGTTTGGGCGCATAGGTTGGAAAGAAATTGAGCACTTATTCAAAATTTAAGGAGTGCCCAGAGCATAGCCTTAATTGTATGCACTGGTGTTTTTAAAATAACCTCCTATGAGGCTACCACTGTATTAGGAAAGGCTCTCCCAATTGATTTACTGGTGAAAGTTCAGGCGGCCATATAGAAATTGTGAAGAGGCTGGGAGTCCGAGGTATTTGGAATGTGGTTTCAAGCCGGGCTCTACCGGAGTGGAATGGTGATCTCAATGCATCGATTCTAAATTTAGAACAGTTGCCCATCTCCCGCCTGCAAAGGAGGCTTTTCAGCCTCACGATGGAAGCATGGCAGCAAGGATGGCACGCCACGACTAAGGAAAGGTCCTTGTATAGATTTATGCAGGATGTGGGGGATAGTATGCTTCTCCTTCATTTTTAAGGGCAACAGGAGCTTGAGTGCTCTCCAACCATGTAAATTTAAACCAATATTTGTTTCAGTTCCACCTAGCAGCTGATGAGCTATGTGTCTGCGGAGAGGTCCAGTCGAATAAACACATGATGTTTGACTGCCCAGCTCTTGGGGGGGCCAGAACTCAGGCCACTGTGGAACTTAGAGGTCAAGGGGAAATTGGCCACTCACAAGCAGTGAGTCAATGTGGTGACTCACATTGTGAGTGAGTCGCATGTGGTGAGTCGCATTGTTGGACTGTGTGGAAGTTCCTTGATGCGGTTGCTATGTTCAACCGACATCAGTAAGTTACTTAAAGGAAAGACTCCTAATGCACTGCTGTGGGAAGCTAACCTTGAGATACATGGCTGGCTACCAGCCAGATTAAGGCTCCAAGCACTTTAATGGTGGACAGGTATTTGCTGGCATTCAACGGCCTAGGCGTGGCAGCAAATTGCTGTCTTTGATGACATAAATTAATTATTGATAATCATATATGTTAGTAGTTGACAGGGTGCGCCTACCCATCTTAGTGATATATGACAAGTGGTGGGACAAGCAGGCGAGTGGTATATGGTATCATGCTTCTTCCGCTCACGCTTTTAGGTTAGCTTTAGGAGCTAGTTAGGACACAGGTCGCTAAACTGTTTCATGATTCAGTAGCCATTTATGGCACAGACATTCAGTCTTACGCTTTAGGGCGACCGAATGGGGTGGTGGCAGGAGAAATGCCAACCAAACTAATATCTAAATTGTGTATATTAATTTTTTAATTATTATTATTATTATTATTATGATGCATGTTGTGTTTCATTTCATCGTTTAACTCTGCTTAGATATTGTATTTTCTTTTTGTATGTATATAACAGCAGCCTTGGCATTATTCAAATACAAAAAAAAAGTCATATACACATTAAAACACTGAAAGAAACACTCAATACAGATGTACTAAGTGAACAGACAATTCAAATTCTATCACACTTATTGACCACATTATTAATACATGTATGCCTAACCCCCCCCCCCCCCCTCAAAAAAAAACCACCAGTACTAGTAACATCAGCTAATGCCAAACTGAGAATATCATCATTAGTCATTGGAAGCAATCACAATGTTTAAAACAAATCTAAAAATTTTTAAATTTCTAAGTTTTATAGTTTATATGAAGATATGTTGTCTCTGCAACTACAATATTTAAGATATGTAACATTGATGTATTCATTATGTGTTTCATTGTTATAAATTAAGTATTAGAGTGAAGTTATGTCGAGTATTTTAATTTTTTAATATTTTCTTTACTATTGTATGGTGATAGTAACAGGAAAGGGAACATCATCAGGTTTTTTCAGATATTAAAGTAAACAGATTGCTGAGGAGTTAATTTATTATTTATAGATAAACAATTAAATTAATGTTCAACAAAATTTCCTGTCATGTTAATTATGTTATGGGTATTGTAGAAGTTAAAATACATTAAATGAAGACTTCTACCACTAACTTTGTTCTGTGAAATTTATTTGCAATTGAGGTACATTCTTAGTTTAGATCTATCATAAAAGTAAAACATTAAATCTACTTTAATAATAATCACAACTTGTTTGGTTTTATGCACTTTGTTTGGTTTAACTTGTATGGTGCTTATTAATAAAATTTATAACAAAATTTTAATGCGGTTTAAAATCTTTTGTGTTATTGAATGATTTAAATTATCAAAACAAGTAAAGTGGGAGAATAAATAATGAGAATAACTAAAAAATATTTTTGCTTTTTTAGTAATGATTAAATTATATGACATCATTAATGCATTAAAGGAAGCAATAAATTAATTCTTGTGTATTTAAGCATTATTTTTTTTTGAAATAGTTTTTATAAATAATTTTCTAATGATATACAACAATAAAAGGGTTGTTTTAGGATCTTGTAACAAGATTAGTTAATTACTCCATATCTAATCAGAATAAAAAATATTTAAAATTATATTGTAATAACAACGCCTATAATAATACATGAACAATTATTAAATTTTCATGTGATTCAATGATAATCCTGAAAATTGGCAACACATCCATTTAAAGTAAAATTAGATTCAGCTAGCTTTAGTTAAAAAGGTCAAACTGGGGTACATGTGAGAAAATAAACATTTTTCTGGTTCCTTGTTATCATCTTGTAATTAAACATCTGAAATTGTGACAAGAATAGATTCCTATCAAACACCAAGCATGATTTTGTTTTATAATTAATTTAGAACATTTCGGCTTTTAAAGGAGCATTTTTATTTTATATTTTTACATTATATTTAATTATTTTCTATGGATAAATATCTATTTAATAAGATTTTAATAATAAAATTAATTTGTCACATCAGTACAAGTACATTTAATTATTATTCACGTACTAAAAAAAAAAGAAACGATAACTGGAGCAAAATTATATCACCTCATACGGTTTTATTTTATCTGCAGTATTGATTTAGTGGGGATAGAAGTTTAGTTGTACAGTGCTGCTTTCAGCAATAATACGGTGACATCTGCAGTATAAATAGGTTTACAGCCGGTAGAGTTCTCCGATATAGCCCGCCGTCTGTTTTTAATAAACATGGCGCGGGACGTGGTCTCTGTATCTATTTACATTACTTATTTTTTAACGATTTTATACGTTTCTAAAGCAAAAGTTCTGTCCGAATTAGTGCCAATAGTTAAGTCAATAAGTGTAATTAATGAGACTAGTGTTACTAACCAAAGCAGCGAAATGTTTTCTAAAATAATCGTAGAAATGCGCGGATACAATTTTTACAGTGGGATGAAGGTTAGGGCAACAACAAATCCTGAATACGGAGAGTGTTCTGAAAGTATAAGTGACAGTGATAGTGAACATGATTTTAGTGAATTGTGGTCGAATTCGACTTTATCATTAATGGCCTTATATATAAAATTAAAGCCAGGGATTAATAATCAAAATTTCTACGTTTGTGTAAGATCGGTCGAAAGGACTACTACTACTGGTGATCAGTCCACGTTTATAAGTACGTTTCCTAGTGAAGTAATAAAATGGGTGCACCAGGGTAAAAATGTTGTGTTTCGGACCGCCAGTGAATATGTATTTAAGTCTTTAATTGAGGGTGTTAATCCGTCTGAACAAATGTAAGTAAAATGAAAGAGCCTTAGGTGTAATTACAAAATAAGAGTACTTTATTTTATAATCGGTTACGATTTTGGCATTTTTCATAAAATATTTTAGAATTATCACTACTAGATTAATACTTTCCCTAAATCTGCGTATATACTTATATTAGTAAGAGTTTTATTAATTTTTTTACCTATTAAATGCTTTTTACTTCGTGCTTTGATGTATTTACTCGGATTCCGTGATAAAATTTGACGGCCCCAATATATTGTGTTTGTGTTAATGGTAATTCATTTAACTTCTTTCTTTTAAACCTAATTAATATCTCTGCATTGAGAAAATCCTTGTAATGAGATTAGCTTTCAGACTTTTTGTATCGATGCAATACATTTTTAATTCTTTTGGGTATGAACCTATTTATAACTATTTTATTAGTCGAAAATAAATTATCGATTGGGTTAACATATTTTTAAGAGTGGTCTTTTATAGGTCAACATATATTTCTAAGAATATCTAACTGTTCTAAATTCTATGAAAATAATCAATTAAAATTCACGTGGTAGTTTTGGAGTCCATTTCTGACAGTTTTAAGCATCCTTTGAGTTTATAAATTTATACTTGTTCTACCCTCCAAAACGGTTTTTTTTTATCTTGTTCAAATATTCAGGATTTGTTATATGCCACTGTTGTAGAAATCATTTTTAAGAAGTATTAAATCCCATACTAAGAGTTCTGTTAAAGGTGATTGGTTTGAGTCGGCTTTTTGGTTTTGATTTAGTATAGAGATTTGTGATCTGCGTAGCTACTTCAATTTGTATGTCTGGTTGCTTCTTGATTTGTTGTGACTCACTACACCAGATTTTTGTTGTGTATTTTCCTGTCCACATGTCAGCTTAGTCCCACACATCATCCTGGGCAATTCAGATTGTCATCTACATATATCATTAAATTGTGTTTATGGTAAACAGAAAGACCTTAATCTATTTTTTTTTTTTTTAAATTGATACCTAATTTTTATACTTGAGTATTGCATTTTTGATAATAATTAAAGGTTTTTATTAAAATACATCTTTTATTTGTGGGTTATTTCCACAGGAGTGAGATTAATTTCCCATTAAATTGTCTCTAACATGCTTGATTACAGTTACTTATATAATATGAATCTTGTATCGGATGTAAAATGCCAATCCTGACAAGTTTTTAAACCCGTAAATTAAAGATGAAAGGTAGAGACATTATCAATCTGCAGTGGAGAAAATAATGTAAAAAGATTTTATTTCTATGAATTAAATGTTCCAAAATATAAATAAATAGTAATCAATCTATTAGTTACTATTATGTTAATTTAGGGTAGATTTTATTATGACTGAACTTGTGCTCTGTGATTATACTGCACCGAAAGACAGACACTTGTCATATTCATGTTGGTGGTATATCAGGGAATAGCCTTGGTCTTCATATGAATCACTTTTTGATATTATTTGATGAATATAAGGAATTTGTTTATTCTGATAAACAGATTGCTACTACTACTTACTACAGCTTGAAACTGTCGCTAATCTCATTTCATGAGATTTGATCCTCTTAAAAAAATGTTTGTATTTGGAACAACAAAGTTCAGAAATAAAAAGTTTAATTAGGTACTTCTTCAGTGCCTTTGTGTAATATACAATTCAGTTAAAAAAAATTACCTTAATAACTTATGTTAAAACATAAGTTATTAAAACATTCCATAAATAATACTAATGATGTGTTCTGACTTAAAAAAGTTTTCTTGTAGTAGAATTTGGTTTTAAATGTAACTTTACCTGGAGTATTTTTACAATCTATTACGAGAGTTACTAAATTAATGTTTTCTTCTATTCTTCAAGTCACTTGATTGCCGATGCAATTGCATCAAATATTTCTAGGTTTGAATAAACAATGGTAGCTTTGTTATTGTGTTCATCTTCATCACGACATTTTTGTCCTTGTTTTTTTTTTAGTTACATTATACATTATTTCTTTGTTGGTTGTTATTTGATTCGGTTCATATTCCACCTGCTATACCATAAGCATATATGTTAAATCTGTTTCATCACCTGCGGTCTTTAATCTATTAAAATAGTTAATCTTTGTTAACAAACCTTAAATCTGTAATTACTTTCTATTTGCTTATTTTATTTAATAGTCGGCAAAGGTTTTAAGCAGCAGTTTTAGAACTGCATATTTTTATATTTAAAATTTTAATTAATTTTGTAATAATATTAAAATTGTAATAAAAACTGTTTTAAAAGATGGAACTTTTCATGAGAATGTTAGGAGATATAATTTACTTGCAGCGTATTAGAATTCACATTATATCGGTGAGCATTGTATAAATAAATATTACTCGTACCATTTTATGAGTCATATTAATTGGATTAACAAATTTTTTAATTAGCAGTATATTGGTGCCGGTTAAGTCGATTAATAAGGAAAACAGTATATTGTGTTCAGTATTATTTTTCTAATATTGTGTCAGTATTTTAGTTTATGTTCTTTAATGCATTTCATCTAGTCGGTAAGGTCTTTTATAATTAATCTGTTAAAAAAATGGCCATAAAACTAATGTTTTAGGATTGGTGCATTGTTTTTCATTGAAGTATAAATAAACTGAAGTTTGTTTTATAGCGATTGTGGTGTATTAGTTTTTTAGTGTATTAGCTACATTTTTTATTGTTTTTACCTTTTCGCTGTATCTTAAAATTATGTATGAGTGTTTCCTTTGATGTTTTGAGAATATCGGTTCATTAGGTATGTTTAAAAAGATTTCTTAATTTTATCCTTTAAATTCTTTTACGTTGTATGATATTCTTTGGGGTAGTATTGTATTAATTGATATTTTGAAAGAAAATAATTTTCACTGTTTTTCCTCGGATGTACAAGTGTATTTAATAGATTGAATGTCATGGATACCGTATTTGGTACTTATGCAATTTATCCAGAAGGCAGAGTACCGCATTTGGTACTCAGCTTTTTAAATAATAACGGTTATGTTTCTTCTGTTAGAACACATGGTTTACACAATTATACTGGATTAAATAGTGATGTTTACTGAAAATTTTGCAGCGAAAGTTTTGTTTGTTTTACGTAGCCGACTTTACTTGTTGTTTTTGTAGTACCTTATAGGGGGTTATTTTTTTTCAAGGTCCGATCGGCCGCGAAATAAAAACCCGCGCAAAAATCGGATGAACCTTTGCGCATATGTGTTGCGCAGCGTCTCTAGTACGGCCTTCAATCACGCCGCGTCACTTCGTTTAGTTCTGAACATACAGCTAGCACGTAAACATGTCTACAACAATAGAATCTCCCGCCAAGTGTGAAATGCGTGCGGTAATTCGATTTCTTCAGGCTGAGGGGTGTAATGCGGCTGAAATTCATCGACGAATAAGTAATGTGTACGGTGGAACTTCAATGAGCGACAACAAAGTGCGATAATGGTGCAGGAACTTTAAAGCAGGCGGTCAGGGAAGCAAGCGAATGTCAACCTATGATTTCGTCGAGCCAGTGGATGAGGCGATTCGAGAAAATTGTCGGTTCACAATTTCTGTATCGAGTGATTCGTTTCCTGAAATTTCAAGGTCAGCTCTCTACACCGTTGTGAGTGACAGACTTCAGTACCTCAAACTGTATGCGAGATGGGTTCCCAAGATGCTGTCCGACCATCACAAAACAATGAGGATGGACGCCTCCCTAACGTTTCTCCAGCGCTACCACAATGAAGGAAAGATTTTTTGAACAAAATTGTCACGGGGGACGAGACACGGGTCCATTTCGAAACTGAAGAAACAAAAGAACAATCCAAACAGCGGATGCATTCTCATTCTCCCAGTAAACCGAAGAAGTTCAAGCGAACCTTCTCCAACAGAAAGCGTATGGCCGCTGTGTTCTGGTACCGGAATGGAGTTCTCTTGGTGGAATTCATGGAACGTGGCACGACCATCACTGCAGCCTCATACTGCGTGACTCATCAACGTCTACGAAGAGCAATTCAGAATAAGCGGAGAGGAATGTTGTCGTCAGGCATTGTTTTTCTCTATGACAATGCTCGGCCGCACACTGCAGCTGTAATAAAGAAGCTCCTGCAGCGTTTTCGTCGGGAAGTGTTTGATCACCCCCCATACAGCCCGGACTTTGCTCCATCCGATTTTCACCTCTTTGCTCACATGAAACGCTGGCTAGGAGGGCAACATTTTGGCACAGACATCGAGCTACAGACCGGCGTAGAAACACGGCTGAAAACACAGGCGGCTCCGTTCTATGACGAGGGTATTGGAAAGTTGGTACCACGCTACGACAAATGTCTAAATCGGAGTGGCGACTATAGAGAAATAGCGTAACTATGTAAGCATTTGTTACAAATAAAAAAGTTGTTATTTTCACTGTGGTTTTAATTTCGTGACCGGTCGGACCTTGAAAAAAAATAACCCTCGTACATTTTGCTTTTTTGTTGTTTTTTTTTAAATGTAAAAATGAGTAATGAAAGCGATAGGTTAGAATTCCCGAGTTGTTTAACATACAGTTCTTTCTAATTAAGACAGGACTTGCCTGTTTAGAAACGGCGGAAAATGTTACCCGAAAAATGTATGAAAGTAATTTTTAAATAAAGTGAAACAGTGTATATACATAGAATGTTTAAATAAGTTTTAATACTACGAGGGTAAGTCAATTATTATCCGCAATATAGTTATAAATTTTATTCCAATACAAATAGGAAACTTACATGTACATCATTTTTCAACATAGTCCCCTTGTATTTCAACGCACTTGGCCCATCGATGCACAAGCTTCCTGATACCTTCATAAAAGAAGGTTTTCGGTCGAGTTGCGAGCCAGAAATGCACCGCTTCTTTCACTGTTTCGTTTGAGATAAATCGACGGCCCCTTAATGCCTCTTTGACAGGACCAAACAAGCGGTAGTTAGAAGGGGCAAGATCAGGACTATACGGAGGATAAGCCGGTACTTCAAAGTTGAGTTTCTGGAGCGTCTCAGCAATGCGGGCAGCAGTATGTGGACGGGCATTGTCGTGCGACAACACAACACCTTTCGACAGCAGTCCTCGGCGTTTGCTTCGAATTGCAGGTTTCAGCTTGGCAGTAAGCGTCTCACTGTAACGCACACTGTTTATTGTCGTGCCCCTTTCCTCATAATGTTCCAGTACTGGGCCTTGTGAGTCCCAAAAAACCGTAAGCATCAGTTTTCCTGCGGATGGTTGGTTTTGCAGGGCGAATTTGGATGTTTCCATTCCATACTCTGTCGTTTACTCTCCGGCTCGTAACGATGGATCCGTGTTTCGTCACCGGTGATGATTCTGTCTAAGAAGATTCGTTACCGTAGCGATCCAAATGTTTTTTGGCAGATGTCCAAGCGCGTTTGTTTATGCGACTGTATGAGTCGTTTTGGGAACCATCTTGCACAGACTATATGAAACTCAAGTCTGTTGTGGATGATTTCAGTGTCAGAACCGTGACTAATTTGCAGACGATGTGCCACTTCATCGATAGTTAGTCGTCTGTCTAAGAAAACCATGTCACGTGCACGCTCAATATTTTCCTCATTTGTGGCTCCTTCGTCGTGCGTAACACTTGTGCTACCACTTTTGAATTTTTCAATCCGTTCTTAGCCACTCCGTTGCGGCAACACACTGTACCGAAAGTCTTCGATGAATTTCGGCCCTTGATACACCTTCCGACCGCTGAACGTTGCTCTTCTTTGGTGCAAACAGAAAGCGGAGCAGCCATGGTTGACGGCAGTGCAGCGATAACGGAACTAACCTAGCACCATCAAACCTGCACAGACATAACAAAAATTAAACCACACGTGCGTCATCTACGCAACACGACAGTACTACCAACATAAAAAAAATATAACTAAATTGCGGATAATAATCGACTTACCCTCGTAATATATAATATTTCAATATTGTTGTAAATAAAATAAAGTATCAATAATAAATGAAAGATCGTAAAAAAAAAAAAATAAATAAATCCTAAAGAATGGAAACTGTAAAAATCTGATTTAGTATATTTTGTAAGTTCAAAAATTACGTTATGTAAATTGTAAAAAATACATTACAACCAATGGGCAGCTGAAAAATGAGTGTTATTCGTTAATAAAAAATTGAGAAAAACTTTTTATATATTGCGTAAAAATAATTATAGTAACGTAAAAATACTGCCTGCAGTACCTGGAAAATAAAGGCTAAGGTTTTTAAGTGCCGTACGGTGCTCTTATTCTGGGTCGGTTGATAAGAACAATATATAGTACTCGCTTAATTCTTCCAGCGGAAAACAAGTATCATATATGGTACTCGCAGTTTTTTTTTACTCATCTTCATAGATAGTGTAGCTAATGATTCAGGATGCAGTATAGAAATAAGCATAATACAGTACAGCCCCGATATACCGCGGATTATAACCTGTCCCCCAGAAAAAATCTGAAAAAATAAAATAGGACCAAGATATGCTAGTCAACCTACCACGTATTCAATATCGGTTTAAAACCCATCATAAATCCTTTGAAATCGTCAACAATGCGCTTCTAATATTACATCTGTCAATTAGTCACGGACGATTTTAAAGCCTTGGAATTCGCAAAAACATGATTGAGTAAAAGTAAACTACGATTCTAATATAGAATAGGAGAAATTGTTACGATATACTGCACACGACTCATTTCCTATAACAGCGATAAGACCATCAATGCGCTGCCAGTGCAATTAACAGTATATAGTATGTGAATGTTATTACGTATTATGATTTATTCCGAGCTGCTTTCACTGTGTTTATCGGTATCGTTAAGTTTTATTACGTCGGTTAATTTATTAGATTTTTTTAGTGTTGGTTTTCATTCGTATTTGCCCAACATGTGGTTTAAAACGTATTCTGTAAAGGAAAAATGAAAAATTATTGAAAAGGTTAAGGCAGGTCTTTCGAAAGCCAGTTTATCCCGGGAATTCGGTGTGCCTGAAGGCACTATACGTGGTTGGGTGAAACAAGAAGATAAACCGCGTTCTTTTATCGATTTGGTAGATGAAACGGTCGAACTTGATCTCAAAAAGGTTAGACTCTGTGATGTTAATGTTGTAGACGAGTGTATGTACCTTTGGTTTTTGCAAAAACGGAGTGAAGGAGTGCCCCTATCAGACCCAATACTTCAAGCTCAGGCGCTAAATTTTCACGAACAAATTAATAATGGAGAAGATCAACGCTTCTAGCATCGCGTCGGTTAACGCGATGAAAATCCGTCGTGGCATAGGCCAAGTAAATATCGAAGGAGAATCTCGTTTAGCAGATGCGACGGCAGCCGAAAATCTTTCATAAACAATATTGCAATCGGTTATAGAAGAGAATAACTTCAGTGACGAACAGTTCGTCGTCAATCGTGATGAAACTGGTTTTTATTGTAAACTATTGCTTACAACAACATTAGATGCGAAGCGGACACCAAACATATTTGGTGTCCGCTTCGCATTTAATTTTCATATCGGATATGTCCGGTATGAAAATGAACAAAGAAAGGGTAACTTTTCTTTTACGTGCCGATAAGTGAGCAAATCATAAATTGAAGCCTTTGCTCATCGCCAGCCCACGTCGCTTCAAACACGTTAATATGAATTCGTTACCGATTATTTTTAAAAATAGTAAAAACGCTTGGTGACGTGTAATATTTGTTTAACGCGGTTTAACGAGGAATTTGTACCTCGTGTTAAAAATTATTTACGAGTTCGAAAATCGAAAGAAAAAGCCTTAGTACCTCTTGATAACTGCCGTACTCATCCGCCTACTGAGTTGCTGAAACCTAAAGGAAAGGGGAAATAATCGCAATGTTTTTACTCAAGAACAGCACGTTTTTGATCCGACCGTTAGACCGAGGAGTTATTCGGCATTTAAAGCTTAGAACCGACAAGAGCTACTGACCGCTATCGTCAACGCTGAATTACAAGTAACGGAATTTCTTAAAACTGTGTCGTTAAAAAGTGTTGTATACAGCGCTAGAACAGCATGGAGTAACGTAAATTCTTTTACGATTAAAAATTGTTGGTCGGTATTGTTACAGAGTAATACAGAAGACATTGAAACGGCAAACGTTCGTATTTTTACTGACGAACACGCACTGGAATTGTCAAATTCAACCGGCCAAGAATTGTCTGCAAGCGTACGGCACCAAAACACAACACCAATTACAGTAAAAAATTACAAACATTTAACAAATTAATATAAGCTACTGCTTCTGGAGTCGCCATCAGGAAATCTTCATAACCTGTCCTAGGGCAAACTTTTTTGATGCGTTTAACAGTTTGATTTTCACCACGCTCACAAAGGGTGGTTGGTGTTTTACCCCATTTGTACAGGAAATAGGCGCACCTACCGTGCTGAGTTCGTATTCTGTTTAGCGTTGACCGAGGCAAGTCAAAACCCGGCGGCTTTTGAGTAATACATTGGATTTGGTTATTCTGCTTTGCGTTCCGTTCTCGACGCCAGGCGTCAGTTAGGTTAAATCCGTCCTCTGCGGCAGCAATTGCTGTTTTGACAGGTGGCTTTCTAGATCGAAGGCGACCGTGATTGGCATCTTCAACGTCCTCATGTATCGGCGATCTCAATGAGCGGGTTCAAGAAGACAAACCTGTTGCCCATTAGATGACCGACGAAGAAATTGTTAACTCGGTTCTAAAACTTAAGGATAATTTGTCGAAGAAAGAAGGGGAAGGTGTTGCAATAAAAGACGTTCTGGAAAATATAAATAGTGTAATAGCAGGGATGGAATAACAAAGTGATAGTGATGATCGTCATTTAATGCGTTTCCAAAGTATAAAGTCATATATTATAAAGAAGAAACAAAAAACAATAACTTCTTATTTAAAAAAGAATACTTTACATTCGAAGAAAAAATATCATATCTTCCGCAGTTAACTTGTTTCTATGTAAGTACACATTATACTATATTGGCTTTTTCTATTAAACCATTATCGCTTGAATTTTTGCCTATTTTATTTTATTGATCCCTTTGCGATTTAAAATTTACTTCTCGCAATAATGCGGATAGTCTATAACGCGGGTGACACGTTAGTCCCCCGATAACCGCGTTATAGCGGGGATACACTGTAATGTATTTTACCTTGACAAACATTCCGTTGCTCAGGGGGCGGAAACCAAAATGTGTTGCGGCGATCAACACGTTTATAATTTATCAGAAAGATATATATCGTTTTCCTAAATATACTGCTAAATTGATTTAACCTTGATAAATGAGTAAACCGATACTAACATGCGGTGATTTTTGACTTTAAAATCGATTGTTTTATTACTTATCGTTATGTTTTACGTGTAAAATACGAGTGTTCATGAGATAATAGCATTCTATAATTGTTTTAGATGTGTACTCGGCTGCTAAAGCTATATTTGACGAATTTTCTTTCTTTATTTAAAAGCGGTTTTGGATAATTATCTATAATAATGGTATTTTAGTTATCTTCTATAATATATTTTATCTGTTATTTACATTGTGTCACTATTTATCTATTCAGTAGCTCTGCTCTTTAGTTCGATCGGCCTTCATTGATAATTTCTTATCGTCATTGTTATTTTCAAACGTTCAGTAATCGTAATTGTAATTTTATTGTGATTTTTTACGGCGAGTAATTAATATGATTTTGATAAAATAATTATTATTAACTAAAAGTTTTATTTAGAATTAATTTGTTCAATTTTAAAGATCGGATTTAATTAATAGATTGTAGATATTTTATTAGTTCAAATGTAGATTAGCGATTCTACTTTTTTAACGGTTTGTTTGCACAGTCGATTAACGAGAGGTATCTCTGAAGTAAAGACCGTTTCGTTGTAAAAAAAAATTATTCTGAAAACTTTATAAGCGGTTTTTATTACTCTTAAACTACATACCTTATATTACTTCTCTATATAATCGCCGCACGAATTATGACATTTATCGTAGCGATACACCAGCTAAAATATACCGTTGTCGTATTCTTCTGCCGCCAGTCCATTTAGCCACTGATTTACAGCATTTTTAAGTTCACGGTCACCTGAGAATCGCTTACCGCTAAAAAATTTTTTCAATTTCCCAAACAAATGGTAATCAGAAGGAGCTAAGTCCGGACTATATGGTGGGCGATCGTAAATTTTCCTTCCAAATATTTTCAGTAAATCACGTGTCGAACCCGCAACATGTGGACGTGCATTATCGTGCAGCAGGACGACGCCGAAGTTCAGTCGCCCACGTCGCCGATTTTGAATGGCGCGCTGTAACTTACGTAGAGTTTTCCAGTAGGCTTCTGCATTTATACTCGTTCCACGTGGCATGAAATCGATCAGCAGTATGCCATACTGATCTCAAAAGACTGTGGTCATCAGTTTTCGTCCAAATGGCTGCGGTTTGACCTTTGTCGGTGTAGTTTGTGATCGAGTATGACGCCGTTCACTTGACTGCTGTTTTCTCTCTGGCGTATAATACGAAATCCATGTTTCATCGCCGGTAACGATTGTAGTAAGAAAATCGTCACCTTTTTCTGTGTAGCGCATCAAAAATTCCAAAGCAGATCCCATTCGGATTTTTTTGTGACGTTCCGTTTAGACGTGCGGCATCCAACGTGCACAAACCTTTCTGAGGGCTAAAAGGACGTAAATAGTGCGACCGATAACAACTCTTGAAACATCAGGAAAAAGAAGGGCCAGAGCGACGATCTTTTCTGATTTCATCATCGATGCGTTTCAACAAGTCCTCGGTGATTATCGAGAGCCTCCCCAAATGTTTTTCATCGTGCTCATTAATTCTGTTATTTCTAAACCTTTCACACCGTTTTCGGATGTTTCTTTCATTCATTACATTATCACCGTATACGGCAACCGACTGCTTATGAATTTCAACCGGCTTAAGTGTTTGATGGTTTAAAAAACGTATGATCCCGCGTATTTCACAGTCGGCGGCAATATCGATTTTCTTATACATTTTATAACGTAATAACTCGGTAATATCAAAGGTACTACAACGCGACAACTTACAGACAACAATGCAGTGTGTCCATTAGTAACGTGGTCATGAACGACACAGGTTTGCTAACTTTAAGGAGAAAAATTTCCTAGCGGTCTTTACTTTGAGGATAACCCTCGTAGATTTTAAAAGTTGACTTAACTCGTGAAGTAGATATAAAAAATCTTTACCGGCGAGGAAGGGACCGCTCGCTCCCTTGGTCAAAAGTTTCAAAAATATTTCCTACAAAAGTTGCACGCATTAACTTTTATTTTTACGCTATGATAAAAGTCATAATTTTTATATCTCTAGGTCGATTTAAACAAAGAGCTACTTTGTTTGTAGTTCTCTATTAATGTATTTCTTTCATTGCAGTACGCCTGAAAATACATTCAAACCTTTGGTCTTTTTTGTCTCGATAAAAGTTATCATTTTTTTTTTTAAGTTTTCATGAGAGTTTATTAATGTATTAAATGAGAATTTTTATACGTGGTGAAATTGAAATAATGCTAGTAGTATTTCGTAACTGTAAAACGCTGTGTATTTCATAATTTTTTCTTTTGTTTTTGAAAAACGTTTTTGTAATTAAATTCAGGCACAAGTAATTTTTAAACGTAATAGTAATTATTCTTTATTATACTATTTTTATTGGCCAATTTAAAATATTATTTTCTTAAAAATGCTAAATATATTTTATAATTTTATCGTAATTTGTTTTATAAAGTTTGTTATTACTTAACGTAGATCGTCGTGATATTTTTAATTTTTATGTTTGTTTAATTATTATGCACGACAATAAAATTTGTAAAAGGCTTGATATATGGGTCTGTCCGTTTAAGTGAGCCAAAGGTGGATTCTTGACCAATTCAAAAAAAATTTAAACTTAACAACTTGTTTCCTACATGTTTCAGGACGTTAAAACTATTTTTTATTTAAACAGTTTACCTGTGGCGGCCATTTTTGTTACGGTACTCATACCTGTTTTTGTGATTGTAAGGATTTACGGAAAAAAATCATAACTAAAAACTTATTGATCCTGGAAGGATGAAACAAAAAAACTTGTTCATATTTTCTCAAGATAAAAGATTGGTCCAGTGCTTAATTTACCTCTTTTCTTTCTATGAGAAAATTACCAATAAAGTTGAACATCAAAAACGGTGAAATTTCACTTTTGCCAATTTTTTTCAAGAGGCAGGGATGGCATACACAATTTGAATTATTTTTTTATTTTTTTGTCTTCAGTCATTTGACTGGTTTGATGCAGCTCTCCAAGATTCGATGCGTTTCAACAAGTCCTCGGTGATTATCGAGAGCCTCCCCAAATGTTTTTCATCGTGCTCATTAATTCTGTTATTTCTAAACCTTTCGCACCGTTTTCGGATGTTTCTTTCATTCATTACATTATCACCGTATACGGCAACCGACTGCTTATGAATTTCAACCGGCTTAAGTGTTTGATGGTTTAAAAAACGTATGACCCCGCGTATTATCGGTAATATCGATTTTCTTATACATTTTATAACGTAATAACTCGGTAATATCAAAGGTACTACAACGCGACAACTTACAGACAACAATGCAGTGTGTCCATTAGTAACGTGGTCATGAACGACACAGGTTTGCTAACTTTAAGGAGAAAAATTTCCTAGCGGTCTTTACTTTGAGGATAACCCTCGTAGATTTTAAAAGTTGACTTAACTCGTGAAGTAGATATAAAAAATCTTTACCGGCGAGGAAGGGACCGCTCCCTTGGTCAAAAGTTTCAAAAATATTTCCTACAAAAGTTGCACGCATTAACTTTTATTTTTACGCTATGATAAAAGTCATAATTTTTATATCTCTAGGTCGATTTAAACAAAGAGCTACTTTGTTTGTAGTTCACTATTAATGTATTTCATTCATTGCAGTACGCCTGAAAATACATTCAAACCTTTGGTCTTTTTTGTCTCGATAAAAGTTATCATTTTTTTTTAAAGATTTCATGAGAGTTTATTAATGTATTAAATGGGAATTTTTATACGTGGTGAAATTGAAATAATGCTAGTACTATTTCGTAACTGTAAAACGCTGTGTATTTCATAATTTTTTTTTGTTTTTGAAAAACGTTTTTGTAATTAAATTCAGGCACAAGTAATTTTTAAACGTAATAGTAATTATTCTTTATTATACTATTTTTATTGGCCAATTTAAAATATTATTTTCTTAAAAATGCTAAATATATTTTATAATTTTATCGTAATTTGTTTTATAAAGTTTGTTATTACTTAACGTAGATCGTCGTGATATTTTTAATTTTTATGTTTGTTTAATTATTATGCACGACAATAAAATTTGTAAAAGGCTTGATATATGGGTCTGTCCGTTTAAGTGAGCCAAAGGTGGATTCTTGACCAATTCAAAAAAAATTTAAACTTAACAACTTGTTTCCTACATGTTTCAGGACGTTAAAACTATTTTTTATTTAAACAGTTTACCTGTGGCGGCCATTTTTGTTACGGTACTCATACCTGTTTTTGTGATTGTAAGGATTTACGGAAAAAAATCATAACTAAAAACTTATTGATCCTGGAAGGATGAAACAAAAAAACTTGTTCATATTTTCTCGAGATAAAAGATTGGTCCAGTGCTTAATTTACCTCTTTTCTTTCTATGAGAAAATTACCAATAAAGTTGAACATCAAAAACGGTGAAATTTCACTTTTGCCAATTTTTTTCAAGAGGCAGGGATGGCATACACAATTTGAATTATTTTTTTATTTTTTATTTTTTTGTCTTCAGTCATTTGACTGGTTTGATGCAGCTCTCCAAGATTCCCTATCTAGTGCTAGTCGTTTCATTTCAGTATACCCTCTACATCCTACATCCCTAACAATTTGTTTTACATATTCCAAACGTGGCCTGCCTATACAATTTTTCCCTTCTACCTGTCCTTCCAAAATTAAAGCGACTATTCCAGGATGCCTTAGTATGTGACCTATAAGTCTGTCTCTTCTTTTAACTATATTTTTCCAAATGCTTCTTTCTTCATCTATTTTCCGCAATACCTCCTCATTTGTCACTTTATCCACCCGTCTGATTTTTAACATTCTCCTATAGCACCGCATTTCAAAAGCTTCCAATCATTTCTTCTCAGATACTCCGATCGTCCAAGTTTCACTTCCATATAAAGCGACACTCCAAACGTACACTTTTAAAAATCTTTTCCTGACATTTAAATTAATTTTTGATGTAAACAAATTATATTTCTTACTGAAGGCTCGTTTAGCTTGTGCTATTCGGCATTTTATATCGCTCCTGCTTCGTCCATCTTTAGTAATTCTACTTCCCAAATAACAAAATTCTTCTACCTCCGTAATCTTTTCTCCTCCTATTTTCACATTCAGCGGTCCATCTTTGTTATTTCTACTACATTTCATTACTTTTGTTTTGTTCTCGTTTATTTTCACGCGATAGTTCTTGCGTAGGACTTCATCTATGCCGTTCATTGTTTCTTCTAAATCCTTTTTATTCTCGGCTAGAATTATTTTTTTGTACGTAGGTGTATGTCAGTAATCTTATCATAAATAATAATATTAATGGTGATATACGTACCCCTAAATCTTTATGAATTTTTGGAAATAATTTTTTTTTAACTTAAAATTTTCGCTTCAAATATCCGATGGAGCTGGTGATAAAAATTTCAAATTTGCACAACTTGCAGGGTTTTGTAGATATTTATGACAAATAAAAAAGTTATAACCTCTCAAAAATCGTGAAAAACCTGCTAAAAGCGATACCATTTTGACTCGCTAAATAAGTTCTCCAAGGTGATTTCTCGTCTTCTTTGCGCTTAACATTATTTAATATTTAGCCCCTATGTTATTGAAGTTGACGTTTTCAATATTTTTAAATTATTAATGGTAGGTCTTAATTTAACGATAACTTAACCGATACCAGTAACCTAATACAATTTTGATTCAAAAATGCTTGTAAAACTTACCCAAACTGAGATTTCAATGAGTAGCTTACAGATTTTTTCAAGAATTCATTTTTATTTTTGTAAACATTATCGAAGAAAAAATAAATCGTAGCAAAATTTTAATTGTTCTTCGATGAAATAGCCTGTTTATGTAGCAAAGAAAGTTTATTATTTAGTGCGGTTTTAGTTATGATTTTTCCGTAAATCCATACAATCAGAAAAATAGATATGCATACCGTAACAAAAGTGAGTCACTTCAAATAGATCGACACATATGCTGACAGAACCGTTTAATGTTCATTAAACGAGCTGTTAGTTCATTCGCGGAGACTGTAGAACTTAAGTCGTGCTGGAAAATTCTGAATGTATTTCTTTTATGAATTGTAGTTCTTTCCTTGACACCGTATGAAAAATAAGGTTTATAATTGTGAGAAATCGTGTAAAAATCTCCCCTAATATTTTAAGCCGATCGAATACATTCAGTAAATGCAATAAGACAAAATCGTTTCTGCTTGTAAATAAGTTGCATTATAGTGTTAGTATTTCGACATTCTGAATAAAAAATTAATAGTTAAAAGAAATCGATCGTGTTTTATAGAATGTTTACCTTTAAATATATATATATTTTTTAATTGATAGGCGCATAAAAATAGTATTTTTTTCCCGTGCACCTTGTGTAGAACTCTCTCCCTCACTCCCTCTTTCCGCCTCATCCTCCTTAATTCTTGCACTCCCCTGCCCTCTCTCTTTCTGAATCCTTTTCGAAAGAAGGATTATATCAAAGAAACAGATTTTGTTCCTACAGGCAGCCGTTCTTGTATTTTCAGGCCTATCCAAACTTTAAATGTAATAAAACTAAAAGATGTAAAATTAAACAAATAGAAAATATAAAACTGCACTTTCAGTCCTTTAAATTTTGGCTTCCTGATGTTAGCGCCAAATTAAAAAGCTTTCTAAACGTCATATCAATCGATCGCACAGTATTTATTACGTAAAATATTTGATTTATATTTACTTAATTTTTGTATCGGTCGTTGGTTTTCCGTAGCGTACAGGAATTCTCTGTGTTAATACGCTACGATTGTGCTTTGCGGTGTAGTTGTAGGGTATTTTCCTTTTATCCAAAAGTTTTTGGATCCGAATTCCCGGTCGGGCATTTTCTCATACGCTACAAAATTTTTTTTTATCTGATTATCAAACAAAAGTTTTTTAAGCTTTTTAAGGAAGGGAAAAAATTATATCGGGGTTTATAAGTCCGTATAAAAAGTAAAACTGAAAACACCACTAAAAAATAAACGAACACCACCATTTTTTTTTTAATACATTGTTTAATGAAAATAAGTAAAGTTAGGATTTAAGTTACGTGTGCCGGTGACTGTGTATGATAGTTTCCAGTAATTATATCCTTTAGCTCGTTTCGAGCTTCATATTTTATTTCCAACATTTCCTCGGTCGCTAAATAAATGAATATATGTCAATAATTTGTCATTTATTTCAAATATTTAAATATGATCGGAAGATGTTCAGCTTTGTATGTAATTTACTAAAAAAAAAAAAAAAAAAAAAAAAAAAAAACGGCAACGAATGCTTAGTAAGTCCTTTTTCGTGCGTCGAAGTATTGTGCTGAATTACGGTGGAACCCTCAGTATCCGAATCGACTTTTGCAAGGGCGAATCCGGGTAATTGGAAAATTAAAAAGGTTTATCGTACTAATTGGACGTATCGTTCTAATATTTAACGGCTATCGCGTTAAATAAAAAGGTGAAATTGTAAAAAAAAATAAACGGTTTCGATTAAAATTAAGGACGTACGTAAAAAGAATACGTATTTACTCGGAACTTAAATCGTATTAAAAAACAGATACGGTAATAAGTTTAAAAAAATCTGTAATAAAAGAATCAGAATTTACTTCCCTACGTAAGTTGCTGCGTGTAATAAAAAATATCATTTTTTAAAAATTACAAAAAAATCGAAATAATTGCAATACATTCAGTAGAATAAAAGTTAAAAACGGACGATAATCAAAACGCCTTTAAAAAACAAATCTGTTTTAAAAAAATACTGTAATCTATACTTACTTTAATGTTGATACGAGTAGAAAATTGTTTTATATAAAGAATCTGTAGAACCGCTTTTTTTTGTTTTTAACGGTAAACAAATATTCATGAGCTTTTTCGTGTAACGGTCCTGGATGCAAGTCGTTACATCGTAGTTCATCCTCGACCGTTTAATGCGTTTCCAACTATTTTTTTCAGAAGTTAATCTTGTAATAGTTTAAAGTAATCTAAATTTACTTCTATTTTGTGATATTTTATTCGCGAAAAAGCGATTAAAATACCCGATAAAAACAAAGATCGATAAAATTACATTTCTTGTTGAAGTAAAGCTTTGAGTGTTGAGTGATATTTTAGAATTTTTTCAATAATATGTTTTTTTTTTAATCGCCTAGTGCGGATATAAGCGATCCGGAAAAACGGAATTTGTATAATCGGATATAAGCGATCCGGAAAAACGGAATTTGTATAATCGGCGTCCCACTGTACACGAAATAGGCTACGCTAAATTTGATACGGATGGATATTATTTTTTTTTTTTTTTAAGAGTTAAGTGATTTTGTTTTAACTAACACGTTGGTAAATGTAAACGAAATCTTATTATAATTGAAACGACAATTATATCGATCTGAATAACATTCTGTCGATCTCCACGGTCGAGCTGTATCCTTTCTCACCGCCCGACCTTTTTCGTTATCTTAGATCAATTCTTCCCCGCTTTCGGTCGTGCGGGTGTAAGTCTGACCCTGCTGAATCCTGTGTGCTGAAGAGCCGATGGAAACCCATCCTTGGTTTTACGCGTTACGTTTGGGCTGCTTATAGACCGTTCTATACGGTTGTACAATAAGTCTACCGGTTTTACGTCAACAACAACGGCAGTCCACCGTTCTTTCTATTTTTGCTGCATCCGATCCCAATTTTTTTTATTTTTAGGTCGACCGTTAATAATTATAAGCTCAAAGCTTCCGGTCGGTAATATAAATTACAAATTTAGTCGCATATTTATTCTTATTTAAGTATTTATTTTTTCGGGTTAAGTCGAAGCTACTCTTAAGAGTAAAGGTTCTCGGTTAAAGCTATTTTTTTAACGATAATCAACGAAGTTTGTAGAGCGTGAAAAAAATGGTGAGCCTGACTGAATTCGAACCTTGTATCTGCCGGATGAAAGGCGGAAACGCTGTACCGATGATTTTACCGATCTTGTATTCAAACTAAAAGACCACCGAGACTAGTCTTCTGTGATATCCGTAATCCTCAAGCGCAGTTCGTATTAAAACTGCGTTTTTTCGCTTCTTATAATTACGTTTCATTATAAATCGCGTTCGATGTTGAAATTCAAATCCGGTGCTGTAAGGTCAAATTAAAATGCACTTTTTTCTTCTTTTTTTATAAACGGCAATCCGGTGTTAATTTTTAATACCGATGCGATTCTGACGCTTCATTACGCTTACAACATGTAATGTTACATGTTCATCGGACGGAAGCGGACCTTTTTAACTGTAATTCAAGAGAAATGCGGTTAAGCGAAGTGTAAGAAACAAAATTATTAAATAGAAGCTAAGCGCTGTTATAAATAAATTATGTAAACTGTAATTAATGTTGCGAATAAATAGTTTTCCCCGCTTACCTCATACGGCATATTCATATTTATTATCATCAAAGTACGCTTTGTTTTGTTTTTACGAATGTTTTAATAATATACGCGGGGTTAATTTATTTGCAGCATTCTTTAACTAATTAAATTTATTAACGGCCTTTACTTGGATTATTATTAGATTACGGGTGAGAATTAAACGTCATTACGATTATCAGTATCTGTACGCTAATGTTACATCATTTATAACAGCGATTCATTTAAAAGACTTAATCGATAAAAAAAATCCCGACCGTATTACGGCCGCATTATAAAAAGTAATTATCGATTATAGAGTAAACAGGATAATCGTTTATTTGCTCGCTTTATTACTTTGGTGTTCCTCATTGAATCGTTGAACGTTCTTATAACCCGAAAGCGAAACGTCGGGTAGAATTGTGAAAAAAAAATTCGCTCGACGGAACAAACTTCTATTTTAAAGTTTTACAAATTATTACTGTGAAATTTATTTAAATCTTTTCTTTTTTTTGTAATTAACTCCGACTCTGAAATTCATCGCTAAAGTGTTTGCTTAGCTTGTAAATGGTAAAAGGTCCGAGGTTTCATTTTGAAATATGAAAAAGGTTTTAACCGATTTCGAAGAAAGGTACGACAAATTAGTCGTTTTCTTTTTTTTAATGAAAATATGTGCGATGAAAACGACGGGTTATTTACTCCCGGTATAGAGTTGCTAAGTCGCTTTAACGTATACATACCCCTTAGCGATTAAAACAGGATTTGTTTTTCTAAAAACAGCAGAAAATGTTAGCCGAAATTTGTAAAAGATAAACTTTCGGAAAAATTGGAAATTACATCGTAGATTCTTGCTTGTATATTATTTCATACGTAGAACGTTAAAATGATTTTTTAAGAATGAAAACCGTCAAAATCTGATGTAAGTATTTTGTAATTTTCTACATTACGTTATATAAGTAAATTGTAAAAATTACAACACGGCCGATGATAAAAAATGAGTGCGATTATAACATTAAAATTAATAACTTAAGCGTTAAGAAAAAGTTGAGAAACGGGTTATTTATACTCGTATGTAGTCCAAAAAAAATATTTTTGATAACGGAAGAATACCGCCTTCAGTACCTAGAAAAAAAAGTCTGGCAAAGGTCATAAGTGCTATATACGGTACCCGTACTCTGCAGCAGATGATAACGAAATACGGTACTCCCTAAATTCCTCCAGCGGGAGATTATCATAAATGGTACTCGCGGTTTTCTTTTACTCGTCTTTGTAAATAATATTGCTACTATTAAAGTACGTGTTACAGAAGTAAGACGTATTAAGGTATTTTTTGTGTAAAAGATTCTGCGGCCCCAAGGGCGGAAACCAAAAATGTGTTGTGCCAGTCAACCTGATGTATGTGTATATATTGGTAGCGCTCTCGCCTTTCATCCTGAAGCTTCTACGTTCGAATCTTAGTTATTGATGGCGTTATTTCATACGCTACAAAATGAATTTGTCATCGTTATCGTAAATAATAATAAAATTGAAAATATGCGATTACATGGAAAACTGGCTTAGGTTTTTTTTTTACAGAAATTTAAATGCGGTATTTCTCTTTTAGCGGCTCATACGCTTGATTACAGCCATTTTTTATTATTATATTCATATTACTTATATAACACGCTGTAAAAGATTGTCGATTTATTTATACGCATAGTTGTAACAAAAAAAGAAAAAAAAAGGTGTGAAAATTCAAGGTTAAAAAGCGATCGCTGTTTTCATTAATATTACTATCGTGGGATGGGCTGTAGAATCTCATTAAAAACTGTATATACAGTATAAAACAATTGAATAGCGTAATGCGCGAGCGCATTGAACGGCTTGGCGGCTGCATTCGTAATTTTGGAGTTTAGCCAAGTATCTGTTGTAGCCTGTAGATCGATTATGTACTGTGTTGTGCGAGTGTGCGCCTCATTTCTCGGATAAGAAACGATAATTTGATCGATTTTTTTTCGTATAACCTATTTCTAATGATTTATGAATATTATTTTACGGTTTATTTTTTAGCTTCGTTTAATTTGCGAGAGACTTTTATTTATTTTTTTATAATATTAGTTAGCAATTACGTAAATGCGAGGCGGAAGACTCCCATGACCCCCGGGTGCCGACGGTCGAAAATTGGACTTGAATTCACTATTGCGATAGTTTTTTACTCTTACTAATCTCGTTTGATCGCAGACAGCGTCTAATCGCTTCTCAAAGGATCGCTTCATTTAAAGATACAGGAAAAATTAAATCGATGTTGATTTTTAATTCCCGCTTAAAAGATCAGTAAATATAACGTAGTGTGATAATTTCACCGGAACTCTTAATGTAATTTCCGATATATCGATTAAGAAGTTACAAAAAATCGGTAAAAATAGCGTCTACTTTTACTTTTAATTACACCTCCAAAGATAGAAAATTTATAGGTTATTATTATTCCTATTCAAAAAGATCGATTGTACGAAAGATTTACGTACAAATTATTTCGGATAATTAACGCTTTAGTTTAATCGAATGAAACGATTTTCGTAAAAGAACCGATTGAAGAATAGATTTAAATTGTGATTTACCGGAATACTTTGACTAATTGTGCAGAAAAAAACAGAATTACGTGCTTTGTAATCTACATGTGCAATATATAAATCGATAATCGTTTGGAAAATGCTGCCGTGCACTTAATGCGTTACAGCGTATTTTCATGCACCCACCGGGTCGGTCTAGTGGTGAACGCGTCTTCCCAAATCGGCTGATTTGGAAGTCGAGAGTTTCAGCGTTCAAATCCTTGTAAAGGCGGTTATTTTTATGAGGATTTGAATAGTAGATCGTGAATATCGGTGTTGTTTGGGTTTCAATTAACCACTTATCTCAAGAACGGTCGAACTGAGATCGTACAAGACTACACTTCATTTACAATCGTACATATCATCCATTTATCCTCTGAAGTAATGCCTGAACGGTAATTCCGGAGGCTAAACAAGAAAAAGAAGCGGATTTTCATGCGGTTTATCCAGGTAAACTTCATAAATACGAAATATTATTAATGCGGGGAATTGTTTGTATCGCTTCTGCAAGCACGTTTTAATTTGATTAATTACAGGCTCTTTTCTTTCTTTGCCGTTTACGTTTAATTTTATTCAGTCGTAATTTCCAATTTTTAAGTTTGCGAGGCGAAAGTACGATTGTGTTTGTTAAGTTAATACCGGATTACGTTTAAAGTAGTAGATTTCAATAGAAAGATTGGGAAAGAGCGATTCATTTAAACAGGATACACTCAGAAAAAAAGGAAAAAGAAAATTGGCGAAGATTTTAAGAGGACTTCAAAGCAAACAACGCACTGTGGTTTTCCATCCAAGGAGACAAAAGCAAACTTTAAATAACTTTCATCGTACAATCTTCTCTTTTTACCGATCGAGTCGCTGGATGTAGATGGCTCACTTCGTTTTTTCACAAATTTATCCATTCGCGTAAGAATTTCATTGAAAAAAAGACGGTTATAGCGTTTGACCGCACACTGAAAAATCGAAACCTCAATTATTATAATTTTCAGTAAAACTATGCTTTTAAAAACTTAAATAACGACCGTACGCTCGCTTGGCATTCGCAACTAAACTGACGTTCCGCAATCCTCTGCGCCTCTTTTTTACTGCTGAGAGCACGATTTGTTCGAATGTATCATATGTATGTTCGACGGGACGCTGTCATAGCGAATATTATGCAAGCGTAGCAAATTACAAGGAGCACGTTCACATCAAGTTGGAACCTGTAAATCGATCGTGTTTTTACACTTCATACATACATGGTAGTACTCGTCGATATCAACGCAGCTAAATAACTTTAACCGACTTTCATCGGGTTGGAGTTAGCGGATCGCGAAATATTCATTTTGTATATATATATTTTTTACTTTTTGGATGTCCTGGAGCTAAAAAGAATGATAATCACTGCTGTAAATATCATAGTTTCTTTGAAGCTTAACATGTCAGGGTGCGACAGGTTTACTAGAGAAAGCGAGTAGTGGGGGGGTTTGTATACTGTAGATATAGCATACAATCGCGTACATCGACAATTCACATCACTTCAGGGTTGAAATTCGCAAATATGAAAGGGACGTTTTACCTCGCTTAGTCGGCTCTCTGTCATTCAGATACTAAGAATGAGGTCTTATATTACAAAAATTATGAAAATATAACAAATATATAATGTTATGAAAATATTAGCAAAAAAAATATAACCCCTGTCAATAATCTAAAAGCCCGTTAAACTATTATACTGTGTGAAATTATGACGGTATTACTCTGTACCCGCGTTCTAAATCCATCGAAATGCACGTTCAGCAAGAGATCCGAATATGTACGTAAACGCGACTTTATTATATTGTAGTAACTCATCTAATTAAAGTAGTAAACATTTTTATAATATACCGGCTGTCAATTTAAAACCTTTTACCCGATTACGTGACGTCAAATGTACGTACGTATTTCTCTCTTTAAAGAAAAATAGAATTGCCGAATATTTTTTTCTGATCTTAAAAGAGTTTGACATCTTTTAACGTTTCCCGCTGTAGTGTTAGATATTTCCGTAAATGAGAGAGTCTAGCCAAAATATCACCTACCTTATGTACGTTAGAATGTTGGATGAATGCCAGTAAGATAGCGCTAAAAATGTACCGTTCTTGAATATAGGCCGTACACGAACTGCTGGTTTGTTTTATAAGACTGGATAGCGTTTTAACTTGAATACAACAACAATAATTTCTTCTGTTATATCAGTATCATTTTAGTTCAGTCGTCAGCATTTTATATAATTCTCTGTCTCTCTCTCTCTCTCTCTCTCTCTCTCTCTCTCTCTCTCTCTCTCTGTGTGTATGTGTGTGTGTTAGTGTGTGCGCGCATATGAATTTCGTAGAAGTATTCTGCTACTTGTAGAAAATTATTTAAGTGAAAATAAACTACAGGATGATTCTTATATTTCTGTAGAAGAGCTAATATTGAAGATTGGAAAATGTTATCGGTAGAAATGGAAAATAGCAGAATAACAATATATCGATGAAAAGTTTAATAATTTTGCGATTACTTTTTGTAAAAGGACTTGAAAGAATTTAATAAATTCTTTTCCGTTTTTATATTTGTAGCAAAAATAATATTAACCGACTTCAAACTCGATGATACCGATTTTTGTTTCTGTTGATACTAGAGCGGTTAAAAACATTTTCAACATCCGGACCTTTCGTTTCTTTCTTTATTGTCTTTTTATAAATTTAATCGACGAATCTTTTATTAATCGAATATTTTCCATTAGGTTTGAGACTTGCGTTGTTATTAACCGCCTACAAAAAAAGATTGTACTACTTTTGCAAAATTATACACAGATTTCTTTTTTACCCGTATTTTCTAAATTGTTTGAAGAAAAAAAACGCTAAGTAGACTTTTAAATTTTCTTGAAAACGTAATAAACGTGATTAACTTAAACCGATTTTAGGAGACGCTTTTTTTCTATTCGTAGATACTTCTCAGTATGGAGAAACTGGGCTGCGTTTAATGACACAGGTTAGAAAATTCCCGTTTCTACTTTTTCTACCGTAGTTGAGCATTCGATCGGCTTTGTTTTTGTTTCTGGTGGTGAACTCATCATCGCAAAACAGCTGATTTCGAAGTCGAGAGTTCTAAGGTTCAAATCCTAGTAAAGGCAGTTAGTTTTATACGGGTTTGTATACTAGATCGTGGATACCGGTGTTCTTTGCTGGGTTTCAATTAACCACACATTTTGGGTACGGTAGACCTTCCTTTTTCCTGTTTAACTTCCGGTAATCACCGTCAGGTATTACTTTAGAGGATAAATGAGGATGCTATGTATGAGTGTAAGTGAAGTGTAGTCTTGTACGGTATCCGGTCGACCGTTTCTGAGATGCGTGGTTAATCGAAACCAAAACCGGTCGACCTGAGACTTTACAAGACTACACTTCGTTTAGATTCACACAGAACATCCTTTGAAGTAATACCAAACAGAAAAAAATTAAGAAGAGCTTGCAGCTGTCTAGTCGTACCTTATCGAAGGTGAACAGTCTCGAATTTCTTCCGAAAAAAAATCAACTTTAAGTGAATCCATAAAAAACATATAAGTTCGCTTCGGTTATTCGAAGTTATTCTGGAAGCGTCTTCGGTTCCTCGTTTTTCGTAACGTTATTCAATAACGTTCTATAAAAATATTTACGGTATAAAATCCGCCTTTTCATTTTAACGGAAAATCTTACAAAATTAGCCGGTATTTGGACAGTTGTTAACCCGCAGCTCTGCGGAAATAAAGTCAAAGTGTCCTCTATTTCGGTACAAAATTGACATTTTAGATTCCAAAAATCCGAATTAGTGCAAACAGGAATGTTGTAGTTTTTCGACACGGTTTTGCAAGGGGGTCGAGTCAGATATCTGCGGTAGGTGCTCTTGGCGGAGCCGTAGTACCGCGCTCAGCGAGTCGGTCGGAGCAGGGCTATTCTCCCCGAAATCTGTTCGGATGCGGTCAGGTGCCGACCCTTATTACATTTCTTTGCCCTCGGCACAGAGCTGATTCCGAAGACGATTAATTTCCGCATCCTCAAGAGAATATTCTGAGTGCGGGCTGTACATTTATTTACTCTTACAGTAGGTAAATTTCCTTTATCTTGGTCCGTCATTTCTTATCGGTATTTGGAAAATAATCTATCAGGATGACCTCGCATTACATCGGGTATGGTATTACCGAGTTTCGCAGTTAATAAGAGTTAATTGCGTCGCCGAAATCGACGCAATAGCGGTAAACGTCTGGTAGATCCCGTCAAGGATAGTTAGTAGTTTGCGTTCTGTATTCCCCTTATAATGGATAAATCCGTAAGAGTATTATTATTCAGAAGCTCGGCTCTAAAAACAATCAGGTTATACTGAAGACGCCAGCCACCCCCCTTTTTCTCAAAACGAGAGTCCTGAGAGTATATCCTGAGAGTATACGTAGAATAAAGAATTATTATTTAGGAAGCGTTAAGAGGTGTAAGTTAACCGATGTATTTTTAAGGGCCTACAGTTCGTAAAAATTGTTTTCAAGAAGTGTGACGCGAGTCCAGCGAATCCTTCATCTTTCAGAGATCCTTCACCTTTTGTTTCGCTTTTTATACGTATACGTACTTTGCGCGCGATCGCGTTTTGTTATTAAGGGAAGTAATTACACGATTGTTGAAGCGCATGACCTGTAATAATTAGAAAAATTTTCCTTAGACAGAAGTTGTTTGCCTATATATAGTTATTCGTTGTCATCGTGATAATATAATTGGATTCCATCGTTTGACCGTATTATATTAACGCGTGTATTTCTTGCTAACTTATCGACTAGGTTAATCTTCCGGTAGTTTAAATACACTAGTTGTGGACATAAAGTTGCAAGTATTTGTAGAAATAATATCTCGGTACGATGTTAAAATATTTATTATATAGTTCCTATTTATATCGTTCTGTTATTTCTAGTTTTATTGCGATTAAAAGTAGCCGATATAATATGCACATGTTAAATCGGCTTGTACGTTACGGTATTTTTATTAAAAATGAAAACGCGTACAAGTATTTTTCATATATTGGAAATCGCCTCCTTTTTATGTGCGTATTTAAAAAAATTGGAAAACAAACGATATATGATTTTTGATTTTCACAAGATTTATTTAAACACGACGGCAGCCGTTTCGATGCGCAGAAACTTCTTCAGATGTAAGCACAGAATACTAAACTACTCTGTATTCGAGTTGTAGAGTGAAGTGTAAACAAACATCGCGCGTTTATGCGAATGAGTTTGTGATGATTCTGCTGAGTCACGTCCCGTGTATCGGTGCCGATTCACAAGGCGACCGTATTTGTATACAACGCTATAACCATTCCTCGTATATCAGTCACCGTATAATTAATTTGTCATATGTAATCAAAAATTTGTATTAAAACCCTTGTTCTTTTCATACGAGCGGTCTTTTGTTCTCGTTTTCAATTTTTACGCTTCTGTTACAAATGTTATGTGAAGTTAATATAATGTACATTTTTTAAGTTTACCGGAACGTGATTGTAGCGCATTCCTAGATTTGTGTCTACGACCCGAGGTTTACCGTTATTTTGACGCTATCTCTGATGCCGATTCAGACGATAATAGTGCACGATTATTGACATCCCCTCCGATGAAAAGGCCGCCAAAAAAGCCCTTAAGTCGTGCGGAAAAATATCTCATTTTAAACGCTTACAAAAGCTAATTACAGAGTAATCCGACGGCGTTGATTTCGGATGTCGTTAATAAACTGCTAACACAAGTGGAAGTTGTGCTGCTTCAGTGTACAATGCGATTCACGAGTACGGTTCTGCTAATGAAATAACGGTTTTCTAAAAAAAAAAAAAAAAGACAAAATCCCGCGAGTCGATTGAAGAAACAGTTGACGTTTTCGATAAAAACGCGATTCGTAAAAAAGTACACGAATTTTATTTACTGAGAAACGGTTTAACGATGCGTTACCTCCTCTGGATGATAATTCTGTTATTGTCTTAGACAACGCTCCTTATCGTTCATCTAAAAAAGAAAAAATAATTTACGAACGGCAATTTTGTGTGTATAAGCCGTCTGATGTAGGAAATTGTATTTTATGGTACCGCATTAAATTTAAGGTGTACCTCAAAGTTTTTAGTTATTATTAATTATTACGAGTTACTACTATTTATTAATAGTGAATACATTTGTGCCTCTGCGGGCGTATTCAAATTTTATTAAATAATACGTAAATTAATGACGTCGCTTACTTATAAGTCGGTTAACATTATTTATCTTTCTTCTGATACCTGCTCGTTTCGAAAACCAGAATAAAAATTTAGAAACCGTTTTGGATATGGGTTTTTACTAATTCGATCTTACGCCGAAACGATTTGTTTACGTCAGTCGTAACCGTAAGTGAAACGGGTTGTAAATTACGATACGAATTATTCATCACGATGACATTACCCGTTTGCTTTTGGATATTGACGCGTTAAAGGTTAAATTCTAGCGTTTACCTTCGTTTCTTCTCGTATACGTACGTTTGCTTGACGGTTACTTTCGGGTAGGCTTGTAGATTTCGATGAAACTTTACAGAATTTTCAACTTCAAAAGAAAGAAGATAGATTTATTTTGGAAGTCGGGTCGTCGAACTCCGGTCGGAAAACGGCAAGTTATACAGTGTCATTCACGGGAACCGGATGTTTTTAAAATAATCATAAAAAATTGAATACTTACTTTAAAAAAGTTTTATCGGTACTGAAACACTTGTTAAATCAAAGCATTTGTTATTTACTCGTGAACGAAAAATTATGTCCGGCAAGTGACGTCCATTTTGGGCAATACATTGTTGTACCCTTTCACGGTAACCGGCCTCAATTCTTTGCAGCATGACTACATCAATCTGGGTGACGCGATGACGAATTGCGATCTTTAGGTCCTCCGATGTACGCGGTTTATTGCCGTACACACGCGATTTCAGAAACCCCCGCAGAAAAAAATCACAACTACTCAAGTCGGGGGACCGAGGGGGTCAAGGAATCTGGAAACGATCCGTCCCGGAAACAAGTTACGGAGAACAGCCATCGTTGCCCTCGCTGTGTGCGCTGTAGCTCCATCCTGCTGGAATAACATATTTTGAAAATCGATTCCCCGGTTTCGTAACTCGGGGATGAAAAACGTATTCAACATCGCAATGTAACGATCGGCTGTTACAGTTACGGCGGCGTCATTTTCTTCAAAAAAATACGGTCCAATAACACCGACCTTTCCTATTGCACACCAGACAATCACCTTTGGGCTATGAAGTGGTCTCTCGTGAAGCCGATGCGGGTTTCTTTCTGCCCGATACCGGCAATTCTATTTGTTGACAAAGCCATTCGGATGAAAATGGGCTTCGTCACTCATTAACGATAACAAATTTTCATTTTCTTCAAAAACGGTAAGCGTTTGTCGACAAAATTGTAATCGCTGCGTGAAATCTTGCTCGTTTAACTGCTGCACGACGGCTATCTTGTAAGGATGGAAATGCAGGTCTGTATGCAGAATTCGTCTTACCGTACTTGTGATCATTTGAAGCGCTGCTGAATGCCTCTGAACAGAGCGGCGTGGGTTTCTGACAACGGCTTCCCTTACTCGTTCGATGTTCTCCGGAGGGCTAGCGGTTCGTCGGGGACCAGGGGGTTTTTTCTTCAATATTGAACCGCTTGTTCGAAGGTTGTTTCCCCGTCGCAATATTGTGTTACGAGAAGGGACACTTGCATTACGATGGTTATCAAACTGACGGCGAAAATCTCGCTGAACAGCAGTTACGGATTCGTCATTTCGCACAAAACTGTCATACGCGTACAGGCGTAATTAACTACGAAATAGACTGTTGGAAAGATAATAAAAAGAATTATTAATAATAAAATACCGTTTTTTTTTTAAACAAAACCACCTAAAAAGTAAAAATGAAGTGTTGCTGATTAACTTTCGATTTTTTTTTAAATCGGCACCAAGTTAAAAACAATTATCTACAACTTATTTGTATTTAATTTGTGGAGTCGACTTCAAAAAGATTAAAATTTTAAAGATAATTGAAATTAGTATTAATTTTCTGGGGTTTTTTTTTAAAGTTGTATCAATTTTTTTTTTGGTGAAATATGGGTAGATGTAGAAAGAAACTATTATTACGAAAACAGTACGTTTAAAAGAAATGTAAAGTCAAAGTATCTGGATATTGTTAAAAATGACGAAATTATTTAGGGAGATCGCTACAGATCGTGAGTTAAGAATCTCTGAAAAGCGTTAATTCGTTTTTTTTAATCGTAATTATTTTTCCCACAAATTTCTTGAATTTTGAGCGAAAATAAATTAAAAATCAGTAATATATGTATACATATATATAAAACAAAAGTGGAAAAAAAGAAATGTAAACTGTGTTCAAATTGTCTACAGACAGTAGTATAATTTTACGTTCAACAAATTCTCTTCTTTAAGTTTACCGAAAAGAACTTAAAACCTGGTTATCAGAAGCCGAATTCCTTCATAATCAAAATATCAATTAAAACAGTCTGTTTAGTGAACAGCGAAAATAAACGTTCGAATCGTGAATATGTTTGAATGACACCGGGTCGTCACAGGCGGTATACTGTTCAGTGTAAACTGCCAAGTTTATTTCGTGTTAACGACTAAGTTTTTATAATTAAACATTTTTTTGTAATACCTAAATCTATATTCTAAATTAGCGAATTTATATTCTCCGTAAGTTCTTTATCGGTTTAATTTTTTTAGTGTTTTCTTTGCCTATTATGTTTCACTATTAATATAAAGATTAATGGCCGATTAAAACTCCCGTTTGCTTCCTTTTTGTTATGTTTCATTTCGATTCATTTCGAAATAAAATTTGTTTTCCATCAGCTTACATTATACTCGTACATTTATATATAGACTACCGATTCTAATTCTTTGTAATTATACCGGTGTTTATGATCCGTCATTTTCTTTTTAGATTTTATTATTAAATATTCACGGTCTGTTTCAAACATAAACAACATTAAAAACCTTTTTTTCACTTCCAATAAAAAAATAAGAAACTTGGATTTTTTTTTAACCGACCGTGTAAACAATGAAATTGATTAGCAGTTCAGCATTATGTTTGTCAGATCTGTTCAGAAAATAACCGAACTTCATTTTTTAAATCTTTATTATTAATTTTACAGCTTATTGGTCCTTCTCTAAACACAATATTTCAAATTTTTCTGATGGCTCCTCAGCCCGGTATAAAAAAAATTCATAAATTTGTGGTACCATCAAGAAGATTTCGAAATCGCAGCCGAATGACATTTTTTTTTGCCTCGTACCGTGGAAAAGGACCACGTGATGGTATTGGTGGAGCTGTAAAATAACTGTGTCTAAAGCAAGCCTTCAAAGGACAGTCAACAATCAAATTGTTACACTTTCTGAAATGTATAATTATCGCAAGGACGATATTAAAATTATAACATTTATTTTCTGTTCTAATAAAGATGTTCAAGAGACTGAAGAATATTACATCGGTTCTCGTTATCGGATAATCACTGTAGTCTCAGAAACAAGAACCTTTCAGATATGTTCCAACAAGTCAGAAATGTATTTTGAAAGTCCGGGCGACTTCTGAATCAGAAACGTTAGTATCGGTACACAAGGATGTTAGTTTTTCTGATCGCTTTAAAGATTTATCAAAGCCAAAATTTAAAAATTATGTCTGCTGCGTATACGATGGCTAGCGGTGGTCAGGCGAAGTTATTGAAGTCAAAATACATGAAAACGAAAAGGAATATCGAATACCCTTTTTCAATCCGCAGGGTCCCGGTATTTCATTCAAGAAATCATTGACGGATAATCAAACACGGGTTCAACCGGAATGTATTTTAAAGGTTCTCACGCCTTCAGAACTTTTTATATCGACTACTGGAAGAGGACACAACATTACGTCAAAGATAAATGAAGACTTATCGGGTCTACTCGATAAAAAAACGGCAGGAACAGTAAGTTATGTTAAGTTTGTTATGAAATAAGTTTGTAAGTTATGTTAAGTCTTCCGAAAACAGCTGATTTGGAAATCGAGAGTTCCAGCGTTCAAGTCCTAGTAAAGCCAGCTATTTTTACACGGACTTGAATACTAGATCGTGGATACCGGTGTTCTTTGGCGGTTGGGTTTCAATTAACCACACACCTCAGGAATAGTCGAACTGAGAATGTACAAGACTACACTTCATTTACACTCATACATATCATCCTCATTCATCCTCTGAAGAATTATCTAAATGGTAGTTACCGGAGGCTAAACAGGAAAAAGAAAAAAGAAAGTTTGTTATGAAAAAGTGCAAGATTTATTCATAACTTCCATTAGCTGGAGTGAAATACGGTAAAAGATAATCGAACAACTTGTTAATGTATTTGAATTGTTTGTTTATCATTTTATAATCGGCTAATTATCAACTTACTGGTTCTACTGAGTGTAATTGTAATTTTTATTTATGAATAAAATACACAACAGTATTTTTGGATGTTGTTTACGGTGTTTTTAGCGATTTTGTTGGCTTCATTAATCGTTAACCCGTTTGAGTAACACAATGAATTTTATTCGGTTTTAAAGTACATAAAAATTACTTACTGCTGTAAACATTTCAAATTTGTTCTGCTTGTCTCGCATGTGGTTTTTCGGCCCCAAAAATGAGACATTTTCAAAATCTTACGATTTGGCGGCCATTTTCTTTAATGGACACTTGGTAACAGTCCAGTTTTTTTTTATATAAGTACTACTAGTACCTGTGAGTTAAAAGGTAAAAATAGGCGTTTTACCATAAGCCCTTCGTTATTTATTTTGGGCCCAAAATTTGAAAAAAATACAATTTGTAAACGTAATTTCAGTAAACATTAAAAGATTTGGTTAAGTAACAAAGTGAATTTTAAGTACACTTAGATGAACTTCCATCTTTACTATTTCCAAAAAAACCTTTTTGACTTCTGTATGATGTAAAATAAGAATGCTACGGCTCACGGAAAACGTGACGAAAATGGCTGTTTTTATCTGTTGGCAAGTTAGAAAATTGTCTAATACTCGAGAAAAAGATTTTTTTTGAATATAAAAAAAAAATTTTTTTTACCACTACAAGGTGGGTAATTATCATATCAATTATCATCAACATCAAAAATATGATGCGATAAAATTTTTGAGAATTTGTTGAATTAAAATGGAATACCCCTATTGTGTATTTAAAAAAACCTTTTTTCGTTACCTCTACATTTCTCTATGAGTTTTGTTCTTTCTACTTTTCTGTGTATAATTAAAAATAATAATTTCGAAACCTTTTAGAGACTCATAAAAGGAGGAGGTTCATATTTGATTAAAGACTTTTACCGATTTCAGTAATTCTGTTGTTCCCCTCCTGCGGATGATTGTCCTCGTAACGTAAATGGAGGATGTTTTAATGGAAACTTACGTACACGATTTGAACTCGTTCTTTATTTTTTGGCGTTTCTATTACTCGATGCTGGATTGTTTCAAAGTAACAGTATAATTTAACGTCATTCTTATGTTAAAAGTATTTTCCGGCGAAGATTAGTCGCAAAATTTACGGTAAATTTATATATTGCTGAACACGTGTCGGCTCATTTTCTTTACGTAGTTTCTCTGCATTTTCCTCTTATTTTTTTATGAAATTGAAATTGCATTTCTTTTTCGTTCATCGGTTGTTTTTTTAAATTTAAAATAAAGTCAAAATAATAAGCCAAGTTTAAGAAAGTTCAGTAAAAAGAAAAAACTGAGTGTTTTCTTAAATTTATTTTTTAAACTCTGCGTCAGATTAAACAATAGTGTTGTTGATAGTCGGATATTCTTTTATTTTGGCGTCGAAAAAAAATACAAGTAAAGTTATTTTTTATTTTAGCTTTTATTTAAGTTTTTTAAATTCTGTTATTTTTTTCAAAAGTTCATTTTAGTACGAAACGAATGTCATAATTGTTACTATCGATTTATAATATATATTTATTTAATTTACCTCTGTACGATATGAACATTTCACTGAAATTATGAATAATCGTAATAACAGAGATACCGGGTGATCATTTGAAAAGTTACCGCCTTTATTACCCGAGAACTATCAGTCCCATCGTATTTTCGTTTGAAGGCGTGTTCACCATTCTCGAGGGAAACCTTTTTAACATTATTTTCAAAGAGGTGGAGCCCGCCTTCTTCCACTATACCTACCCCGACTCAAAAATCTTAAATGGCAACGGGAACATTTAATTACATTAATTGACAACGCGAAAAAAAATAATGAATTTTGGTGAAAATAAAATTAAAATCCGCCCACCCTGCGCTCGGTAGGTGCGAAAAATCCGTTTGGGGTATTACTTTTTTTAAATTTCAGTCCGACAAAAGTAACTCTAAAGTTACGCGATATTACTTTTTAAAACGGTTGAAATAATCATAATCTGTGGATAACTGTGAAAATTACTTTTTAAATTACCGACGCAAAATATCGCTCTTAGATATGTTTTCTAAATTTTCAAGGGTTGAAAACGTATTTTTTCTGAATGAGATGATGTAGCTTGTGACACATCGTCGGAAGGCCCTTTGAATGAAATTAAATTTGGTACAAATAAAATAAAAATCGATTCGCCGGTATAGAAGTTACGATTAAAAATGTGGTTTTTTTAGGCTATGTTGGGATTTAGTGTTACTGACCCAAAGCATTTGGTCTGAAATCGTCCTTTCTTGTTAAAAATACGGGTTATAGGCTTCTCCGGCATTGAAAAAACGGAAAATACGAAAAACCTATAATAAGGTACCTACTTCTTTGCTTTTTGGTTACCTCCTTTCAAAAATTTATTACCGGATTAACTTAACGATTAAATAATTAAATAAAAAGTAATTCGTAAATTAATAACCGTTAATCAAAAAATGAAGCTTAAATTATTTATTAGTTAATTTTGTTACGAAGGCTTTTAACAATAAGAGTCCTTAAGAAATAATAAATAAAACGCATATTTTTTACCTCGAAAATAAAAGTATCAATTTTCAAATCGTTAGTTCAAAATGATTCCTATTTTCCTGTAAACGATGATAAAGTCTTTGTTGAAATTCAGATGTTACTTTTATTAAAGTTTCTTTAGTTACATCTCTGTATGCTTTTACGATTTCATTTTTCAACTCTTGTATGATAGCGCGAATTTATTGATTTTAAATGACCCCTACAAAAAAAAAAAACATCCGCTGATGCAAGATCAGCCGATCTACCCGGCCACTCGACTGTTCCTCTTCTACCTATCCGATGCCTGGGAAACATTCGGTCCGACCGTTGTCGAACTGGAAGTGAAAAGCGAGCAGGTGCTCCATCTTGCTGAAAGTGAAGAATGTCTTCGTTAAGTAACATGTTTCCGTTGTTATCTAACTGATTTTCTAAGGTGTGGACTATTAGCGGGTTAATAACTTAATCAAATACTTTCAAGCTGTCAAATTCCCATCGATAAATAAGGACCGACATTGAAAACACGAGTATTTACATCGTTCCAGTATCGGCAGTTACGTTTATTAACAAAGCCATTTAGAAAGAAGAAAAACAAATATTTTTTAGTAAACATCGGATTAATCGAATCGTTTGTTCGCAGAATTCAATCCTTCTGTCAGCATCATCCTCATTCAATTCTTGATGCGGTTGAATTTTAGACGGAAAGAGATTATTTAACTTTAATATAGTAAAAACAGATACTGTGTTTACCTATAGTAAACACAGTTTCACGGATATATATATATAAGAATTGACCTCTGAGGGGTTTTTGCTACTATATTTCCCAAGATTTCAACCAAAATTAATCGGGTCTAAAACCTTTACCCTGCGCATTTCTTATTCATGACAGATCCCGTTTCTTGGAATTTTTTTAAAATGTAAAAATGTAAAATATTTTTATCGGGATGTGGTTCATTAGACGCTTGGGCAGTTCTTCTAGCGCATTTATTTTGTTCTCCGAATTTAAGAATTAGTTCAGTCCTTTCTTCGTGATTATAAGTCGTTTAAACGAGACAGATATACTAAGTCGTTTAAAGACAAAAAATGAAAGGCCAAATGATAGAACAATAACTTAAACCAAATGCCGGTTTTTTGTGCTAAAGAACACAACAATTTAAATAAAACGCGATGAAATAAATACGATAACCGCCTGTTCCTTTCAGCAGGTGGTATCGCCCGAACTCCCGCAACCTCCTCCGGCGTTCTGCTGCAAGATCAATCGGGAGGAGCCCGACCAGCACCTCCGCAGTTTTCAACCGATTACCTTGTATTTATTTTTTTTTTAATAAATATTTATTATTTAAATAAAATTTCTCGTATGTTAATTTCAGCATGTTATGAACTGTAATTAGTTTTTTTTTTTTTTATGATTTATTCGTTAATAATCGGTAACCGATTATTTTATCGCGGAAAATTACGGGTTTAATCGTTATAAAAAAATAATAATTGAACAGTTTAAACGTGATTAATGCCGTTAAATAATTCATCGGTTTGCGGTATTGCATGTAACCTCATTAAATGTTTTCTGGCAAATACCATTTTAATACCTTACATAAGGTATTTTATTTTATTTACGAGGGTATTTCCTGTTATTTACGTCGCGCGTTATCTGTTAGACAAAAGATATCGAGAGATTACACGCTTTAAAACTCTTGTAGAAATACGATTTATTTATTTTTCCGCATTTTAAAGTAAGTTATATCCTACGAACAATAATTCAGATTTACAGTGAAATTTACAATAATTATGATAATTAATACAAAATTACGGTAACAAAATCAGAAATGAAATTGTATACAAAGTAAGTAGCAGAAGTAAATATTCTGCTACTTACAAACGGAAACTAGCTGATAGTTTCAAAACAAGTAACGAATGGCCTTGTCCTTTATTTACGCAAGCTCGTAAAATACCCTTTCTCGAACTTAACCGCAGACTTATCGCACTTTTATCGCAAAACGGATACTGGCGTGACCCACTGTTTGCTAGTACGTTCTAACTGTTATCTCACACACTCCCGCTCGCTGGTCCCCGGCAATATTTATAACTTCGGGCTTAGGGTATCCCGATGCAACTGACCGATCGTTCGAGCGTAACGGTTTCCAAAACGCATAATTATCTTAGGATAATTATAGAATTATAGAATAGTTAGCTATTCTATTTTTCACAATTCTCTTGATTTTGAACTTTTTATTCTGTTCTAAAGGTTTACTCCGTTGTTGTTTCTGGATATTTCTCTTTTTTATATTTATTTATCGGTTTACATTCTTCTTTCGTTCTCTCTAATTCTTGAATTTTCCATTTCTAGAATTCTCACTTCTTCTCGTGTGACTTTGATTACGTACATTTTTAATAAAGTATTATGCGGATGAAAATTGTCACCGTTTTAAAAACAATGTTATATAGTCTGGGATAATTTAACGGAGACTTTTTAAAGTTAAAAGACGAGCCAAAAAATAGAGACCGTTCATTAGTATCGTGTGTTTCTGGCTTCTTCAGATCGGTGTCGATAGGGTACTTGGTAAAAATTCTAGTAAATGGCTATGAATAGCGTACAAAATGGGTGTTATTATTACTGTAAGTCCATTAATACGGGCGTCAAAAGCTTTTACGTATAATAAATCGTCACGATTTTTTTTTTTTAGAGCCTGTCATGGAAAACAATTATATACATATATATTCTAAAAACTTATTAAGAAAATTCAAAATTACTGAATTAAATGAACACAAATATATTTTTATTTAATTCGACGATTCCTAACTAAAGCGCGCGCGCTTATCGTATTTCATTCGTGGCGGTACTGGCGGCCATTTCAAATATTCATATATTTAATTCTAACGCTCACCTGTAACGTTACAACATAGCAGGCGACTACCTCGGTCTAGTAGTGAACACGTCGTCGTAATGCATCAGATTTCGAAGTCGACAGTACTAAGTCTCAGATCCTACACGGATTTGAATACTAGATCGTGGATACCGGTGTTCTTTGGCGGTTGGGTTTCAATTGCCCACATATCTCAGGAACGTTCGAACTGAGACTGTACAAGACTACAATTCATTTACGCTCATACATATCATCACCATTCATCCTCTGAAGAATTATCTGAAAGATAATTAGTAAGGCCAGCAAATACCTGTCCACCATATTAAAGCGCTTGGAGCCTTAATTGGCCGTTGGTCAGCCATATATTTCTAGGTTAGCTACCGACAGCAGTGCGGTAGGAGTCTTCCCTTAGGTAAACTACTGATGTCGGTTGAACATAGCAACCGCATCAAGAAATTCCCACACGGTCCGACAATGCGGCTCTAGCCGCATTGACTCGCCGCTTGTGAGTGGCCAATTTTCCCCTTGACCTCTAAGTTCCAGGTTGGCCCGGTCTCTGCCCCCCCCCCCTAAGAGCAGGGCAGTCACACATCAGGTGTTCATGTGACTGGACTTCCCTGCAGACGCACAGCTCGATCAGCTACCAGGCGGAACCGAAGCATATATTGGTTCAAATTAACATCGTTGGTGAGCACCTGGGCACCCGTTGCCCTTAAAAATGAACTCGCGGCATACCACCCCCCCCCCCCAGATCCCGTATAAACGTATGTAGGGATCCCCTTAGTCGTAGTGTCCCGTTCCAGTTACCGTGCTTCCATCGCGACGCTCTGCGGCCTCTTCTGCAGGCGGGAGATGGGCAACCGAACGAAATTTATATCCGATGCATTATGATTACCGTTGATGGCCAGTTCCACTCAGGTACTGGCCCGGCTCGAAACCGCATCCCAAATACCTCGGCCTCCCGGCCTCTTCGCAATCTCCACATGCCTGCCCGAACTTTCACCACTAAATCGATCGGGAGAGCCTTTCCCAATACGATGGTAGCCTCGTAGGAGGTTGTTTTAAAAACACCAGTACATACAATTAAGGCTCTGCGCTCGGCAGTCCTTAAATTTTGAACAAGTGCTTTATTCATATCCAACCTATGCGCCCAAACGGGTGCCGCGTAAGAGGTCGTGCTTTCAAAGACACCTTGGTAAACCATGTACATTTGACGGGCAGACAACCCGTAGTCCTTCCGAGCAATCCTAAGTTTGTGCATCACTGAGACGGCGTCCGCCACCCAACCTCCCGGGTCAATAAAAAAAAAATTAGGATAGACCGTCCTAGCTGATGGGGCGGGGTCCCGGGAAAGGCATAGCCGGACCCGGTTACTCCCGTATCTGAAGTTAGAGGCAGGCAGATTAAAATAAAATCAAAACCGGCGAACCTACCTGCCGTACCGGACCTACTGCCGGCAGGCGGGGAGGCCCGTTAGCGTCGCAAGTACACGCCCCTGGACTGAGTCATGCTTGATAGAGGTGTAATTTAAAAAAAAAAAGCTTTTTATCACTCGAACGTAGATTTCAGTGGATTAGTAGTATACGTTTTTAGCATTTTGGTAATTATTTAATTTTTTCCTTCCTATTTTTAAACGGAAGAAAAACTTCATAATTTAAGGTTTTTCTTTTTCAAAATTAGTGATTTACTCTGGCTGTAACTTTATAACGAACTAAAAAATAATTAATTGTAACTTGGGTTCTGTTTGTAAAATTAAAATAAATATGTCGTTAATGAAAGTAAATGCGGTTCTATGTAACTACCCCGGTTTCCTTCGTCACTTATCCTTAATTACGCCCTATTAATTAATTATAATTAATTACGTCTATTTCGATCGATTTGCAATTTGTATTTCAACGGTGTAAACAGTTTAATTAGTGTATAAACTTGAAGCTGGCTGATAATCAGATTTTTATGTATAAAAATATAACGATACGATCGATCGTTTCATTAGCTTTTCATATAAACTTTATCGCTTGTTCTATTTAATAAAAATTAAACGATTTCTGAATTGAGGAAATGAAAGTAGTTAGGTCACACGAAACCGGATTCGATTGTATTAAAAATAGATTTCGTACTGTTCTGGTATAATATTTATTTTTTATCGTATTAAACGGAGAAAGATTTAATACTTCCTCGACTTTTATAACGTCACTAGGGTTGACGACAGCAGTTTGAAATCCGCCGAGTTTATTTCCTTTCCTGATGATTTAAATCGGATATTTATTCCGTAACGGTAACCCTGACTGCTTTTGTCGTTAAGGATGGGAATATTTTTTCACGAGTGTAGCTTCAAATAAATTTGATATAATTAAATTGTATTTTAGTCTCAGTTAAACGGTACAACAGAATTGAGCATAATTCGATCTGCAAGTTTAATTTTCTTTTATACGTTTTTTACCGATGTGGAGTCGTTTGAATTAAACAACCGAATTCCACGCGTTTAGTTTACTTTGAGCAGTGTTTTAGATTAATCTTCATTAGTATCGGTAATTTTATTGACCTTACGTTCCGTGAATGCGCTATCCTCGTTTTAATTTTTCTAATATCAGACTGATTTTTACAAGATTACGCCGATGAAGTCGTTACCGAGCTTATTAAATTTTACGATTCTTTTCCGATTTAAATTATAAAAAATCAAATTTCGGAACGTCATGTGTTTCCAATTTCATGAACTTTCGGTCATTTCCATCGTGATAATTCTTTATAGTGGCGTTAGTTCCGCCCCATTTCCGTTAACATTTTGTTCTTATTGTAATATTATATATAATTTTTCAAATGATTAAAATTACAAGTGAAAAATTATGTATAATCTTTTAGCTCTTTTGTCGTGTAATTCTTTTTAAAAGCTCTTCGTCGTCGCATCGGTAAGCTAGATATTTCATTATCGAAAAAAGCACTTTCACTTTTTTTATGTTCATCTTTTTATGTTTCTCTTCGAGCCTTAATGTCGTTTAATTTCATTTTTAAATATTTCATTGAAAAGTTTTATCGTTAAAAAAAAAAATAGTGAAAATAATTTGGTTTTTTAAAACATGTTTAGTTTCAAATAAAACCGTTTTAGTTTTATCGGTCGTGCGTAACGCTGTATCGGCTGATTTAGGCTAGATGCGGTATAGAAGGTTTTCGGAAGCATTTCAGAAGGATTGAATGACGTGCACCTTGAAAGCACGATTTAATTAGAAATAAAACATTTCACGTATGCGTTCCGTTACTTCCTCGTAGTTTATCGCGAGTTTAGACAGCATTACAAAACCCACCGGCTTGGTCTAGTGGTGAACGCGTCTTACCAAATCAGCCGATTTGGAAGTCGAGAGTTCCAGAGTTCAAGTCCTGGTAAAGTCAGTTATTTTTAAACGGATTTGAATACTAGATCGTAGATACCGGTGTTCTTTGGCGGTCGGGTTTCAATTAACCATACATCTCACGAATGGTCAACCTGACACTCTACAAGACTACACTTCATTTACAATCATACATATCATCCTCATTCATCCTCTGAAGTATTATCTGAAAGGTAATTACCGGAGGCCAAACAGGAAAAAGAAAGACAGCATTACAAACGCATCGTCGACTGTCTTCCTCTTCGACGAATTCCTCGTAATATGATTTTGTCTGTTTCAACGTGGTTTTGATTTATTGTACGGAACTGTTCTTGTTCCTTAATTCTTTTCGTCCGGTTTGGTGTGATTTTTACGTCATTCTTGTTGCAGCTCGACTTCTGCTTTCTACTATTGCGGTCGTTTCCTTTTACCGGATAACTTTACGATAATCCTAATACGCCGTACAGATGAAGACCGGCAGTGAAAATACTTATAAAGAATTATAATAATTTACGTAATAAAAATCGTTAATTTTTACCTTTCGTTAAATTATTTTGACTTTTTCATTATTTTCAATCGTAAAAGCTTTACGCAAAACGGATAAAAACAAAACAAAAGTCCTAAGTTTGAATCCCGATCGGGCGTGGTATTTTTCATACGCTTCAAATTTCCATTCGGATTAAATGAACGTCGGAGTCGATGTCCGTACATTTCTTTTTTTTAATTCTATTATTGCTAACTTTTTCTTTTGGAAACAAAATATTTGATCTTCTTTTTAATGAGATTTGTGAAAAAGGAAAACAAAAGGATCGGTTGTGTGAAATCCATTCCACGAAGTATCGAGTGAAAATATTTAAAAATCGGGTGTAAAAATAAGCGATTGTAAAGTTCCATAAAAATATATATTAAAAAATATTTATAAAAATTAAAAAAAATCATCAAAATATTAATAAAAATTGAAATAAAAGTAAACTAACCTTAAAAAAAATATAAGCGCATAAAACGAAATAATAATTTTGTTTTACGGGGAGAAAAATGAAGAAACACCTAAGCTGAACTGGGTTCTGTAATTAGGAAATGTTGAAGAGAAACGAAGTCGACATAAAGGTTATGAATTTTTATTTTTATGATTATCTTTTTTTTTGCTGATGAATTTTGTTCTACCGATTACCACAACAGCTTAGAAAGAAACTATTTTTTTATTATAAATTCTTCTATTAATATTCATTCAATTTACAATGACGTATGCTAGATTCTGTTATTATGTTGCAAAAATTTGTGCGGCAATGAGAAAGAATTAACTTCAACATTGTTTCGCTTAAAAACAATCGTTTCTTTCCGTTAAGTGGAAAATAACAGGTCCACCAGAGGGCTTCTTTCTTTTTCCTGTTTAGCCTCCGGTAACTACCGTTTAGATAATACTTCAGAGGATGAATTAGGATATGTATGAGTGTGAATGAAGTGTAGTCTTGTACATTCTCAGTTCGACCGTTCCTGAGATGTGTGGTTAATTGAAACCCAACCACCAAAGAACACCGGTAATCCACGATCTAGTATTCAAATCCGTGTAAAAATTATTGGCTTTACTAGGACTTGAACGCTGGAACTCTCGGTTTCCAAATCAGCTGATTTGGGAAAACGCGTTCACCACTAGACCAACCCGGTGGGTTCCACCAGAGGGCTTGGTGAAAATAATCATCTAATTCAATTTAATGAGGATTTTTAGGCTTATCGCAGTACATGTCGAATTGAGAACTTCCTTTTTTAAATGGAGTCTGCTAAAAAATAAATATAATATAAAAAGTTAATGTAAATACGTTTCAATTTTATCCCTAGAAATTCCTGGGAGAAACTATATCGTTTGAATATTGATTTTACAAGATCGTATGAATTCAAAATCTTGATCGATACGGAATAGGGTAAATTTTTTGTTTGCGTTCCCGTGACGTATTGTACTTGTCGATTAAAAAAAAGCAAAATTTAAAAATCTGATTTATTGTTTGCGGTTTCCTTGCGGACATTACCGGGTTATTCTCATAAAAAATTCGTACAGAGTTCATGTACTTTTGTCTTTAACCGATCAAATAAATATTTAAGTAATTTCTTAAATATCCATTATAATTTTTTCTTTGTTAATTTTCAATATTCTACTTCTAAGATAAATTTTTTCTTATTTTTTATTTATCGTAAGAATTAATAAAAATTTTCTTCCTATAAAATGTATTAAAATTTACGGTCGGTTATTCCTGTAGAATTAATCGGTGCGATATAAATACCTTGCGAGGTCATTGTTTTTAGTTTATGTTATAGTTATAGGTCATGTAATGTTGCTAATGCCACGTAAAGGTCACTTACTTGTTTTTTTAATTTTTTTTTTTATCGAACGCTTTTATGAAGAGGAATGTTTTTATTGACGTAAAATAAAGTGAAGATAATTTAGCAGTTTGTTTAAATTTATTAATGTATCTTTTTTTAATATAACCTTAAAGGCTGCTGTATTCTGTTTTTAATTTAATCGATCGATAACTTACATAGGTACGCTTTATTCGTGCAGTAAAAACGTACAAACAAATTTTATTTTTGTAACGATAATTCACGTGGTAAATCCCAAGACTTCTAGGAATTTGATACTGCAATTTATTGTCTACGAAAAATATCGACCTTTAACGGGACTCGAACACCGAACCTTTCCGGATGAAAGGTAAAGACGCTATCGCTCCGTCACGGTGGTCGAGCTCTTGGCTCAGATGCTGGAGTCTAAATACTCCATAACGCGACTGGATCTTCGGCATTAATGAATGCGTAATAAAAAGACAATTTACACCTTCTATTATAAAAGGGATGCGTGTAAATGAAGTAAACGCGGTTACGCGATAGTAGGCGGGGTCGAACTGGGAACCGGTTATTTTCCACGGAGTAGGGAAGGCTAACACTCGCTACTTAGCTATATGTTTAACAGTTAGATAGAAGGCCGCATGTTACAGATTTGGGTACATCGGTCGTAGTTAAAAATTACTATCTTCATATAGGTTGTTATTTATAAACGTGAAAGATAACTGTTGGAATGAAATCGTTTATCTTGTAAGCGCTTACAAATGTTTAAAATTATCTATTTTGTATGTGTATTTCGAAGCCCTGTTTTACCCGACAAGCACTTCAAGTTCCAGGTAGAGCTCTTGTACAACCTCCGTCGGTCATATAAATGAAGCCTCTCTCCCGTCGATCTATAAAGATTTCGCGGGTGCGGCAACCGTAAAATTAAGCATGTCCTTTGTGTAGATCAAGCGAGAGTGTCCCTGGCCAAAATATGGAAATAACATCACCTAGTAGAATAATAATACTAAGAACTGTCGTTTAAAGTTCCACAGCTTGTATCAGTACCGCCATATATATACGTTTTAAAACTCGCAAGTTGCATAAATTGTAAAAAATATATATCCCATATGTAGTTCATTTTCAATAAATAAATAATTCATTTTGCTACAACTTACTAACCCAATAAATAAACCCGAATCTTGATTAAAGCCGAGTTTGCTGTCCCTCGAGAACTTGCTTGACCGTGAAGAAGCTGCGTTTAAGATCCAACGCGTAAGAGTGCATCTTAAATTTCTTACACGATTTTCTGTTATCAAACGGCAATCTGTTTAAGAACCTTTTTCCACTATGCTGTGGCTTTTAGAGGTTCATTTCCGCTTAAGGCTTTAGGCATGCTAAATGTTTAATTTGAAATCGGTAGATTAATAAAGTGCAGATATCTGCGAAGTCGAACGGAACTCATCGTTCTGTTTGAAAGTTATTATTGAAACATATATATGTAAGGAATACGAGAATCACAAGCTCTCTAAAGAAGGCCTAAAATGCTTTCTCCCAGAGGATCCAAAAATCAGCCCCAGTTTTTTTCTGAAGCAAAAATTCATCCGATGCCCCGCTTGATTTCTGATCCCGCACGTTAAAATTCTCTAAAAATACGATTGCAGGAAGTAATGTTTTACGAAATACAGTCGTCTTAAGATCTCTGAACGAGATAAAATCTTCGAGAGGCGTCATATTATATAATCTTTTTAGCTGTTGTCTCACGTTAGTCGACACCAAGACAAAATCTCAGTAACCACGACGGATTCATCCGTTTTACTTTCATATCTTAGTTCAAAGATGAAGATTTAAATGTTTTGTTGAATAGCATTTTATTTGGTGTAAATAACGAAGAGGCAATCATCAAATGAGATTTCCGACATGTTTCTGAGTGCGTTAGGGATTTTCGGTAAACTAATTGTAACTACAGGACAAGGATCGGCAGATATTATTAACGTCCAGTGAAAACAAGAAGACTTTGATAGACGGGAGATATCACGGATCGTAGAAAAAATTGGATGATGATAAGTGGAAGACGAACTTGATTGAGGGACCGTGAAACGAAACGGTCTCAGTCAAAGGCTATCTCTGGGCATGGAGATCCATTCTTACCCTTGTGAGGTAAGATGAGATATCTTTCCTCACAAAGAAGCGGGTAGTTACTAATTTTTGCATGTACGCCTGCTTCTACAAATCGCTTTTTTCCAAATATTAACGACCCCTTGTTTCTTAAAGATTCATCCTTTGAATTGTTTAGCATGTGAAAGTATCCGACTAAATTCCGAGCTAAACCCTTTCTAAAGATTTATTTTTTCTATACTTATTGAGCTGATGAGTTTCTCAGCCGGAAACTATATCAGATTTTTTTTTTTAATTTTTAAGTATTTGTACGTTTCGTCAGTTTGAATTTATTTATCTATTTTTTATAATAGGAGGACGATTTTTCAATTCACCCGTTTCTTTATTTTAGTCGTTTCCCGGTATTTCTTTTCTAAACGCCCATCTAATCTGATTTCATCGGTATTTTCTCGTAGTTTAATCCGGTTATCTCTGCTTGTAAGCCTGCCCGGGTAATCGATTTACCATCCGTTAGTTGTACAAAAACAAAAACCCCGTTCTAGAATCAAAATACTTATCGGGGAAATCTTGGCATCGTAATCCGTATTAATACAATATATTTTGTCAAAAAAAGAATAAATTTTTTGGTTCAAAACTGAAGTAAAACATTTAACAGTCAGGCGATTTAAAAAGAAAATATTTGATCGAATGTGGTCTGTATAATCTGTTAGGAATACGAGGTGTGGCTATTAAACAACAAGACCGATGCTGTAAAATATTTTGTCTTAAATTTATATATATTTATCCCCTTCAATATAATACACTCCTCCTCTATCTCTACAACGCTCCTTGCGGATTTTCCATTGTTCGAAACCGTCTGGGAAGTCTTCTTCTGTTAGTTCTTTTGTGACGCGTGCCGCTTTTTCTTTTACAGCTTCAACGGTCTGAAATCTTGTTCCTTTTAATGCTGATTTGACCTTGGGGAACAGATAAAAGTCAGATGATATCAGTCCAGGTGAATAAGGCGGATGGTCTAACACCGGGATGTTATACTTGGCTAGAAACGTCTTGTCAGACGATGCAGTGTGAGCCGTTGCGTTGTCCTGATGATGACTTGTTCTTCCACAATTCGGGTTGTTTTTTCATATTTTATCACGATGTCTAGCAAGCATCTCGAATAAACGCAAGAATAATTAATCGACGGTCAGATCGGATCAGATTACCAATTTTTTTTCAATATTTTTATCCGTGGATATTTTTTGATGTAGAAGGGCGACCCGGGCGAACATCATCTTCAACGTCATCTCGGCCATCTTGGAAACGCTTAAACCACTCAAAAACCCACGCACATGTTAAACATTCATTCCCGTATACTTTTTTTTAATAAAAGATAATTTTCAGCGTTTGTTTTTCTAAGTTTCGTATGAAATTTCACGATATATCTTTACTCTAATAAAACATTTATTAATTTTTCGACAAAACAAAAAAAATAGATGTTATCCAAACGAAGGCCACGGCCAGACTAGTATGTCTAATCCACCGGGTTGGTCTAGTGGTGAACGCGTCTTCCCAAATCAGCTGATTTGGAAGTCGAAAGTTCTAGCGTTCAAGTCCTATTAAGCCAATTACTTTTACACGGATTTGAATACTAGATCGTGGATACCGGTGTTCTTTGGCGGTTGGGTTTCAATTAACCACACATCTCAGGAACGGTCGAACTGAGAATGTACAAGACTACACTTCATTTACACTCATACATATCATCCTCATTCATCCTCTGAAGAATTATCTATACGGTAGTTACCGAAAGCTAAACAGGAAAAAGAGAGAAAGAAAGACTAGTATGTCTACGGAAACTGGAGTGGCATCAATCGAAAGAGCAGGCTTCACGTTGAACAGCTGTCGGTCGTACAAATTTGGCGCATGCGCAGTTCTTCTGTAGCAGCATCAGTCTCGTTATTTAATAGCCATACCTCGTAGTGTAGTAGATTATATCCTACTAAATAAATACAGTAGGAATTATTTAAAATTTCGTGTGAATTATCTTCTTCCTTTTTAAGCGTGATCTTGTGATTTTCGTTGTTTCCTCTTTTTTTGTTTTCATTAAATAAAAGAATAATTTATCTATTCGTTGTATTTAAGTTTTTAATGAAGTTTAATATTTAGTTACTGTTAGCAAAATAACATTTGTCTTTGGTAATTAGCTATTTTATATTTATTTACAGTTATTCTGTTATACTAATATCCTTTTTTTCCGTATATTCAAATAAAATGCTTGTTTTCCTCATTATTTATGCCTGTTATTCGTTTCAATCTCTGTTATTTCTTATTTACATTATGTGCGGTGGGTGTATGGGCACACGCGCAACTGTTGGCTCGTGATTTTTATCATTGTTCCCGTTGTTTATGAATTATTTATAACTAGTAAATGTTTTTTTGGCATGTCAGTTGCCGATTTTAATTAGTGTTGTAGTTGTTACCATTTTAACTTCAATAACGGTAAAATGGTCAATCAGATTTAACGTAACATTTAAATGTTACGTTTTCATTTTGCGCATTAAGTGTTTAATTAATATCTAATCATCGTTCTTACGTTTTATCGATCGTTTTAGATTTTTATTGTACTTTGATGTTTAAGTACGGTCGGAAAAAAATTAACATTTTTTAATAAATTAATACATTTTACAAATTACTTGCGTGAAAAATTTATATAATTTAAATGCGTTCTAATTGTTTTACATTTAATAATTAAGAACATTATTTACCTTTTAAATTATTTCTTGATTAAAGAAATATAAAAAAAAACCTAGTAATCCGTATCTAAAGATAATAACTTGCTTAGAACAATCTATTTTCTGTTATTTACCTTTCTTATATATATTCTGAGATATATTAGTGTATTTGATTTGTATGATATTTCAGAATTCTTTGAATAACTAGTGGTGTTCTGGAGATTGAGGCGCGTAAGCGGTTTGTAATCTTTTTCTCGAGTGTTCATTCCTAGACGCCAGACCGGAATGTTTTGTTAATTAGAACAGATCAATAAAATATAATTACCTGACGACAGTATCGAGGAGCCGATAACGTCAGGTCTAGCTTTCAACTATCGATCTTACAAATGAGAAAGCAATCGATTCCCTCTACAGCATCCCAAGACACGTAATTCCATATGCTTCTTGAGTCGTTCAGTATGTTTTGATAAGCTAGAGAACTGAAATTTTTAGAATCGAACAAGATTGTTCGCGCTAAATTTTAACCTAAAACTTCGGTGAGTGAAAATAACCTGTTTCGTAAACGTGGAGCGTGTTTAAATTTAGTCGTAACGGTCGGTTTTCAATCGAAAAGAAAGAACAGAAGAAAAAAAATAAAAAATCATGTCTTAGTAGTACCCTTTCTTTCTTTTTCCTGTTTAGCCTCCGGTAACTACCGTTTAGATAATTCTTCAGAGGATGAATGAGGATGATATGTATGAGTGTAAATGAAGTGTTGTAGTCTTGTACATTCTCAGTTCGACCGTTCCTGAGATGTGTGGTTAATTGAAAACCCAACCGCCAAAGAACACCGGTATCCACGATCTAGTATTCAAATCCGTGTAAAAATAATTGGCTTTACTAAGACTTGAACGCTGTAACTCTCGACTTCCAAATCAGCTGATTTGGGAAGACGCGTTAACCACTAGACCAACCCGATGGGTTATGTCTCAGTACCCTAAAAAGTGGAAAAGTAAGCTTTAATTTGTAAATTTGCCGTATACGAGTACCCATAAATAAATAATTAAACACGCTCAGCTATCTTCAAATTGAATGTATCAATCCCGTTTTGGGATTTTTCCGATCAACTAAAAGGACAAAAAATGTCCTCTGTTCTATAAAAATCTGTTTGCGCTGTGTAAAACGAAACGGAAATGAACGAATTTGGCAATACTTCGTCGCTCTCTTTTTGGTGAACGGAAAACTATCTTCTCTTTCTAAATACATTTTTCAATACTTACCAGAACGCTATAGGGTTGAGAGTTTAAATTAAAATTTAAAAATACGATTACGCCCTTAATGAAAATCTCTCGGTGTGAAGGGTAAAATTTTCAGAACATCTGAATTCGGCTATTCCAACTTTCAGGCGAAAGAAAATCTCTTACCGATAAAGTTTTACGTTAACTCCCTTTTTACCCTTAAAGTGAAAAATTACCCTCTGCTTCATAAAGAAGAATCACAATTAAAATTTGGCAGGTCAATTTAGCATGGCATTTTTTATCTCAGCAGGGTCCTTGACCCCTAAAAAAAAAAGTGTCTAGCGTACCGATTAGGGAATTAAATTCCGTTTAATTTTGTACATCCCATTGTTGTATCGTCGATTTATAAACTGTCATGATTTGCTCGACAAAAATCAATTTCCATTTTTTTCCCGGTTGATTAAGGATCTTCCTGTAGCTCGGTTTTTAACTAGCCGATATTTGTTTGCAGTTATTTACTATTGCTTCCCCGCTCTGAAAAATGCTTTGAGACGGTGTTTCTTAATCTTTCTCTTTCGATACTCGTCGATGATCGGTTTAATATCGTAACTTCTACCGGTATGTTTGACACGGCAAATAATTAATTTGGGTTAACGTTAGAAAAAAAGGGTTAACGTTTTTCTGTTCAGATTTTATTCATACTAAAAAAAGAGGAGTAGCGGTCGCGAATTTTCGAGTACGTTTTATTTAAGTAGAAAAGTTTTGCAAGAAGAAAAAGATTAAGTAGTTCAAGCGGGATGAAAGACAGAAAATTTACTGGAGGCGTTCCATCAGTAAAGGATATCTTGATAAAGCGTCAAAACTTTGTTACGGGACAGAAGTTTGAATGTTATTCGAACGTCTAAAAAGCGGATGTTATTTATATAACAAATTGTAATTTCTCGTACTAAATACAAGTGTACGAGTATAGTATAATTAAATGAAGTACTTCACAAAAAATAAAAATTAATAAGTAAAAACTAGCGATCGCAAATCACACGATTGTTTTTTTAAATCTCGTACCCTTTGAAAATTACTCGACCTCGGTTAATAAATTTTTTTAACTTTTTAAAAGTATGAATATTACTTCCTTTTTGTAATAGTTTTTCTGCCTCTTAAAACATTCGTTTTAATCTGTCGTAGACTTTACATCATTTCTTTGTTGAATTAGCAAATGGAAAAAAAGAAGAAATTAATACTGTTAGTAACTTCTTCGATGTCTACAATCTCTATCGTATATTAGCACCTATAACAAAATGAAGTAAGAACGACCGAGGTAGTAAAAGTTCACTTATTCGAAAGTAAGGGAACGGTTAAATAAAAACCGTTAAACTTAGGATTTGATTCCTGTTGTTTTTATCATTATCGTGGAGTAATTTTTGTTTTTATTTCTACTTTTGCGTTGAATAAGGTGCAAATTACATCAGAAATTCTAATTTCCCAACGGGTTCATTCGATAAAGAAATTACTTGCCGGAAGTCAGCTCTACTTTTAAATTAGATTTGAACTGTGAACCGCTTTGTTCATCTGCTTTTGGTTTTGTTGGTTTTATTAGGAGCCTTTTAAATGCATATATCTACGTAGGTACGGGCGCGCGCATCGACAACAAATTAATGTTTCTATGATTTAATTTAATCTTAGTTTTTAAACGATAACGGTTTTTACTAATATATTTTATTTTTGTTTCCCGGTAAAAATATACATAATAGTCTTTGGCTGTTTTCATCAACCAGGTAGACAGAACGTAATGCGTGCAGATAAATTGAGGGTTGTTAACTATCTTTTAGGATTATTACTTTCCTGATTGTTTAACTGCTGAAAATCCATTTTTCTTCTCAGGATCGAGCCTAATTTGCTTTAATCCACCGGTCGAACAGAGCATACTGTATGCAAGTAAATAGAAGGATGTCGATCAACTATTACGATTTCTGCTTTTCTGAATGTTTGACCGGCTTAAAAATCCCGATTTCCTTTTCGGTTTCGGGAATTACAGTCTCTCATTTACCAGGTAAGCGCAATATGCTGCGTCCATCTAAATAATACGTTGTAGACTACCTCTTAGGTTTTCTACTTTCCTGATCGTGTAACTACCGAAAAATCCAGTTCTTCTTCTGATAATCAGAAGTAATTTGCTCTCATCTACCGGGCGAGACGAATTTACACTCTGAAGATAGAGTGTTACTGTCTACCTTTTAGAATTCCTACATTCCGGATTATTTGCCTCGCTTAAAAAACCAGTTTCCTTCTCAGATTCGCTAAAAATTGGATATCGTCTACCACGTGCTGCTGAGTAGTTAGTGCGTTTACTTTTAGGATTCCTTTTTTCCTGATTGTAATTGTTGAAAAACCCAGTATTCCTTTTCATGATTTAGAGTAATTTCCTCTTACACACACACAAATATATATATATATATATATATATTATATTATATTATATTATATTTAGACATTTTACGTCTTTAAATTCTTTCGAAAGCTATAACAAATTATGTTGATTCTTTCTGTTGTGTGTCCGTTGTTTTTTGTCACTAATTATTTGATAGATTTTCTTAAAATGGATCGGCACAAAGATTAGTTACAAATAAATTAGGATCGTCATTCTTTATCTAAAGTTTAATAACAGCAGTAAACGATATAGGATAATGGTATTTTATAATTTTAATTTATTTGAATTTATTAAATTTTATTATTTAGATAAATAATTAGTTAAGGTTGTGTGGTAGATAGATAATATAAGATTTATCATTGTTAGGAGAAGTCCTATTTAAATGTTGGCAAAGTTCGATATTCATCATCACCGACTTTTTAAACCTTTTTTCATTTATGTTAAAATTGAACTGTAGTCCGTTTGTCGGTTGTGTATTCCTTATTTATAAATTAGTGAATATAATGTGACATATTTAGTAAAGAACTAGCTGCAGGGCGTGCCCAAGGCACGCCTCCTCAGCTAGACCCTCCGGGCGGGTTTTTTTATTTTTTGAGTATTTTTAAAATCTTTTTTAATATATTTTTTTATTTTCTACGTTTTAGTCTTCATAAGTTTATACTTTACAGCTTCGCTTGCGCACAGGTTTCAGCGTATTTAGCGAAAGGTCGGATCGGTACGTTTTACGGTGGACGAGTGTAATCAAAACATCGGGCTAAACGATTTAATTTACGGATAACTAAGATCCGGTCGATCAAAAGTGTACCTGGTGCGTTAAACCGTTAGCGTTCGACCTGCTGATTCACGCACCGTTTGAATCGTGAAAATCGGACGAGCGATCGCCGAGATATACGGTGGCACTTCTCCGCACCCCCTCATCATTTACCGAACGGCGCCCCGGGGGCGCTTGAAAATATTATCGGTCGACGGAGATCACTGGGAACGGGTCGAGTGACGACGAGGTGGGTCGAAAAAATTTTTCAGAGCGCTAGGACCGACCGTTTTCGAGATATTTGCGATTTTCATCTGAAAATTCGGATCCGGTTAAAAGGTACTAAATTTTCCCAAACCTCCGATCTATGTATCGATGTATATTTCGCATATATATGGATATATATATGTATATCGATATACGATAATATAACAAGTATACACTCGACCAACACGAGACATGTACCAACGAATCGGGAATTTCCGATAGCGATCTGTATATACGGTGCTAAGTTAAGGGGGACGCATGCATAGACACACACACACACACAGAAATGCCCTTTCGTAGGATAGGTTGTGGCGTGTGTTGATTTCAGCGGTTCATTATTGATATGCGTTATGTATGCTATCCGGTGATAATAAAAAGTTTACATAAGTCTAACCTAACTTTGTAAGGCGTTATTTTCTTTATCCAATTATAGTTGAAATAGCTTAAGCTTAAAGGTTATAAACCTTTTTAATCGTATTACTCGAGTAAAAAAACCGTCCTACATTTTCACTCGTTACTACGTTTATTTTGTTGAGCCGTTATTCTCCATTTGTATACTTCTTCGAATAACTAACCGCTTCGGTGTAATACCTCAGTTAGGCGTATAAAAACTTTGCCGATGCGTATTTTGTAATAAATAAAAGATATTGTTGGTTGACGATTAAATGTTAATTTTAATAAGTTATGATCGTTACACGTTAACATTTAAACGTAATTTTTACACTACGTTGTTGAAAAGATATTGTTAAGAGCTCTAAATTTAGTCTGAACAGTGCATTAATAATGAATTACTAATATAAAATATCAGCTGATAAAATAGGCTAGCCGAATATACAAATTTATATAATTTTACGTAGGAGTAAGAAGAACAAGACAGTTTATGTATTTATAAATCAATTAGAAGAAAAAGAGAACGCGTCGTAACAATACTTTTATAACGTTTGGTCTTATCGAAGCCGATTTCGTTTATAAGTTATGAAATCGCTTATCGGTTGTTATAATGAAAAATTCTGCTGATCCACTCAAAACAACGTATTCGTGTTCTGGAACCGAAATAAACTAAATTTTTAATTTTTCTATTTAAAAACTTGTATGTTATTTGCTTAAACCTACGTATTGCGGTAGTAAAACGGTTTAAGAGCTGTTGCTGACGATTTCAAACAAGTTTTATTTTATATATACTCGTGTATTTTATGAAAAAAAAAATCGTTTCGTAAATTTGGAAACAGTTTTATTTTTGATTCGGTTACCTTTATCGATTTAGTTTTCAGTAGCTTCGTAATTAAAATGCCTTAGACCTCTCACACGATTAGATAGATATTTATTTTCAAAGCGACATACGGAAGGTAGTTGAAATGCACAGTCGTCTACGACCCGCACGAAAAGAGACAGTCCGGTGAAACAGATTCGGCATTTTTACATTTTTTTTAATGTATACATGACTTTTGTACGTTTTATATTAACTACAAAAACTTACATTTATTTTTCCACGTACGCGTAATTACAATTTTCCAGCTACACATTTTTCCCGATTGCGCACCGGTTTCTCATTCCATCGGTAAAGAATGACTGTATTCTTTCCTCCATCTACGAACCGACTGCATCCTTCAGTACATCACCCGTGTAAAATGAATACTCTTGATATTTCTCTTTAATCGTATAAAGAATTGAAAATCTGCGAGTACGGATATTTCTACTTCATAAGAGTGTCTGCGATTGTACGCGATGCGTGTGGCCGAGCGTTATCGTTTTGCAGGATTATCGGCTCTGCGGCTCGTCGAACAAGAGACGCACTTCGCTTAAGATGTTTTAACGTCGTCTCTATGTATCGCTCAGAATCTACAGTCGACCCAGGTTCCAGGTAGTCGGTCACGTATACGCATTCGGTATCCCGGCACATTTAGAATACTTTTTTTAGAGGTTTGTTTTTTAAATTCGTTATACGGTATTCATTCATCGCTCTATTGTTTTTTCTTTGATGTAATGATGAGCCTTAAAGGAAGTCATCTCCGTCATTGCAAGGTTTCAGAAGCTGTTCGCAACGTTTCTTTGGTGGTCGTTTGTTCATAACTGTGAATTTGCGTGGTACCCGCTGTAATATATTTTGCGGCAGCCTAGTTTTGCGATAACGCGCGTCCTTTCGATATGCCTCTCCGAGTGGTGATTCGTTGTCGAGTGATGCGACATATTCGTAATTTTCCAATTTGCAGTTAATAAATTCTAAATCGTTAAGGAATAAATGAACAACTGTTCTATTATTGTTTGAATCGTAATCGTAACGATTGAAATTGCATTTAATGATTTCATTTTCCGTGTTGAATACTAAATTGATGGTTTATGTACTTGGTGTAGTCATTATTCAACTAAATTCACCGCTTTCGTATAACCTACTGCGGTGTTAGTATTTAACTAAAATTACAGTTAATACGGGTCGATCGATCCGGCTAGAACTGCCATTCATGCTACCCTGTTTTACACCCTTAGTGATTTTAGACAGAGGGAACGAGAGCGCTCTCTTTAATTTACTTTTTACCCCTCTTATTTCTTTCTTTAAGTCGAACTTATTCCTCTTTGGACTATTCAAATATGTTTCAGACGAATTAGAAAAATTGTCTTCCCCGATGTAGTTAGTCAATATGAGTTTTTAGTCTGATTATATTTCTATTTTCAGTAGACAATATTTAGGCAGGAATGTTGTTTCAACTAATTTTTTTTTATCGTTAACACTATCGTACATGTATTATGATCTAATTCTACAAATATTTGTTACGTTTTTGTTAAACAGTAATGCAAGTCGGTTGATAAAATTTTTTTTTTAACAATATTTCCAGCGTGAAAATTGTAGGCATTCGTAAATTTTGCGGTAACGTAATCGTACTTTGTATTTTATGAGAGATTGTAAGCTCTACCTTATAACTGCATCTGTTGTTCATCCACCGATCCGAAAAGGAATTTCTCTAGAAGTAATACTTCAAATAGATCCCGAGAAGAACGTACAGGCTGAATGAACATCAATGTTTAAGACCTTACGGAACTCTCTACCGGTTCTCGAACGGCTCTTTTATTTCTGAACAAAGACAACTTTTTGAAGGATACATTTAAGTTGTCCAGCGATCGGTAATATGCCGCCCCCATCCGGGCAATAATATCCATATCTCCTGAGAGATTGCGATCCTGGTGTCATACATCAGCAGGGTCAGACCTATATCACTAACGGGAACGGCGGACCAAAGATAAAGAAAAAGAGATAGTCGATAAGAAAGATTCGATCGCGACTCCACCTGGACGAAAGCTTAAGGTCCCGTCTAGGAAGCAAGCCCTCGTCTCTTCTCGTAGTCTCAGTAGATTTCAGCATTATTGCCTGAATCGTCGGGCAGCTTAAATGTATTCTTCAAAAAATTGTTTTTCCACCGGAAATAAAAAGAACCGTTTCAGAACGAATTCAGGCTTCTCGAAGGATCTTGCTATCCTTCAAAAACCCTGAGTCTTTCTGAGGGAACGATCTCTCTCGCCTTGGAATCGTGTAGTCTGTATAAGTTTCTCGCTAAACTGTATACCGTTCAGCTCGAGGGTAAAAATGAAACCGCAAAAGAATCGTCGCAATGATTTCGATGAAAGTAGATGACCGTGACAGTGACCTTTCTACTGAAGCTATTTGAGATTCTTATCCCGGCTGGCGGTACCAATTTCGTTTTCACAGTTATTATTCGCGTATTTTTTATATTCATGTCCCTAATATTTGTAGGCTATAATTTTATTTTGATCTTTCGTAACAGTTACTTCCCTTCATACAAAACTGTTTTCTTATTAAATCACTATTTTTCTTAATTTACAGTTAAGATAGTTTCCTCTTTATTTAGTTTGTACTTTGATTTGGAACTTTTATTATTGAAGTTTTTGGAGATAGTCTTATCGAATTCGCAGGTCGGGCTACTAGTTTGTGTAGTATGTTTAAGTACGACTGTACGATAATTTTTACGTGTGTAGAGGCCAATTTTATATATCCTATAGTAGCGTGTTATTTTATTTTGTTACACATATATATTTTGTATCGACTTAAATATAGTTTATTTTTATTTGATGTGTAAAGTTATATTTCTCTGAACTCTCGTAATAATTTCTTAAAAATTAGTTTATGTTGACAAATTTCCCTACCGTTTTCAAGTTCTGTTTTTGCCATCGGTTAATGGCCGATCGTCAATAATGTACTATTATTCCTACCTGACGGTAAAAGAAAATTTTGATTCTCAATATTGACGTTGCGTAATATATATCGGTCTAAATGTTACGGAAATAGTTTAACACTTTTATTTTGGAGATTGTCGTTTTACATAAAACTGAGGTGCTTCCACTGCTACTCTTGCTTAAAAACATTTCAACCTGACATATTAAAACTTACTTATTTTAATTTTCGATTAGGCTTACGTGCACTATAAAACAACGATTGTTATTCTATTTGATCAAAGGTTTATATATATTTTAATTCGTTTATGAATATTAGTTTTGTTTTTTAATAAATCGGGGTACTTTGAAAATTAGTTTTTTCACAGCGCTTAAAATTATTATATTCAAAATTTGTACGTGTTGAAAGCAACTTTAAAAATACAGGGTTAACATATAATGAAATTATTTATTAAATAGACTTTTTTTTTTTGTCTTCAGTCATTTGACTGGTTTGATGCAGCTCTCCAAGATTCCCTATCTAGTGCTAGTCGTTTCATTTCAGTATACCCTCTACTTCCTACATCCCCAACAATTTGTTTTACATACTCCAAACGTGGCCTGCCTACACAATTTTTCCCTTCTACCTGTCCTTCCAATATTAAAGCGACTATTCCAGGATGCCTTAGTATGTGGCCTATAAGTCTGCCTCTTCTTTTAACTATATTTTTCCAAATGCTTCTTTCTTCATCTATTTGTCGCAATACCTCTTCATTTGTCACTTTATCCACCCATCTGATTTTTAACATTCTCCTATAGCACCGCATTTCAAAAGCTTCTAATCTTTTCTTCTCATATACTCCGATCGTCCAAGTTTCACTTCCATATAAAGCGACGCTCCAAACATACACTTTCAAAAATCTTTTCCTGACATTTAAATTAATTTTTGATGTAAACAAATTATATTTCTTACTGAAGGCTCGTTTAGCTTGTGCTATTCGGCATTTTATATCGTTCCTGCTTCGTCCATCTTTAGTAATTCTACTTCCCAAATAACAAAATTCTTCTGCCTCCATAATCTTTTCTCCTCCTATTTTCACATTCAGCGGTCCATCTTTGTTATTTCTACTACATTTCATTACTTTTGTTTTGTTCTTGTTTATTTTCACGCGATAGTTCTTGCGTAGGACTTCATCTATGCCGTTCATTGTTTCTTCTAAATCCTTTTTACTCTCGGCTAGAATTACTATATCATCGGCAAATCTTAGCATCTTTATCTTTTCACCTTGTACTGTTACTCCGAATCTAAATTGTTCTTTAACATCATTAACTGCTAGTTCCATGTAAAGATTAAAAAGTAACGGAGATAGGGAACATCCTTGTCGGACTCCCTTTCTTATTACGGCTTCTTTCTTATGTTCTTCAATTGTTATTGTTGCTGTTTGATTCCTGTACATGTTAGCAATATTAAATAGACAGATATGCTGAATTCAATCCCGTTTTAACGGATTATTTTCAATAGCTGCAATTAGCTATTTTGATTTATAACACTTTTTGTTGTTTGAATAATAATTGCAATCCAACTAATAAAAATTTTACTTTTATACGATCGAAGTTTCTCTTTTATCTAAGGTAAATGTATAACAAAATCTAAAACATCATTAAAATTTGCCCTCTTAAAATTTCGCTCGTGTTGATATTTTTTAGTATTAGACGACTAAGTGATTATTTTATCTGATCAGAGGGCGACAACTATTATGCTAGGGTCTTAAGAGTAATACAGTTATTTTTACTGCGTGTATACGATTAAACTGGTTTTATATCGTTACTGCTGGGGTCCATCCGGTCTCAATCCTCTTAAGAAATCGGGATATATTATCTGATCGGAAGCATCGCATTACTAAGCAAGAATTTTGCATCGGCCGTGTTATATTTTTGCCAAGATAATTATTCCCGAACGATAAAAAAATTGTTTGATTAAAACCTTTTTATCAGTAGATTAAGATTATTCACATTTTTATATCTGCTTAGTTTTGCAAGTTAGTGAATATTTTTTTTTGTGTTATCTGTTTAATTTAAAAAATGCTTATGTACAATGTACAGTAGATTACCGATTATTATTTTAAAATTTGATCGTTGACTTATGTCTTGTGTAAAATGTAATATTTTGATTAGCTGTAAAGAATATATGTTTAGTAAATATTACTTAGTTTTCTTTCTAAATTTCACTTTTTCGTTTTCGGTTAGCTTTAAGATATTTGTTTCAGTGGAACGAGACGGCGTGTGGAACGAGAAGGTGAAACTTGGAATACTAAAGTTCATCAAAATGTGACACAATATGAAGGTGCTGATGTCGCGTATAATACTGAGCCTCATAAAGATGGAATTAATAAAACTCCTCTGCCGAATTTAGTTATTTACGGATACCGATTAGAAGATTCTGATAAGGAAGCCAGATTTATTCAGGGTACACCGCAGTTACGTGTCGGGTCTTCTGGTGTATTAAGATTGTTTGGTAGAGGATGGACTGGAAATACTTATTTTACACTTACATCGAAAAAAGGGGAAAAAGGACAGCATTGTGAAGTGCCTATTGATGATAAATTCAAGGTAATTTGCTAATTGTTTTATATGACATTTTTTGTTTAGAATTATTTTAATTAAAAAAGCTTATGATTTTGTTTAAAAATTTGTCTAACCTTTTGTGTTTAATTCTGCTGTTGGTTTGTATATAAGTAATACGAAAGTGGTGGTACTTCCACAACGACCAATAGGATTGCAGCGTTTTGTGACGCAGTTGGCCATTTGAAAATCCCCTTTTTCCTTGCGTGAATTTGCCTTTTCCTGTAGGGTGTCATCCTAATTATGTTTTTTTAATTTCAGATATTAATTCCCAATATTTCAAAAGTTAGTAGCACTAAAATATCAATTGTTACTCTGCTAGGTCGTGACGTCAGCGGAAGAACTAAATTAATGAATAATATTTAAAGTGTAAAAAGTAACTTTCGAACTGAGTCAACGGTTATTTCGGGATACTGGTGGTGCTTTAGCTCGCGTGGTCACACCGGTTCCCAGATCGAGTGCGAAACTTTTTCTGTATAAGTTGTGAAACTACAGTAGTTTAGTTAGTACCACCTGCCACATGTGAATTAAAAACAGTATTTATGCTTCACTACGAACTATTAAATAATTGACTTATTGTACAATGACTTACCTTATTTAATTCATATGTGTCTGTGTAAATGAAATATAGATGTACCTCGAGGATGATCCTGGTCGTTGTGGCCACTGCACTAGGAAGCATCGTCTGCACGCTTGAGCTTCTCGTCGTGCCTTGTGCACCAGGGGGCAGTGCTTGCCCGCGTGTCTGCCTTAACGGAGAAGCGAGGTTGTCGATAGTACATGTTTGGCGTGTGATTGAACAGCTTAAGAACCGACTAACCTTGCATCAGATCGTCAGTTTTATCCGCGTGAGTGCCACTGAAATCCACCGCGACATTTTTACTTGCGCTAAAACTACAGCCAATAAGATTACCAAAAGTCCGTTTCATTTGTTTACACGCACCCTACTCGGTTGAAGAGTAAACGCCTGCACATCCGGTCGACCTCTATCAAGTTTTGATAGGAAACGCGTACATGTAAGCAGCGTCAGAAAGTCGTTTACGTTTTAAGTCGAAGTGCCGCATCCAATTTAATGAAATAAACTAAAAAGCCTGAAACCGCAATAGATATTTATCTCGTGTGGGTATAAAGTAAAAAAACTAAAAAGCCTCAAAACACTGAATGACTAAATTGGCTGTTTAATATGTGTCAAACCTTCCTCACCATTTGCAATATAATTTGACAGTGGTGCATCCTGCATCAGAATATATTACAAGCTTAGAAGCCTTTCCATCAGAAGTGTCAATAACTATTATTTTAAACTATCACAATAATAATCTTACACCATTACTAACCTTTTGCAAACATCCAAAAATCTCAATACGTTGATCTTATCAGGGAAAGGTATGTCATAATTTATACGTATTTCAAATGTTTTGTGCAGGGAATTGACATGGCGTTGCAAGCAAGCGTACGCAGAGTGAGCTAGCTCACTGTGTTACATCGTCTATCACTCGACCGTTTGCACAGGAAATACACGTATCTGGTTCAACATAATAAATCGGTTTTGTGTGAGTTGCCTTTCTATACCGCCCACGGAGGTAGCAACCATGGCGCATTGAGATTTGTTTAGCGAGAGAAATCTCCTGCTTTATAGACCAGAAGGTCTATAATACTTGACCGCTTTCTATTTTTTTAAATTCTTTTCTTTCACTTTACAAATAATTATAGTCTCGATTGAATGCTGTGTGCCTTTACATTTTCCTTCAAACCAAAATAAACCAGTTTCATGTTATAAAACTTAGCATGTCTTAAATCTACATCGCTAAACCGATTTACATAAGTAGATTGTAAGTAAACTTCAAACGTTTCGTCCTTTTCTTTATTGTTCAAAACTATTACCAATGAAGCTTTGTACTTGGTGAACATCCTTCATGTGAACACCCATACAATGTACTCGTGAAAACACTGAAGTTATAATAATCTTTTTAACTAACAATTAACTGCAGTTAAGATGTTAAAGACGTTGACGAAAGTGATCAGATCCCTCTTGATACGTGCCAACCGGTTGATACTACTCAGCAGAATGACTAGAAGCTTCTATATTAATATTATTTCTACATTACCCCCAGCACATCCACTTGTAATAAGCGTCTATGAACATACCACACCTTTTATTTTGAGCGTGTTTGAACATGTTTATTACCTACTCATCCGGTTACGGTTTAACATTATCTTCCAGGTGCATCCGGTTGATCTTGAACATTTTTATCAACCACTTTTAAGAAACGCCCGCACACATCCGGTCGAATATAACCTATTTCTTATCAACTGGAAACGACACATTTGGTAGCAGTTTGCACAGAATAATATGGTTTTATAATCGTCTAATAGATTATTTATTTTAAAGAAAAATATAAATGTGTTAGTTTCCGCACTACCCATGAGGTATATAAGAAGGCGTTTTGAAATTTTTTAACGACTGAATCTTTCCTGGAGGCATACCATAACAATCCAATTAATCTTTTACAAAAATAATTTTACATCTTCAGTGATACCGTTCTTTCAAATCGTAGTATGTTAGCTTCATCGGATGATGTCTTACGATTTTCAGTTATCTTCTGTTAACTTATTTGTATATCTTTTTGGTAAATAGAGTCAAAGGATTCTTCCGCATCAGTGTAGTACACAATGGCACAAACGAGAAATTTATCGTACTGTGTAAATACCGCTCTCACATCCAACAATATATAGTCGATAACGACACGAAGATCGTTTTACTTCTTACGTGGTAGTTTCTTGAGAAAACAATCTTCGTCGTTGAAAGCATTAATGAATGATATGGCGTCTGTCGTACCAGTCGTCGTAGTCTCACTCAAATGAGTGTTTGTGATTCTTTCGACATAAATATTTATACCGAACTCCTTTGAAACTTCGTAAAATACCTGGTAAAGTTCGTTTTTACTGATAAATACATGCGTATGGAGTCGCATAGCAATTCACATTGTTTTCAGACACCATTACATCTTCGATAATCAATACCCACGAACACAAGTATTCCGGTAACCCGCGACCACAATAGTCGACCTTTTTGCACTCAAATGCGACATTCAATAGAGATAACACAATGGGTGACAAGCATCATGAAACAGGGTTTGCATAGGCGCGAGCAATCTACCTCAATTCGGTAAAAGGTTTTTTGGTTACCATTATATTTCAAATTGGATAATTTTTTGAACAAAAGCAACACGTCCCTGTAATTTTTCAATGCACGATTTGTCTTGTCGTTTATATCGTTGAGTTTTTGTAACTTTTTCCAAAAATATACAGATATTGCACTCGCTTTCCGCAATCCAATCGATTGTTCCCAATAACTCTGCTTCGATGACTTGTGTTTGTTTGATATGGTGTTCACAACAATACGGTATCGGGTACAGTATTGATCATCTCGATTATCGAATTCGGAAGAATATGTTAGAATATCTTTCTGATGGGTCAGATTTCTGGTCGATTAGACACCATCCATGTGAACTCTTCCATCTCTTCACTTCAAATGACGGTTTACTACTTTACGATTTTTATAATATCTTACCTTCTCCAATATCAACACACCTTATTCCCTTTCACACAATGCTAGTGGGACAGACCCCCCTCATCAACGTGGATGTTTGTAGACTGCTTACTAGTCGTAAACATCTGTATTTAGTCGATCGTATTACGCAGAGGTGAGCGCATACATAGTGGACCTCGTTTGAATCTTTATTATTACGTAGATACGCGTACGAATACTAGGCATGTCGTGGAATGCAGCCATAAGCTCTTGGACGTCATGCGTTACTCCTTCCGTGTTTGGTGAGAAAATGGTAGTATTTATAAATTATCCCCTGCTACTACCAATATATGTACGATACAAACTATCTACATTATCGATATTTAAACTATCGAGATAGTCTTGCAATCTACTGTGAATTTCATTCTAGGTGGCATTCTAATTGAAAATTACTCTAACCGTATTGAAACGATCAACATCCACATTTGAATTTATAGCGTGTGGAAACGCTGCAGTCACAAGTTTCATCAGAACGCAGCGTCCTTACACGATGACACTAAAAATATATAACCAACCACATCGGTACGGATATATATATTCATCTTTAAAACTGATTACAAACATCAGATTCCTTTTACTTTTAATCGGTTACGCTTCCAGACCACTCAGGAGCTAGTAACCCTGGCGCGTTGAGATTTTCTTTTTTAAACGAGTGAAATTCTTCTCAAGAGGCGTAGTATAATACAGTCGAGTACATTTTCATTTATTTTTTGGTGTTTTTTTTCTATTTTAAATATTTTTCGAGGAAGAATAGACTCAAACGAAAATTAATGAAACCTAATAAGGGTATATTTTAGCTGAAATTACGGAATGGTCAATATTTTAAACACTATAAAAGGAATTAAGTCTTTTATAAGACTTAATTCCTTTTATAGGAAATGTAAGTAGTAAGAATGTAAATGTATCATAAATTGTTTGTTATCAATTATAGGAGACGCGTGTGATGGCGTATGACAATGACAATATGTTTTGTTATCAGTTTGTGCGTGCATACTTTAGGATACAATTGAATTTATATCACTGCAAATAAATTTTACTTCTACAACAATTAGATATGCGTATTAAAAATTAAAATAAATTGTATTATCTTGTTTTCAACCACTGCAGGAGATCACATAATTTTTAAGACGTTACGCATGCTTTAACTGATATGAACGTTCTACATGCGTATTCCATCATTGTTTTTTAAATTATATTACAAATTGTGATGAAAGTGATTGACATATTTAAATAATTTGTATACTAAACGTTTTTAAGTACAATTTTATTATTTATAAAATAAATTTTCAATAAGATTTAAATAATTTAAATAGTAAATTTATTTATAAACTAATTTTTTAACAAAATATATTAAATAATTTACATAGTAAAATTTTACTCTAATAAAATTTTATTTTTTATACGCTAGATTGTTAACAAAATGTATTAAATAAATTACATACAGTTTTTATTAAACTAAGTTTTTAAAAATAGTCGATCATTGAGTCCGTCTACAGAGGTTCTAGGTCTTGCGGGTTACAGTTTTTATCGTCATCGGTGTTTCGTTTTTTAGCCATGTAGTAATGTCCATATGGTAAAGTGTCCGTTTTGTTTGACAGAGTGCTTCTGATACCATACGCATCTGTATAAGTGATAATCCGATTCCAAAGACACTTTATAAAGTTCTTGTTTAAGATCGTTTGCAACGGATACCCTTTTCTTTTTTCATTTCTTTAGCTGTTTAGCCGCCGGAACCGCAGTAAGGTATTACTTCAGAAGATGAATGAGGATGATATGTATAAATGTAAATGAAGTATAGTCTTGTACAGTCTCAAGTCGACCACTCCTGAAATGCGGGGTTAATTGAAACCCAACTACCAAAGAACACCGGTGTCCACGATCTAGTATTCAAATTCGTATAAAAGTAATTTTTACCAAGCCTTTACTAGGATTTGAACCTTAGAACTCTCGTACATAATGAGCGTATCATGTTCAAAACGGAAAACCAATGTAGTTCGGACGATTGAGCGATATTTCTGGTTTTTTTTTCAAATTAATCCATCCGACATCGGGTGTAGATCTATCAACCCTTGACTTTGCTATCGCCTACTATAGTTTTTGTTCGTCAGTCACAAGTTGAAAGTCAATTCCTTTTCCTACGTTTTCTAATGATTAGCCTTAAGGTGCGTTGTTTATCGCACCGGTGAACCGGTGTGTTCGCGCGAGCTAAAGTACCAGTATCCCGAAAAACCGGGCGACCCGGTTCGAGACTTGCGGTTATTTTTTTAACGCTTAAAAAAATATTTATTTATTAAATTATACTGTTGACGTGTGACGTCACAACCAAGCAGACAGCTACAACAGATAATCTTCCGGTGCTACCGATTTTAAAAATATTCGAATTATTTTTTAATCGTAAAAAATTAATTAAGTCGGCAACACCGAGCAAAAAGGTGATTTTCATGATGGCCGACTGCGTCACGTGACCAAAACGCTGTAATCTTATTGGTCATTAACGCAGTACCACCGCTTTTATACTACTTAGTTAATTATCTATGTTTACGACTGCGTACAATTGAATAATTTTTGTTTCTGCGGACTTTAATTATCGTGTTACTTATCCACGTTATTATCGAAGTCGTCTCTGCAGCAAAAGTATGTTGTACGAATTATGTTATTCGTACAGCGTGTCGGGAAAAGTTGAATTTCATATAAATAATAAAACCTTTTATTTTTTGCGTTTTTGTCGAAGATTTCAATTTATTTGAAACAAAGCTGTAGCAATTACGGGTAAAAAGTACACTATTTTCACTTGTTTTTATAGTCGTGCAATTTTAACATTAATAATGCACATTATATAAATACTTAGAGGTAGTATAGTTAAGAACCACGTTTTAATTTGTCCTTCTAATTGTTTATAAAGTTTTTTATACGGTGTGTTCAGTGTTGCGGTCGCTTAAAAAAATCGCCATATGTAATTTTTTTTTGTCATTTAATTGTATATTTTATCAGTTGTTTTTAAATACTTACATTATTCGATCGTTTTAATTTACCTACAAGAAAGGGAAAGGATTGTCAAGGAATGAATTTTCATTAAAACGAATCATCACTCCCACGGTTTGGAAATCGTACAGGCTCTTGAAATAAGCGAGAAGTATAGCGTTATCATTATATTGTTTAAGCGATGCGAGGTGACTTTATTTCTTTCTAATAGAAAAACCGTTGAGATTGACAACGGTTTTAATGGATTTTTTTCTAACCGTAACCATTTTTCCAGCCATCGTTTATTGCGATTGTGAATTTAATTTATGCACGTCCTTCGATGTTTCATCGCATAAAAAGACCTATCTTCCGAAAACTGAAGTAACTTTTTGTAAACGGCTGTAAATTTTGAATAAAAGCTGCTGAAAAAGATAAAAATTGTACTATCGGTTTTTTATACGTAAATTAAAGTTGTCAAGGATAATTCAGAAAAGAACAACGATTCAGGTTTTTATTTTATCCATACTTACAATATAACTCGACGAGGTATTTCTTTCGTGATGATTACTTTAGGTTTCTGACCGATAGTGGCGAATATGTTCACGTTTAAACATTACAAGTGTAATTACATCACTGCAATATCATCTGTTCGCGGTGATCTTTCGGACGTTATTACCCCTTTATTTGCACTTTTCTGATGATTTTGCCGTTGTACTTATTACGGCATAAGTGATATTAATTAATACGCATAAAAAACTAACGAGTTATAAAATAATGATTTTAATTATGAATTGTGTTTAAAACGTGAGTTATTTAATATAGAATTAAGTTATGTCCCAAATGTCGGCTTTGCTAATTTATTTTGTCGTAAAACTGAAAAGTCGTGCTTCATGTTAATACTTAATTACTATGTCGATTACATTATTTTTTATTTTTCCTTTTTTCACGTAATTCGTAATTTGTAGCTTCGTTATTCACGTCGTTGGTGAATAATTGTTTTGAAAACTGGAATTTAAAACGTTGTGAGACGTTTTTCATTAAACGTATTAAACAGAAACGGTTTTGGATAGAGAAGTAAAAAATTAATATTTCTGTCCGTTATTTGACTAAACAATTTTTCTTTGATATTAAGTCGTTCCTTAGTTTTCTTTATTTAGAAATTTTCAGCGTAGGCTCTTTTATAAAGAAAATGTTTACTTGAAATTAAATTTGTCCGTATGTGTATATAAATATATGTATGTGTGTATGACAAAACCCTGTGTCTTAACAATTTCCAAGAATTAAATAGAAGTTTAAGTCCTGTCAATATAAAGTATAAAATAAAACTTTTTAATATTATACAGGAAAAAAATTGAATTTCATGCGGCGCGATTTTTAAATTTACATTAATAATAGGCGAATAAATTATTACTTAATTCGATACTAATTTACAATACTAGAATTAACAATAAATAAAAACAATTAATATTTTATCGAGTTGAACGTAAAGTGGAGGACATGAAAACAGACACAAAATTACTAAACCGATTTTCTGCCATAACTCGGCTATTTGTTAACCGATTTTAACAAATAAAATGTAATTTTGTTCAAAATAAAAGGCTTAATGTTTTAGCAAATCACATCAATTTCGATAAAACTAATATTTACGGATATATAACGGATTGAAAAATAAACATGGCCGTCATTTTGTAATTTTCGAAGGTATTTAATTCCAGATTTTTTTCTAATTTTAACGCTTTATCACCAAGACGTTTACCAAATATTAACGGGATTCGTCTATCCGAACATGAGATATAAGGTTTTATATAAAAATAACAAAATGGCGGACAGTGGGAGAACGAAGGAGAAATTGCCGTTTTTCCTAAGGATATTTTTTGTTTAGTCTTACAAGTAGAAACCGAAAAAGTATAGCCAGCCATTTTAGGAACATTCTGTATATATACCATCCCTGATTAAAATAACTTTTACTGGAAAAATGGCCGATAGCTGGAACCGTATTAAAAACCTGAATTTGGAAAAGACGATGACAGAAGTAGATAGATATTAGGGGGTTAGAATAGTGTATTTTTTTCTATACGTTTCATCCAGGCGTAAATATTAGGTGGATTAAAAAACAGTACTTTTTTATTCGTTTTTTTAGTTATTTGAAAACACATTTCAGGAATGAAATTGTATTTATATGTTATCCTATCGTGATTAGGTCAAAATAATTTATTTTTCTCGTTATTGTGAAGCAGATTCTTGAAAGATATAGGCATATATATAACTTTTTAACGGTTATTCTTTAATACCGATTACTAAAATGAAGTAAATAAAATTTGTGCTGTAGAGTTTTACTAATTCGACACATATCGTACCACAGAAGTGCCGGATTACCGAAAACTCATTAGCTGGATTACTGTAAAACTATACAATGCGAATCAAACTCGTCAAAATTACAATAGGCCACTTTATTTTTCCCAAAACATGTTGACAGTAAACTAAGCTTAAAGCGTACAGTTTTTTTTATAGAAACAGAAAATATTTGAATTATATAGTTCAACATTTAACTCTTGAAAACAAAGAGTTGTTACAAACAGTAACCCTATTTACGTACAGGAGGTATCCTGTATTTGTTACGACTTAAGAAATGTCTTTTGCTTTTTCGTGTGAAAAGATAATTTTATAGCCGTCTCGTATAGTCGTTACAAAGTTAGAAGTTCACAAGCTGTAGCACCATTTTCTATCGCCCGCTTAATCGATGTTGCAATACTCTCAGTGGCGCTGGAACGGCCGATTGTGCGAGTAGGTTCAGGGTCGGTATTTTGGACCTCCGCTTCGTTTTCTGCAACGTCTGCGATGATTTGATGTTTTGTCTCGAATTGACTTTTTCGTCTACTATCAATCGCACATCCAATTTTAACGACCCGTCTTGTTCCGGTTTTTTCTTTCACGAAACATCGTCTTCGGTTTTTTAATACGCCTCCAGCAGCGGAAGAGCGGGTCATAATCTTCCATGTGAACAAATGAGGGGGTTTTCACCCCGTTGTTCCGCGCTAAGTTAAAAATATTTTTTAGATCTGTATCTTTTAAAGATCTGACAACGATAAAATATTATAGAAGAGCCTTTTTCTGCGGTTTGTTTACACAGCCTGAATAACGTTTTGGTCCATCGGCTGCAAAAAACGGTTCTTATCGGGAGGCAGGAGCGTTAAACGGATAGAATCGTCTTTATTTTTCAACTCGTTTTCATCAGGATGAGAAGGGAAATTATTTGTAATCAGTGTCACCCTATGCTTGCATTAAAATCGTCGTTCTTCATAGTTTGTCGATAAAAAGAACCGCTTTCTCCTTGAGTATTTTCTCTGAAATAGAGCGTGTAAACTTTAAAAACTCTCCCGTTTTTAAAGGTTTTCTGTTAGACAAACTATCATCGGTCAGACAGAATACATTGGTTTTTATAAACGATTTAATTTTGTCAGTTTTCTTTCTAATGTCATGGCTTGTTGACGTCCTACGCCATATTCATCTGAAAGATCGACTATTTTTTCGCCAGCCTTAATTTTTTTTTACATTTTATTATTTTTTTTAAATAACGTTTACTTTTTACCTGTACTGACGACATCTTGACACGATTACAACTCGCAGTGAAACAAAATACAAAATGAAGTAAAGAATAGCGCAATTATTTCGTTTAATAACGCCAAATAAAAAAATAACGATTATTTATTCCGCTCTACTGAACTCGAACGACATCCTAATCGTACTGCTCTAAGGCGCGCGCGCGCGGGCTCACACAGAGAGAGAGAGAGAGAGTGAGAGAGACATTGACAGTCTATTGTTTTGATTGTTTTGGAGGATAATACACGTTGTGACATGAACCTCCCACTATTACACCAGTCATTTATAAGATTTGCAGGCGGCCAGGCAAATTACCGGACTAGTGTAAGACCGGATTATAGTGGCTCGAATGTAACCGTGATGTAAAATGTATTTGCACGTATTTCTACGATTACATGTAGTATTTCATCCTGTTGAATTTACGATTAACAAACTTTAACTTTTACTTTCGAACGTAAATAAAATTAGCGTTATATAAAATGTTTTTAAAAATAGTAGTAAATGTCGCGCGACGTAGATATAAAGAATTTGACGCGGCTAAGAAGTTTTCGAAAGGTATTGTGTACAAAAATTTTATACGTAGATAAAATCAGTACGGAATGCGTACTAACGACTTCATATTTATTTAAACAAGTCTAGTTCTAATAGCCGATCGGTAGTTTTTGTAATTTAGTTCTCGTTAGGTTGACGGTAACTTTTGTCGTGAACTTATGCTAATAAGTGATTAGATACTAATCGGTTTATGAAATTTAATTAGCGTACAGAAAACAACAGCGATCACTGAAAAGTTTTTGTTAACAGTTTGACAAATTTTTATTTTACTAGGTTTTGCAGATTTTTATCACGATAAAATAATCAGGAATAATACTGCTCTTTTTTATAATATTTATCTATAGTAACTGATCATTCTTTGATGTAAATTTAACAATGTATTTTTATTATGTGTTTTATCCTTTATAGTTAATTTTAACAACTTTTTTTCATACGAAAGGAGTCATTCAAGTATTATTTATTAAAATTTTTAGTATTTGATATATTAAAATATACTTACCGGAATGCGGTTTAAAGTAAACGATATTATAGATTTTGGGTTTTCACAGCTATAAATTTTAAAATATTCGTGCGAGAGAAATTGTCCTGACTATTTTTATAGAAAGTTTCATTTTTTTAACGTCTATCGTACTGAATTTTTTTTTTTTGGTTAGCTGGCATTTCTTCCACCACCACCCCATTCGGTCGCCCTAGAGTACTGTGTTAGCGGATGGTTACGTCTGGAAACCTCCCGCCATATTCTTTTCCCTACGAGCGTCTTCTGCTATCTCTTATATAGATTATAGAAGGCAGAGACGGTCTGTAGGATCGGTCTGCTGTCTCCTATACGCGTCCAGATACGCTCAAAAGTAAGAATTCCGAGAAGAAAATCGTATCGGTGTAATATAATAATTTATGCGGTAATCGAAAAAAAATTTATTTCTCATTATAATACTAAATTTACTTTAATTTTTTTATTATCTTACGTAAAGCGATTAAAAAAACAGACTGAGAGTAAACGTTTACGTGTTATTTAATTCTAACGCGTTCTATACTTACTGTTTGGCCGGGAGAAATTAATTTTTTATACGATGACCCTAAAAAGGAGTACCTGAAAATAAAATTTCTAACCGAGTGTTTTTGGGTAGCCTAACTCCGAGTGCCTCGCGAATTCAAAACGTCCCATTAATAAATTCTTCAGTGCGATAATCGCAAAAATTGTGGAATACCTTAAGGCTGCACTTGAATTTACTAGTAAAGTCAGGACCGATTGGTATTCCGTTCCAGCGATACTGGAACGGATATTTTTTTTTAAATCGAAAAAATGTTGAGGTGAGAAGTGTTTTCTGTTTTTCCCCCTCTGATCCGCTATCATGCTATGCGATTACGAAATTTTAAAGGCGCGTTATTTGAGAATACTTAGAGATCGGTTTAGGTGTCGATTTATAGCTACGCCTACCGTTTTTTCTTCCCATAAAACTGTCGCCTTATTTGTTATGAGCTTCATTGATGATACACCAGATATCCCGTATCATATGAAATCGATTTTTTTGCCGAACTCGATTAGACGTATGAGTCTGACTGAAATCGCAGCGGCGATTCAGTTTATCACTTAAGCAAAATCGGAAGGCAACAGCGGGATAAACGATTTACCTTTAATGGAATTCCCGTAAAAAAAAATCGAAAGCATCAAAACGGGAACTGCGGTAGTCGTTTCGGACTTTTGTACGGTAAATTTAACACGTCGTGTTAAAGCATCTCTCGGTCGTTTTCCTCTAACTGCAGAACGAGAAAGTTTTCTGGCATCTCCAATCACTCGATCCGAAGAAGAACGGCCGTACAATTCGCCTGTAAGGGGATCAGAAACGCGTTTCGAAAGCTCACGCGGATTTTCGCTGTTCCTGATCGTGCCGTTGTGGAACTTCATCTTACCGCTGAAGTGAAATTTCAACTCGTCAGTTTTCAAACTATCGTTATACCGGTGTTCTTTGGTGGTTGGGTTTCAATTAACCACACATCTCAGGAATGGTCGAACTGAGAATGTACAAGACTACACTTCATTCACACTCATACATATCATCCTCTGAAGAATTATCTAAACGGTAGTTACCGGAGGCTAAACAGGAAAAAGAAAGAAACTATCGTTATAAAGAATAAAACTAAGAATACGATTGAAATAGGTGATAATTCAGGATTTTAAAATTAACTTCGTTTAAAAACTTAGGTTTCGTTGTTTCTGCGACTGAAAATCTTAACAAAGGGCGAATTATCGTTTAAGGCGCTCGAAAACGTTTTTGTTGCCCGATAGTGGAGACGGTTCGTATTATTTGAGAATAAGCGACTGTTGATTTTAGCAAAAGTTGTATATTAAAAACAATAACCGCACGGCTAAGTTTAAATATTTAACGTACTAAATGTCGCTGTTGAAAGTTTCATATGAGCGCTAAACAACGACATAAAAGCCCGTTACGTAGTATGAAAATTTCTTCTCGTTTCTGAGGGAGTTTCAAGAGATAATATGCTTTAGACGGTAATATAAGTAGGTACAACGCTATTGCAATAATAATGTTAAACTTAGCGACACGCTTCAAAGGAAATCAATATATTCGCTACATCGTAATTGGATTTTTTATCGGTTCAGATTCCCATTCCAAAAGAAAAACTTGAAAAAAAAATTAAAAACCAGTTACAGCCCCTTCCCGGAAAAAAATCTGAAAAACTAATTAAAATTCTTCTTCCCAAATTTTTTTATTAATATGGTACAGACAAAAAATTCGAAATTTAAATAAGAATAATTGTAAAAGTTTATCGCGTCTAGGAAGAGGCTTTTTAATACTTGAGTGGCTCCATATCGGATAAAATTTATTTTGCGTGTAGTTTTAGTAATGTTATTATAGTTTAAATTTTGTGTGGCAGAATTTCTATGTACATCATTTTAATTATGATTATACATAGTCAGGCTGCAAACGATCGGTTTAAACCGATGGACATTGCGAATGATAGCAGGTGTGTCTTTTTGCAGTTGGATCCGGACAGCATTAAAGAGAACACAGCGCTTCTACAGATCACTATGCCGGCTTTAGGAAAGCCGGATACGAATTATTTTTTATGTTTCAAAGAAGAGCCTGAAAGTGAATTTTCTGAAAATCCTCCCGGCGGTAATTTCTGGAGATACGTCGGTTCCGAGGATTATTTGCAGATCGGATCGTACGAAAAAGTGTTACCGCTGTGGTTGTCGGTCGTAATCGTTTTACTTTGCTTGGGATTTTCATCGTTATTTTCCGGACTGAATCTCGGTTTGATGGCTTTAAACAATACAGAATTAAAAATAATCAGCAATACCGGTACGGATTTGGAACGTCGATACGCGGCAAAAATTATACCCGTTCGAATTCACGGAAATTACCTTCTTTGTAGTATACTTCTCGGTAACGTTATGGTTAATTCCACTTTTACGATCCTGCTCGACGATTTAACTTCAGGCCTTGTGGCCGTCGTTACATCTACTTTAGCCATCGTTATTTTGGGCGAAATTACCCCTCAGGCCGTATGTTCGCGTCACGGTTTGGCTATCGGTGCTCGTACCATATACGTGACGAAAATCGTTATGGTTCTTACCTTTCCGCTGGCTTATCCTATAAGCAAAATACTCGACTGGGTGCTCGGTGAAGAAATCGGTGCTGTGTATACCAGAGAACGCTTAAAGGAACTGATCAAGGTATGTATAATTTCATCAGTCTATAGTTTTTAGATTAATTTTAATTACTAATCGATTAATAATATTTTTATCGTAGTTATTTTATCGCTTATTAATTTTTATCGTTAAAACAAAAAGGGAAAGAATTCGTCAGTATTATTTTAATTTTGACAGCTTATCGTCGATATAACTCGATCGACAGATCGGCCGGTTTTACCGGTTTTCGTCGGACGATGAAATTGTAAGTAAATCGGTAAGAAATTCTTGTTTATTATACGAGGAGCCAGCCGGCGGTTTTTCTGGTACTAAGAAGAAGGAGAAACGTTAGAAACACGCTTCGCCGTAGCGCGCTCGTCCCGCTAGAGCTTTTTCTATCTTCATTAAAAGAGAAGGTACACGTGCGCACGTGCCGTTTAGAATTTCTGTGGCGTTTGCAAAGCTAAGAAAAAAGGACGATCGTACGTTAAATAGTGTTGTGAAATTTTATTTCAGTTATTCGTGCGTAATTTAGCGGACGATGCGGCGGAAGGATTCATCTGCTAATTGTTTATTTTAAAATTACGGTTGCATATCCTGAATCGTATATGCCCGTTATTGTAGCCGATGAGTGTATTTACTTCCTTACCGTTTAAGTCGTCGAGACGATGAGGAAGCAGATAGGGGAATATTGCGGGAGAGAAAGGTTAACTTTGGAAATAGCGCCGTAAATTATGGCGGCACCTTTCTCATAACGTGAAACTGTTTACTAAGCTTTACACTTTAAAAGGAACTCTTAATCGATTCGACAAAGTAATAATAGCAATTAAAAGGCTGTATTAGTTAAATTTATTAATTGTTAGGACGTTTTAAAACGATTGAAAAAATAAAATCATCTGGATTTCGTAAATTACTCTACGCGTGCTGTATTTTTTATTCGGTAAGGAGAGAGTAACACGTGTTCAACGACTGTACTTTTATCTGGTTTTCATAAGTTTTATGTTTTCGATAATCTTTAAAAAAAGTCTCACTTTTTTATACGATAAGCATCTTACTTAATTCCAAAACAAAATCAAATTTTTTAGAGCTGTGATTTAGAAAGTCTTTCTGAAGTTCATTGTTTTCGACCGTTGTAAGTCGTGAAACGTATGAGAAGATTGTTTAATAAAATTTTGGATTCGTCTTTTCATAACATTGATTTTGATTCGTAAAACGGATTTATGAAATCGTGAATAAATAATTTTATAGTTTTTTTTATACATTTTAAGAATACGGGGTAAGTATTCCCAATCTTTTTAGACAAAAGGTCAGATTAATAAAAGAATAAACAGAAATAAAAACAACACAAATTAGAATTTTTAAACAACAAAAATATAAGACGACTTATCAATTTAAAAAAAATTAGGAATAATCCCAAACAAAAAATAATTACAAAAGCCCACACAGCTCATCATTTAAAACTGTTTTTCTTCATATGTCGATTCATGCTGTTTTTAAGTCTTCTTGTTTTATTATATTCTGGGTTTTTTTGGAATAAGGATGTTCGGTTTATAGATGAAATAATTAGGCAGTGTCAGTTTGTGAGCGAGTGCAGTAGGTCGATTTCGGTCTTCTTTAAATTTGTTCTAATTGCAACCAAAGGATTTTTAGCAGTGTAATCATTTATTTACTAATTTGACAGATTTAAGTGCTTTAAATGTACAATTTAAGAATTCAAACGTTATAAATAAACGTAACGATAAGATGTTGTTTTATACGATTTTATATTTTATTATTTATATAAACTTTGCGAGTGAGAGCTTTAACGTTTTCGAATAGCCGGTTGTTTGATCGTCAAAGGTACCTTTAAACCTGATATGTGATATACAGGTATAAATAAATATATATATAGGTAGGCCAAATTAAACCGGCCCCGGGAAATAAAAATTAAAAAATGTAAAGTTAAAAGTAATATTAAACTATTTACATTTATTGATTCTCGATTATGTGTTTTTGAAAATATAAGTGTTTATAAATTTTAGTGTCGATAATGCTCACCACCAGCTGCTATGCAAAGTTCAGCGCGGCAAATCACGTTCGGTAAAACTTCCTGCAATTCTCCGATCGGAATCCTGGCGATCTTGTCGTATGCTGTGTTTCAACTCTCGGGTCGTTCTTGTAGGCTCAGAGGTAAAAATCGCACGGCGATAAGTCTGGAGATTGGAGTGGCCGCAAGGCCTTACCGATTGTTCTATCCTTCGTGAAATCTCGGCGGATTCGAGCGAGAGACCGATCAAAGGTTTGGGGAGTCACTCCGTCTTGCCGCGCATAAGAAGGTTCTTCTGGGGGTTAAATTACGCGCAAATTCTTAATACAGTCGTAAATGGACGTCGGTATTTACAGTTTCCTCAAAGAATATCGGTCCGACGATCCGGCTTCCAGAAATTTCTTACCGGACACCAATTTTTAAATCGTGGACTGGTGTCTGACGGGTTTCATTTGGGTTTTGTGTAGCCCGTTGCCGCGTATTCTGGGAATTAACGTAGCCTGTACTCGGCTTCATCTGTTGAAATGATGAGAAAAGGACGAAGCCCTTCGCTAATATTCTGTAAGAGCCGCTGGCAGTAATTTACTCGTTTACCCTTATCGTGTTTTAATCCACGCATAACACTCGTACGATAGGCTTTCATTTGTAAACCGCGACACGATGTTCGAGAAACTTCTGTTTGTCGAGCTAATCTTCGTGTCGACTTTTGAGGATTCCATCCGATAAGATTCGCTATATCAGCGACAACTTCCGAACGGTCCGTTGTTTCACTCTCTTCGCGTCGGTAACAGAGCCAAATTCTGAATCGTTGATTTGCCAAGACCGTTCTTCTAGGATACGTCCCGTGAAACCTTTCACGAACCAAATTTATTGAAGTTGTGTGGACATATCATCCACGATGAAAACACGCTGCTCAATTGAATATACCGTGATTACAAACACTACAACTCGCTGAACCGGAGTCGATAACCTTCAACTGATACGTATACGTGACGAACATATCATCTATATATATATATATATATTTACCAGATACATTTACGAGATACTATGATGAATATTTACGCTAATAATGTGATTATTGAGTTCCCCAATTTTATTCGGCCCAAGTTAAAACTTTGGAGTTAAAGCTGAAAAAAGTGAAATTTTCCTCTGATTCACCGGAGAAAATAAACTGCCTAAACATTTTTTAAAGACTATTACCAAACGCTAAATTAAACAAGCTAAATTTTTTATTTTGTTTTACGTAAGGTGATCTGAAACGCGACCGCATATGACATTTAATACTATCCTAGGGGTCGTTTTGTGTAGCATCACACTCGGATATACCGAAAACTCACAGACGCAAATAACGAACGGTCCGGTTTTGTAAATCGGAAAATTCATCGTTTTATGATCGCTTGTTCAGTCGGTTGTAATTAAGGATTAAAACGAAAAGTCAATTGGTTTTTTGGCAGAATTGGATTTTTCTCGGATTTCCAGATTATTATTTTTTCTTTAGATGTGTGCGTTTTTAATCGGTTATAATATACGTTGTCTTAAAAATAAAGGATTTTGATTAAAAATATAATACGAGCACAATCCTGATTTTTTTCTCGAATAAACAGTGTCGATTTATGTTTTTAAAACTTTATCGTCCTATATTTGTTGTAATGCTTACAATTTATTTATTCTCGTAATAGAAAGTAAGTTTAACCTTGACTAATAATATAAGCCAGACAAGAAATTGGAAATACCATTGAACAAAAATACGTAGGCTATCGGTAACGCAAACGTTCCTTTATGACGTAAGTGCTTCTTACCGATGCCGGCGACCGCATGTATTTAATTCAGTAAAATGAGGTGGTCGAGTAGATAATGCGTTTGATTTGTTTTGTACGTTAAAATATCGATAAGATAACCTTATCAAACCTGCGATTCGTACGTCTGTCGACGTACAGCTAGCAACTTAAACCGTTTTTATTCTGTTTTCATTCATTTTAATATTAGCGATATTAAATTTTGTAACGGGAAGCTGTTGAAAGCTTTCTGAGCGGTTGGTATTTTTGTATCCGCCTTTATGCGAGGTGTTTGAAGAAACGAGAGGAGTTTTTATTATTCGGATGTATGTAGTTTTCTTCGGAAATCATCCTTACCCCTGCCGGTCGTAAATTAATTGTTTTTTGAATCGAAACTTTGATTAATTGAAATAATAAAATTGTACGAATAAAGCTTTTTATTTACGATTTAATTACTCGACTAGTTTTATTTGAATTATAAAAATAAAGGAGTTGCGGAGATTTGAATTAATATTTAAAGAATTTGTCGAAAAAAATTTACCGATTAATTTTGTTGCCGATTTGTTTGTTTATATATTTTCTTCGATTTACTAATTCTGGGATTTATTAATTGTTATTCTAATTTTTTGTTTTATTATCATCTTCAGTGAATTTTTATTACAACATTGAGTTGTCTGTTTTATCTTAACGATTATGTTAATTTATTATGATGAGCTCATTCATTACATTTTTTTTGCTAATAAAAATAATAAAAAAGCGTATTTTATTTTTTATTATTACTGTTTTATTTATTAATTAATTTTTGATGAATTATCGATCATCATTCAGAATTAAATGAAATATCATCGTTACTAATATTTTTATCTCCGTTTCTAACATGTTATAACTTTTTTAACGTAAGGTTTATGAATTTTAGTTGTGATAGTTAATTTCATTTTGAATTACAACCGAATTCCAGATATTTTGTACAGAATAATCGTTTGATAACATGAAAAAATAATTGAAGGAAAACGAAAAAGTTTTACTTTTATTATTATTGTTTTTTATTGCGTCACTATAGTGTATTCAGTTAGCAGGTGAAGAATAAGCAGCCGCTGCCTTTGTGTTACTGATTTCGCCACGATTCTACTGAGACACGTCTGTTGTATCGGTGAGGATTCACAACGCGGCCGTATATATATGAATATTAACTTAAATATAATTTATTTAAGTTTATTTTCCTCTTGATTGAATAGAATTAAACATAATAAGATATATTTTACTTAAAAATATTAACTTTATTAATTTCTTGGGTTAACCATCAACTATACAAACTTTTTTTTCCTCTTTAGCGTCCGGGAATTACTACTTTAGTATTACTTCTGCGGATGAATGAGGATGATATGCATGAGCGTAAGTGAAGTGTAGTGTTGTACAATCTCAGGTCGACCGTTCCTGAGATGTTGGTTAATTGAAACCCGACCTTCAAAGAACACCGGTATCCACGATCTAGTATTCAAATCCGTATAAAACTTACTGCCTTTACTAGGATTTGATCTTGGAACTCTCGACTTCGAAATCAGCTGATTTGCGAAGACGCGTTCACCACTAGACTAACCCGGTAGGTTAAAACTGTGCAAACTTATAAATACACAACGTCTCACTTAAAATTCTCTAACCTTCCTCAGGTGACAATACACAGTAAAGAGATATTGCGTTTACTTAAATCGGGGTATCAAACCGGGGTGGTATAAATCGATGTATTAAAGTGTCGGTGTAACTTTACGGTTTAGTATTACACCGTTAATTATTTTCGAAATAAATTATGTAAAGAGTAATGTCGGTTTGGGTCTTGACAAAAATGTAAAATGAACGACTTTCATGCGGAAAATTGCTTTCTTAAAATTTTGTTAGGGTTTTTCTCAAATATTCCTCCGGAATATCGAACTTATCGGAATGTCGATATTCCTTCGGAATATCGACACGATATGAAACTTAAGTATCGGTGATTCTGAGCATCGACTGAATACGAGATCGAAATATCAGTGACGGTCTGTGAGCTCCTAGCGCAACATTATCGTTCGGGCGAGCCGGGGAGTTCTGAGCTCTTAAGTTGTTTTGAAAAGAACCGTTTGGCTTGCAGGTATCGAGAGCGTGATCGGTTACTACGGAATGGCCGAGCTCCTCTGCGTCGACCGTCTTCGTAATTTTCTTACCAAGACTTAAACCGGCGGGTCTTTCTGATGACTTCATTTTGCACCGGGATCGTCCAAGAACGCTCTTTTATAGTTCCCGGACCGCAATGATGTACGATTCTTGGTCTGTTCACAGTATCGATAAAATAATGATCTTTCTGAATCGGTCGCCGCGGCTCGACCCCTGCTTACTGTCGGCCAAAATAATTATTCCGATCGAGTCCTTGCCGGTAGCACATTAATTTACAGATGTCGGCACCCGTGACGCGGAGTTGAATACGTAAAATATTACTTCGTTTAACTTATTATTTTGGTAAAAATAATGAAACCGGTTTCCTTTAACATTTTTTAATTACAAATTACCCCAAACGGTTTTACTTTCGAAATTTAAATCTCAAAATGGAAAAACAAAACCAAAATATCAATACTGTTTACTAGTACGCGCCGACGGTTGCACTTTATGACGTATTAATTATGTAGTTATTAACATTTTAACATTTCTGTCAACCTCGACAGAAATTATAAAATTTAGATGTAAGTTCTTTATTGAATATTCATTTTTAGTTTGAGATCGAGGTCGTTACGAAAAGCGCTTCCTTTATACTGCAACAAGATCTGTATAGCGTGGCTGAGTAACGGATTCCTACCAAATTATGAAAGTAGTAGCAGATATAATAATTAGAGGAATCAGAAAGGGACATAAAGGAGAACCCTTTTTGTAAAGAATAGGTCCGTTTTACAATTGTCTTTTTTTATACCGCCCGCTGTCACACGATGAACACCTGTTGTACAGTGAAAAGAGACCAGGTTTGGAATTCACGGGAACAAAGCCTCGGTAAACTGTTCACATGTTTTGACTTGGGTCCGGTTCGACAGGTAAAGAGGCTAGCAGTATAAATAGCCCAGTAAGACCGGCTAAACAGAGTTCTACACTACCAAATTACGCTCCCACTTCCACACCCTTCCGGCAGCACGACTGCCTTAACCCGTCACCCCCACATACCACGGTGATGAAAGAGCAATCTTTCTCACCCCTTCAACAGTTCAATCCGCTGTGCGCTTGGGCTTTTTCTTTTTCAGGTGAAACTCCAAGTACTATAAGGACAGCTAGAAGAAAGCGTGTTTGGCCATACACCACCAGACCCCCAAACCCTCCGCGGACCATTATATTTTGTAGGGCTAGACCAGCAGCCGCATCAAGTCCAAATTTATATATAATAGGGGGGGGAGGCGTCTTATTCAAAATTGTCACCACCCCGGCGCACGGCCGCTCGAAAAACAACCTGCGTTATGTATATCTCTCCTGCCTGCCCTTACGGCGGGCAGACATCTAACACTTAATAGAGGTATATCGCGCTCAGACTAGTAAATCCCAATCTATTTTCTACCGACTGAGATAGCTCTGGGACGCAACGCCCCAGAGCAATCCATCCAACCGCATTTCCTGAATTCAAACCAAGTTAAATTGAAGTGAATTAAGTAAATGACAAAGTGTAAGCCCAAAAATCGCCTCCGACGTACTCTCCTAAAGAGAGGACGCCCACCTAAATAAAGGATTTCAGCCCGCTCTAGGCTGAAATGGAGTGCGTCATGGAAGATAAGCTTATTAGCACATCATTCCATCGGGTCCCTACCGACAAACCCTCCATCGGATCGGAACGCAATCCAAACGAATAAACGCCAACCGTTATTAACAACCGCCAGTCCATTAGAATCACCCAGCAGCAAAGGACGTAAGTCCGTATACTGCGAAAAGTAGGAGGGTATTGCACCCTCCGACATCCTTGCGTTCCGTTCCTAAACAGAGTTCTATTAGAACCAGCCTGCGAGGCGTTACGACGTCAATCCCGCAAGGCACGTCTGCGAGTCGTGTGGGTTCGGCGGAGTTCTGCTAACCGGTCCAGCGAGCAGGGTCTTGAATCCAGTTCGATACGAGTAAGATTACGCCACGAGTAATTCCAGTAAACCAGAAATATTATCGGTGAGTTAAGCGAAAGAAAACTAAGTGTATAAGTGAAAGAAATAATGCGATGGACTTCATTCCTAAACCGTTAGGGTAGATAGCAAAGGTACGAGTATAATTTTCGTATAAAAAAGTATAAAGTATAAAAACGTTGTAAACGACTGGACCGGTTTCGAACACGTGCCCGATTCACAACATTTTCACACTTTCACAAGCTACAGCTCCAAAACAGTAAGTCGTACAAGAAAATTGATTAAATAAAAGTCGTCTGTTTTTTTGAGATTAACAACTTTTCCAAATGCAATACAGACGAAAAACAATTTTTTCCGGGAAAAAAACCGAAAAAACACGTTTTTTACAACTTCACCGCCACCTAGTATTTCAATTTCAAGTTATACGGCATAACTTCAAAGACATTAATTGTAGAGGAGAATGTCCTCTACATTTTTTGTTTGAAAAAATTTTCTCTAAAATGCATAGATTCAGAGAAAAACGCATTTCCAACGGTTTTTGAGTTTTTCAAAAATCTATTGGAGGGGAGATTTTAAAAATCCGGAGTTAAGCTTCCCTCATCACCCCCTAACATATGGAAAAAACATCAATCGGTAGGTAAGGATTTTCAAATAAAAATACAAATTGACTGTACTACGTATAAATAAACGTTTAGTAGCTTTATGTTATATTCTTATTTACTGCCGTCGTCACGCTTGTGTATGTATTTCTACTATTAATACAACAGTGTTACACAGGTAGCACGTTAAGCGTTTGTGGCGTACGTTACAACATTAAGTAATAATATTACAACTTCTTACAGTTTTCTTACAGAACTGTTACTGCAACGAATTAGTAATACAAATAATACGTTTTACGTGATAATTTTTTAAATTTATTATTCTTCTACGATATCGAATTTTTGTTTTTATTACTACACGAAAGAGGTACAAACTGGTTATACGCTGAATTATATTTTTTCAATATTTACTAACTGTTGGCTTCTGTCGCCGTCTAGTTAGCACAGTCATTTCTTCCGAATCGCATAGCATATTATTGTAGCTTACTTCTGGTCGATTCTGATATAGTGTTATCCGTTTTAAAGAGATTTTATTTTAATGTTCTTGACGTATATTTATTTATTTTTAATTAGTCATCCTTTAATTATTCGGTTGTTTTATATCAAATACCGTTAATTTTCTTTTTTCCCGTACTGTTTTGTAGGTTAGTAATGGGTAAGGTTATTTATTTTTTTATTCACGGAGGATTGTATTTATAAATACATCTTTTGTTAATTATATGTTGTTGTTTTTTATGTCTCCGGGTCTACCGTCAGGCATGCTTCAGAGGATGAGATGAGTGATTTGTAGCGTGTGTGAAAATGCCATGCCTGACCGGGATTCAGGCATGGCATTTTCATTTTAATTATATGTCGGCCTATAAATTAATAAAAATTTAATAATTAAATTGCAAACTAATCGCTGAAATTAGCAAAAGTAACTTTAAATGTTATAATTATAGACTATATATATATATATATACAGGTGATTCCAAATTGCACGGGAATCTCTCGGGAGATGATTTTATAGGCAAAAATAAGAAAAAAGTTCATGTAAACATCAGAAAACGGTTCGTTAGCGAGTTTCGGCTCGCGAAACATTTAACCTTGCTTTCTACTTCCTGTGAGAAATTAAACCGTATTAAAACTCTTGGGGTACAAATCGAGGGGTAAATTTGGTGTTTCCTTATGGTTTGTAGTCTAAGATATCTGTCACTTCGATTTTACGATAAAATTTACGGGATAAAATACGTAAAGGTTTAGTCGGAAAATACATTTTTTTTTTAGGTTTCGAATAAAATAACTTTGTTAATTTATCAATAAACAAACAAAACTTTCTAGTTAACTTCGTACAAAATTTAATTCTGAGAAGATTAATGTAAATAACATCTTTTAAGATTAATCACAACTTTGAGAAGTTAAATTAAAATTAGAAACAAAACGCTCAAACCGGATCGGAAATGCGATACGATTTTAAATAGAAAAATTTATAAACAAACGCTAAAAATTACAATGATAAATTTGAAAGAAAGCCTTCTAAAACGTATTAAAACTTTTTTTTTTCATAGGTCGGCAATAACAGCCGATCAACACTTAAGTTTAGCGTCTAGCATTTGAAAATTTATTTTAGCGGAGTTTGTCTTTTATTGGTCGGTCACTCATTTGCGACGAGTGATACCACAAATTTATGTATGAATTTATATATCCTTACACAACTACACAGCAACACTCAACACTATTTGCTCTTTCACTTACACTCGGTGACTTTGCGACACCTTACGAAAAGCAACCGTAACCTAAGGTGGAAACTATCGTGCCGGCGGTTGAATGGCTCTACGTAGTGAGTCTCGAACGATGCCCTCTGGGCACCGGGGCGAACCCAGTTGTATTTAGCTCTAGCTCCAGTACGCGTGCGTTCTGCTGGAGTGGTCCGTTATATCGCCGGTACTCGTGGGATCTAAATTTCAAGTCCACAAATTAATTATATGATAGCCGATTGTCCGTCTGAAAAATCCACCGATTTTCGTCTAGTGAAAAGGTTTCGGTCAGATTTTTGAAGAGGATAAAAGTCCTGCAGAAGAGGATTGTAAAGTACGACGTAAGATATAAAAATATTCGTTCTGTTATTCTTCGGAATAATCAGGAAGGTGGCTCCCTTTATACGGTCTCATCTTTCCTGATCGATAAGGTAATAACCGGTGCAAACGGTTCTCCAAAGAACATAAGAAAACCGAGAGACGGAACAATACTAATAGAGATTTTTAGTGATAACAAAGTCGATCGCTTTTACGTTTAACGTATATGGGCGGTGTAAGTATAAGTGCGGTACGTCATAAAACCTCGAATACTAGCCGAGGAGTAATTTTTCTCCGGTTTCTTCATGATGGACGTTAACGAAACCGACGAAGAGCTTCGCCCCAAGGTGTTACAGAGGTGAAAAGAGTAATGAAGCGTCAGAGCCGGATGGAAGCACCTACTTCCTCTCTTATATTGACCTTCATCCTTGTCATACCGCCGGAGAAAATTAAAGTAGGATACCTATCGGTTAGAGTACGAGCATTCATCCCTAACCCACGGCGGTGTTTCAAATGTCAAAGGTATGACCGAACACAACTTCTTGCCCGAGCACTACAATATGTGCTAGACGTGCAAAAGAAGGCCGCAAGGACACTTGACTGTCAGGAGGAAGAAAAACGTGCAAACTGTGAGGGAACAGGTTCAGCTCGATCTCTAGATCGCCCGAGTTTTAAAGAAGAGAAAGCAATCCTAAAAATCAGTACCCGGCAAAAGCTTTTTTCCTAGCCGCCCGAAGAGAATATGAAAAAACCCTTAGCTCTCGAAACCCGGTTAAACCAGATGTCTCTTTCGCTCGGCGACATCAAGTAAAGCTCTTGTAAATGCAGACAATAAACAGTGCGGATCCTGCAGCGAGCTGAAAAAGCTTGTTCGGTCCCTCTGAAAGTTTCTATCCCTAAAGTTTTACCTTTGCGGATAGGGGTAAATACAGCCGGTGGTAAGCCACCAAATAAGCTCACTGTTAAAGGAGCTCACACAACCGCCTCCTCTGGGATGTCGTCTGCAACTTCCCGTTTTTGAAAATCTCCTCAACACCACGTACGGTAGAGGAACTGCCCGATCCCAGGGCATCGGAGTTTCTTAAATATAAAAATTAGAAAAAGGGAAACCGGATCGCCTGTAACTATTTTTTAAATATATTTATCTGCATTTCTGTATCCAACTGATTTTATTTACGGGCATTATTCAATGGAACGTTAGAGGTCTTCGGTCCCGCATTGAAGATGTTAGTTTGTTGATGCGCGCACATGAACCGTTAACAATGTACTTCCAAGAAACGCATCTATTACAACAAGATACGGAAACACTCAAGAAGTCACACCTGTGAGAGATACGATTGTCTTGTTGATTGTAGAGATAGCGGTGGTCTTGCTATTTTCATACGTAATGTGGTTTCGGCTACAAGGTTACAATTAACTACCTCCATTCCTGCTGTTCCTGTAAAATGCCCGCTCCCTTTTAAATTGCATATCTGCAATTTAATTTTCTCCAAAACAAACCCAGTCACAGTAGTGTACACTGATGGATCGAAACAAAGACCGTTCGTTGTCAACGATAGAACTTATATGTTTGGTCTACCTGGTATTACGAGTGTGTTTACTGCTGAAGTATACGCTGTAAAGAAGGCTGTGAGTGTCATTAAAACTATTGAAATATCCTTATTTGCAGTGACTCGCGTAGCGTTCTCTAAGCCTTAGAAAATCTATTCCAGACATCCTCTCGTCATCGAAATCTACAACGCAATCGCCGTGTCGAACCATCGCAACACACAAGTGAGTTTCTGTTGAATTCCTAGCCGCGTGGGAATTCTAGGTAATGAACGTGCAGATTCCGCTGCTAAAGACGCATATAATCAACCTCCCTTCACCATTTTTTTTTTCGTATTACTTCTTCTGACTTTATTAATTCTATAAAACAGTCTCTTCAGCAAAGTGGCAAGATGACTGGACGGGCCACCTTTGACAACAAACTGCAGCATATTAAAGATTTTGTATCGCCGTGGGACTCTTCGTGCAGGAAAAGTTTCCGTGAGGAAGTGGTCCTCTGTCGATTGCGATTAGGACATACCAGATTCGCACACGAGTACCTCATGTCAGCAGGACGCGCAGTCCACTATGCGTACTATGCAACTGTCGTTTAACTGTGCGCCACTTACTTACGACGGCAAAATTTAAATTACAGAGAAACATTCGAGAAATTCTGGGCAATAGTTAGGAAATATTAGACAGGATATTGCTAATTTTACTAAGAATTAATATTTTTCACAAAATTAAATTTTTTTTTTAATATAATTGTTATGATTTTTTCTGTATCCGAGAAGGGACCTTTACATCCCTCTCGGCCTTTATTGATGTTTTATTTAAATGGTTTATTTTTATTTTTTTTTAAGTTTTACATTTTATATTGTTAAGTTTCCCGTTGTGATATTAGTTATACGTTTTTATCGATATTAGATTTAAGAATTGATTTTTTTTAATATCTTAGTTTTAGTTTTTATGTTACTAATAGTTTTTCAGTGTTTCCGTTATTCGAGACGAGTTATCCGTTACACCCCTCTTGGACTTTAGTTATTTCTATTCTTTTTTTTACGCTTATTTTTAATTCAAACTTTACGGCTGTGATTTTAGTTTTAAATTGCTTTAAGAGAAATTTTAGCTGTGACATTAGTTGTAAATTATCGTTTAATTTTTTTAGTTTTTAAGCTAGACCTATTTTTTATATTATAAAATTTTATTCCGGGCGATGATAACGTCAAAGCGTTTTTCGCCCGAAAAAAGATACCGCAGATTTGTTTTCGTTTGGAAAGTTAACGGACATTTTGTTAATTTACGGTAAAGCAAATAAAAATGGACCGCCTACTGGATATAAATACCTGGAAAATTATCCAGATCGAAGAATACCGATCGTAAAACATTTCAGGCTTTGGAGAAGCGTGTTCGAGAAACAGGTATGCTTAAACCGCAACGATTCGATGCCCCCGGCCGTGAACGTGTTGTGAGAAACGGCAACGCTGAAGAATGCGGTTCAATTATCTCCCACCTCGAGCGACCGAAGGTTGTCGCATCGCTTTATGTTTCGCAATCAAATGCGTGACAAACGTTACGGAAGCAACAATTATACCGGTTCCATACGACACGTGCACAAGAGCTATTACAACCGATTTTGATAAACCGATGAAATTCTGTCGACGGTTAATTAGAAAATGCGAACGTCATCCCGATCTCCTATGTAACATTCGGATTACTGATGAATCCTGTTTTGAAAGAAACGGTGTTGTAAATGATCGAAACGCTAATACTAGGACAGAAGAAAATCCCAATGAGACTGCCAGTCATTTCCCGTACATTTTTTCGTGTAATGTGCGATGCGGTCATCTCGGTGACAACCTGATAGACCCTTTTTAGGTAGATTTCATAAGAATGCTACCTATTGTTAACGGGTACCATGATTCGTCTTCCGGAAAATTTCGACATATCTGTTTTACATCCCCCAGACCCCAAAATCACCGTCAGCTCAAAAGTTTATATATATATATATATATATATATATATATTACATATTTCACTTTATTGTGAACACGATAACTGCCGTAATTTTAAGCCAGTAACTTTCAAATAGTTCCCTAAAAAAAGTTTTTAACGGCCAAACTCGTACAGCGGGGTGGAAATGGGGGACTTTTTCGAAAAAAACAAAATATTGTTATAACTTTTTTATAAAGTAAAAAATCGAATTTGTTTGAAGTTCCTACGATTCTTTGGATAAAAGCCTAAAACTTATTTCAATAAAGTTTTTTGATGTCGGCAACCACTGACTCAGGAGGTGGAAAAAATTGTGTTTTGAAAACAACAAAACATCATTTCTCTCTTACTAGGCAAAGTAGTATCTCATCGGTTTAAAGTGGTCATTAGTTCTCTAATCATTTAAGACAAAAACTTTTGTTTGAAGCAAGTTTTGATATGACCGACCCTTACGGCAAGGGATGACCAAAATTTTACCGGAATTGTAAGATGAGGGTTTGTCGTACGCTAAACATGTGAAACCTTTTTCAATTGCAACCGTTGTCGTATCGAGTAAATTTGAAGTTTTTCTTAATTTTAAGGTGGAAATTTTTTTTATCCCCTACTTAGCGCGGTAAAATTTTTTTTTCATTTTTTAAAAAAATTAATTGTATTGATTTATTAATAATTAATAACATCTGATTCTAAAGGAACGTTTTACAATAAATAATAAATAAATTTAAAAAAAAAATTGAGAAAAATCAGAAGTTATTAGTGAAATAAAATTTTATGTACTTTTCATTGTTTTAAAAGAAGGAAATGAAATTCGAACTGAATTACTTAACCCCTGTAAGATCAAAATAATTCATTAATTAAAATTTTATTTGACTATACGTTTGGAACCAATAATAGTAAGTACCGCTTATGATATATTGCTGAAAAGCTCTCGATGAGGGCTTATTACTGCACTTAAGAAAAAATCCAAAATCCAAATGTTTTGGATCACAATTAGATGTTACAACAGTCCTAAATCCAAACTTTCAACGTTCTACGCGTAATCGGTTTTGAGTTATGCGAAATACATACGCACATAAGTACGTACAGACGTCTCGCCGAAAATAGTCAAAATGGATTCAGGAATAGTCAAATGGAGATTTCCGTTGAAATCTGAAAACAGGAATTTTTCGCGATCGCAATACTTTATACAAGGATGTAAAAATTGATATTTATAAATAACAGTTAATTATTTTTATCGGTAACTGATCCCTGGTTACTGAATTCACTGCTGTAGCGGTCAACTCGTCATCGCAAATCAGCTGATTTGCTGATTTCGAAGTCGTGATTTCTAAGTTTCAAATCCTAGCAAAGGCAAGAATAACGTTTTTACGCATTTGAATGCTAGATAGAGGATACCGGTGTTCTTTGGTGGATAACCACACATCTCAGAAACGGTCGACCTGAGCCTGTACAAGACTACACTTCATTTACATTATCATATCATCCTCTAAAGTAATACTTTACGGTAGTTCCGGAGGCTAAACAGAAAAAAAGTTAATAACCCTGAAGTAAATGGTTATTTATATGTATAAATAAATAAATATATATATATATATATATATATTTATTAGAAATATATAATATTTATTAGAATATATATATAAATATGTATATTTGTTGTTGTTTTTATTCTAATGTCGAAATATTACAAAATAGAATTATAAATGAGTGTTCCGGTCTGAAATAATAAAAATATTATAACATTTGCTATTAAATTATCTATTTAAAAATTAAAGAGATAAAACATTTCTTTTAATAGAACGTAATAATATTAAAAATGAGTATCTTATAAAAACAAAATTTATAAAAAAATACGAATAATACACGTGTAATGACAGTTATAATAAATTATAATATGAAAATCAAGAATAAATTTAATATTATATTATATTATAATACAATATATACAGGATACGGCAGCTTATACTTTAATATCAACGCATCACTTTATATTTAAATGACTTAAAAATAATGACTTGATATTTAATAATTAAATGTCCGATGTTTAATATAAACGAGATCATGGGTTTTTCAAACCTAATGAATTACCTAATTTTAAGGGGTTGTAAATGGGGAAAAACCACCTAAATTACAAAATAGTTTATTTCATTATATTTTTGGACAATCTAATGTTTTAGGTAGATTTCATAAGAAAGCTACCAATTGTAATTGGTTCCATGATTCGACTTTCGGAAAATTTCGACATATCTTTGCGTTTCACATCCCCCACACCCCAAAACCACCGTCAGTTCAAAGGTTTTTTATATATATATATATATTTTTTTTTTTCTTGTGGACGATAACTGCCGTAATTTTTCGCTAATCACTTTAAAGTTCCTCCTATTTTTTTTGGATAAGTTCTTAAAACTTATGTAAATAAAGTTTTTTGATATCACCAACCGTTGGCCTAGGGGTGGAAAAAATGGGGTTTCGAAGCAAAAAAATAATACCTTCCTTAATAGGCACAGTATCGAATCGGTTTAAAGCGGTCGTTAATCCTCTAAATATTCCATAAAACGTTTGTCTGAGACAATTTTTGATATGACCACCTTTTACGGCAAGGGATGGTCAAAATTTTGCTGCAATTGTAAGTAGACGGGGCTTGTCGTATGCTAAACACGTGAAACTTTTTTCACATGCAACCGTTGTATCGAGTAAATTTTAATTTTTTCTTAATTTTACGGTGGAAATCTTTTTTTATCCCGTACTTGGGACCGGTGAAATCTACCTCCGCGTAGTGAATCTACCTCCGGCGTGTCGAAAGGGATTTTCATTTTTTACCGCCAAGGCTTAATGGAGAGCGTTACTTGCATTTCTGCAAACAAATCTGACCGAACTCGTGGAAGATATTCTACTTGCAGCTAGAGTGCAGGACGATGTGGTTTTTTTACGATGGCGCACCTGCTCACTGTGTGTCCTATAATGTGTCCTATAATGAATAAATTCAATAACACATTTAGTAAGCGATATCTCGAAACGGGCCAGTAAAATGGCCGCTTAGATCTCCCGATCTCACGCCGGCGGACGTTTTCCTTTGGGGTTGATTGTAGTCGTTAAGTCTATTCCGCTCGTACCGGCAGACTATAAGAATTGACACATCGCATAATAAAAGATGGGGCTATTATTACGTATAATAATGCTGCTGACAGACGCGCCCGGCTAGCGTGGATTTGCCGAGCTGAACTATGCAGCATTGAAACAGAATGGCGGCCGCATCGAGCAACTGCTTTGAAGAAATGATTGCAGCTTTATCGATTAACCGTTTGGGTATAACAATTTTTCAGAAAAACCAAAAAGTAGGCGATTTTATTTTTTATTAATCTATAATATTTTTATATATTTTATAATATATATTTATATATTTTTATAATATTTTTTATATAATCTATTTTTTATTCAGTTTTTCCTATTATTGATAAGTTTTCTATTCGTTTTTATTTACATTAAATTCTTCAAACATCGATGAAAATTGTTCTGTTTAAAATAATATCGCTTTTCCGATCCGCTTTGCGTGTTTTGTTTCTAATTAAAGTTGAAATTATTAATTTATATTTAATTTTAATAGACGTTATTTACATTAATTTTCTCAGAATTAAGTTTATCTACGATGTTAAGTAGAAATTTTTTTTTTATGTCGGTAAATTAACAAATTTAGTTTATTTCAAACATGAAAATAGTGTATTTTCCGACAAAACCTTTTCATGTTTTACCCCATTTTTCTTAAAATCGAAGTGACAAAGAGGTCTGGGACCGCTTGTATTAGATTTTCTTAGGTCAGAAAAACCGCAAGAAACCACCAAATTTACCCCTAGATTTGTATCCAAAGGTTTTTAGTACGGTTTAATTTCACCGAGGGAGCAGGGCTAAATATTTCGCGAGCCGAAACTCGCTAACGAACCGTTTCCTGATCTAGGTTTATTTGAATTTTTTTCTTATTTTTGCCTGTAGAGAGAATTTTGCCTTCTCACGAGAGATTGCCGTGCAATTTGGAATTACCAGTATATACAGTATGGGCGGGAATTATCTCCCTAATGAAAATTTTTTATAACGTTTTTAATACTTAACTAATTTTCTTGAAACAAAAAACTTTTTTCCTTACAACGGTAGAATTGTTACGCATTACTAAAATTCCACATAAGCACCACCATTATCCACCGGTTTCCGTAAACGGATGGGGGGATGTTTGCGACAGATGTCTGTAGATAATCCAGCGGTATGTTTCCAAGAACCTGGCGAATTTGCTCCTCCAATTCATCAAGAGTTTTTGGTTTTGTGCGATAAACTTCCTGTTTCGCACATCCCCAAAGGAAGAAATCGCAGAATGTTAGGTCAGGACTCCTCGTTGGCTATTCAAGGGGGTCACGACGTCCCAACCGGCGTCCTGAAAAACGGGTGTCGAGCCACGCACGGACAGAACTTGCGAAGCGAGTCGGGGCCCCATCTTCTATAAAGCTTAGGTCGTTGTAATCGCCCCGTGTGGATACAATACCGTGAACATGTAATCTTCAACCGTATCAAGGTACCGTTCTGCATTCATCGTGTTCCGAATGAAATGTGGACTCACAGCTTTCGTGGATGTCATGCCACACTACACTGTGACCTTTCGGCGATGTCGGCTTTTTTCAACAACCACCCTCGGATCCTCTGTTGCCTTAATAATAACAATTGTGTAGGTTAACAAACCCCCGACATGAAACACGGTTTCATCTGACCGCAGGATATTATACCGAAAATACGGGACCGGTCTTCATACTAAGCGAGCATCGTATCCCCCTATTCCAACCGATGATCACAGTCTTCCGGCGATAATTCCTGGCAGTAATGTGATTTCCACGGACTAAAATTCAACTCTTTCTTCAGAACGATTCAGATTGTGTGTCGGGTTAAACCGCTTTCGCATGATGCCCGTCTTTGTGATTTCTGACGACTTTCGAGTGAACATTTCCCGAACCGCTTGCACATTTTCCTCCGTACTGGATGTCGAGGGGCGACCGCGTCTCCTAACATCTGGTACAGAACCTTCGTCCATTAGCTTCGAGTAGCGATTCCACCGATCAAAACACCGCGGCACGACGTCCTTTCACTCTTCGCCACCATCTCTCTACTTGTACCACGGACCGCCGTACTTCATACCGAGATGCCGGCTGAACCCGCTCACGCGAGATTGGACGTTTCGCCGTGGTCCGTCGCTGATATCAGCGATGACGTAAAAAATAAATTAAATATATAAATAAATGAAATATCGTGTAATAAATTAATACCGTTGTAAGGAATAAAATGTTTTTTGTTTTGTGAAAATCGGTTACGTATTAAAAAAGGTTACAAAGAATTTTCAGTAGAGAATTAATTCCCGCTCATCCGGTACTACTACGAAAATCTGTTTATTCTTGTCTCGTTTTGTCTTTGCCGATCAATTTAAAGGTTGGTAATTTGCTTTATATTTTCATTAACCGATAATTAAATAAATTTATTTGTCCGATAAAAAAGTTCCATTGATATCTTAATTTTCAGCTTTATAGTATTAAAAATAAGTACGTCTTATTTTACGATATATAAAATTAGTAAAATTTTGCGGTTTTGTTATGTTAATTATGTAATTTATGTTATTATGCGTAAAATTAAATTTGATATGTCGAATTATATACGCCAAATAAAGGATGGGCGGGAGCCGTTCGCTAATAATATCATATTTTATTGTTACAATACATCGTAACAGCTCACATCACGTAATTTTTTTAAATGCCATTGCACTACTATAACCCAAGTACAGTATGCGATCCAGAACTTAATATTACTTCGCTTTAGCGACTATCGTTTCGATTTGATCAGAGTTCCTGATAAACAACCGATCGCGCAATTTATGTTTCTTCTGCTTTGTAAAATTATCTCTTGTTTTCAAGAAAACAAAAAACGGAGTATAAAATTTATAGCGTAGAAATACAAAACATTTTTTGTTTTGAAATGTAAAACATGTCTCGTTTCGGTGCGTGTAGCGCACAAGGAGTTGCTTCCAAAGCGACCGGTCGTCTCTTATTGACACCTTTTCGATAAAAGATTTCTAAAACCCTGGAAGCATACGAAAATTTTAACGGTAGAATTCTATTACCCGTAAACAACGGGAACGATTCCGAGCTTTTCCCTGCTCTGTTTAAGAGTCTTATCGGTATTTCTTTTTTTTTTTGGATGATGAAAAGGTAAAAATTCGATCCGTTAATAACTCCCTCGAGCTTCGTGTATACTGTAACGAGATAACCTAAGCAAAGCCATTTTTAAATGAAAATAAAATTTCAAGTGTAGTCTCGTTGAATTTTTTACTTTACGTTATTTTTTCGCGATAAATTTTTTTCGACGTTACCGCAAGAACGATCGATATAACCGCCGTTAATAAATCCGTAATATTAGGTTAAAATCGTGCTAGCGTGAAAGAGAAAATATTAGAAACACGTTTATAAAAACATTCGGATCGAGCCTATTACATTAAATTACTGTTTAATCCTATTCGACCGTCTCGTCTGAAATCCTGGAAGAAGGGAAGACGTCTGCCGCGGGGGGGCTACGGGTAAGCGCTCTCGGCTTACCCTGAGTACTCCTTTTTAGTCGTCGGCCGTATATCGGGAAATGTCTTTTTTTCTTGTACTTTTTTTCGTTAAAGCGAAAAACAAACAGCTCCGCTGTTTTAAACTTAGTAGTTTGTTTTGTAGTTAACAGTTATGCCGTTTACGATCGACTCGTAACCGGATACGCGGTTATCCAACAGCCGTTTCAGTCGCGGTTTGCGTTCTTCTTCCTCACGGGGTCGTCTTATGAACAGCGACCTGGTTATGCGGTAGTTGCAGAACTTTTTCTCCGAGCATCAGTTTGCTTAGCGTTTTTTTTTAAAATAAATTTTAATTTGAAAAACTAAACCTCTTGGTATAAATAAATAATTCAAATCGTTACGTACATTTTATTTTTAATTTTACTAACAGGTTTTGTAATTTTTAAAAAATAACCTTTCGTGACCGGGAACCGCTATTTAAAAAATTAAAAAAAACGGTCGAAAAAGGAAAAGCGTTGAACAATAAGTCAATGAGAACGTTTTATTCATTATTAGATGCTCGATAACCTTTACTTTAAAACTTTTTTTATGCGCTTTAAAAGAGCGTAAAGCCAGGTTAGGCAAAGCTTTTAGAAGACGGCCTCCGTGGCGCGAGTAGTAGCGTCTCGGCGTTTCATCCGGAGGTCCCGGGTTCGAATCCCGGTCGGGCATGGGATTTTCACACACGCTACAAATCATTTATGTCGTCCTCTGAAGTAATACCTAACGTTGGACCCGGAGGTAGAAAAGAAAAAAAAATGCTTTTAGAAGACAAAATACAGTAATACAATGAAACTTTATAACTTAACAGAAAAGTAATTAGAGAATAAAAATTTTTTTTGTAATTGTTACGAAGCGAGTTATGAAATTTCAAACTCGTCGGTAAATATCGTAACTAGTATATCCGCTTTACGTTTTAATGTACCTCTTTCTGATTACAGTAAGATATATAATTTGTTTACATCAAAAATTAATTTAAATGTCAGGAAAAGATTTTTGAAAGTATATGTTTGGAGCGTAGCTTTATATGGAAGTGAAACTTGGACGATCGGAGTATCTGAGAAGAAAAGATTAGAAGCTTTTGAAATGCGGTGCTATAGGAGAATGTTAAAAATCAGACGGGTGGATAAAGTGACAAACGAAGAGGTATTGCGGCAAATAGATGAAGAAAGAAGCATTTGGAAAAATATAGTTAAAAAAAGAGACAGACTTATAGGCCACATACTAAGGCATCCTGGAATAGTCGCTTTAATTTTGGAAGGACAGGTAGAAGGGAAAAATTGTGTAGGCAGGCAGCGTTTGGAATATGTAAAACAAATTGTTGGGGATGTAGGATGTAGAGGGTATACTGAAATGAAACGACTAGCACTAGATAGGAAATCTTGGAGAGCTGCATCAAACCAGTCAAATGACTGAAGACAAAAAGAAAAAAAAATAAACTTTATTATTTAATAAAACATCTTGTATTTTTTTAGTCGCCGATTTGGTGTTCAAGTATGCTAGAATAGATTATTTATATCTTCGCTTTAGAAAAGTGAATATTTTTCTAATATTATAGTTTTAAAATCAAGTAAAAGAAGAAAAATATTTCAAGGTCACCTTTACATAAACTAACAGATTGCTGCTCCGGTTCTCCGTATACAATATAGATAAACTTTTAAATATGATGATATCGATCATCATTAAAAAAAAAGGCAGGCAGTTCATCTGCCTGCCTTTTTGCATAAGAAAAGATAATGCGATTATGAAAACGATTCGTTTTCCTCTTTTCAAGTACCTTATTTATTAAGATGCATCTATTCATTCGTACGTTTATTTACGACTAAAAACGACGGTACTACCCGAACCGTTTAAAGAAAAACGTATAAGAACGATACGAGTCGAAGAAACTTTCGTGTGCAACAAGATTAAAAAAAATGCGATAACGGTATCGCGATACGACCGCTCACCGGTCGAAAGAAACACCTTTATAAATGCACTAACGTTAAGTTTTGGATAAATTATGCGAAATTCCATGTAACATTGTTTCTTTTAAATTTTATCTTAAAAGACAAAAAGGAAAAAACCGCTTCGTTTACGCATGCGGTAGCAGTACTTATCATCTATTCGACCCGATGATCCCGGGTTCGATTACCGGCTGAGTATCGTCTGAAAAATTTACTAGTTGACCCTAGTTATGCGAAATTTAGGTTACGAACTTTTTTTTAGATTTGTACCTTCGTTACTACCATTTTCGTACCAGATTTTTACGTTCCGCTATCCTGCTAAGGGAATTTTAGAAATTCTACGTGCGAGTTATGCGTTTAATTACATATTCAAACATTTGTTTGAAAACTGAAGAAATATATGTATTTTTTTTTTCATTATTTTTAAACCCGATTAAAATGTATGCCCTTGTGAAACCTAAATTCTAAAAATACGTCTCGTTAAATGCTTAATAGATAATCTTTTCTCACCGCCCTTGTTCAGTTTTGGCGTTCCAGTAACGGTCGCTAATAATTTTTAAAAAAATAAATAAAACTCGGCGTTAATAAGCTAAAGTGTATGGAGTACAGTAATTAAAAGTAACTGTTTTTAAGACCGGTGTGAAGTAGTATTTGAAAAGTTCTTCGTAAATGACCGCTACGTTAACCGCAGAGGTAAGTTACAGTGTAACAGTCGCGTCGTAACATTAGCTAGCGGGCTACTAACACGGATGTGTGGGCGCGACTTTGGATCGGCAAGTATCAAGCGTGCGTACAAGAACGTGTGTTTATGAGATTCACGCGCCGTGTACCTTATTGCTTTTTTAGCGCGGCGCGTGCTTTTTTTATTTAACATTTTTCTTTGTTATATTTCATTACTTTATAATCGAACTCCTATTTATAGACAGACCGTAATATTTATAAATTCAATTATGGAAACGCGATACCGGATTAAAAGATTTGTCGTAAATATCTTATATAGACTTTATAAAATTTACAGATGCCATCCGTATTTATGAAAATATTACACAAACCTTATTTTAAAACCGGCAATGTAAAAAGGTTTTGGAGTTATGTAAAAAGTTATTTAATAAAACGAATAAAACTTTTTTTGTGAAAAAATTCAAACGATTCTCGGCAGCTCTCGAAAAGAATTTAAAAAGGTAGGAAAATTAGCGGGTGAAATGTGCGATTGATATTTATTAAGAAAAAAAAAAATGTAATTAATCGCAAAAACCTTTTTGGACTGTTCATTCTCAAGTAGTTTTTTAAATTCTTTTAATAGGTTAATATACTCCCCCTATGAATCATGAGACCTTGCCGACGGTGAAGGGGCTTGAGTGCTCAGTGATACAGAGTGGCCGGACCGAAGTTGCAATCTTATCGAAGAGGTATCTGTTGAGAGCCAGATTAAGGAATGATTCCTAAAAGAGGGCAGCAAATCTTTCAATAGTCGTTAAGGGCGTAGGTCAGGAGGACTTAAACGGTCATATCAACATCGCTCGATCTTCGGAGTACTGCGCAGCTGAAAGTAATGGAAAATTACAGCCGTCTATTTTTCCAACAAAATGTAACTCTCTGCATTTTCATGTAACAGACATTGAGGCGCCTTCCTTGATAAAATATTCCGGAGGTAAACTAGTCCTTCGTTTGTATCTCCGGGTGGGAACTACTAAAGAAGGGGTCACCAGAAGATTAAAAATTAACATTCTACTAGTCGGAGGGTGGAATGTTAGAAGTCTAAAAAAGGTCGATAGGTTAGAAAATTTAAAGAGGGAAACGGATAGATTAAATGTAGATGTAGAAAGAATTAGCGAGGTTCGGTGGAAAGAGGAAAACGACTTTTGGTCAGGTGATTTTAGAATAATTAACTCGGCTTCAAATAATGGACAGGCAGGAATAGGTTTCGTAATGAACAAGAAGATAGTAGAGTATTTCAAAATGCATAGCGATAGAATCATTGTAATAAGGATAAAATCAAAACCTAAGCCGACAACGATTATTAACGTTTGTACGCCTACAAGTACCTGTTATGATGAACTAGAGTGTGTATACGAAAAAATTGACGAAGCAGTTAAACGCATAAAAGGGGATGAAAATTTAATAATAGTTGCAGATTAGAATGCAAGCGTTGGAAAAGCCAAGGAAAGAAATATTGTGGGTGAATATGGACTGGACAAAACGAATGAAGGAGGGGACCGAGTTTTGCACGAAATATAATTTAGTAATTGCCAACACGCAGTTTAAAAATCTTTTTGGTAGAAAAGCTTGGTCAGCAGAGGATATATTTCAGCCGATCGATGAACGTAGAAAATATAAGAATGATAGCGATGAAGAAAGTAAAAGGAACTATCGACAATTAAGAAATACTATAAACAGGAAGTGCAAACTAGCGAAGAAGAGTGGATTAAAAAAAGTGTTCAGAAGTGGAAAGAGAAATTACCATTGGAAATTTTTGTGGTACGTAAAGTAAAATCTAGTAATGTGTTAAGCAAAGATATACACCGATTTATAATACGAAAGGAAAGGTCGATAGGTGGGTGGATGTATTAAGAGTTATACTGGGAAAATTAATTAGAAAATGGAGTTATAGAGGAAGAAGAGGAAATCGAAGAGGATGAAAGGGGAGAACAATATTGAAATCTGAATTTAAGAGAGCGTTAAAAGATTTGAGTGGCAAAATGGCTCCTAGGATAGACGGGATACCTGCAGAATTACTGCGCAGTGTAGGTGAGAAACCGATCGATACATTAGACAAACTGGTGTGTAATATTTACGACAAAGGGGAAGTTCCATCAGACTTCAAAAAAAGTGTTATAGTTATGATACCAAAGAAAGCAGGAGCAGATAAATGTGAAGAATACAGAACAATTAGCTTAACTGCTCACGCATCAAAAATCTTAACTACAATTCTGTACAAAAGAATTGAGAGGAGAGTGGAAGAAATGTTAGGTGAGACCGATTTGGTTTCAGGAAAAGTATAGGGACAAGGGAAGCGATTTTAGGCCTCAGATTAATAGTAGAAGGGAGATTGAAGAAAAACAAACCGACATACTTGGCGTTTATAGACCTAGAAAAGGCATTCGATAACGTAGACTGGAATAAAATGTTCAGCATTTAAAAAAAATTAGGGTTCAAATACAGAGATAGAAGAACAATTGCTAACATGTACAGGAACCAAACAGCAACAGTAACAATTGAAGAACATAAGAAAGAAGCCGTAATAAGAAAGGGAGTCCAACAAAGATGTTCCCTATCCCCGTTACATTTTAATCTTTACATAGAACTAGCAGTTAATGATGTTAAAGAACAATTTAGATCCCGAATAACAGTACAAGGTGAAAAGATAAAGATTTTACGATTTGCTGATGATATAATAATTCTAGCCGAGAGTAAAATCGATTTAGAAGAAACAATGAACTGTATGGATGAAATCCTACGCAAGAACTACCGCATGATAATAAACAAGAACAAAACAAAAGTAATGAAATGTAGTAGAAATAATGTAGATGGACCACTGAATAAAAAATTTCGAACAGTTCCGGAGGTAGAATTTTGTTATTTGGGAAGTAGAATTGATAAAGATGGACGAAGCAGGAGAGATATAAAACGTCGAATAGCACAGGCGAAACGAGCCTTCATTGAGAAATATAATTTTTTTTTACATCAAAAATTAATTTAAACGCCAGGAAAACATTTTTGAAAGTATGTGTTTGGAGCGTAGCTTTATATGGAAGTGAAACTTGGACGATCGGAGTACCTAAGAAGAAAAGATTAGAAGCTTTTCAAATGCGGTGCTCTAGGAAAATGTTAAAAATCTAACGGGTAGATAAAGTGACAATTGAAGAGTTTTTCCGGCAAATCGATGAAGAGAGAAGCGTTTAGAAAAATACCATTAAAAGAAGAGACAGACTTATAGGCCACATATTAAGGCGTCCTGGAATAGTCGCTTTAATATCGGAGGGACAGGAAAGGGGGGTTTGAGGGAATATTGTGCAGGCAGGCAACGTTTGGAATATGTAAAACAAATTGCTAGGAATGTAGGGTGTAGGGGGTGTACCGAAATGAAACGAGTAGCATTATGGAATCTTGAAGAGCTGTATCAAACTAGTCGAATGACTGAAGACGAAAATAAAGTTAATATGCGTATAACGTTTTCGTTTCTTTAATCATTTCTTTCGATTTACAACTTTTGGAAGTTACCACCTGACTGTAAAAATGCCATAGTAAATTGCTCTTTTCTTTCTTTTTATTGCTTAATCACTTATTTCTAACTACACAGCCAAGCGTGTTGCGCAACATATTAAAAATACCCGATGCCCAGCGTTTAGTAATTTTAACCGGACTGAATTCTTAGCGTGCTTACTTGGGATGTGTAAAATGTGACGTTTTCGTCCGTAAACGAACGGTCAAGTATTCCTGATTCAAGCGTACTTGTCCGACTTACGTAATTTAAACTACGTTTACAGGTGACGAACTACTTAGAACATCACATTTCTAATCGGCGAGTAAGTATTTGACATTCTAATTGTCTGTTAGCGGTCGACTATTGATTATAAAGTGTTATGGAATCTTATACAGGTGGCCTACTGCTCGGGTGTTCGCGTCGATCGGTATTTCTGTTTTTTTTTAAGAAAACGGTCCAAATAAATTTAAAATCCAAAGAATGAAGAAGGTCCAAAAAATGAATAACGAACAAAGAATTCAAGAATGAAGGTCTGTGTAGTAAGATCGTTTTCAATAGAAGTCGGAAATCTGTTCGATGTCCGATTGCAATCCTATACCGGTTACTACTGTGTTTTATGTTTTTTTCACGATCAGAATTCTAAAGTTTGTTCACGACTAAAAGCGAATCTTGTCGTGTAAACGTAAACGTGATAAAAATAGTTTAAATCTGTACGTAAGTACATCTTTATAAGCAGTCGTTTTATCTTTGGGCAGTGACTGTGCGCGGTAGGGGATTCAGTAGTAGATACTTGAACGAATATTTTAAAATGAACCTTTCATGTTTGTAGAAGAAAATGTTTCAGTTGACTTTTTTTTGTAAAATTGTTTATTACTTTGAATATATTTTTGATGCGATATTAACTCTTCATTAAGATATGATTTATATTTCTTTTACGCGTCTAAAATCAATAACTGAAATTACTCGTCGGTTTGATTTATAAATTTATATTATCCTTTAAAAAGTAATTTTAATATGTTTTTATTAAATATATTATATTTTTTGGAATTGTTCTTGTGAAGTTATGGAATTTGGAAATCGCTTATAAAACAATTTTTTGTGCGTTTTTATAAAAATATAAAATACGTATTTTGCGTTTTTAAATCGGTTTATTGTAGAACATTGTTGAAAAAACAGGTTTTTAATTTTGGTAAAAACAGTACTACAGATTTTTATTGCGATGTTCTACAAAATTTCACGGTGGTTGAAATTTACGGTTTTCTTTCGTTGTGAAATCTATAACCGCGTCCTTAAATTTTGCGATAAAGGATACCGATTAAATTCAATTTTTTCCCCGCTTTCGTTTAGCGATAAATTAAACGATGATAATTTACCTTCGTCCTGTACGTTAACTTAATTTAATTTAAAAAAAAGCATTAATCGCATTGACAAATTAACGTTTAACAGAGGTTGTTATTCCTGTTTGTTTATTTTTTAATGTCTAAATCGAGCTTGACTTCTGTTGCGCAGCGTAGTCAAAGCGAAGAGAGTTTCCGTTCATCGTAAATGCATGTATGCATGTATGCATGTAACTTCCTTTACTCTTGATTAAAAAAAAAATTCAAGTGCATTCTGCAACCGGCTGGGCAACCTTCGTTATTCTATTATTAACAGCGCGACAAAAAACACGATGCTCTCATGTCTGTACCTCTGAATTTTTTGACCTCATAGTATGGATTTTTTTGCCGTTTTTAGTCTAATATTTTTCGAGTTACTAATTTTTTTGATCGAAATGGTAATATTATTTCTAAACGGTAAGGCTTTTTCTTTAATTGTTAAGATTAATAGAAAACCTTTAATTTCGATCAAAGGTTAATAAACACTATTTTAATATACGATTCTAAACAGCTAACGTTCTACTTGAACTGTTTTTTAATAATGCAATAATTTGGAAATTATCTAGCCATTTATAATCAGGCTTGTAATGAGCTCGTAAAATATCAGGCTAATTAGAAAATGTGCACTTGTTTCCTCATTAAAGAGAAGTAGAGGTCCAATATAAGCATTATTGCATAATTATAAATATAATCTAACCAAACTTAACCTACGCTCGCTTCGCTCGCTAACCTTGACTAGCGAGCGTAGGTGCTCGCTGGAAAATGTGCAAACGACTGCACATTTTCTAATTATCCTAAAGTTGTACGGGCTTGTTATAATAAGCCTGAAAAATATTAGGCTGATTAGAAATTGGTAGATGATTTTCCAATTTTCCGGGCGTATTGCAAAATGTCGTAAGCTGTTTACAATAAGGCTGATTTTTCTATCCGTCTACGATTCGCATACATATATTTATATATATATATATATCCCGGCTGTACCTGATTTCCTACCCGATCGGATAAGGGGCCATAACGGTATCCATATTAAAAAAAAATTATTTTATAAAGTATATTTTTTTTTTAGCTGAATTACCTTGCGCTAAATCGGGCCGACTTATTGAAATAGAATATTGCTCCGATAAGTAAAATAGTACTTCTCCCAAAAACAGCTGAAAAGGGCCGTTTTTAAAATATAAGTTTTTCAAGATGGAAAAATTAACTATTCTAATATTAATGTAGATAACAAGGAAACTTTTTAAAGAAGCGAGTCCTGTAGTCCTTGAGAATTTAAAACAAATTTTTAATTTTTTTTAAATTTAAAAACGCGTGGTTTTTTTAAATTTATGGTTATTAAAAATGTTATACGAGGTGATTGTTGAGCAAGGGTTAGAGCGGGTTAAATCCGTTTTACGGAATTTACTTTAAATAAATTTTAATTTTGACGATAAAAGCACCGTTTGGTCGAGAAGGGTCAACCGGAGCCTAAAATGATTTACTAAGGGTTTTTTCGATTATACTTTTAATTCTGGATAATTTTTAAGGTAAGAACGTCATTTGATCGAGGAGGTCAAATCGGACGAAATTTTTTTTAACCGTATGGATCTTTGTCGAATCGTACTCTTTAAATATTAAAGTCGTTGATATTTAAAAACCGTATTTAGTACTAGAAATAAGAATCTGTTTACGGTAAACCCGGAAAGATTTTGTAATCCTTTGCCGGCTTTTTTTTAATTTGATTTTAACACGTATTTCTTCTCGTTTCATTTACGTAATATTTTATTATCCGTTAACATTAAAAAATAAAAAATAAAGTTCGTCGGGTCGTCGGGTCTAAAACGAATTTATTCTTCTGTTGAAACGAGAACTTGACCCTTCGTGTTTTATTCCAGTTTTGTAGATTATAACGTATAATAATCGGGAAGTTGGTTTTTATTTAAAGGCCTAACTTTTGTCGTTTAATTTATTGTACGCTTAGCGTTTACATACTCGACTCGCATTTCCACGTAATTGTTAGTTTCCTTGTCGTATTATTTAGTTTTATTACCCTGCTCTTTTGTCTACTGTATTTCTAGACCGCTTTTCAACCGCAGCGTATTATTAAATATTTTAGTACACAATTTACGTTCGTTTTACAATATTCAAGATACGTATTATTCTGTATCCGGATCGTTTAGTTGTGTTCCTTTTAAAATTTTATTGTTAAATCGTATTTTTAATTTGTTATTTAAACTACGTTGTTACCGAAAGACGTTAAAATATTGCGCAGAACGATACGTAATATGTGCAATGGAATTATGAAACGTCTACGTAATTATTTTAAGAATTGTTAAGGACATTTTTAAACCGGTATGACCTTAGAAAACACATAGTACCGCCTACTACGTGTAATAGTCCTATTCTCAGAATAATTTGTTTCTTTATCCAGATCTGAAAGATTTATAAGCGAGAAAAAACAGATATTATTAGCTGATTGTACGATTATTACGTTAGAGATGTCAGTTGTAAAAAAAATATAATCCGTGTAAACCGCGATCCGGTGTTTTAAAACGGTGGATTTTTTAATAAATATTTGGCATTAGATATTACATAACAATTAATAATCAATTACGTAACGATCAATCGTTCGTTTATTAGTGTAAAGATTGAGCCCGAAGGAATCCGACAGCGCGTACCAAAAAAAAAAGGTTGTAGCAGAAAAACATAGCCTATCCTCGGCTATTTATGAATCGTCGGTGTAGATGATAAAGTCTTCATTAAAACCATTAAAAATGATGCGAAATCAAGTTTTCATAATCCATTTAAATCAGCGTGACGAATAATTCATCAAAATTTGAAACGTCTAGATTTCGTTTGTTATAGCCGGCCGAAGTAGACTTGTAATCGGAACTTTAAAAAAAGCTCTTATTTTGCGAAATACCTAAAAGCCTCTCGAGTAATTTCTCTAAAAATGTTTTAAGCTCAAAAAGGAAACCCGAAACCGAACAAGTTCATCCGTTTGCTTTATAACGATCTAGCGATTCATCGCTGAGGTATTTATTCTTAAACTCGACCGTACGATTTGTAATCCGATATTTGAACCTAATCTGTTTCGGTCGGACATGAAGGGCGTTGATTTTCAATCGTTTTTTTATCATACTTTCTCTCGCGTTATTCGTTTGGAAACGGGCAAGAGCGATCGTTTAGTCTGTACTTTGGTGCTTTAATACGGAGGGAAAACGAATTTTGTAACGGCATTAATTTTTGGCAATTTTATCATTAATATGTCGCTTCTATCCTGATTGTAGGTACGGATGCTATACCGCTATCTGTTGAGAGGGAGCTAACGGTATTTTCGAGTGCTACTGCTCATATTTATGTAAATCGGTCAGCCGTTGTTGTAAACCGTAATCGCTTATTCCCTATTTACGGGTTACGTAAATCTACTTCAGTGAACCGCCCTTTGAGAACGCTCTTTCTCAGTCGTTACAGTTCGACTAACCGATTAGAAAACGTTTTCTAATCGCTCCGTATACATCTTAAAGATTAAAGTAAAGTAGAGGTGACCTGAGTGTACTCCGTAAACGGATGCGGGTCATCCTCGCGTTATATTAGAACTACCGTAATTAATGTTCGTAGTGAAGGGAAAAGGTACCTTGCACTTCGGCTATCAGGGTTTTGTAGCTCGGCCTTGTGCAGCATTACGAATTTAAACTCGTCGGAAAAACATCACGAGCGGTTTGTGCCCGTTAAAATAGTTAATCGCGCAATTTGTTAATTATGTTTTTTTTTTAACTCGCCGAATCGGTAGTCTTTTGACGACCGAATAAAAATAAAGAGTGAACGTTTTTATAACAGTTACCTAAGAAACTGTTAATTTTTTTTGTATTTTGAAAATTGTTAAGTATTAATGTTTACTTTTTTTGGAATCGGAATTAAAGTTTTTTTTATATTGTACTTATAGAAATTTACTACTTCCATCTTGTAATGATTGAAAGGTATCGAATTGACTGTTGTATAATTTAAGGCGATCGAAATTTAAAAAAAGAAAAATTAAGAGATACGTATTTTCCAGTAATATGTTAAGATTTTTCTCGTAAAATCGACATATTTATGTTAATATTTTTATTTTTACATATTCCAATAGTACTACAGCGTCCTTGAGTGGAAACGGCTAAAGTTGAAGTCATTGACTTTTGTTTAGAGTATTCGTGTTGTAATTTTCTTTTCGTGAAGACTTCAATATTCCTATTTATTACAGTATGAATTATTAATTACGCTTGTGTTGTTTTACTTGGATTTAATATATTATATTCGGTCGTATAATTTACAATCGTGAACGATTTTCTAAGATATATATCCTTAAATATTATTTATCCTTTTAAATATTTATTAAACGTTTTATTTTTGAAGCACGGAGCGCTATATATTTTTAACTTTTAGCGAAAACGTCCAAAAGTAAATTAAAACATTAGTTGTTTCTTATTATAGTCGTTGTGCTCTGCCAATTTTTTGTTTGTTGTACATGCTGTTTAAACGTTTAATTTAATTAAGGATTCCACAAAAAAAAAAAAAAATGTACAAAATATACTAGTTTTATTTTATTTCCAATAAAATATTATAATTATTTTCACGCAGTGTATCGCTACGGAATCCTACATTAAATGAATTGAAAAAGAGTCCTTTTCTCAAAAACTTGAAAAAAGTTAAGTTTTGACAGGTGTGGTTTTTGTTATAAATAAAAGAAATATCTTTCGCTTAATAATTCTGTTATTTTTTCCTAATCATTACACATCTCGTGATATTCACTTGATTAATAGGAATCGTTTGCTTTTTCATTAATGTCATTAATGGTACTTCTTTTGTCGTATGTATCCACGCACAAAAAACATACCGTCTATATTTTATACCTTTTAAATTGTTTTTTATTACACTCTTCGAAGCGTAAGAATTACTCTTCGTATAGCAAATCAATTTACTTTAGAATATTCAAGTCTCGTTCAGCTCAAGCTGTCAAACAAGTTACATGTTTATCTTAATTAAATATTTTTGAGGTTTTAAACGAAAAAATAAAATAAATTAACAGGATAAATTGTAACGCTTTATTTTTAACAGATTTAAAAAAAAAGGAAGCCACTTGTTTCGTATTTATTGTTTTTTTTTGTTCTTCAAATAGATTTTGATGTTTCTTTCATTATTTTGTAGAAAATGTTCCTCTGGTTTTCCTGTTGTAAATTTTTTTCGCGTAACATTAGTCGGTAAGGTTTTTAAATTAAAAAATTACATTATCTGTTGACGATTTAAAAATATTTTTCTTTTTGGTCACGAATTGTTAGGTGTACTGTATTTGATATAAGTTATGACGTAACGATATATAGGCTGATTCTTCGGACCTTCAAGAACTTTTGTCACAAAAAAATGTTGTCGAAAGAACAGTCTCTTCAATGTAGTTTTTTTTCTTGTGTTTTGATGTTTTTAAGACTTGTTTTCTTACGAGCACTGTATTTTTTGTAAATTTATTTACGCTTTATATAATACAAATAAAACAATTTTCAAAAAAAAAAAAAATTCGGCCACTTGAAATTGTCATCAAACGAGTCCATTTTTTTAAATAAAATTTTTAACAATTGTTAAAACCAGTAAATTTAAAGAAAAATTGGAATCGGTTAATTTTTTTTTTACTTTCCCACCTAGCGCTATGGCAGACTGGCTATAGAACGGAAGATTCCAATTTGGGCATATTCGGTTTTTACTGGATATTTACGTTTTAACACCTAAGGAACCCTAAAAAACTAAAATCCGGACGGAAATTTTCCGGACGTTCGTATATACGCGTGTGTATTCGGTATTTCTTGTCGCACCCTAAATGCCCGTATATATCCAGAAGTATTGACCGATTTTGACAAAACTTGGTCAGATTACTTCAATATATGGGGCATTAAGAGGGTAAGCCTGTAGAGCAAGGTGACCTTCGGTATCTCGAGATTTCGCCTAATTTTGGTCTTATTTTTCTTAGGCGCATTTCGTAACAATATTTCCCAAAAAGACTTTTGTAAAATCGCAGTGTCATCGTAAAAATGCTGTAAATAAACTAGCGTCTAAATGGGTATAGGGTATCATTAGTACCCCTTGTCGCCGCAAGGAGCGCTAGTGTAGCACTGACGTACAGCTGCTGTAGTCGTCCCGTTTGATATGATATAACGTCACAGGTGAGCGGTAGAATTAAATAAATAATATTTAAAGTGGCCGCTAGTACCGCCATACCCGAACTACCGAATGAAATACGATATGCGCGCGCGCTTTGGTTAGTCGTTGAATTAAATAAACAAAAAAATATTATATTTAAATAAAATGATATGTATCAGCCTTGCATCAGAAAAACGCCGCGTGGCGGGAAAGTCCTACAATTGTGTTGTCAGCTTTTTTTAAAAGAGGTTTATTTTTTAGAATCGGTTGAAAAAATATAGTAGCTAACATATTTTTCAAAGTAGGTTTAAAAGAAGGTAAATCTCGGAAAATAAATTTATTTTGATATTTTTACATAATAATAATAATAATAAAAATTGGATAATTTTCTTTGTACAGAGTGTTCGGAAAGTTGCTGTGTACTGGAATTATTTAAGTGTAACGACGAAACTTTCTTAATCGTTACTTTTTTTTTTCGTCATTTTATAGAAACGTATATTACAATAACCGGAATATTTTATAAAACGTGTTGAAAATGACCTCTTCCAACATCAATACAACACTGCACACGTTTAAATTTGTTTTCAAACACTAACCGGCTGATGTAGTGGAATACGTATGGCGTTACTGCTGTTTTTAATTTTGTCAGTCGTGGGTGGTCTAATTGCGATACGCTTCTTTTTCGCTGTCTCGCATAGAAGGTAATCTGGGGCAGTCAGATCGAGAGATCGTGCAGGCCACAAATCCCTCGAAACGATTCGTTCACCGAAGACATATCGTAAAAAGTCATCGACCTGTTAGCTGTGTCCGCTACGGCGCCATCTTGTTGAACCAACAACGACTGATTTCCACTCCTGTTAACCGACTAATGAAGTTTGTTAAAACAGCACAATAACGACCGCCGTTAACTTATTTTCAAAAATAATATTGGACCCACAATGCGCCTTCTACTCGCGTCGGCCAAGACTCCAAGACGATCTTCGTGTGATTAACCGGGGGTTATTAGTCGACCGTAGTCGTGTATTTTGCGATTTAATATATCCTCCCGTATGAAACCGCGCTTCATCTGTAAAAAAAAGTAACGTCGAGGATACCTACAGAATTTTGGTCGAAACGTTTTAACCGTAGACAGTAATTTAGTCTTTTGGTACGATCTGTAGGTTTCAGTTGTTTTCTTATAGCCTTATGTGCCGTAGCAAATCCGATGTCTTGCTGTGCTAACTTACTCACGACTTTGATGGACTTTTGGCCATACCGACCGAATTATCAAGCGGCTTCTGTTCGTTTAGTTTAGGTGGTGTTTCACTTCGATCAGCTTCTTCAACAGAGGCTGTCGTCCGAAATTCTTCGATAAGATTTCGAACTGCATCGCGGTAAGGAACACAGCGTATTTAGAAAACTTGTGCTTCACTTAATCGGTATACTTGTCGCCTTCACGAAAGACGTGTTCAACGAGAAAAATGCGTTCATCTACCTAAAGAACCGTTACGTTTTTCGCAAGTATAGTTTCCGATAAACGAAACGAAGCGCCTTCGATCGAAACCAAGTTTATTACTGACCAACGCCCAACGAACCCAAAGGGCAACCGCCGACCTAACGCCGAAAGAACCGAATGTACCACAGCACACTACACGCCACTTTCTGAACTTTGTATATTACTCTTCATTTTTTTTTAAAATTATATTCAATACTTTAGTTCTTACGCGTATTCTTACTTACTTTACTCCTTAGGCTTTTTAGTGGAGAAAGTATGTAATAATGCAGTATTTTATTCGTATAATTTTTTTGTGTATCTTAAAATATAAATTTATAGGTTTTTTTTTCTTTGCATTAATTATTTGGGCGTAAGTACAAACGTATTAACGTGATAATTTCGTCTGGGTTTGGTCGATAGAATGCGGGGGAATTACTTTAATGATGAAATGTTGATGACTTTTAGTCGCTCTTCAAGCTGTCATAGAGAAACGTAATTCTACAAAAAGAGTTGGTCGTGTGTGTCTGTGGAAGAGTGAGACTGATAAAGCTAAAAGGAGGGTTAAAATTTCTACTTGCGGTTGTGCAGTGTATTCATTAAAATATTTTCTTTATATTCATATTCGTTATGTTTATCGCAGATCTTCTCGTTAATTAAGTATAATCATTATTTAAGAAGTCTGTTATTATAAATAAAGTCTTAGCAGTAAAATAATTACAGAGTTAAACAAGAATTATTGCGATGGATGTTTGATTAAATTAATTAATTGATATAGCTTGAAAATATTTTTTCCGAGTTAAAATGATTTGTCGTAGTCGGTTTAACTTAGATTCGTTCAATTAAAATTGTATTTTGTTGAGAAGAAGATTTTTTGAATACGCTCCTAATCTTTAAGCTTGGCAAAGATTGTATGTAATTCAGAACTTGATGATGTAGGATAAAAAAGGGGAATGTCGAATAAGTTACTTATGTTACCGTTTTTTTTTTTTACACAATTTATAGCTAAATTTTTAACTCTTGCTCGCTTTAATTGAAAAATAAGTTTATTGTGTTTACAAACATTTACAAGAGGCCCCAAAAATAACCAGAATTCTTTTTTTTTTACAAAAACGAATTTTTGAAAAAAAGAGTACGGTTTGTTATGATCGATACCAATTCTTGTAAACGGTTTAAACTGAACAGTTTTATACAAAAAAAAAATTTAAAAATGCTTTCAATTTTTTACTTATTTCTTTTTCAGCTGTTAAGTAATACGAGAGCTCTTGAGGAATAGAAGAACTTCCTCGGATTTTCTCCGGAGTTCAGAAATACTGAAATTATAGGTAAAAGCATTTCGGTATTTTACTGTTTTTCTCTAATTTTTGTCACGGCTAACGAAAATTTGGTAAGTTACGGGAATCGATTCTAATAAATTTCTGAAAAAATAAAAGATAAGTAATGCTATATTTCCTGGAAAATGGCAAACATACTGGTCTAAAAAAAAATTTTTCTCTCATCGAATAGGATGTGTTTTGTATCTTTTTTGCGAATTCAAATGCGCTTTGTTTTTTCTGTTTACCCTCCGAAACCACCGTAAGGTATTACTTCACAGGATGATATGTATGAATGTAAATGAAGTGTACTCTTGTAGAGTCTGAGATCGACCGTTCCTGAGATGTGTGGTTAATTGAAACCCGACAGCCAAAGAACACCGGTATCCAGGCTCTAGTATTCACATCCGTATAAAAGTTGCTGCCTTTACTAAGATTTGAACCTTAGAACTCTTCACTTCGAAATCAGCTGATTTGCGAAGACGAGTTGACCGCTATATCAACCCGGTGGGTGATTCAGATGTGCTGCAAACATTAATCGAATGGAGGGCAGGTTTTTTTAATAACACTAATTTTAAAAGAAACCTGATTTTTTTGTAAAAGAAATAATGTTGCCTGTATTATGATATTATTTTAATATTTCCGTCTCCAGCAGTAATCTGCTTTCGTATTTTAACTCTGTCTTCCTTTCCATCATTGTTATATCCTGGTGAAAACGTTTACCGAGCTTATCACTGATATCGCCAAGATCGAGCGGAAAAAGTTCGAATGTGAATGCAACATGTGTATTTTAGTGACATTGCAGGCCGGTTTTTTAAAACTCTTTAAGAAATTTTACGTACTTCTCAGCCTTCTTTTTCCCAGGAATGATTTAACAATATTTTGAAATTATACTTAGCCGCTTTCTGAGATTCATTTTAAGTCCGAATCCTTTACTATCTTACACGTATCTGCGGTCCAAAAACTACTCCTGTGATTTTTTTCTCACCGATCGGGAGAAACTTGCTCTTAAAAAAACCTTGGCCGCTACGGTCTATCGCTTTGACAAAATGTTTCGTCGGACCAAGTGTTACGTGACAGGGTGAAAGATACACCTTCTTCACAACAGCTTGACAAATATAATTTCTCTGCTCGGCTACGAGTACTTCTCTCTTCGGCAAGTCTTTTTTAATGTAGCGTTTGTGCCGTTCGCGTAAGAAATAACAGTATTTAGTATAACCGAGTTGCAGTACTAATAAACTGGTTATCGCCTTTACGCGCCAAGAATAGTTTTCATATCGCATCATCGTCGGTAAATATTTCGTATTGTCATACGATTTCTTCATTAACAAAAAGAGTTTCACACTAGTTTTAGAGGAACGTGTAAAAACAGTTTCCGTTCCGTGGGATTGTAATCCCGTGTTAGTAAATCCGGCAAACGATTTACATCGCTGCAGTACGCTACACTGTCTTGTAAAAAAACAGGTGCTAAATTCTTGTTGCTAAGGCGGAAAAACATTAGGAGGATTTATACTTGAATTTACTTGCGATGCCTTTGATTTTTGCAGTACACAAATAACAGTCTGTGGAACGGTCGTTAGGCTCTCTCCGTATCACCGAAATAGCAAAAGACGTATTTCGCGGCTTCTTATTGAGCTGACCGTTTAGTAAACTTGCACAAAAAGTACAGCAGATATGTTTTCACCCAAAACTTGTTCCGATTTCGTCCTGCTTTACACCCGAAATAGAGTTCACATTATTTTTTAACCGAAGTAGTACGTTTCTTTTTTGAGTAGCAAAAACTTTTAACGTGATTTGTACAACTACGATTATTTTTCTATAAATTACTAACAGTATATAAAAAGCAGCGATATGTTGTATGAAGCGCAACAAATACATTACACGACTGTTATCAGAAAAATAGTAATAAAACAAAAGACCAAATCGCGATAATGTTCACATGAAAGTCGAAACGAAACCGATTAGCCGGTCTGGGTTATTCCTTAGAAAAAGAGTAATTGAAACGACGTTATTAATTTGATGCCATTAAAAAGTTTATAAGTTAAATCCTATTTGTGTGATAAATACAAATTGTTATGTTGTATTCTGGTTCAACATCAATAAAATACCTTAGAACAAGCCAAAATTATCTGTTTTTTCAAAACTCTTGTAGATAGTGTAACCGGCAAACTTTTGTCGCTTAAATAAAAACACAATTTTTTTTTGGAGGGAGAGTATTGAATAATGAAATAAAATTATAATAAATTAAAACCACCCTCGATTTTCAAGGCGTTAAGCACTCGTTTTTTCCATCTCCTGGACCCCAGATACCGAGGCAATATTTTTATTTATAAAAACTAAATATCAATAAATAACGGTTACTGTACTGTTTAGTTTTGTACCTTACGAACGAGTTTTATTCGGAGGTGCCGATGAGACCGACCGGTCCACATACGTGTTTACCTTATGTAATGTTCAATTTATTTCAAAAAAATATTCACGATACTTAAAAAATAATTAAATTATCATTATTTATTACGATTTATTTATTTATTACTTACTAGCTGACCCGGCAATGTTTCGCCATTACTAGATTTCAGTATATATATATATATATTGTCGCCGAGTGGCTTCGATGGCTCGTGGCACTTACTAACCTTATGGTGGCCCGTGTTTGTCGTAGATTGGGTTCGACAGCTCGTTGTAATCGCTAACCTTAGGGTAGCCCTGAGAAGGGCTGTTGTCGTCGAATGGTTTCGACGGTTCGTAATCCATAACCTTGTGGTGGCCCTGAAAAGGGCTGTTTTTTGCGTCGGGTCCGGAAGAATACGTTAAAACGAATGCGAAAGCGAACGTAAAAATTATTAGCGATTAATAACTAAATACGTAAAACCGACCGCACAGTGCTTCTACGCTTCGTTATTCGATCGAACAGTATTAGTCAGGACGCGTGCTTATCGCCAGTATTACTTGAAAAGTAATGATGCTGGCGCATCAGCGGCCGATCGGTCCCAAAAGCGACGAACGTGTTAACCCTTAGTAAACGTTAAACTCATCGGCAAAGATATATCGCACTAGTACAATAAGTTGATGATCCTCTCTACGACTATAAAGTAAGCTGAAAAAGGAATCGTTTCTAATAGTTCATTTATTGTACGATGTACAATATGCGGTATAAATTAAGATCAATTGGTTACGATTAAATAATCGTATCTTTCTTGACTTTATTATTATTCTTTGTTGTTTTAAGCGATTATAAGATTAATTCTCTTTGACTCTTGACCCTTTTAATTTATTTGAGTTTGGCATTCATTCGTTTATCTTAATATAGAGTGTTAATCGGTAAATTATGTCTGTTTGATTCTATTAATGCTAATGTAAGTCGTTTTTTTTATTACATTTTGTTATTTCTTCATCGTATCTGCGATAAATCTGTTGTTTTAAGATTTCTTCTTATTTATTTGTAGATGAATAAATCTAGTTCTCAAAACTCATATACGCGTTAGATAAACGGGTTTATTTAGCTTTTATCTTTAAATTAAGTTTGTTTACTTTTAATTTAAACATCGTCAATTTTTTTATCGAATATTTTATTTAAGCGGCTATTAAAATTATTTTAAATATAATTATTAGCGAAGATTTTCTAACTAATTTTATTTTACTTATTTGTTGATATAAAGTTTTTTTTTTTTTATATAATTGGATTTTTTAATCCCGTTTCAGATACCATTTTATAACGCCTAATATATTGAAAGTAAGGATTTTGATAAAGTTATAGAATTAAGTACGGTAGTGAGATCCTAAGCGCACCGGAATAAAAGAGGTTAGAGATTCAAGCAGAAAAAAGTTTACCGATGTGAACTATCCGCGAAGGTCGTTCAATAAAATTAAGAGACCGATGACTGTAGGAAAACTATATTTTTCAACGAGATCTTATAGACGCTTGTCCCGCCTTTCTATGAGGTTTCTTCTTCCGGTGTTAAAGAATCGTTTGATCGATTGAACGTCGTTCTTCCAAACGATCAGGACGATAGACCGGTCTATTCCAAAATACCGTCAGCGTCGCTTTACCGGGGGACCCGTAGGTTTTGAACGACTTCTGTCGGACGAACTCGGACGTTTCGGTTCGGCAGTCGGCAGTCAGGTGTTTGAATTTCGGTTAATATGATGAATCCCGGTTTCATCCGGAAGGTTTTGCACCTTCAGAAAATACAGATCTGATCGCATTACATAGTACTTCCGCGGTACACCTTTCAAGCGGATCTCACGTTTTGATATAAACTGAAGAGGTTATAATAACGAAGATTCTTTTTCTTTTCGAACGGGTAATGCTTTCACGACAGGATACCGACTTTGACGACAGACGGTTTCATTTTATTCTGTTAGTAATTTTTCCGCTGTAGCCGATTATTGAATGACCTTCGTAGGTAAGAATTCGAAAGATATTATAAAAACATATATATATATATATATATATATATGTTTTTATATATATATATATATATATATATATATATATTTGGATTACAGGACTGCATGGGTAGCGCAATGCGTTAAAAATTACGATATAGAAAGGTTTTAATGATATAAGTGGCAGAATCTTGTGAAGACGAACTAAGTTGGTAGTGTGTATATATATATATATATATATATATATATATATATATATATATATAAAACAAATGTTAAGACATCAAAATTTTATGATTTGGATGGCAAAAAGTGTAGGAAAATACCAGCTGGAATATTGAGGAAGTAGGACATAATAATCTAATAATTATTTTAAACGGTTTCGTTATCGTACGTTCAAACTCTTCCAAGTTACCTATCCTTACTTGTACTGTATTGTAGATAATTAAACGACGGTTCTTACCCGTTTTCTTTTACTTTTTATTTTCATTTTCGTTTGCCGGATTTCTGATGTTGACAATGATTTCGTGTCGCTGTTGTTATCTCATAATCGCACTTCTTAATGATTTTTATATAATTAAGTATCGCAATATTTTTAATTCCATAATATGCTTTTACGGCTTTATTAAGGTTTAATTTTTTCAAGTTATACTTTCTCTAGTAACATTATTCACGATTCATTAGCCGATAACTCAGAAGGTTACCCGCTAAAAGTAAGGTAATATGTATATTTCCGGTTGATGTCTGGTATACGAGGAAGTGATGCTTTATGACATTCATTATATACCGTTGCACAACGCTTGTCAGACCTTGTGAATTACATACTGATGAATCAGCGTTAATTATTATTATTATTTTTTTTTTTTTTATAAAAGAAATGTTATAAACTTTTAATATCATATTAAAGTGTTTATCTTAACGATTGAAATTTATTATTTGTTTACTTCATCGTTATAAAAATTATTTATCCGTAAGTTAAAATGCAGCTCCAGAACAGTTTTAGCCTTCTAAAGGAAAATTCTCACTCTTAATCGGTATGAAAGTATTCCATCGAACGATAAAACATTTTGTCGAGTTACCGTCGTGATGCAGTAGAACGATTCTTAACGAAACCGTTTTCCGAATGTTTGTTTTTTTCATATATGTATTTTGGATCCACCTTGCGCCGTTTTGAATCTTGTGTACGAAGTTATATCCGACCGATTATTTTTTTTTTTTTTCTAATTAGTAGTTGTGCAATATTGTAACATCGGCACGATTATGCGTCATATTTCTTTTTAATTGACTGCACCCGTAGAAATACACTGCGCATATACTTCTACTCGTTTCATTACGAACTAGTGTAGCTCCAAATTTATTGTTAATAAAAGGTTTCTGGTTTTTTAAGATAATTTATCTCTTTGTTTATCACTATCTTTTTATAGTAAAATATTAATTAATTTACGGCTATTTATTCTGCGGTTATATAATTATTTGAAGTTAACGTTCATTATTTACGGTTAATATTTTTATTGTGCGTTCCCGTTATCCGACGTGTTTGTACTCTGTTTTAATTTTATCTAATCTACTCGTGCTTAATTTTTATGATAAATCGTCATAAATATTTAAGGTTATGTAAAGAATATACCTGTATAAATATAATATAAAAATTTTAATTTATTTTTTCCCTGCGCACGTAAACTCATTTTTTTCGCTTATCTGATTTATTACGTTTTACGATTTTTATTAAAGCCAAAAATATTAGGTGAAATTAATTCCGTTATAATGTTTTCGTTAAACGATAAAAAACAGATATTTATTATCCGCTTTAATTTTAATGAAGATTTTACGTTTTATAGAACCGATGCGTGTACATTTTTTTCTCTCGGCGTTTTATTATACGAGTGTGTTGAATTCGTTTTCGAAATTTGTTTATCGTTGTAATTAATAATAGAGCTGAAAGAAATTCCTCTTATTTATGTCGCGTTTAATTTTACAATCTAAATTTATATTTTTCATATCGATCGGTAGCGAAAATAAGTTGATTACCTATTACGCGTTGAGAAACGGTATGTGAGGATGTCTAATATTTGTTTGAAAAGGTTAATGTATGATACGCTGTAGAAAGATACCGCTTTAGCAGGAGTCGATAAGTCGATTAACTGTTCCACATTCCTTTTATTTCTCTATTTATGAGAATCGACGTACTTTATCGCATTAGCGAGCGGGACTAGATTAACCGTATTAAAATTAACGTTAAATCGATTCATTACCGACATCGACTGTTGAATGAGTTATATCTTTGTCGGCAAACATATTAACGGTTTTTAATACTAGATTGTTTCGGAATTTTGATAGAAAACGTTTTAGTCCAAATTACAATAAATGTATATTTTGACATGCGTGTGTATGTATTATGTGATACACAGGTATATCAAAAAAGTAAACTCGGATATTAATTTTTGGATTCTACACATCAAAATGAAACGATAAATAAAGAGAAATCCAAGTAAATATTGTAGCGTCAGTTTTATGCGATAACCCGAATCGATCTTCAAAAATGTGTTGTCGTTTTGTTTACGATGAAAACCTTAACATTTTTTACCGGTAGAACGTATTTTTTAAAAATCTGATGTGGACAACACATCAGTTCCTTGTACGCTTATTAAATTACATTTACAATTTTTTTTTTAAATGAATAGTACGTAAAATTTTATTTCATTAAAAACTTATAATATTTTTTCATTTTTTTTATATTGAATTATTATTTATGGTAATTTTTTTTTTACAATCACGGGTTAATAATTTATTAAATAAATATATTTAAATTACAAAAAAGAAAAGTTAAAAAATATGATAGGAGATAAATTCTGATTCGAACCGATGTACCTTCCCCTAAGATCCAAATATTTCGTCAATTAAAATTTTATTTGGCTGTAACTGTGGAACCAATAAATGTGGATACCACATGCCTTCATCGTCGGCTTATTAAATTGCATATACACATTTTTAAAAGAACATAAAATTTATTTTACCAATAACTTCTGATTTTTTTTTCTTTTATTGTTATCATTAAATTATTATTTATTGAAAAGATTTTTTTACGATTGCAGGTTAATAATTATTAGTAAATCATTTATTTAAATTAAAAAAAAAAGTTTAAAAAATGAAGTGGAATTCTAACCGATGTGCCTTGCCCTTGTAAGATCCAAATATTTCGTTAATTAACATTTTATTTGGCTATAACTCTGGAACCGATGAAAATAAGTACCGCTTATAATAAATCGTTGAAAAGCTTTCGACGAGGACTTATTAAGAAAAAGATTTTGGGCTTTTTTGGACACTTTTGGTTGAGTCGATTGCAATCATAAGGGGAGGCGCACAACTAGATGTTACAACAGTCCTAAATCTAAAATTTCAACATCGTACAGCTTATAGTTTTTGAGGTTTGCGAGATACGTACGTACAGACGTTACCCCGAAACTAGTAAAAATGAATTGAGGAACGGTCAAATTGGATATTTCCGTTAAAATCTGGAACCTGAAATTTTTCGGGATCGCAATAATTTCTTTACTTTGTACAAGGAAGTAAAAAACTACTAGGATTTCTGAGGTATAAAAGATTACAAAAATTATTGCGAACGTAATTTTAAAATTTGTGAACGGTATTTACCCCGTTTATTTATAAGGAAAGTTTGTGATTATAATTCATCTTGCTAAAGTAATTTACGTACCAAATATAATGATTCCGAAATCCGATCTCGTGATATAAACTTTTCTTTAAAAAATTTCCGCTGACACGGAAAACGAAGTGAAGTCGCCAAAAAAGGCGATTGAAAAAAAGAAGGGAATTAAAAAAATAATTGAACATTTTTTATTTATAATATCCAAAAATGGATGTTCAGGTCCACCTTTTTATCGTTGCATTCTGATATATATATTTTATTTTATTTTTACACCGCCCCGTCTTTGTTCTTTGGCAGTTGGGTTTTCAATAACCACACATTTCAGGAACGGTGGAACCGAGACTCTAAATACTATATTTCATTTACACTCGTTCATATTATCCTAATTCATCCTCTGAAGTAATACCTGAACGCTAATTCCCGGAGGCTGAACAGGAAAAAACTACCGAAGAATACCGGTAAAAGAAAGAAGATATAATTTCATTCCGCTTAAAAAACAAAAATTTAATATAAATAAAACTGTTCTTAACAAAACGATACTGATATCAAAAAAGGCAAGACGCTGCATTTCTGTTATCAAAATTTGTTATTAATTTAGAATTTTCTTTAAAAGAAAAATACATGTAATAGACAATACATATGCAATGATAGATGATAAACAATGTTTAAGCGTTCCATGTAATAAGAAAAATGTTTAACAAAACTTACCGGCCCGATGTAATTTATATGTAATACATATCACATTTACAAAAATAATACAATTCGTATGATTATTCGTTGTTTAATTAATGAAATTTAAATCCGGGCCGGTAAGAGTTTTATAACAATGTTTTTTTTTGCTTATTATATGGAACGCTTAAACATTGTTTATTATCTATTGTCTATTACCTATATTTACCGTGTATTTTTTTTTAAAGAAAATTCTAAATTAACAACAGATTTTGATAATAGAAAAATACTGTCTTACCTTTTTTGATATCATTATCGTTTTGTTAATAACAGTTTTATTTATATTACAGAAATTTTTGCTTTTTCAGAAGAAAAAACTATATCTGCGAGACTTACCGTACGGTTTACAGTTTCATTGTAATTTTTTGGATTAAATATAAGTATAGTATTAAAATTAATTTTTTTATAAATTATCTTTGTTTGAAGGTTATATATATTTTTGTTATCGTTTTTTTTCCCGGTAATGCGGGAAGATAAGTGATATAGAAGTCAATTGACCGCGGTAGGAATGGTTTTGTTATCCAAACTTACGCTTGAACAGTTCGTTTGTATCTGTTACAAACATACGTAAAGTAGATTATATAATATTACTTGCTTAAACGTTATATATATTATTTAATTTGGCTTGTTTCTAAAGGTTTAAAAACACCGAAACAAACAAACAGAAGCTTGTTTTTTTTCTTTATTTTTGTCACATTCTTTATCTGTTCGTTAATATTCTTAAACGATCGTAAGGCGAACCTTTTTGACTGAGAATTAAAGTTATTATTTATTCTTGAAAATTACTGGTTACGTAATTTTTGTTGGTATTTGAATGTAACCGCTGGAATAAGTTTGATGTAGGCTGCATTTGGAATCGCCTATTTTCAAATATTTGTTATTAATTAAATACTCCATGTTTCTACACCGCCGACAGTAGTAGTTATTGTTTTTACCCGTTCATTATTCCACGTTGTTAATAATACCAGCATACCGGTCAAGAAATTCCCAATTCGGTTTGGTAATCGTGTTGAATTAAACGGGTGCGATTTGTGTACTGTAATCCGTATATGTTATATTTATTAAAATGGTTTTATTATTTTATTTCATAAACCTTTAATTTTCGGGAAGTTTTTTCAGAATTTTGTTTGAATTTCACATAAAGCCGAAACGGTTAAGACCTTTAACTTTATTTCTGCCTGTTTGTCTGTTTACTTGGACGTGCTATAACAGCGGAATCGATTATAATGAAACGTGCTGTATAATCTATCCGAACATTCTTTTAAATTATTTCGTAAGTTATAGTACAAATTGCCTGTACTATTAAGAGTATTTTTAGTGGTTCGCTACATGTTGATCGGCCAGGATGTTCTTTATTTTTAAAAACGAAAAGTTTTTCTTTTCCCGTGTTTCAGTTTACTTTTCCATCGAGCGTGATCTTTTCCTCGGAACAAAATTAAAAATCATTTTTTACGAGTTAATTTACTAAAACGGTTTTTTAAATTTCACACTGTGCGGTGTTTGACGGTCGTATAAATTATTCCGTGGAACAGAATGGAAATAAAATTTCCATAGGAACTGTTTTAAAATAATTTTAAATAGGATCTCTGCTCTTTACTCTGTCCGAGCTAAATCTTTTTATAATTTATTCGCGCGGCATTTATTTAAACGAAACATTTTCTGAGATGAGAATTAAAGCGAATATAATTTTAAACCGTATTCATAAAGATCAAACTCGTTATTACGTTGAAATGTACACCGCTGAAAAAGTGATGTGTACCAGGAGTGTTGCAATACTTCCCGATAAGGTAGAAATTAAACATTTTAAAATCACTCGAGTAACTTTTGCAGCGCATTAAGTGTTAAATAGCAGTAGAATGTTTTACCATCCTGACGACTTTAAATTAATCAGTTTGTTTTTAAATATAGAGATAGCTTCAAGTTTTCATATTTTTCGAATAGTTAGAACAATTATTACCTAAAACCGTAGCCGTGAAAAACATTACGCATTCTCTTTTTAAACGCTAGTTAAAGTGCGATATTCACCAGCAAAAAATGTTTGCTTAAGGATGTACGCGATCTGGTACCTTACCATTCGACTGGGAAAATACGTTGGAAAAACAGAAGGAAGGTATGTCAACGTTTAAAAGGTGTAGTAACTGCCGGGTACGAACACCCGTAGGTGCAGTATAACGTTGATGGTCTTCGTACCTTTTTAAATTAGGATTTGCAAGGAGTTCTTTAATAGCCGGGTGATTCGGTTGCCCTGTAAGACGGGCAAAGTAAGATGGTAGAAGTTGGTCACGTCTGTCCCAAAGCGATGGTTCACCGCACTCAACAAGTACGCTAGTGACAGGGCTTGACCTAAACGCACCTGTAGCAAGGCAAAGAAAAGGATAATGTACAGCATCTAACATAGCGCGGTATGACGCGCTGAACAGTAGACGACATACCCAAAATCTAAACGGGAACGAAATAAGGAATAATAAAATCGCAACGTACATGATCTATCGGTTACTAAATGGTGTTGCTAAGAACTCGCAGCATATCTGGCAGCTTGGAACATTTCGTTTTTAATTGTTTGATGTGATTGACTCACGTAAGACGGCTGTCAAAAAATAACCCTAAAAACTTAATATCACAACAGATAGCAATTAGCCCTTCGTTTAGAACGATTAGCGGTATAAAAGTGTCCCGCAGGCGAGAAAAACTACACATTTTGTTTTCTCAGGTGAAAATGTGAAGCCTATAACGTTAAACCAAGCTTCAAGGCGAGATATAAAGTTTTGTAGTAGTCTCTCAGCTGTGGCTGTTTGAACGGGACGAAATATTTATATATCTATCAAAAATCATCAACAGATGAACATGAAACAGGTGGCTGCACATATTCAGTAATACTTTGATGGCTATGGCAAACAGGGTGGCACCTAATACACTTCCTTGAGGAACTCCATTCTCTAAAGTGACCCTACCCGATAAGGAATCTCCATTTCGAACACAGAAAGATCGGTCATTTAGGAAACCCTTGATAAATGCAAGCATAAACCCTTGACTCCTCATTCTTTAAGGGTGTTAAGAATACCACGTCGCCAGGATGTGTCGTAAGCCTTCTTGATATCAAAGAAAACAGCGACGAGGCGCTGGCGGAATAGGAAAACGTTTTGGATGGCTGCTTCCAGTGACACTAAATGGTCACTGGAAGAATTCGTCATTGGCGGAAATCGTACTGTTCTAGACAAAAGCTTATGTCTCTAACCACCATGTAAGTTTGCAATTCACCATTCTCTCAATCACGTTACATAAAACGATTGTCAAACAGATAGGGCGGTAGCTTGATGGGCTTGCTTTGTCTTTACCGGGTTTCCTGGTCACGACAATGACTTCTGACCTGACCGAAGGGAAGACTTTAAAGGGGAAAATAAACTGTTATAAATACACAATAGGTGTTGTAGCGCCGATTTGGCAAGGTGTGAGAGCATACTGAAACGAATGTTGTCAGGTCCAGGGGAGGTGTCACGTGAGTTTTTAAGCGCGTGTGCAACTCGTTGAATGAAAACGGAGTGTTTAATTCGCCGACCGAATCACCAACGTTTAACGATAATACGTCCATCTGTATTCATAGTACCTCTGAAACTCATTACCGTATGTGGTCGTGAGGGACACTGAACGGAAGCAATCTGTCAAGTTACTTGTCACTGCAGAAGGTGATCTAAGGAGTTCTCCTTCACGAACGAGTCTGAGAATAGATTGTTTCGGTGATCCGCAAATCGCACGGATTTTATCCGCACAGTAGACGTGGGAGCAGTGCGTGAGATGGTGTCCACGTATTTCCTCCTAGCTTCTAAGAATACCCGACGACATATCGGTCCAGTCTTACGGTACAAATCTAGATGTCCATTTGTAGGCCTGCGGTTAAATTTGCGCAGTGCCTGACGTCGTTTGTTAATAGCGTTTTTGCAGTCATCACTTCACTAGGGAACAGAAAGACGTGTATGCTTTCCCGATATTTGCGATATACATGTATTAGCATTCTCAAGTATCAGGGACGTAAAAGAGGTAAGTTCAAGCAGGGCGTCTGCACCGTCGTCATACTGTGATGGGAAGGCTTTATAATAACCGTTCCAATCTGTCTTTTCAACAATCCATCTCCGTAGCCTTTCGTTCACCTTGCGATCGACACCAGAAGCAATAATGGCCTGTGGTCACTGTCGTGAAGGGCGTCACAAGCAGACCAAATGAGACGAGGGAGTATATTCGGTGAGCATAAGGAGAGGTCGATGTTGGACAGTGTACAATATGATGAGGACATGAATAGGTATGACCGATCATTCAGTAGACGTAGGTCCAAGTCTTGTCTCACTCGGTTTATCGTATTTCCTCGTTAGGAACAGAAAGATGAGCCCCAGGAAATTTGGTGGGCGTTGAGATCTCCTACTGTTAACGACGACGATGGGATTTGCGTGAGGAGATTTCACATTTCTAGAGCGTTGAACTCGAGTTCGGACGAGAGATATTGCGGATATGCAATTTAAAGGGGACTGATATTTTTACAGCGACAGCAGGAATGAGGGTAGCAAGTGGTGTCCTTGTAGCCGACAGCTCATTCCGCGTGAAAATAGCACCACCATTCTCTCTACTGTTTACAACAGTATTATCTTATTGTAATAGGTGTGTTTCTTGGAAGAATATTAGTTAGAATAATAGTTCATGTGCGTGCATTAACAGTCTTAACATCTTCAATGCGGGACCGAAGATCTCTGACGTTCCATTGAATAATGCTCATAAACGTAGTTAAATACAGAAATATAAATAAATATATGAAAAAAAAATAGTTATAGGTGATCCGGTTTTTTTTCGAATTTTTTGTTATAAAAACAACGAAATCCTGGGGTCGGGCTGTTCTACCATATCCTCCAGTGTACGTGATGTTGGAGTGGGAGATTTTGATAAACGGGAAGTTTCAGACGACATCCCAGAGGAGGTGGTTGTGTGGGCTCCCGTAACAGACAGCTTATTTGGTGGCTTCCACCAGCTATATTTACTCCTCTCCACAAAGGTAAAATTTTAGGGATAGGAGCTTTCAGAAAAATCCCAACGGTGTTATTTTTACTTGCTGTAACTACCGACCTCTTATTCATTTTCGTTAACTCAGAAATAGTTGCGGTAAGTGATGCAACCTGATTAGATAACACCTGAACAAGCTTTTTCAGCTCGCTGCGGGATCCGCACTGTCGGTTGCCTGCATTTACAGGAGCTTTACTTGATGTCTCAGCAGCGAAAGAGACATGCGGTTTAACCAAGTTTCGAGAGCTATGTGTCTTTTTATATTCTCTTCGGGCGGCTGGGAAAGAAAGCTTTTGCTCGTTACAGATTTTTAGGATTGCTTTCTCTTCTTTCAAAAGTCGGTCAATCTCGAGATCGAGGTGAATCTGTTCCCCGACAGTTAGCACATCTTTCTTCCTCCGGGCAGGTAGTGCCGTTGGCTTTCTTTGGCACATCGAGTGCAAATTGCAGTTTTTTTAATAAGACGCGGTACGATCATACCTTTGGCATTGGAAACATTGTCGCGGGTTGGGGATGAAAGTTGGGGATAAAGCGGGTAACCCGCTTTAATTTTCTTTGATGGTACCGGAAGTATGTTAATATAAGGGAAGGCGTAGGTTTTTCCCCTCGGTTCTGTCGTTTCTTTACTCGTTTTTACTTCCATAACTTCCCGGTTACGAAATTGATCAGCTATTTCAATAAAATCCATCTCTGAAAGGTCGCGGCAAAAAATTACTCCCCGACTGGTATTTAGTTTCTTTTGGCATATCGCACTTACGTTTATGCAGCCCATATTTCTGATACGTAACAGAAAGCGACTGCTCATCGTTAAAAATGTCTATCAGAATCGTTCCGTCTCGTAATTTTCCGATGTTGTTCGGAAAACCGATCGAACCGGCTATACATTTGTTAATCAGGAAAGGCGGGAATTTACGGAGGGTGCCACCCTCCTGATTATTCGGATGAACAACAAAACGAATATTCTTATATTTTAGATTTGACGGTTTAGAATCTAATGTATTTTCTTCTGCAGGACTATTATCCTAGTCAGACAAAGCCGACCGAGACCTTAACACTAGACAAAAGTTGTTTTTTCAGATGAACCGCCAACCATCGTAGAATTTATTTGTGGAATGAAATCTTGGTTGCACGATTACCAGTGATATATCGGACCACTCTAGCAGAGCGCAGCGTACTGGAGCTGGAACTGAATTCAACTGGGTTCGCCGAGGATGACATCGTTCGAGACTCACTATGTTGAGCTATTCACCCGTGGGCATGATGGTTTCCACCTTGGGTTACGGTTGCGTTTCGTAAGATGTCGCAACACCGAGAGTGTAAATGTAAGAAGAAACAGTGCAGGATGTCGTTGCGTTGTATGTCGGAAGTATATTGTAATTTGTATTGTGTTCTTGGTGTAGTGTGTGTGTATCGTATAAAATGTTGTGCGGCTCTGGGTGTAGTCAGAAGAAAAGTTGTGAGGATGCCAACCCCCAAGTCTTAAAGGGTCCTCCGTGGCGCGACTGGTTGCGTCTCGGCCTTTCACCAGGAAGTCCCGGGTTCGAATCCCGGTCAGGCGTGGCATTTTTCACACACGCTGCATATCATTCATCTTATCCTCTGCAGTAATGCTTAACTGCGGACCCGGAGGTTAGTCTTAAAGGGTAAGACTCCCCGTCGGGGAGCGTTTTACGTGCTTTGTGTAAAATTTGTTTCTTGTAATGAGCTGGTTTTTTATTGTGTCCTGTTTGCACGAGGTAATTTTGAAAATAGGTTTCTGTTAGCGTATGTTTTGTCCGAATCGGTTCCTTGTATCTGTCGAATGCGCGTCATTCCTGTCCTATATAGTAATTACTACATAATTTGTATACTCCTTGATCGTTAGTATACGTGTTTTATTAGTATACTCTGTGTTCTTGTGTACGTTTTTTACCGATTTGAAAGCGACGCAGTGACCTTGTTTCCTGAAATACGGTCGTTAATGTACGCCGACGTTATGTATTTTCTTTTAGTAGGTGTGTTTTGATTTTGTTAGTTTTTACGTTGGATGTTTTCTATGTTAGGGTGGGTAGCTGTGGACGCGTATCCGATGCAGTTTTACTGCGTTAAGTTTTCAATGTAATCGACTGACAAAGGCGTATGCGTGAGGTGATCTGCACTTGTAAAAATGATGCTTGTATGTTGTTTAGTGTGTGTAGTGTGTTTAGACGCGTTACGGATGTGTGTTAATAAAAAGGGGTATTATGTGAATCTTAAAGAAGTCTTTATTAGAATATCAGGCGCTGTTCGTTTTAGGAACGAACATAAATTACTCGATTTTCACGACCGTCGTGTTTAAAATAGAAAATTTTGCGGTTTAAAAATTTTATATTGTTAAGCGTATAAGCGCTTTATCATCGTCTGATACATAAGATTATCGTAAATACATAAGATTTAATTAAAACAAAATATTCGCAGATTATAAGCTCGATTACATCGACTATATGTTTGATTCTAACCTTTTAAGATAGGCGCTGTATTCTACCGATGAAGCTACTGCCGATTAGTTCGGAAAAGGTCTATATAGGAAAAATGTTACAGTATTTTGGTTAATATTTAATAATTTAAAAAATTTTCTAAAGGTACACTTTTTGTTATGCTGTGAAACAACCTTTATTAATATTTTAATCGTACTTCATTTGCTAATCGCAATCGTTTTACGTGACTAATGTATTTTTAATACGAATTTATAAATACATACGAATAATTTTTAGGTGTTTTTATTAAATAAAAAACCAAATATCGGTTTTCTTTATGCCTTCAAGCGGTATTATTTTCCGCTTTTATGTTATTATTTTTTTACCGGCATTCATTTAACTTCTCATTTATTAAATAAAAACTAGTTTAATAAATTTCTCGCATTTAGTAAATTCGCATTTCTCGTTTAAATTTATTATGATTTACGCTTTCTTTTTTAAGTTACTTCTTTTCCGTCATGAATATATTACGTATTTCGCCAAAAGTATTGTAGTTAGCTATTTTGCGCTCGATATATTTTCATTAAGCAATAGCTAAAGATCGGCGGGGTACATCTGTTGTCACAAAGTTGTTTTAATGTAAAGTCATAATGACAATCTGCCTGAGGTGGGTTTAAACTCGAGTAGGTAACAATTTAAATATTTAATTGTTTTTATTGGTATGCGTTTGTTTGCGCGCGCCGTTCTACTTTATTATCTCGGATGTGAGGCGTTTTTATGTGGTACAGGCTATTTTTAAACGACCGATGCACAACACGTAAACGTTACTTGTATTTCGTAGTGGCTCATTCATATATACGTTTAATATTTCACGTTTTTTTTCTTCTGTAAGCTATTAACGTAGTTTTGAATTAGTCGTGTAAGTATTATTTTGTAGACCGTTTAATATGGACGTAATTCACGCAAACCTGTTTTTTTTGTGCACCTTCTGTATATTAAACTTTTTATTTATTTGAAAATACATATCTTATCGCGTTGTTGACATCTAAAAATAACCGCGATGAAAAATTTTTTATAGTCGCTTAAAAAATGTTAAACGCATGTACTCCGTGTAAATTTATCTCGACGTAAACGCATTCGATTTTATCGGTTATTTATTTATAACGCAGCAGGCTAGTTTCGCCGATCAACGTTGGATTGTGTTCTGTCGGTGTATTATGTTTATACTTTCTTAATTTTTGTATTACGTTATCGACGTGGTTTTTTATCTGTTAACCGTTTGCATAGCGAACTGTGCCAACAAGTTACGGCTGAGGAGTCGTTGATTCGTTCTCACGTGCAGGTGCAATTATTGTTTTATGCGTATAATAATGAACTATAAGCTGTCTCTTGTCTGGCGCCGGAGCGTGCCGATGATAAGCGATTAAAAAATTTTGTTGAACTTTGTTATTGATGTTTTAATAACGATAACGTCGTTTGTAGTGCTTCGCACACTTATCCGGTTCGATGAAAGAAAGTATCTCGGTCTGTATTATTCTGTACGGTACGATACGTTTTTGTAGATCGGATTTTCTCTACCTTTTTTTATGCCGGATCGGTAAAACTATAGAATAATATACGGGACCGGCAGACCATCAGCTTAGATTTTTTGACGAGCAAAAAACGGTATCGTATTTCTATTTTATTAGTAATTAAATTTACATATACATAATATTAATTAATGTCATGTCTATTTATTAACAACAAAATATATAAATGAAATGCAAAAAATAATTTTTTTTTTTTTTAAATAGGAACTACAAACGATTCACATTACAAATTAATTGTAAATATTGAAAGTCAGTGAGAAATTTGTTGTCGCTCATTTTGTACAATCGTTTCAATGTCGGGTTGTAAATTACTTAAACCTAATCGAAGAGATGAATTTTTTTGATAAATGATTTCTTGTTTTGGTTTTAACTGAAAATTTGTTTTTTAACGTTGTCTGAAGTCTGTTCCAAGAGACGTTCTAGGTCTCCGTTACTTAAATTTATATTATTGCAATAAATCGATAAAAGGATTATTTATCTTTAAATTCATTTCCTGCAAGTTTACGTTTGTAAGGAAATATTTTTCAAATCCTTTATATAACGACTGTAAATTTTGACTTATTACTACTAGGTTCAGATTAATTCCGTTTGTGTAGTAATAAAATTGTAATAAGAATTAAATATATCAGGATTATTTTTTTAACTGAAATTTAATTTTTTTTTAAATTCATCAGTTTGTTAAATAAATTAAATGTAATCGTCATACTTCCCTGCAAATTTAAATTTAAAACGTTTACGTAAGAAAATATGTCGCTTAAATATGCCAGTTTCGCAATCCAATACATATTGGTAAAACATTTTGATAACGGAGACTGTTTTTCTACCAAAACTATCTCCACTTCTGTCCTTAATTCGTGAAGTCTGATAAGCATTTTCTCTCGCGAGAACCATCTTACTTCTACTTGAAGAGATTTTAGTGTTCTACTCCTACGTGTTGACAAAGAATAGCAAACAGTCGACAGTTAAGATCGTTTTTCTTTACCAAATTAACAATTTTTGTCGATTCCAGGAGAACATCGTCTAATTCAGTCGACATATTTTTGGCTGCTGTGCTGGCGATGTGTTAGTAATATGTCAAGAGAAGCGATTTCTTGAATCTTTTTTGTTACTCCGCAATGTTTCCCGTTAGTATTTGATGCTCTGTCGGTCCACAGACAGATACAATTTTTTCAGTTTAAGAAACGGTTTAATATACGAATTCAACGAATAAATAATTTCGGAACGTGTGTGGGAATCTAAATCTTTTCAAAATAATAATTCTTTAATTTCTTTACAAGAATAGTTAATTCTTTACTATGCTCTACGTAGCACAGTAAAATAGCATTTTAAGAAATATAACGTGATTTGTCGATCCGGATGGCAAACATTGGTGATTCTTTAATACTTTTTATTAACCGGTATTCAATATTTTCAGATAGAGTTTCAATTCGACGACTGACCGTATCGTTTGAAAGAGGAATTGATCTGATCTGATATGCAGCTGAGGGTTTAAATATGTCATCGCAAGTATCAATTTGACCCATCGGGTTGGTCTAGTGGTGAACGCGTCTTCCCAGATCAGCCGATTTGGAAGTCGAGAGTTACAGCGTTCAAGTCCTAGTAAAGCCAGCTATTTTTACACGGACTTGAATAGATCGTGGATACCGGTGTTCTTTGGCGGTTGGGTTTCAATTAACCACACATCTCAGGAACGGTCGAACTGAGAATGTACAAGACTACACTTCATTCACACTCATACATATCATCCTCTGAAGTATTATCTAAACGGTACTTACCGGAGGCTAAACAGGAAAAAGAAAAAAAAGAAGCATCAATTAACACCGGTTTAATTAAATTTTCTCCGGCTGTGAACGATTTTTTTGTTTTGGCTATGCATGTAGTGCAGCTAAATATGAACATTTCAATCGCCATTTATTTTGAATAAAATTTCTTTAAATTTTTTTCTTTTGGATAATAAATTCTTGATTTTGCATTTAAAATATTCCAGTGGTTTCTGCTCTAGTTCGGCATGCTTGATTTTAAATGTCGCAACATTTTGAACGGTTTCATGGTATCATTACTCTTAACTTTCTTACATATTATGCACGTTGGACGTATATCGTCTTCCGTAGAATCCGGCCAAAGTATAAAACCGTATTTCAAGAACCGATTATCGTAGCGTCTTGTGAAAGCAAATTTATTTTTCTTGTTTGGTGGACGTTCATTTTCTGTTTCACTCGAATTTTCTATATTTCCATTTCCCGGAGTAGAACTTTCAGGGTGGAAAAAATTATGCAAAGTTCCTCGTCTTTTTTTACTCGTTTTAAGAAGAATAAAAATTTGTGTTATTGTAAAAATTAAAAGTAAACCACTTCACTATAATACTACTCGGCTGCGTAAAATAAAGAATGTAATTGTAAAGGTAGGGTTTTTTATGATGAGTGATCCTGTAGTGAAACATGTGCCGGGAAAACCCTTAAGTAGCTGTGAAAAAAACGACAACAAAGATTATATATATGTTATCAGATTATATCGTTTATCTATTATCAGATTTTATAATACAACTTCAAAACAAGATAAATGTACCGGCACGTATGTTGGCTGAGGGACTGAAAACCTTTTCAGTCATGCTAGTACATAGGAATATACTTGCATTTTGCATGCATTCGCCTCTGTTGCAAGCAAACTAAAAACATTGTCGTTTCCTGTATGTCTTTTGTGGTACGGTAATATATAAAAAAACAGGTTTCATAAACTTGATGTAGCGTTTGTAATTGTTGAGTTTATTCGAAATTACCGGTATACATTAATGTTTTCATCCTGTTGTATAGCGACTACAAATAGTAGAATCATTCATGAATCGTAAATGACTGTCGGTAAATGAATTGTATACACAACACGCAGTTCTAAGAATTTCATTTTCATATTTTTTAATCTACTCTAATCATTTATCTGTGTAGAATCGTATGTCACACGTAGTTTGTAACTTATGTTCTAGAGTGGTTATTGTAGACATTTACGGTGTATATTTTACTTAACACGTTCAACGCGGACGTCTGATTGACGTCGTCATGGGCTCGGCCACGGGGCTGACGTCATTGTGACGTCCCTTGTTTATACTTTTTTAAGCGATCTAGCAGCATACTTATCAGCGACGATTGATTCCCTATCGCCTTAAGGAAGGTTTGAATTACATATTCACGACTTAGTTTATTTACCGTTCCATTCTTAAATAATGTTTTTACGAATTTTTAAATTCATTTCTATACTACTAAAATTTTATAAACATTTTTGTTACAGTTTTTTTTTCCAATTTTTTCTATTAAAATTTAAACAAGTTGAACACAGAAATATTGAATTAAGTTCCTCATTGAAAATCAGCCCAGCAGTGACATCAAAAAGGGGAAGTTCATCTTTTGATTGTATTTTTCCGACGATTACTTTAGTATTAACGCTAAACAATTAGATAGATTTAGATTTCATAGGAAAGCTCTCTCTCTCTCTTTTTCCTGTTTAGCCTCCGGTAACTACCGTTCAGATAATTCTTCAGAGGATGAATGAGGATGATATGTATGAGTGTAAATGAAGTGTAGTCTTGTACATTCTCAGTTCGGCCGTTCCTGAGATGTGTGGTTAATTGAAACCCGACCGCCAAAGAACACCGGTATCCACGATCTATTATTCAAATCCGTGTAAAAATAACTGGCTTTACTAGGACTTGAACGCTGAAACTCTCGACTTTCCAAATCAGCTGATTTGGGAAGACGTGTTCACCACTAGACCAACCCGGTGGGATTTCATAAGAAAGCTACCCATTGTAATGGGTACCGTGATTCGACTCCCGGAAAATTTCGACATATCTTCGTGTCTGACATCCCCAGACCCCAAAACCACAGTCAGCAGTTTGAAAGGTTATATATACTTATATATATATTTCACTTTCTTGTGGACACGATAACTACCGTAATCTTGCGCCAGTCACTTTCAAATTGATTATAACGGTCAAAATCGGACCATGGGAGGGTTTTACGAAAAAAAAAATACCCCTATAACGTTTTTATTAAGAAAAATATCGAATTCGTCTAAAGTTCCTACTGTTCTTTGGATAAGGGACTAAAAGTTATCTAAGTAAAGATTTTTGATATCGCCAACCGTTGACCGGAGGGGGTAGGAAAATGAGTTTTCGAAGACAAAGAAAATCATACCTCCCTTGATAGGCACAATATAGAATCGGTGTAAAGCGGTCGTTAGTCCTCTAAATATTACCTAGAACTTCTGTCTGGAAAAAGTTTTGATATAACCTACTCGTACGGCAAGGGATGACCAAAATGTTGCTGGAATTTTAAGATGGAACTTGTCGTACGCTAAACACGTGAACCTTTTTTCAAATACAACCGTTGTGGTATTTGGTAAATTTGAAGTTTTTCTTAACTTTAAAGTGGACATTTTTTATCCCCTACTAGCACCGGTAAAATCTACCTCCGCTTTCCGGCGTGCCGAAAGGGATTTTTTAATACGTAACATTTTTTAGTGCACAACTTCACATAATCACTAGTTATATACCGTTTTGAAATTTAGAAAAAATTAAATTTAAAAAATCGGTCACATAATAAGATTAGATCTTATTTTTTGTCGCATAATCACGTACATGATTTCAATTTCTTTGAAAATATTGCTTTATGTTAATCGATTCATCGCTTTTACATATTCTTCTTTGAATTCGTAAAATGCGTTACGCTTTTTTATAATATCATTTATAATCGTCTCTTATGAAAATGTATAAGATTATTTCCACGATAACATTCGTGATGAACATGAAGTCAGTTGTGAGCTGCCAGGCTTTTCAGAAATAAATAAAAGAAACCTATCCGTTTGCAGAAAAAAGAGTTTTGTCATCGGAAGAGGTGTTTAGTTTGCTAATGAATTCAGATAATCAACCGGGTGGTAAGGACCGTGTAGAAAAGATCGTAACACACCTGCTGCAGGATTATTTAACCTGCCGTAGGACACAGTTAATAAATGGATAATTTTTTAAATAGCGTACCTCTGACCGATGAATTGTCGGGAAGAAACATTTCTGTAACGAGACCCTGAAGGTAAACCGTAGAAGAAATCCAGTCCATATTATTAGTAAAAGGATTTTAAAAGAAGAAATTGAGCAAGAGTACAAGATCGAGCAAATTGAGAAAGGTATCTGTGTGTATTTAAGCGGCTCGACAAACGCCGGATAATAATGATTTCTTCTTAATACAGAGCACAAATGACAGTCAAAATCAGATTTGGAAAAGTAAAAGATAAACCCGAGGCTAACGCAAAACATAACAAAGTACGGGCGGAATCGATCGAGCAGATCAACTCGCGGCGTACTACCCCGCGGGAAGAAAAACTTTGCGATGGTATGCAAAAGTTGCTATTCATATATTTCATATGACTATGAATAACGCGTATCTATTGTACAAAACGTATTTGGCCTAACAAGAAAATTACATTGTTAAAATTTCGGGACGTGTTATTGAAAAATTAATTTATATTAACCGACAGAAAATAGGCCGGAACCGGCAGTTTATTTTATAGAGGCGTTAGCAAGACTCAAATTCATATTACACGGCAAACGGGAAAGGATAAATCTGGTAGAAAACCGCGGAGGAAATGCCTTGTTCACTGAAAAATTTAGAAGAGAATCCCAATATTGTTGTTCGTTGTGTCCTTCGCTACCGGTTCTTTGTTTGTCTCCTCGTTTTGAAATCTACCGTAAGTACATTTAGGCTCGTTAAGTTTTTTATTGTTATTATTATTTCCGTTTTAGTAATGTATTATATTTACTACTTTTTATATTATTCCTTTGAACTGTTTTTTCAGTACCGTACCGTATTACGATTCTATTTGATAAAATATTAAAGGTTTGATTATTGTAATAAAATTAATAATTAGCGATTTTGGTATTTGTGTTTTTTTTTTTACGTCTCGTACAGTATAACAATTTACACTCTGTTTTGTCTATGAAGTTAATATCTAATATGCGTCTACTACTGTAGATTGTGCAGTATGAATAAAGCTAATTAAAATATAACACGATAATATATTCGCTACTTGTCGTGTTCTACGAAATAACCCGTAATACGAACATTTATATTTAAATATAACAAGCCTATATTTTGATGAAGAATATAAATTATTTCGTTATTTGCAAATAATAAGCAGACTGTATACCGGAAGAACGGATTACGTGTTAGGTCTGTATTCTGTGACGGGCGAAGTCCTATGGCGTCTTAATTATTTCGTCGGTTTCCGGCCAAAAAAGCATTACTAAATTTAAAAAAAAAAAAAAAAAATTCCGACAAATATCGCCATTGATAAAGGTCTTAAAGATGTAAATGTAAAAAAGATCAGCCGCACCGATCGGTTTCTTGATATCCCGCTGGCACTGAACTTCTTAATGAAGTGAATAGTCGTTAGCGATTTATTTTCACTATTTTTTGTGTTGTTTTCATTTAAAGCTTTGCAATAAATTCAGTCGTGTAAATTTTTAATACTGCGATACAGTTATTTTCTTTTAAAATGCACAAGTTAGGAGGAAAAGGTACGGTAGTTCGTAGTCGGATGAAAGAAGTTGTATTCGGTGTTTACAATTTCTTTTTAGAAAACAATCCCGAAACCGGAATAGTGAAGAAAACCGAAGTACCGAATAGGGTTGTTCAAGCGACAAAATTATCAAGACCAACGGTCTAAACGATTATAGCAGAAGGAAAATCAAATGAAAACGAGAAGCCATCCGTGTTCGTTTGCTCGAGAAAACGAATAAATCGCCCTAGTACTACCTGCAATTTAGATTCGTTTGACACGGACGCTTTGAGGCGTTTTAATAAATACATTTTATGTAATCGAAAAATGCGTTCCTACAGTGAAGTGCAAAAAGCAAAAAGCCCGCGAAAGTGAAATTAATTACAAAGGGAGTGAAAGATCTTTTGGAGAATATTTCGTAAAACGGGATTTAGATGGAAAAAACCAAAGACAACTGGAAAATACTGATAGAACGGCACGACATTATAACGCAATTAATGAAATTTCTACGACAAATTTCCCTGTTTCGCGAAAAAGGAAATTTACACAGATGAAACCCTATATTTACAGTAGTCACGCGACACAAAAATCGTGGTTAGAGACGACAAATCTTCATGAGGGATTGAAAACACCAATATCCAAGGGCTCGCTATTAATAATTGTTCACGCCGGCTGTAACAAAGGATTCATTAACAATGTTTTACTTATGTACGAGTCGAATAAGAAAGGAGATTAACAAAATCGATGGATTCCGAAAAGTACACGAAATGGTTACGGGAGAACTGTATTCCCAACTTGCCGCCTCGGTCGATCATTGTACTAGATAACGCATCGTATCACAACATTCTGCTACAAAGCAGCCAAATTCTAACTATTTAAAAAGCGATATAATAAAACGGTTAGCCGAACAACGAATTAACTGTTCTCCCGCTACGAGACTGATTTATATGATAATATAAAATTACATAAAGCAGATCGCAAGAAATTTCTAATACATGACGTTTTCGAAAATTATGGTTACACAGTTCTAACGGTTACCACCGTATCACCCTGACTTAAATGCCGTTGAAATGATTTGTAGTCAAGCGATAGGCCAAGTGTTTAAAAAAAATACAACTTTTTAACATGTCGGACATTCTTAAGTTAGCTGATGTGGAATATCATAAAGTGTCTGCAACTGAGTGGAGTAACCAACGTCTGCGAGCACGTTTTCAACGTTGAAAAAAAATACATTGAAAATGAACATTTATATGATGTGCGCATCAACAATCTTGCTATAAATGTGAATGTAGAATCAGCTCTTTAGAATCTACCGACGACAGTGACTTCGGAATTTGCGAGCTATAGCGATAAAGCGAGTAGAAAAAAATAATTATTTAATGTACGTTAAAATAGTTTATTTCAATAACGAGCTTTCTTACTTTAAAATAATAAACGCCGTCAATACCGATTCTGAACAGCTGAATTCTTCTAGAAATACATTTCATCGTGTTTTAAAAATATGTATTTTTGTTTGAGATTCAGGAAAAATAATTCTTTATCGATTGAACGCGAATATATTATTTCACGGCGTAGGGAATATTTAAGAGAAACTAAGCGATTTCGTGAAGAGGGTAAGAAAACTTATTACCTAGATGAAACTTGGATTAATGCGGGATATGAACGGGAAAGATACGGTTAGATAAAGAAATAAAGGTGCCAAAGACGTTTTAGTGAAAGTTTTATCGACGGGGTGTAAACCCCGGCAGGAACGCACGAAGAAAGTGAAAATGGGTTTTCGTGGGTATTTGAATCTAGTTCTTAAGAGTATCACGACTAAATGAACGGTACAGTTTTATACGATAGTTTAAAGAAATTATCGAATTTGTTGCTGAGGAGTCCGTCATAGTAATGGATAATGTGCGGTACCGTTGTCTGAAAACCGAACAAATTTCAAACGCTTCGACCTGAAATTCGGAAATCGCCTAACGGTTAAAAATCAAAGAAAATTGCATACACCTAAGACTTGTTAAAAGTAGAACTTTTAAAAATAGTAAAATCGGTTAAAAATATATTCATTCGAGTATATCAAATAAAAAAATTAAAAAATCGTGTCTTGTTGCACCATATCGTTGCAATTTTAACCCGATAGAATTGATACGAGCAGAAGTTGATGGCTATATCGGGAGCAACAAAAAAACATTTAAATTAGTCGATATAAAAATTTTATCAATAGAAAGTGTTAATAGAATAGATGCAAACGCTTGGAAAAACTGCATTCAACTTATAATAAAATAAGAAATAAAACACGGGAAGGGAGTATACAAAGTTTACAAGTTTAATATAGCGGTAATGTACTTTCTTAAAGTTTTGATTTTTTTGCGGTAAATTAATCGTTTTATTACAATTTACAAGTTATTTTTACTTCACGTTTCTGTTACATATAGAGCGTTTGAATTTCTCGGATGGATTGCGAAATTAAATTATATTCAGTTCATTTCAAATGGCTTGTGGAGAGTGGGAAGAGTGAAAGTCATTGCCCGGCATTGAATTGCTAATATTGGACGGTAATACTATAAATCAGTCGTGCGTTATGATACATATTTTTTTTTATACACAAGTGCAACGGCAAAAAAAAAAGATAATTACATTACGATCTAACATAATAATTTATTTCTTTTTCATGTTTAGTCTCCGGTAACTACCGTTCAGATAATTCTTCAGAGGACGAATGAGGATGATATGTATGAATGTAAATGAAGTGTAGTTTTGTACATTCTCAGTTCGACCGTACCTGAGATGTGTGGTTAATTGAAACCCGACCGCCAAAGAACACCGGTATCTGCGATCTAGTGTTCAAATCCGTGTAAAAATAACCGGCTCTACTAGGTCTTGAACGCTGGAACTCTCGACTTCCAAATCAACTGATTCGGCCAGACGCGTTCACCACTAGACCAACCCCGTGGGTTAACATAATAATTTATTGTAATTTACAGTTTATCGTTTCATTAATGAACCTGACCGTCAATAATACTGTGAATTATACTTTTAACAAACAAATTAATAAAGTAAAGTGACATTTTTTTTGTAAACTAATGCCGTTTAAATATTCACGCGTTATAAATAATTGGTTTTTTCCCTATTTGATTCAATATTGAAATTATAAATACTTACCCTTTTTCTGTAGTTATCTGAACGATTGCATTTCCTCTGTATCGCTCACGGTTTCTTTGCCGTTTCCGCTGTCGTATATTCATCAGTGCCGGTTAATTTCTTTGGAAGTCATCATGTCGTTGCCGGTATCATAGCTTAACTCTTTGACCGCTAACGTCCGGTTGATCGGACGTTCACAATAAACGTGTTTTTAACGCTATAAATAACGTATAAACGTTGTTTTTACTCGTATTAAACTAATATTGAATCGATTAAATATATACAGCGATTTATTTTCAGTCGATAATATTAATTATAATAATTTTGTTAAACACGGCCCGTCGGTATAAATATATAATTATAGTTGATGTATATAAAAATCCGCTTACCGGTAATTGAATCCAACGCGTTCTAGCGCTTTCGGAATCAAATTCCATCTTCAGGAACTCTTGTATTCCTCCTATTTATAATATTAATTATAACTTCACACGTAAAATTATAATAAAACGTGATATTTGCTTATAACATAACACTTGGTCGTCACATGTTTTAAAATTATGTCGACGTAAACGTCCTGTCAATTTGGTGTCTCAACTGTTGCTTTAAATGGGAGGTGGATCAGTTTTGCCAACATAATCTGTTATTACTATTTAATACCTGTTTGTTTAAAACTTCATTATCAAATTTTGTCGGTTCGTTTATTATTTAAATATATATGATATCTTTCTAAAATATTGGTTTATATAAGTTATTACAGTAATCGACTACGTTAATAAAATTGTCTGGGTCATAATTACGGTTATTATTTATAATTTATGACCTTTATTTATACAATTTAGGTGCTGTTTTATTCTCATTGAAAATGATCTACCGGTCATGCCGATGTATTTTAAATCGAAATCTGCGCATTCCATTATACTATATATATTTGCAATATTAGCTATATCTATGTACGATTTAGAAAATAATTAACATAATATTTTTAAGGGTAATCGTAATTATATAAAAGATAAGTAGATGACAAATTGATTTTTTTTTTCCGATTTAGCTTCCGGCAATCGGTTCACGTATTACTTCACAGAACGAATGAGGATACATATGAAAGTAAATGAAGTGTAGTGAAATGCGTGTATAAAATACTTTTTACTACAGTTTTTTGGTTTAGACCTGTTTTTTTTTAATTTTTAAATATATTTTTATTTTATTTTATTTTAACACTTTTTTAAAAATATCAATAAAAACTAGCCGATTTACCTTAAAAAAAAATTAAATTTGTTTTATGAATAAACAAGTTTAATTTTTGACATTAGGTCAAATCATCAGATTAGGCCTTGGCGGTTTTGGGTGGGGAGCCATGTCAGGCGTTGGCGGTCAAAGGGTTAAGTTTATTATGAACGTGTTGATAGTGTTCTACACCTATTGATGAAAATCTGTTTGTGCAAAGTCTGTCAACATCTTTGTAGATAAACGCAGTATTTAGAGCGGCAACCCGATTTTTGACATTGCCCGAATCAATTCTATCGGTTTCAGCTCGGGATGGTACGGGAAGTCGTAAAATACTGTAATCAGCATTTTTAATTATTTTGTCTGCCGAAAAACTTCAAATGATGCCTTATGTTCTTTAACTGTTTCATAAAGTTGTACTTTAAGAACAGAAAGGTTCACGGAAGATTTTTGATTAGCTCATATCGCTGAACTATGGATTTTTACTCCCGTCTTTACATATTATCTTTCTTTTGAATCTTTTCTTCTGGTTGTCTGGTCGTTCATTATCGTTTCTGTTTTTTTATATTTGAAAATTTTGTTTATCTTTTTTTATATTTTTTACAACTTTTCTAAGAGGCGTTTCGTAAATTATTTACAAAGTTCGTTTATAGCGGGTTGTTTAGTTTTCGTATTTCTTTTTCTCGGTTGTTCGTCCGTAACAAAAGTACGGTGACTAAGTTGTCGTTTATCGGTCCAAATGTAAATTTCATTTCTGATATGCGATAGTATGCGAAAATAATTCGGCTCTGAAAAAGTAACGGAAAACCCCTTCATCCTTCTCTTTTCTCTACAAAATCTGATATGTTTGTTATTCTTGAACTTCTGTATACTTTTCGGAATTAACTAACGATTCATATCAGGTCGTCTACATTTTTGTTTAAGATATGATACCTAATGAATACACAAATAAAATTAAATTAGTACCTGTTTTTATAAATATAATTTTACATATACTCTAACCAGCGGTGCGTAAATTCGTAGGAATTTTATTACGGGGATGTTTCCGGAGATTTTGTAATTATTTTTAGTGTAATTTTTTACTTCATATCCTCTTCCCTCCCCTCTCCACTAAAAATATATACTGATAAATATAGATGCAAATGCACATTTTTACCTCTGTCTGTCCCTGCTGCTGAATCGTAAAGGGCTTTTTTGTACTAACCGAAATATAATGAAAGTAGGTGTTTTACTCTAATCCTCATTTTATACTCGTTTTACCTAATTTTAATATTAACTACAACTTATCACTACCTTCTGTCTTCTTCTTCTCCGCTTCCTTCCTCTTCATTTTTTTGAGAAGATGATCGCCGCATGCAGTTCCCTGAGAAACACGGTCGGGATCTTCCTGAAGATGATAATTAGCTTGTAAATGTAATTTTCCCAGCCCTTTGTGTTAGACGGTTTCGTTTTTTATTGTTGATAAAACGGAAACGACTGAAGCTCCTCTCAGTCGCCGCTGATGTTGCTTGAGCTGATAAAATGCGACTGGGCTACTTTACTTCGGTCAGTCCTCCCCGCTAGTCTTGTCTACCGCTCCGTGCGGGCCTTGCTTTCTACCGACCTCCGCAGAAAATCTTTTGCCCGGATATTTTCTTTCTTGCTCTTGTAACCTTATAATTTTTTTCCGTAACATATTTCTCATTCGCCGTCATTTTTTGGGGTATTCGGTCGAACAATTTTTTTTTTTAATAATATTCGCAATAAAAAATCCCTTCCAGGAAATATTTTACATGAATATTAACGGCTCACATCTGTGGTAATTTTATCGTAAAGAAAAAAATGTTTAAATACAGAAAAATCGCATAACAGTAACATTAACTTGTTTCTTTTAGCGATCAGGCTAACTTGGAAAGACTCGTGTTTATATTTGTTTAGTGAAATTAATGGATCGTTTCGTTATTCTGTTTTAAACTTTCTGTTGTTCCACGTGTTTGATTTTTGGGAACACCATTTTTCACGATTAGTATCAAAATGGAAGTAAGTTTATTATTATTATAAGGTCCAGGAATATTAATTTATTGCTCGTAAAACAAAGGTGTATATTTTAATTTTACATCATTTATTAATTTATTACTTTTTAGCTCGCCATATCCTTCTTTCAAACCGATTTATTTGAACTATTATTTCTTTATTTTTTAGGTTCCGCGACTCCAAAAGATTATAAAACAAAATTGTGTACGGGGAAGTACAGTATGCGTATCGATGTGTTTGTAACGGTCATTTTTGGGATAACATTTGTTTACCGCTGTCGTAGGAACTGTCTAAGATAACATCAAAAGATTTTCCTTTCACAGCTTGTGCATTACGGGGTTTATACTGGAAAATAAAAAATCGAATACCGGTATCGGATTATAGGCGAACGTTTATGCGAGGAAGAGTTACAACCGATAAAAACTATTTTTTATGTTTTTAGATCGTAAAAAATTATATAATTAGTGAAGTACGAATGAAAATTTAAAAAAATTAGATCATCTCGTGCCTAAAATTTCGATTAAAAATTTTAATTTAATTTTATCTTTATTTAAGACTTACGTTAAACTCGAGCCAGTTTAACTTGAAATGATGCCGTTAAATTTTCAACTTAAAAGGTCGAGCAGGTGAGGCTGTAGAGCAAGGTCGCTCTCAGTATCTCGAGATTTCGCTTATTTAAGGTCATATTTTAGGTCGCTTATTTAAGGAAAATTTATTAACGATTAAAAAAAACGAATTTTTACAAAAATTATTTATTCCAAAAACGCATCCCCATCGCAAAAAAAAAATACTGCTGTAGTCGTCTGCTGTGTTGTGACGTCACAGATGATAGATGAATGATACTTAACGTGTAAAAAAGTAAGTCGGCCTGGCCGGGCCTCGAACTCAATCGCCCCGTCGACTCTGTACCTGCTGGGTTAAGCCTCGCGGCTACATCAGTCTGCCGACCGTACTAGCGAAATTTTTTCTAAGTTGTGAAATTACAGTAGTTTAGTTAGCGCCGACCGTCGCTAGTACCGCTACACTGGCTCGAATTAAATACGTATGCGCACGCATTTTAGTCGGAATCGTTGAATTAAATAAACGAAAATGTATTATATTTAAATAAAACGATAAATATTTAAAATTAAGCTGTGCGTGTAAGCCGTGCGTAGAAACAACCCGCAGTTGTTAATTATTTAAAACGTTATTTCAAAAAGATTTTTTTTTACACTTATCATTTCATATTTTATCATTTGCCTTTAGCATTCCGTTTCATTCTCATTCTGTTCGGGTCTATTAAAATCTGTTTACTCCAGTTCGTAATCCTTATGTATGTTTTGTATATGTTTGTAATTATTTTCGTCAGGAGCCGTCTGTTACTTTGTTTGATTTTTCGTGTTTGTTGTATCGATCCTACTTTTTAATCGTATCCGGTTTTACTCTTTGTTTTTCTGTTTAGCTTCCGGAACCGCCGTAATGAGGATGATATGTCAGAATGTAAATGAAGTGTTGTCTTGTACGATCTCAGGTCGACCGTTGCTGTTGAATACTAGATCGTGGATACCGGTGTTCTTTGGCGGTCGGGTTTCAATTAATTACACATCTCAGGCACTCATACATATCATCCTCATTCATCCTCTGAAGAATTATATAAACGGTAGTTACCGGAGGCTAAACAGGAAAAAGAAAGAAGGTCGACCGTTGCTGAGATGTGTTGGAAAGTTCTCGGGCTGACAAGGAGGTGGCGCAACTACGATCAAACGGCTCTTGATATTTGTCAAACGTGATCTTTTAGATGGCTTGATGCGAAATTTCAGACGCGTACGTTTAGTCGCTTGTTTGTGGCGATGTAGTAAAGGTAATATGTTTCGGTATTTCCGAACGATCCTGGTAGTTCTCAGGCCGGCTGGATTCTGCCGTTTTTTGAAGCTCGCCGTTGTAAATTCACATACGACTGTTAAGCGGAATTAACTCTGATCTACTTCGTTTGAAGAAAGCCGATCGGTTAGATTAGCCGTTTTCACCTCTTACTCCGTCTAATCGGGTCGAATTTTTATTCCGGTTTGAATCGTCGTAAGAAAAAACGTTCTACAAATCTATGCGATTTGATGATCGTACGGCGATTCGGGTTAGTTCTCTACGTGAAATATTTACAATGCTGCCGACTGTAGTACTAATAATTATTGCTATTTTTTATCGTTTATTATTATTTTTTTTACTTTGATGGCTAGTTGATATCGATAATATGATAATTCTTCTTTCTTTGAGTGTTGTAGCGCTGTAATTGAGTTCTTTTTTGTATTCAAATAGTTTGCAAACTCTTGTATATAGTAGGGGATATGTCGTTAAATAGATTGTTTAAATTATAAACATTTTATCGTGCGACTTAATTTACTGCAAAAGTCCTCGATAAAAGACGTTTAAAACCTACACAAAGCGAGGCTTTATCGGGGCTTTATTTGTATGTATATATTTTTTTCCGCGAAGGAAAAATCGCTTATTAAAAAACAAAACAAAAGTACACGTTTATTTATTCAGTAATTTTTTAATTAGTAGTACGGAGAATGGAGAGCTGTTACGTATTGATCTCAGACTTTTGTAGGAATATGTGTGCGCGCATCATCTTTAACAAATCGATTGCATTTTTTTAACTTATCGCAGTAAATATTTTATAAACATCAACGCGTCATTTTACTTTTATTACCGGCTCGTTTTATCGGTAAATTTAAAGAGTAAAATAAATACATTATTTTACTTAAAACATTGATAATAAAATCAGCAATTTTAGGGTTTCTATTTAAGAAGGTACCAAGTCTTACTTCAGATACGCACTTGAAATGCGTAGCAATTTACGGTGCGATTATCGTTGCGTTCTTTTGCGATAGTAGTTACTGTTTTCAAATTATAGGCTATTTAAAGGACGGTTATCGCTGATAAAAATAGTCTTTTTTTTGTAAACTCATTAAATATTTTATAATTTGCCTTTAGCATATATTCATTCCGTTTGGATCTATTAAAATCTGTTTCCTCCAGTTCATAATCCTTAATTATGTTTTGTATATGTTTGTAGTTATTTTCGTCAGGAGCCGTCTTTTACTTTGTTTAATTTTTCGTGTTTGTTGTATCGGATTATTTTCGATCCTACTTTTTAATCGTATCAGTTTATCGGTTGTTTTTTCTTATGCATCGTCTATTTTTATTTCCCGTTTTAATACCGATGTGATTTTGTGTTCGTCTATAAGGTTTTCTGTTAGGCGTTCTATGTTCGCTTATTTTGTTTTCCTGATTCTTTTTTATTTGATTTTTATTTTTATTTTTCCAGCGTCGTTTATATTCATTATAATCTTCTATTTATTCCTCTGCGTCGTGTTTTTAACGATTTACGTAGTTCTTTTTGTAGGTCGAAGGAAAAAGGACTATTTATTCGCAGAGAAACAAGATGAGTAACGCTTCTTAGCGGAATTCTTAAGGATTTTTCCTTGCGACGGGCATCTATCTATCCGGCCCGCAATTTCTCAGCAGGTCGCAGCAACGGTTACATTTCTTTACCCGGAACGGGGTCGCTGATGTGCCGTGCGGTTTTGCATGTTCGGCTTAAATATTTCTTACGGTTCTTATACGGATGAACTCTTATAAAATCACGGCAGATCGCTTTCTCCACGATATCCTTAAGAATTATCATCGGACGAAGTTCCTGAAGCGAAATTTTCAGTCGTTCCTGGAATATTGGGTCGTACGGAACTATTCAACTGTACCGAAATCGGTAGCGGTCGGCCGGAAAATACTGTTAATTTTCAAGTCTTTCGTCTCTGGGTTTCCGTAATTCGTAAGAATTTTCCGATTATTCTTATTACGAAGAATAACCGAAAGTCGTTTGGTTTTTGTCAGAAAGAAGAATCGATAGTTTCCGATCGGAGTACCCGATTAAGAAATTTTAATAAGACTTATATGTAATTTTGTGAAACGTGTTGTCTTTGCGACGCGCACTTCAGTTATACGCGTAACAGAACGTAGTTCAGAAATCTAAACCGGAATCAGATGTAAGTTTTTTGTTGTCATTAAAAGATAATAATAATTACGTTACGTTAGCTTGAAAAAAATTAGAAGGAAGTAACCGCCGTTTATTTTAATTTTATACGCAGTACCTTTTTATTTACTGATTTTTTCTTAACCGTAATAGTGGTTTCGTTATTTTTATCCGATAATGTTGGAGTTGCACTAGTTATTCGGATTTATTTTTATTATTATTTATTTATCCGTTTAATATTGTAACAGAATTGAATTCACATTGTTTATTTAAAGATAATATTATTTTTATTTGATAATTTTAAAAAACATACAGAATATATTTTCTCATCTCGGCTTCCCGTCTGTTTCTTTCATATACGTACCGGAAATTCGATCGTTTATAATATTACGGTTAAAGAAACTGAAAAAATTATTAGACCTAAAAAAAAATAAGATATTTGTTTAATTTGAGTCGTAATTATTACCTTTTTATTTTCTTACGATTAGTGAAGATTATTTATTCGTTTCCGTACGAACTGATTTTCCTCGAAATATCTGGTGTTGTCCAGTTAACGTTAGATTAAAGTTTACAGAAAAAGGCCGGTACTGTTTATAACCGGCTTAAGAGCTTCCCCTTCTACAATCGAGCAAAATGTAAATATAGCACCGTCGTCGGACGCTTGTCTGTCTAAATTGGAGCATTTATTCGCGTCGGTTAACGAATGAATTTCTGCCAACTTTAAACTTATTTAATTTGAATTAATCCCGTGTTTTTAAATTCGTTTGGTTAACATTACACTAATGCGAAAACAAAAAAAATTACGTTTTAGTAGCGTTTCATTGTGCGAATGTCAGCGTGTCTATTGTATTTCATTCATTTTAAGCGCAGTCTTTGTGAGTTTCTTTATCGGGTACAGTCGTCTTGTTCGAAGGTCGACTCTATTTAGGTCTACTATTGACTGCTGTGTATAGCGTACTTATATAAATATTCTCGAACAAGATTTATCGGGCAGCGGTTATACGTTTGTAAGGGTTTAAATAACACCCTGTAAACTTATTTACAGAATTATCGTAATTCTGTAGCGGTAATTAAGTGATTTCTTTTGGGCAAAAAAGATTTTTTTGTTATCGTAGCCCGGAAAACAAAAATATAAAAATAAAATATAAAATTAATAAATCAACAAGAGAAATTAAAACAGAATAAAAACTTAAATTGGAAATTTAAAAACAAAATTAAAACTTAACTTAAACTAAAAAACAAAGACGACATAAAAACCTTAAACTAAAATATTAAACGCAAAAACATACGACTGCTATCACAGGTAACGTACTAAAAAGTTAATAACTACTATCACAGATAAAAAACTTACTTAAAAATAAATAATATCTAAAAAACAACTACTATGCTACTCTAAGCCGTATAGTATGTACAGCCCCTGCGTGATCACCCAGGCACTCTACTATCCGAATCCGTATGACCGGAAGGCGTCCCCAGGGGGCGATCGACGAGCGACGACTCCGAGCAGCCCCCGTCGTCCACGCCCAGAAGCTGGCCTTCCTTTGATCACCCGTCATCGAACTCCACGTCTCTATAGATCCGCATCTGCTCAGCCTGTCGTCGCCTCTCTTCATCGGCCTTCTCTCCTATCGTTGATGCGATCGTAGTCAAGATAGATTCCCGTTCGTCGCTATTGCCGAGCATCACCTCGATTATATTGTTGACCCCTCCACACCCTGATCCTCTAGCACTACTCCTGAGTAACTGATGTTACGGAAAGGTATCGAACCGTGATGAATTACTACCGATAATATAATGTAATTTTATATCGATAAAAATAGCGTTTAATTAACGATAAAGCGCTGTACACCGGTCGATTTATATCTTTTCCGATGAGTTTGAAGATTATAATTCTTTTCATAATAACGGTAAAAAGTCCCGTCTGGAGTTATTTATTATTTCCCGTTTACAATTCACTTAATCTACTGAATATCATCGCTTAAATATTCAATAAAATCGTTTGACAAGTTTTACCTTTCTTCGGTAACTTTTTGGCTTTACTCGAATTTTGTTTCGTGCGGTACACGGATATATCTTTTTTTTAATACGGTATATTAACGACTTAATATTATCCCGGCCAAATTTGGGTGTTTATATTATATTTTTTATAATCGACGATTTTCCTTCCGGTTATCGCTGATTTTCAAAGTATTACCTACTTCAGTCAGGAACGCTTATTAAAAAATAAGAGAACGCGAATGACACATTTGAAATAAATTATTAAGGTAAAGGGGAGGATAAATTTTATTTAAAAAACAAATTTGAAAAAATTAACGGATGAGTTCCGGTAAGTAAAATAATTATTACGATGACGTAATAACGTAAACTTGAGTTTCAAATACGTCGGTTCACATCTCGTATGACGATGAACCGTTTGATTATTTTCTTGTGAGATAATCTGCGATGGTGTAACTGATGCGTTGTTTTCGACGGAGGGTACGTCGATTTGTTGTTTTATACCGTCACTAAAATATGCGAGCTACAATTGATACCGATTAGAGTGACTTTCTTTGAGAATAATGATATTCTTTATACTACTAGTCTCTTGGTGAACAGAGTGAAAATGTCACTTACAGGGATAATTGTCGTCCCCTACATTTTAGCGGGCTTGTCACGGTAATACGAAACATATATTTGCCATTACGAAGAACGCAAACCGCCCCTCGGTTTCTCACACTCCTTAGTAAATTTTTAATCGATTCTTATTTCTTAAGAATGACGATATATTTTTTTCGAGCGGTTTTGTGTCGTGTCAGGTCGCCTTCATTCATTACAGTTGCGCCGTATAACGTCCGCACTGGCATTTCGCTCAGCGAAATATTTAGTCGCATTTTTAGTTTAGAAATATCAATTCATCCTCGACTTAATAACGGTTGCTTTTGCTTCATTATTGAACGTATTTTGTAGACAACATATCGAAAAAAATTTATCACTTTTTTATAACCTCGCTTCACTGAATTTGCTTTGAAAATTGCGATTAGAATGTCAAACAGCCCGAATTTAATGAGAAAAGATTAATTATTGGGCAGTCAGTGGAGAATATTTTTACAAATTTTATACGCTAATTAAGTCGATTTAAATTAATAAAATTATCAAAAAATTATACTATTCTTATTCTTCCTTAAGGTCTTTTTTAAATTTCGAAATTAAAAAAAAATTATGTTGCGTAATAAAACAGCCAGGGGCTCGTTATGATGAAGCGAATTATAACGTTTAAAACTAATTGGCAAAGATTCGTTGTCAATTGTATTGTTCAGGAAACTTTTATTTTTTCTTATTATTTATTTATAAATTTCTTTCAATTTATGAAATTTTTTGAATTTCTTGCTTATCCGTGCGTATTCATATCTTTCATCCTACCGACATCGACGAGAATTATCACAATCGTTTACATCTCAAAAGATTGAAGCTTAAGGAAACTTTGCTAAAATTCGATTGTTTTTTTCGCGTAGTATAAAGAGCCTTAAATAGAAAGTAGGTTTCAAGTATAAAACCCACGGAGTTGGTCTAGTGGTTAACGCGTCTGGCCGAATCAGTTGATTTGGAAGCCGAGAGTTCCAGCGTTCAAGTCCTAGTAAAGCCAGTTATTTTTACATGGATCTGAATACTAGATCGTGGATACCGGTGTTCTTTGGTGGTTGGGTTTCAATTAACCGCACATCTCAGGAACGGTCGAACTGAGACTGTACAAGACTACACTTCATTTACACTCATACATATCATCCTCGTTCATCCTCTGAAGAATTATCTAAACGGTAGTTACCGGAGGCTAAACAGGAAAAAGAAAGAAAGGTTTCACGTATAAAAAATATGCATTATCTATTTTTAAATGAACTTGAAAATTGATTAAAAAGATTGCATTATTTCTCCTTTAAAACTTAACATATAACGTCTGAAAATTTTTCTTCAATAATGCAGTTTAAAAAAAAGTAAAATTCTTAACTAATTATTCGGTTTACCCGTTTCATAATAAGTCGATTTATGCGGTATAAGTAATTGTCGATTTAAAATTATAAATCGAATAATGAAGTTTCCGTGACGTTTAACTTGTAATTGTATGAGTATTTCAGATTATTTTGTGCAGTCTACTTGTTCGCTGTAACTTGAGCGGTCAGCGATTTTTTAAAGATAATTTAAATTAACTGTGTTTTGTATTTACCGCTCTATGAGCCTTTCTTTCTCTCACTCGCTCGCCCGCACCCGGCTTGTTTATTTGTGGAATTTTTAGTGAAGTTATTACGTCTAACAAGATATTGAGATACAGGCCTAATTTTTCGATTTCGTCTTTGATTATCCGAATTAATTTTTCCAGGTCTCTTTTGTCTCGGCTAATAAATTCTGTCATCTACAAACCGCAAATTACTGATGTTATGGTAATTTATGATGAAAGTTTTATTATAAAATTATCGTTATAGGTTTAAATAAACCAAAGTAATTAAAAAACGGTATTTTTTGCTGCCTCGGTGTGTAGAGTAGAACGTACACGTCAAACTCGTTAACCACTGAGAGCCATATTATGTATTATATATTAAATCGCGGGCCGCAAAACAAAAAAACAAACGGAAATAAAGATGAAGCATATAAACAAATCAATACGTACAAAATAATAATAGAAATATAAACGTATTAAAAAACGCATATGTGTGTAGGAAAGTTTCTTTTTTCGATTTAACATTATTTAAATAAAATATTTTATTTTTTGAAGAACACATTTGGCAACGTTTTTCATTAACCAAATCTTCAAAATTGCTTGCACATGATCGTCTGTTAATCTTGATCTTTCCGCAGTTTATTTTTTAAAGCGGGAAATAGTTCGCACAAATATGTGCTATCGAACATCGATAAAATACGTTTAATTGCTAATAACGCATTGGAAATTGCTCCGGTGATAAATAATTATATAAACATGGGATTCCATCATCGCTATAGTTTTGTTTCAATTCGCACTGAATTTCGTTTAATTTCAGCTGTAAATTTTCATCAACAATTTCAACATCGATGGACAAAGGAGAAGTAAATAATTGAAATTGATTTTAAAATTTCCTAAAGTCCAAAAATGTTTTTTCGAATTCATTTTCTAACTATCTAATTTGGTCGGCGTATTCTGAAAACGTCAATCGTGGTGATTTTTGTAATAATGACTGACAAGATTCATAGCGAGATAAATTATCTTTTTGAATCTGTTTTTGTCAGAGTAAATAATTTCTGTTTGAAAACATTGATGTTATCAAATAAGGCGGTTACCGCATGCTGTTTGCCTTATACTTTGAGATTAAGTCGACTAAGGTGATTTGTAATGTCGACGGTCTTTTATTCGTTGATCGTTTTCAATATTTCACATTCGTAATTTTTGGATTGTAAAAAAGATAATTTCGTTCGACAATTGAAAGAATCGCTTTAAAACTTCACGACTGCAAAGCCATCGAATTTCTGTGCGATAAGGTAGATCGGTGTATTCACTTCTTATATCTTCTGGAAATTTACTAAATTGACGGTGATTAGAATATAATTTACAATTTTAGTAACATTTTTTTAAATCGTGCCTGATATTTAGAACTTTGGAGCGTAATGTTTGTCGATGAATTTGTAATGAAAGTATTGAAGAGAATTATTACCTTGTTCTGTGCGTTTTTCTTTTACTCGTGTAATTACTCGAATAACACCAGTCTTAGCAGGAGCACCATCAGTTGCAAGAGAAACCGGTTTTTGTAATGATAAATTATATTTATTCAGAACATCCATCATCGCGTTAAAAATATCAACTCCCAGCGGTTGTATCGTGCATTAGAATAATAATCTGCAGAAGCTCTTCACTTACTTTAGGTTTGCATTACAACTGCCGATAAAAACAGCTAGCTGAGCTTTGTCTTGTACGTCTGTGCTTTCGTAAGTTCCAACGGAATAAGTTTCAAACGATACGATTATTGATTTTAGTCGATTACGTGAATTTTTGGCTATCATCAATTCTGCCGGCAGCGGTATTTCTTGTTAACCTTACATTTTTTAATTCTTTTAATCGTTCTGGGCACAACACTTCCACTGCCTGAATCAAACATTCGCTAATAAATTCCCCTTCGGTGAACGGTTTCGACTTTGTTGCAATTAAATGCGATATAAAATAGCTCGTTTTTACAGCGGCTGTATTATCTTCAATAGGTTTGGCAAATATGCTTTGTTGTTTTTCAAGTATCGACCGTAATTCTGACAATCTTCACGAAACTTTTCTACATATTTGTCATTATTTTCTTTATGAATTGTATCATTGTCTTTTAATATTTTATTCTACACAAACCGCTATGGAGTTTCTACATATCAAACGTAAAATTCTATTTTTTCCTTGAATACAAAAGTACTGTAATTTCCTTTTTTCTTGAAAAGTGCGATGCTTTTCTTCAGTCGATCGTCTTCGGCTCGTAGTTGTGAAGGGCTTGTGCTTTGCTTTAATAAATTTTCAGTTAAACACTAAACAAAGAACATTCCTTTTTTAAACTAAATGAAAATCGTGTGTAAACTAGACTTGAACGCAGCATTCGTTCACCGCTAACGAATAGCTTCCGACACTAATGAAATTTCGTGTCTCATTTTCATGCGCAAAGTAAAACTGTTTTAAGCTTTTTCCTGTTTATCCTCCGGGAATTACCGTTCGGGTATTACATCAAAGGATGAATGAGGATGATATGTACGACTTAACTGTTCTAAGTTAAGAAAGCGTAAACACGCGGATGCGCAGAAACTCGATCGGGACTGGCATGTAAAGAGGTGTGTGGGCAATGCTAGTACGGTAACCCACCGGGTTGGTCTAGTTGTGAACGCGTTTTCCCAAATCAGCTGATTTGGAAGTCGAGAGCTCCAGCGTTCAAGTCCTAGTAAAGACGGTTACTTTTATACGGATTTGAATACTAGATCGTGGATACCGGTGATCTTCGGTGTTTGGGTTTTCAATTAACCGCACATCTCAGGAACAGTCTTAATTGAGATTGTACAAGACTACATTTCATTTACGCTCGTACATATTAAACTCGTTCGTTCTCTTAAGTAATACCTGAACGGTAATTCCCTGTTTAGATTCCTGCTAAACAGGAAAAAGAAAGAAAGGAGAAATACTAGTACGGTAGAGGGGATAATGCGATGCTTTCAAGGACTGTGTAGAAGCGGGAATTCAGTTGCCTTCTTACATTCGTGTAATTAGTTTATTCATCGTACATAGTTACCGGTGTTCAGTCGGTATTTTGTAATACTGTTTTTTTTTATTTTTATAAACAATTTATTCAAAACTAATTTTGTTTCGTTAAGAAATTTTTAATTAAAGAATCCAGTGTTGTCAAAAGTTAAATAAACGTATTGGTTATCGATCTTGGAGGGCCGCGGGTTCGACATGCATAGAATAGTATATTAAAGGGGAAAGTACTGTGATCACGTCAAAAATCGGTGTCAGTTTATTTTGCAAATCATTATGTTTCAGGGTCCAACTAGTTCTTCAAACAAAAAAAAAAAAACAACAACATATGTTTGTACTTTTTGCCTTATATCTCAGGATTGATCGAACCGATTTTCTTCAAAATCGGCTGAAATTATTTATATATGGGGTATTCATCGTATAATTCTTTTGAGATTTCGTTAAGGAGGGGGTCAGGAAATCGCGAAAAAACCGATTACAATTATTTTTTTAGAGGAATTTTATAGAAAACCTTATTAAATCAAATTCTACCGTTCTAAAAAATAAACTTTTTTTCTCTTTAACTCTTATATATTTTATTACAATTTTTTATTTTTTTATTTTTCTTCATCTTTTAAACGGATATTAAAATTATAGTAGCTTTGGCACCTATGTTATATTCCGGACCTAAAATAAGAAGCAATTTTTTTCATTACTTCATAAAATTTATACTTTTTTTGCAATATTTAAGAAAAGGTGACTTTAATTTTTTTTTTTTAATCACTTTATAAATAAAATTTTCCTAAATTTTCTCCATAGAGTAAGGAAGCTCCTAAAATCAAAAATATTTTTATTCGAAACTTTGATGCTTAAATATTTGATGGTAGTTGTAATTTGTTGGCGTAACTGTCAATGTCATGCGATACTTTTCCAGCTTTTTTTTAAATACGATGCCTTTTATTGTTCCTCCGATTTAGTTAAAATTTCAGATTTTAAGGAAAATATCCTTTCGTTGAATTCACGTAGATGATATTTTTTATTAGTTATCGCAAGCAATCGGAGCGATATGAAATGCCGCCTACGAAAGTTAGCGCTAAGCTGTCTGATTAATCTTGCTAGTTCGGCAAGTTAATGTAAATTTGAATTTTTAAAAAAATGATTGTATCTTAATGGCGTGCGGTTGATTATTTTTAAATTCTCAGAATATTTTTAGAGTGTAAATTTCCTAACTGTCTATGACCTTTGTGTTCGATATTCTGTTAAAATACAAGGTTAGAAGGTAGGGTTAGAGATAAAATATAGTTAATTATTATTTTTTCGTTATAATCGATCGTTTTATTATTTCTTTATTTATCGCCTAAGTCATTTATAAGTTTTGAATGATTTATTTCTGTTAAACAAATTTTAAGTTTGTTTTAATTTTATCATTCCGCGATTGTTTTTTTTTTTGTAAATATAATAATAATATTAATAAAATAATTTTTTAATAAAAGTATATGATTTTAATGTTCGTTCTGTTAGTGATTTTTAGTACAGACTTAAATTTGCATACCTCATAAGCAAATCGATTGTTAAATACGGCATACGTTGGGTGGGGTCTTCAGTTGAGTTTTCATCTATTAAATTGTAGCTACGATAAGGCGAAAGAAAACCCTGTTTACCAAATTAAACTTAAATAAGAAATTGTACGCTTACACTACCTATTAGTTATTAAATATTTAGTTTCTTTTTCTTAGAAGATGTACGAATGCAAAATTCGTTATACAAGTACGCATCGGTACACGTATACGATACGTATGTGGTTATTTGCCGAAACGGAAGTTCGAATCTCATCGATGTAAATTTCGATGGTGAAAACCGTAGGCAACGCGACAAAGGTGATTAGATTTCAAGATTAGCCGAGGCAGTCGGTCGCTTTCACTCAAAGGTGTAACGTTTGAACCGATTCGGTTGAATTTTTGTATGTTTATTATTATTATAATTCTATTTTTAACAAAAAAGCAGTTTTATATGTTTAAATTTGCAGAGGTTTTCAAAAATGGTGCTCGTACGAAAAATACGCCTGCTAGAAACACAAAAGCGAGACGGCTACACTTCGATATAAATAATGAAAGGAGCGTAGAGAAACGACGCAAAGATGCTGTTAATAAGCGTGAGCTAAAACTCTCTCGAAAGCGGAAATATGTATTATTTTTTATATATTTATACAATCTATATAGATAGTATAAGTTTTGTTTAAAAAATCTTTCGGTCAAGTTATGAGACAAAAGATTTTCAGTTTAAACCGTCTGATGTCTGGCAGTTTCCAAATATTAATCGGTCGGGCTTTATAATGAACGGGTTTCATAAAAATATCCATGTAGAAAAAAAACCGGTGTAAAAATATCGCTGTACACAGTAATTATCGTTAACTCTTCGTACAGCCTTTAATCATTCGAAACGATTTATTTATTTTTTTGAGTTATTAAAAAAAATATTCATTTTTATCTTCAAAAGGTTACTTATTATTAGTAATAATTAAGCCGGAACGTTAGAATTTCCGGCTTTCGTCCACAAGAATTCGAATCTCTTGTCGAGGGTATTTGGTTAGCTGGCATCTCTCCCGCCACCACCCCATTCGGTCGCCCTAGAGCATAGACCAAATGTTCCGTGCCAAATAACGGCTACTGTGCCACAAAAACAGATTTGCGACCTCGTTATTCCTAATGCTCCTAGTGAGCTCCTATCTTGCGTGAGCGGTTAAGCTGGGTGCTGCACAGCACCCGCTTTATGTGTCCCTACCGCTCACTTCTCACATTAAAACTAGATCGGGGAGGCGCACCCCTTGTTACAATTTAAAACTAAAAAAGTTATAAGTTAAAAAGACGGCAATTTAAGCCGCCACGCCTCGGTCGCTGTTTGCCAGCTAGTGCCTGTCCACCATTTAAAGCGCTTGGAGCTTATTACTGGCTGATGGCAGCCATTATTTCAAGGAAGACTTCCCACAGACACGCTACAGGAATCAATAAATCCCATTTAAATTAAACAAACTACCGATGACGGTTGAACATCGCAACCTCATCGAGGAACTCCCACACGGTCCGACAATGCGGCTCACGCCACATTGACTCGCCGTTTATGAGCGGCCAATTTTGCCCCTGACCTCTAAGTTCCAGGGTGGCCCGGTCGCTGGCCCCCCCAAGAGCAGGGCAGTCGAACATTAGATGTTCGTTCGACTGGACCTCCCCGCAGACACACAACTCATCAGCCGCTAGGCGAAACCTGAACAGATATTGCATCAAATTCACATGGTTGGTGAGCACTTGGGCACCCGCCGCCCTTAAAAATGAACTCGAGGCATACCATCCCAGATCCTGTATAAATCTATACAGAGATCTTCCCTTAGTCGTGGTGTGCCATTCATGCTGCCATGCCTCCATCGCGAGGCTCCAACGCCTCTTCCGCAGGCGGGAAATGGGCAACTGTTTAGAAATTTAGACCCGGTGCATTGTGATAGCCGTTCCGTTCCGGTTCTAGCCCGGCCCGAAACCGCACCCCAAATACCTCGGTTTCCCGACCTCTTCGCAACTTCCACATGGCTGCTCGGACTTTCACCACTAACTCGATTGGTAGAGCCTTTCCCAATACGGTAGTACCTTCGTAGGACGTTGTTTTAAAAACACCAGTGCATACAATTAAGGCTCTGCGCTGGGCACTCCTTAAATTTAGAAGCAGTGCTCTATTTCTATCCAACCTGTGCGTCCAAACTCGCGCCGCGTATGCGATCATACTCTCGAAGACACCTCGGTACACCAAGTACATTTGGCGACCAGACAGCCCGTAGTCTTTCCGAGCAATCCTTCTAAGTTTGTGCATCACAGACACAGCGTCCGCCGCAACTTGTTTAATGTGGTTGCTAAAAAGCAACTTGTCATCAAACAAAACACCTAGGTACTTATGAACCCTTACTCGGCTGATTACACAGCCTTTATACTTAATGTGGCGGTTTCGACTGCATGATAATTTGTGTACGCCCTTCAGAAGTATAAACTTCGTCTTGGGAACAGAAATCTTTAAATTTTGCATGTCCATCCAGCCTTCGGCGGTTGACAAAGCCGCCTGCGCTCTGCTTTCTAGCTGTGGTCGTGAATTTTCACGAACTAAAAGGAGACAGTCATCGGCGAAAGCCTGGGCCGTGACTCCTTCTGGGAATGTCAACCCCAGAAACCCGTCGAACACCAGGTTCCACAGCAGGGGACTGAGAACGGAACCCTGCGGGCTTCCCCTGGTGACGGACTTTTCCACAACTAGGTGCGCATCCTTAAACAGAGCCGTACGGTTAGACAAGTAGTCTCGTACCACGGCCTGTATGGCTTCGGGAACATCGCGGCGTTCCAAAGCATAGAGGACAGAACTCCAACACAAGGAAGGAAATGCTGCCTCTATATCAATAAAAATAGCCAAAACATATTTGCAGTCGGCGCTTTCCACCTCGGTAAGAGCATTTAAGATGCAATCCTCGGTGCCTACCCCTTTCATGAAGCCATATTGGCCTCGATTTAGAATACAGCTCATATCGATGCTTTCTTCGAGCCGTTCCACAACCAGCCTTTCAAGCAACTTGCCGAAAACCGGCAAGAGGCTGATGGGTCGATAACTGCCGACCTCACCAGGATCCTTTCCAGGTTTCAGGAGTACCCTTACCAAAGCAACCTTCCAGCAAGCCGGAAAGCAGCCCCAGCTTAGGCATCCCGTGAACAGTCTGCCGAGTGGCTCTCTTATGACAGGCAATAAATGATGGAAAATATCCGGGTCAAGTTGGTCAATCCCCGGTGCCTTCTTTAATGCCATTCGAGAAACCACTCGGTCTATATCTTCGGGTTCCACGGTCCGAACGCCAGGGAATGGTGTTTCACCCGCCGTAACGCCGATTTCCGTTTCACCCTCCGGAGCATCTGGAAACAGAGTATCCAGGAACGCCCGGTAAGTCGCCACAGATGTTAAAGTGTGGTCACGACCACCTAACCCGCACCGAACACTGGACAACACGTGCAATGGCTTCGGTCGGTAGCAGGTCTTGGCGAGTGCCAAGGATCGCGCTGCAACTCGCGCATGGAGTCTTTCCAAAACTTGAGTTTGGCTTCCTTGATGGCGTGAACATATGTGTTACGGGCACGCCGGTAGATCCGAAGACGCTCAGCGCGCACGTGGTTAACGATAATCCCCGTTGGGGGGCAGCGCTGATACCTTATCCGCGCGGATCTTACTCTTGCTCGCAGCACGCTAAGGTCAGAGGACCACCATTTCTTGCCGGGCCTCCGTCTGCCTTCCACAGACGACCCTCCGGAAAATGGGGTCATGACGTCTCCAGGCCGTCACCCCAGAAACTTTGAAGCTTGTACGCGGGAATACGTAAATGGAATTTTGTAGCGTACGAAATATGCCGCGCCTGACAGGAATTCGAACCCGGCACCCGTGGATGAAAAGCCGAGCGCTACCGCTCCGCCACGGAGATCGGCCGGAACATTCGGGTTTTCGTCTTTTAGCATTTCTCCGAGGTAGTTTCTGTTTTTTGTCGATTCATTAATAATATTTAATTAAATCTTGGATTTTTAGAACCGTCGCTTATGGTTTTTTTTTTTTTTTTTAAATTCGGATAATCGTTTTGTAAGTCAATTATTGTCCGTTCTAAAGATACGACTGTGGAAACCGATACTCCTTTTTCTCGTGGTATATGAGAATTTTTCAATTTTTAATTTTTATTTTTATCTCGTTATTTTGCATCTCTTTTTTCCTTATTATTTTTCTTTCTTTCTTATCTAAGGTATCGATAATTCTTTTATTACCTCTTTATATCGTGTAATCTTGATTTTTTGTTATTTATGTTTTTAATTAATTGAAATGCCAGTTCCATCTTTGAGTTCTGATTCCATTGTTTTCTACAACGAATTTTAAAATCGATTTAAAGTTTTGTTTGTTAACCGTAAATAAACGGATTTATTTTTTTAATACTTTTTAATTTTAGATTTTTCTATAAAGAAACACGGAAAGTGACGGTTTCCCTAGGAGAAAACCCTAATGTTACATTAAAAACAATAAAAAGACGCCCGTAATAATAAATTAAAGTTCATATTTAGATACCAGATGCGGCTAATATGTTTAATAAATAATCAATAAATCCATGTACGAGGGTGTCCAGGTGATAATTTTTATACCTAAAATTGAATATATAATGTCCGATAAACTTAGATTGAAACGCGTTTAGTTTTCCTCTCTTTTCGTAATTATTAACTTGTTATCCGAGTATTATGTCGAATCAAATTTAGCATCTATATTTTATAACTGACCTTTGAACGGTGTAATAAATATTCTTCAAATTTCTTTTAAATTAGCTATTTTACAAAATATTGAAAAAGAAAAATTTTTTTAAATAATGAAAGTTTTCATTTTTAAAAAGTGAAAACCTTTTTTACTTGTTTGTAAATCATCGTCATCATTCATCTTGTTAAAAAAGAAAATCGATACAAATTTATACCTCGGTTATTATCTGTTTTGTCACTGTTAGGGAAATATCATCCTACGAATTAAAAAGCCTATTTTTTCCTATTTAAATTGTAAATAAAAAATAATTTTTAAGATTTTCGTTATTAAATATTATAAAAGGTTGTGAAATCTATCTTATTTACATTTGGTTTATCGAATAATTTATCGTTTTTGAAAGATCTGTGTACCTAATTTAGATCTCGTATCTTATTTAGCCGAGAAATTATTTATCTATTTATTTATTTTTACAGACATTAGACAGAGAGATGGGAAATAAATGTTTTTTTTGGATCTGTATTTTCCGAACAGTTATCCTTCGGTTTAATTTGTAAAATTCTTTTTAGAAATTTGAAATCGTACTTAGCATCGTGGAATTTTAAACGTGTCCTTATTTTAATCCGTATTCAAACGCGGATTTTTTTCAACGATCTCGCCTACTGTTTACTTCTTATAAAAATTAGCGTACGCTATAACTTATTTCTATCGGCTTGTGTATTACTGTTACGGCGACGACGAATTACGTTTATTATTCTGTCTTTCTTTTTTAAGAGATGAATTTTTTAGCTTATAAAAAACACCGAGTCTAACCGGAATCCGAACCCACGGATCTCCGGAATCTCCGGATGAAAACCGGAGACGACACTTCAATACAGAGATTGGCTATTATGTTCTTATTGAAGAAGATTATTTTTTTTCTTTTTAGTTTATTAAAATTATTAATTAGTTTATTCTTAAATTTTACTGCTTCAGACAGAATTAAAAATACACGAGGGTGTTGTTCTTTCCGCGTCTATTGTATTATATCATCTGTTGATATTTCTTGGCACCGTATAAACTTTGGAAGTATGTGTAATGAATTATTACGAAATCTATTCTCATACGATTATTTTTAGAATACACGATGTGCATATTTCCGGTGTTTCTTTTATTTGCATCGAACGTTTGCAATTTGTACGTTCGCGTACTTTCATACGTTTTTTTGGTAGGTGATACTGGCCGCTTGCAGCAAAAGATTTGAACGCGCTTGACGAGCAGTTATTTAATCTAGAATTGGTTGTTTTTAGTTATTATTCAACGAAAATACTTTTAGAAATTTTCAAATTCGGTTAAAATTGTCTTCAATTTGTTGTAGTATTTATCAACAGTATAGAAATGGAACCTTCCGCCCCGACAATACGGTTTTTACTTCGCTTATAATTTTTCTTCATTATTATTATTATTACTTTTTTTTTAAGCTTTGTAAAACAGAGCAATTCGTATTGCTAAATGTGAGGTCAAAATAATGGTGAACTCGTCATCGTAAATCACCTGAGTTTGAAAGTTCAAATGCTAGTAAAGGAAGTAGTTCTTATTCGGATTTGAATACTAGATCGTGGATACCGGTGTCCTTTGGTGGTCGGGTTTCAATTAACCATACACATCAGGAACGGTCGACCTGGGACCGCACTTCGTTTACATTCATTCATATCACCCTTTGAATTAATACCTTACGGCGGTTCCAGAGACTAAACAGAAAAAGAAAGAGAGAGAGGTCAAAATAGCCTTGGACCCGCGAATTTATGGTGATATTATTATTATTATATATTCCAGTTTAATTTATTATCTGAATTCCGATGTTGTTAATTTGATCTAAGTCAAAAATTCTTAGGTAGCTTTGTAATTTGTTTTTGAGTAGATTAATAAAAAAATTATATTTTAGATTAATTATATATTACGTAAGAATTCCCGATAGGTCTTATTGTTTTTTTTTTTAATTGGCCCGTGGTATCCGGTATCATGTGACACGTAAATAAAAGTTTTGATATTTATTTTTCGTAAAAGATTAAATAAAATTGGGAATCGTTTAATTTATTTTATTTAATCGATCAGAAGTTTAAATTTAATGAAAACACAAAAACAGTTTTAAATCTGGTGCATATTTTCGTATTTTAGAGTCTAAATGTTTGACGAAGTATTATTTGTCCCGAGACTCGTACTAGACAAATAGCTGCCGCATATAGAAGTTCTCGACCTTGAAATTTAAAAGTCGGTCTTTGTTTTTAATTTATAAAAACCGGTAATTAGTTCCTTAGATGTAAGTATAAGAGATTTTATAAATAATTTTTTATTGACGCGCGAAGCCAAGTCTTATTTTAACCCGACCTTTTAATATATTGTGTGTTTGCGATTCGATTACGGCTAAACGCCTTTACCAGTTTATTGATATTGACAGTTATTATTGATATCGGGCGTTTTATGTGTAACGTGTTTTTAATTAAATCTTCCGTTACAGAGTGACGGCTATTAAATTGCGGCGGGTACAGTCGTTTGCCAAGAACAAGAGCTCTTGATCGTTAGCCCTCATTCATCGAATCGCCGCCTGGCGGGTCTCTATGTTTATATCGCTTTGTAAACGTTCACGGTTTTACGGATTATTAATTTCGTCGATTTTTTTATTTAATTTTATAAGCTAGGCTCCAAAACGAAATTGAATTTAATAAAGAGAAAGTTAAATTGAAGTACAAAACGGTATCGTCGATCGCAATTGACTTTTGGAGTCAAAAATAATCTTGATCGGATTAGCGATGTCGTAATCGCTGTTTTTAGGGTCACCGGATATCATAAACGATCGAATGTGAAGGAAGTACTTCCGCTATATCCCGTTTTTCCTTTTTTTTATACGTAAAAATGGGAAAAATTATATTGAAAACAGACGTTATATTAAGCGTTTCAGATACAAACGATTAGCTGAAAGTTCCAACGGTAATGTAAATTATGTATTTTCTAGCGCGTAGCCGCTAGGACAGAAACCGTATTTGTCGGTGACGTCAGGAATAGAAGGGAGACCGCATTTATGCGGTTCGGTTACACTGCTCTTTTTTTACGACGTTTTTATCGTAAAATTTCACGAAAATTCGTCACGCATATGATTTCCCACCCGGTAATAAAGAATACGGTATTCTACAATTTTCATAAAAATCGAAGAACGGATTCGACCTTAACTACGCGTCAACCACATAAACAGACAAAATGTGAAAAAATTGATTCAAAAGAGGATGTTGCCGACAACAAATTTCCACCAGCGACAACTACGTTTTATTTTAATTTTATTTATTCGTTTACGTAATAGAACTCAAATTGTTAAATTCAATACAAAAAGATCGAGGACTACCGTTCGCACTACGTCAATAAGTTTTGTTTAAACGATTTGGTCGATTTGGTGATTACAGTGAATTCGTTTTGAAAAATTTCGTATTTACTTTCATATTAAGAGTGTGTAACAATAAAATATTCTTTTTGTATCGATGATATCTCTCTCTCTCTCTCCCCCCCTTTCTCCCTCTTTGAACACCCATAAACATGTAAATAAATAAATACATGTGTGTGTGTGTAAAAACAAAGGTGTTCGTATACCCTAAAGTAATGTACTATGTTATACGACCGTTTCTGCTCCTCTTATCCGTTGGGGATTTGTAATTCAATTTATTTCAGCTTGATCCGATAGTCTTGGACTTACGACGTCATACGTGCTACCTCACAGTTTATTGTGTCTTTTTTGAGTATTCTCGTATATTTTTAACATTTTACTTGACCGATGCAAATTAAAGATTTAATTTATTATTATTTTAAATTCTACGGTTTGTTGTTATTCTTACGATGAAGTTTCGTGATATCTTAACCTGCAGCCAGATTATGTTACCTTTATTAGTTTGACTTGCATCGTATTTCGTCGGAATGTTTTTACTAAAAACTTCTTGCGCATGTTGAGTACAGATCTATTGAAATGGTTTTTTCAATTTCGGATATATTAACGAGAAAGAGAAGTCTTCTCGGCGGGAATGTACGTAATGTAAAGCTAAAAAAAAAGTACGTCTATCGAACGGTTTACAGCGTAAAACCCAATAATTTCACGAAAAATGATCATTTTTTAAATAAAATTCAACGAAATTATAGATTATCGTTTGTTTAAATCGCATTTCCGTCGACTACTAATTTCGTAAAGTTTTAGCTGAAAGTTGTAAATTGTTTTGCCAAAATTATCGTAGTTCACAACTTTTATTATACGATAAAATGTTCTGTTTTATAAACCGGCGGGAAAATGCAGAACAGTTTTTAACTAATACGGGCCGCTTTTAAATTTCCTCTTGTATGTTTTTTGATTTCCTTATTATAGAGTACGTTTTTGAAACTCTCACCGGTTTGAAATCGAAACGTTCGATCGAAATAATTTTTTATTAAACTAAAAAATAAAAAAGTAGTCGAAAAATATCGGTGCAATTATATCGATATAAAAATTTTTTACGATTACGGCCCGAGATTAAACTTGAGTTGATGCCGTCGTCTTAAACGTTATGTCAGCTTAGAAGGTATTTTTTTTTTTTTTTTACAAATACAGAACGGTTTCGGTCTATCAAGGAACGTCATTAGACAGCGATCGAGGAGAAAAGTGAGAAAAATTTATCTTTCACATTTATTGAAAGTACACTTTTTCCGTAGTCGTAAAAGTTATCCGATTCCGCTTTTCCGAACGCTTCTTAAACCGATTCGATGACTTCCTTGTTCGTTGATTTTCTTATCGCTCGTTTTATAATATTTTACCTTGTAAAAATTCCTTCCAATTTTTGAAATAAAGGATAACAGAAGGACCCAAAACAAAAATTTTTGGTGAACGAGAAAAACAATTCTATTCTGGTCGACGGAGTGTGTTGCTGCTGTAATATAAAGACCGGCAGTATCTTGTCGGAACAAAACCGAATATCGGTTTTTCTCCGAGCGGATTTCTTATTCAAATTTTCAGTCGATAAATATTTTTAGGCTTTAATATCTTTTTTTTACGGTTCGGAAGTCCAAGTGAACGATGTTCTTCGAATCTTATAACGCGGTAGCCGTAACTTTAACCGCTATAGGAATTATTTACGGTTTTCTTTTAGGAGAAGGAGGACCTCTCTATGTTTCCACTGGATTTTTATCGTGGAAAAAAAAAGATAAATCTTCGATTCAGGAACGAAATACGTAACAAAAGTTTATCAAAGGTCACGATAAGATGACAAAGTTTATTACCTTAGCGTTCAAGTTAATAATGTTTATTAATGGACGCTGAACTTTACATCCTTGCTTCGATGTTAGACAAGAAATCCTTGTACAAAATTCTTTATACTATAATTTCATGTCGGAATTGAGGAAGTTTTCCTATCCTCATATTACAAATTCATAACGTTTTTGTTAAGTCTTGTTTTAAATAATACATTTTTTTTCCATAGACTTTATTACATCAATTTTCTCAGAATTAGGTTCTCTACAAGTTTTGATAATACAGTTAACGCGATTTGTTAATCGTTTAAGAAAGTTACTTTACTTGAAACCAAAAAAAAAGTGTTTTTCGTCGCAGAAGTTTTCTGTTTTACGTTGGATATCTCGGAAACTACGGAAGATACAGTTCTGGGACTGTTTTATTCGACTTTTCAACAAAAAAAAAAAAAAAAAAAAGAAACCTTTACTTCTGAATTACTCTGTATAATTCGTTCTACTTCTTTTTTAAATAGATATAGACAAAGAAACTCGGTTATTAACCGAGTAAAAATTATAAGTACTGCATATCCTGATAACTTTAAGTTGTTGTTTATTTATAAGTTTGTTATCTCCGTTTTCCTTATCGGTACTGACGCCCGGTTGTGTCAAGAGATACACGATACACGCATAAGCTTTTCGGCTTCTGTTATCTAGCCGACCTAAATATTAGAACGGCGTGTTTGCATCGGTTCCAAACACGAGTGAAAAAGATTATATCTGAATACGTCACGTCGAGGCCATTTTGTCCCTTTCTCGTATCAAAGAAAGGGACAAAATTCCGGTCGAGTTTATTTAAATCGGTTTCTGAAAAATCTTAAAAAGATTTAAACTCATTCGTTTTGATAAAATTACGGTTTTCTCAAATTTTGACGGGTTAAAATGTTTTAATTTTTCCTTCTCTTTATTTCCTATTAAAACAAATTTTACTAGTAAATTTACATCGTCCTTACCCGGAAACGAAAGACACCGATCGTATGACGTTTCCGGGTGCCAAGCAGATTCCTCCGTACCTTCTTCTTTCTTTACTGTTTAGCCTCCGGTAACTACCGTTAAGATAATTCTTCAGAGAATGAATGAGGATGATATGTATGAGTGTAAATGAAGTGTAGTCTTGTACATTCTCAGTTCGACCATACCTGAGATGTGTGGTTAATTGAAACCCAACCACCAAAGAACACCGGCGGTATCCACGATCTAGTATTCAAATCCGTGTAAAAATAACTGGCTTTACTAGGACTTGAACGCTGGAACTCTCGACTTCCAAATCAGCTGATTTGGGAAGACGCGTTCACCACTAGACCAACCCGGTGGGTCGCTTCCTCCGTACCTAGCCCTGATGGGCTTTACCGGCGGTGATCTTCACAAACCTCGGCGGTAGATCGACTTATTATTTTTTTGTTTTTGAAATTCAATACGGTTTGTAGAAGTAGGGTTTTGTTGCAACTCGGGTAGAGCACGAGCCGTTGTAAGTTTACGTCCGATAATAGCTTAATAGCTAACCAAACGTTCACAACCGACGGGAAATTGCGGTTTTAGATCGCTTTAAAACCGGGACAAAGCTAATTCGACGGGAGGAGTAGGAGAAGAGTTTGTGTTAAAAGGCGTCGGAATTGAACAAAAAATTGGGGAAAGTAAATCGTCGGGGACGGGTTAATTTAACGGAAACGTTTCGTTTATCTTTGCGCATCGAGTGTGGTTTATAAATTATCTTCGCAAAAAAATTTAAATAATGAAATCGGCACGCTATTTAAATTAATCTGTAAGGAAGAAATTTTTTTTTTTAGTTTCTATACACGTATATTAAAATCTGTTACTTTATTAATATAATTTTAATAATTTAGAAGCAAACATTTTATTTTTTGTCGATTCCTTTGTAGTTTTTATTCGACTTCGGTTTTATAATAATTATAATTTAAAAAACACTTTCGTTTTTATTTGGCTGAAATTATTTTCTAATTAACAGTTTTTTCTTACTTGGAATTACCCTTTTAGAGGTTCGATCGATCGACTTTGATGCGCTTCACTGAAATCTACAGTGTATATTCTTTCCAAAATTTATCAAACCGGATTATCGCAGCAGCTTTAAGGTTTAACGTAACATTCTCTCAAACCGTTTTATGACTTTCTACTAAGTAACTTCGACATTTCTGAATTTTTCTGCAGTTATTTTTATTTAAAAAAAAGTTTACAGAAGGAGAATTTTCGGGTTACTAATCAAATCTACTTACACTAGTAACATTTATTTATCTAACAAATCCAACTCGACTGGAAATGTAAATTCACACGCGCGCACACAAAGAAAGAGAGATAAATTAAAAATGTAATTAAGCATCTCCTTGAAAAGTAACTACATTGCGGGCCGCTTCTTTCGAGACATATCATTTTCGTTCTACGTTTTTAATAGTTTGTGTTTTAAATCGAAATTCTATCTTAAAACAGCCGAATAATAATTTTTTGAATTTGATTAATTACATTATTATCTGGTTATGATTACCGTGATCTCTTTTATCTTTATGCATGCGGTCGTGTAAAAGAAAGAAAAATTACCGTATATCGTGAATAACTTTTAAAGGCGTGGCACATTTATGAAAAAAACTTCTTTTTGTCGCTTTAGTGTAAACTAACTTATTACTACTTAGTTAAACGGATGCGTCTAATTTATTTAGCGGAAATACTAAAATTTTATATACCGTTGAATTTCACTATAGTGTAATATATCAGCGGTTCTAGGATTGTAGTTTGTTTGTCTCTGTAATGCGGTATTAAAATAATGGATTTGCTATCGTCGGCAATTATTAAAGAAAAAAATTACGCGACCTTGATCTCTGAATTATTGTTAAAGATTAGACAACTCTTAATAAAATATTTACAACGTTCATTTCGAGATTGTTTTTATCGATTAGACGAACGCATTGCTACCGACAACCTTCACTGTATTTTGTACGAAGTACTTTTTATCGGTCAGATTTGTTTTAAATTTTATTTCTGTTTTATCTGTATATCCGCAATTTTAGAAAAAAAAAATCGGTTTAAGATAATGTTATTCGACTTTATTGCATCGTAAAGAATTATGTGAAAATGAAAGCGTAAAATATTCGAGTTTATTTTAGATTGCTTTATCCAAAAGCGAAGACTTATTTGTGAAGGTCGTTATTATTATTTTGAAGGAACGGTTATAACTGGTGTAAATCTAGTATTTCCTTTATCGGTGGTATTATATATATCGATTCGTTTATACGCAGTTATGACGATCTTACTTAATGATTAAATATTCACTTAATTTGTACAACGGAAACTTATTTTAATGAAAAACAGTTGTTTAAATTACGGTGATAGATGCTCTCCCCCCCATCATTGTAATAACTTTGTTATTACAATGTTTTGTAATAACGCTTTACATAATATTTACTTTACTTCAATTTACATTTTTCTTTTTGGGTTTTAGTTTACTTTTTTGATACTTTGTGATAATAATTTTTGCTGTATTTGTTAATAAGTTTTTTGAGGTTATGTTTTAATTTTACCCGTACGAGTACATTATTTCGCAGTTTTTTGGTGATCATTGAAGAATTCAACATTTTTTTTACTCTCGACGTTGATGGTTTTTTTGTTATATGAGTGTTTCACTTATGTTAGCCGTTTAAATAAAAAATCTTGTTAAATTTATCATTGATTTTAAGTGTTTTTAATTGTAAGTTATTTTTTTAAATCGTTAAATTGTGTTACTCTAAATCTGTAAAAACATTTATCTTAGTTTACTTATCATAATTATTTGTAATTGTAATTATTTTTCTTGTTCCTTATGCCGGGAATTTACTAATTGAAGATTGTATGTAAGTTTTAATAAATTAGTTTTTCTATTCTATTTCTCTTTTATAATTTAAATTTTTATTATTTTTTTTATAATCTGAAAACGGATTATAGTGTTTATTGTTATTATTATTTTATTTCTTATAATCCATTTTCGGATTACCTTGCTTTACTTTATTACTCTATATTTCTATAAATCATCGTATTAAATCAGCTTTTAATAAAAAAAAAATTATGTTTATATATATATATGTACTGTATCATTCTTTTATAAGTAAGCTTTCAAAATTATTTTTGTGTTGATTGTCTTAGACTAAAAATAATATTCACTATTTTGTGAATTTAGTAGAAGGTGGGGAGGTTTGTAAAATTACTTATTTTGAAGTTAATAATGTTGGTTATTTAAATGAAATTTCAGTTAGATTTTTTTAACGTCTTTGACTACATTTTTAATGTCTTAAACTGACAGATTGGAGTACTCAACATCAAGTGTTTTGCAAATTATTATTATTATATATAAAATAACTCCATTTGCTCTTGATATTCATATTCTGTTACCTGTCTTTTTTTTTTTTTGACGGCCGATGAATTCTTTTATCCCCTACTAAGTAGAGGAATGCACTGTATAATACGTTGTTACATTAATACCTTAATTTGTTGGTATTCATTATCTATAATTTCTTATAGCCGTGGCACATTTAAAGCACCGCCACAGATAGAAAAGGGATTGCTCCCTAGAGGGAAGCAATTCCCCCTAGGATTCACTGTTCGTAGCCCTGATGGGCGTACTGGAAGTCATAATATTGACGTTCAGATACCTATTACGTTTCACAATCATCATCGGTTAAGGTTCTGTCAACGTGCCACCGATACAAATACCTCGGTAGACTTTTCCAAACGCCATTTATTCTCTCGGCTTTTGCCTTCACTTAAGCTTCACGGGGCTGCTTTTTTTCAGTTCTGCTTCATAGCCCGCAAAACTGTCAACCGCCCGCGGAAGCGCAAACCTTACATCTCACTCTAATTAGTCCTAGGAAAACTACTGACGATTTCCTTAAACTTCTAGACTGCTAAACGAAGAACTCGATTTAGTTTTGAATCTTAAATAATGAAAACCGAATCGCTTCGATCTCATACCGTATAAATACCTATTAGATGAAACTGTGACAAGGTTTTGATCTACCGCTGTCCTCTTAAAGTAATTTGTCCTCTTAATTTAATTTGTCGTAACATACTAAAACCGAGGTAAATGTGAACTTTCCGCAAAGGATCGAGCATTGTAAGGAAGTTGCCCGTTAATTTTATTATTCGATTAGACTTAACCTTTGTTTTGGTCGAGTTTTGGGACCCTCCCGCATCACAGCTCCATCGCAGAGTTCATCGACACTGAATTTAAATAATCACCTTCGATCTAGTGTGCTCGTGGAAGCGAGGTCGATGTCTTTACCCTTTACCCGCACGTAGTTCTGTCGTAGAGTAGAAATCAAATCAAATAATTCATCTGATCTAACCAGGGCTTGATGCCGTACATACCTACCTTTAGCCGATAAATGCCTAATTGCGATACCCGATCTGCTTTCAAACTATAAGACCGTCATACCTTCTCGGCAATTCTCTCCAAGGCTAGAAACGATTTTGATATGCCGCTCGGTTTGATACTGGAACAGCATACAAGACTTAGTCCGCAGCGTCCTCGATTACTAAATTAGTCAAGAGTTGCTTTTTCATTCGTTAAATTTATACTTTTATGGCAAACAATTAAATATACCGTTTTCATCTAGGTTTTTCTCTGCCGCTCCTTTTTATTATTCGTGTAACAGCACGCCTATAATTATTGTCGTCTTCTGTATCGGTATGTACCGATCCGATAATTTATTTACAGTTTGATGACCGAGGCGAAAACCGGTCATCAAATGATTAAGGTAAAAAAAAAAAGGCGAAAGCGATATAAATAATATTGAACCGTTAAAGTTTGTGAGTTTTCCTGAGAGCGTCGAGCGTTTTAAATAATATACTGTAAGGGTCTAACCGATATTTATTCGGTTTCAAGCCATCAGTCCTCTTGAAAACTTGAATTTTTATCGCATTCTTGTAAATAGATGAATATTTTTGAGTTGATCTTATCGCACCGATCAAGGCGCACCGACTTGACGGATGTGTTTTTAAAATTATAACGGAAACTACATTACCCTTTCATTCTTTATAAAACACACGATGTTGAGAATACTGCTCTACTATTTTATTTAATAAACTATATAAGCGATCGTAAGACAACGTAACCTTAATTCTTATTAAATAACCAGCGTTAACGTTCAAAGTATATAATTTTACCAAAGTATTTTTCACATGTATTTCAATTTTTAGTCGGTTTTCCAGAAAAATGATAACATTTTAGCTGTGTTTTGTTAAAATTAATAATCAAAATTATATGATTTCTGTTTCTCTTAATTCAATATAATTTATTAACAAAAATAATTGGATTTTCTGATCCAAAGGTTGTGCGGTTGAATATATCGAATGTCATGAAGAACAAAAAACGGTCGAAATTCTATTAATATAATTTGTTTAGATTATTGCAATGGAATTTCTGTAATAAGTTTTGTCTTTTTACTGGAAAACTGCCTTAAATCCTGGGTATATATATATATAATTTTGTTTTTTTGACGAAACTATTACGTTTTACTTTTTTTTGCCAACTTATGCTTCTTTGGTGATTTGATTTGCGTACGGCTTACCCTAGCGTGATAAGATAGTTTCTTACACATTATTCAATCCGGCATCTACTTTATTTTACTCTTTTCTGTTTCTGTTTCTGAAATGCTTTTATTTAAAACATAGTGCTGTAAAAATCTTTCAATCGATGAAACATTTCTATATTTTAAATGTTTACTTATTTCATCTCTTATTTTTCTTTTTAATTTTTCTCGTTAAAAAGTAATTATGAATAAATATGTAATAATTGATCGCTTAATAATTTGATTTATTTTTATTTTACGATTATTTTTTTATAGTAAAGATGTTGTTATACGTCATTTAAATAAACCGAATTACGTATCGAATGACTTGCGATGTAAACTTCTATAAGAATGTATATTAATTATCGATTTTAAAAAACCCTTTTGTCAGTTAATAAAAATATTTTAAAATACTGAATTATTTTTGTTATAAATTTTTATAGCGTTTTGCCAAAAGAAAAGAAAAGAGTATTTAGCGGGAAGGAGTAGCGGACGTAGAAACTTAAATCGATGCCAAAAATTTCTGCCGTGATTTTTCAAGCTTTCTGCTTAAATAGTTTGGTTTACTTTAAAAATATTTAAACTCTTAAATAAGTAGATTTATTTTACGTAGAGGAAAATCATTAATATTATGTTCGTTGAAACAGTAGCATATAGCATGTTCAGTTTTGTATGCGGTGTATGCAACATACTTATTATCGATTTGAATTTTAATTAACTTTCTAATCTATTAACATTTTGTAGAATTTTGTTATATGTTCTTAATTAAATTTTAAACTGTATTTATTTTTCAATAGTTTGTAATTCTTTAAAGAACCGATAATAAAAAAAGAGTAACGTTAACTGTACGTCAAAGTTTGAAAAGCGTATAAAAATAAAAAAAGTTTATAAAAGTATTGCTTTGAACCCGGTCCGTCTTTCTCACGGTTGTGGTGCATGTAACGCGGCTAAAATTCAATTCTAGAGGCGGCGAATCGAATGAAGCTATCGGTTTTTGAGGTGATTATAGATAGTGTATTTTAGTGGACGTGGCGTGCCGTGCCGTGCCGAAATGCGATATTAAAGTATTCGGTTGAATACATTATAAGCCCGGTATGAAATTCTTATGCTGTTGTTTCTGCTCGTATCAGCTACGTCTGTTATATTAGGCGATTAATTGCTGTGAAATCCATATTGGTTCCAGCCCGCCTGACAAATCGCTCCCGGTAAACGGTACGCCATTGTCAAGAGTAACAAGAATCGTGTGCCGGATTTATTAAGGGGGATGAAGCACGAAGCGGTTTACCGTTACGTTATTTTCTAAACCGATTATGTCGGGTGTTATTAATAAGTCAAGATCGCTAAACGGAGGTGATATCCGGCCTTACTAACCGACAGATATTGTTTACTATATAATGAATATTATTACTCCGGTGGAAAGATTCGCTGATCAGTGCTTCTTGTACCTTACGTGCTTTTCACGCGTCTTATTCGTAAGAAAACCTGTGATTGGTGTGTAAAGGGGCAGATTAATGTGTTCGTCTCTTCATCAAAACAAAAATTGTTAGTTAGACGTCGATCTAACAACGACGTTATATAAATGCTATCAGATTTTGCGTGAAAAAATAGATGAATATAATAGTTTGATCCTGTTCTGCGGCATTTATAATATCGCATGAAACTAAAGTTGTTACCGAAATGATGCTTGCTGACCCTGTAAAATTAATAGCAGTTATACAATATATTATATATTAAATATATATATTTATAATATTAAAATAATTAATAATATCTTATCTGTCTGTTGAATATACTGTATATTGAATAAACTACGGTATAGATATTTAATCTTTTCAACAAGGATGAGAATCTCACTCGCTTAATCTTCATTTAAAATATGTTTTACATATTTTTTACTTACCTTTCACGATATAGACGTGCTTTTGTTGGATTTTTTTTATAAATGTCCAAATAATATTAGTTTGAGTAATTTTGTACGGGTTTATTTTTAATTTTTAGGGTATTTACTGAAATCATTCGATGCATTTCTGCATTCTACTCTGTTTTTTACTAGCATCACTGAGAAAAGATCATATTGCTGCTCCTTCTTTTATCCTTTTTTTCTTTATTCTAACTTAATAAAGCGTTGCAGTGATATCTCTTATATTTCCTTCCGTTAACAGATCTTACTTAATTAGTTTGGATACATCAGCAGATCACGCGCCGATGTAGATAGACATTCAATAATTAAAGAGACAAATTGATGCAGAAAAAACTATGTGTTTTTACGAAATCAGACTTTTACTACTTCTCAACATAATCCCCGCCGATATTAATACACTTGTTTCGACGATGAACTAGTTTTTTTATACCTGTTGTAAAGAAGTCTTCGTTTTGTTGTTTGAGCCACTTTCTCACAAACTCGTTGACCTCCTCGTTGTTGCTGAACTGTTTTCCACCTAACGCCTCCTTGAGTGGACCAAACAAATGAAAATCCGAGGGAGCCAACTCTGAACTGTAGGGAGGATGCGGTAGTATTTCCCGACTCATTTTCCAACGGTTTCTTGGGACATCTGGACTGTGTGAGGACAAGCATTGTCGTATAGCAATATTACGCCTTTTCTTTGAAATCCGCGACGTTCTTTTTTCATCGGCATGTCTGAGTAGTAGATGCTGTTTAAAGACACACCTTGGGCAACAAAGACGGTCAACGCGACTTTTCCCGCTTACGCTTGCGATCTGAATTTCTTTCGGACAGGTGAACCGGTACGCTTCTATTCCGTACTTTGTCTTTTGGACTCCGTTTCAAAACGGTGGATCTAAGTTTCACCGCACGTTAAAATCTTGCTTAGAAAAAGGGTCGCCTTCCCTTTCATAGCGTTCTTTCAATCTGTTCACACTTTGAGTCTTGTTTCCTTGTGTTGTCGCGTTAACTCTTTCAGGACCTACCTTGCACTTGTTTTGCTGTACTTGAGCTTGTTACCGATAACGTTATGAACTGTGCCGACACTTGACGAAACTGTTTTTGCTACATGTTCAACTGTAAATACGTCGGTTTTCACGAATAATATCGTCGATGCGGGTTTCAAGCGTAGGAGTTGACACATCAACTGGCCGGCCAGGACGTTGCTCGTCAGTCACTAAGGTTCGACCGTTTTTGAACTGTTCTACCCGCTTATAAAACTTTCCGCGGTTCGTACAACTTTAACCGTACTGTAAAATCATTCGAGAAAAGAATTTAGTCGGTTTTTCACCTTCAGAAAGCAAAAAAACGGAACGCTAAACGTTGTTCAATTAATGCGGAAACTTCAAGCGGATACGCCATCGTTAAATGCAATATTGAGGTTATAAACAAAACAATTGTTCTCAGCTCATCCCAGCGATGCCAACATCATGAAAATACAAAACTCCTCCTACAAGCCGTTTAAATTCTACATCAATTTGTTTCTTTAATTATTGAATGTCCCCGCATTTTCTTTTTTGATTTTGGAAAATATTCCACACTTGCTTTTCATACTTTATTGTTCTGTACGCTACAATACTTCTTTCCTATTCTTCATGTTTTCTGTAATCGTACGTGCCGTGAAAATAATTTTTAGTATTTGGTTTTTTAAATCTACTTTCCAATAAAGTTCCTTCTACAAGACAGCTTTTTTCTTCATTTGCTTCCATATCTTTTTTATATTATTAAATAATGTTGCTGTATAAGCGACATAAATTTTCATTATTGATGCGGTATGCTTTTCCTCGGTTAATATTTATCTCGTAGTTAAGATTCCTTTCTTTCAAATTTCATTTTTATTTTGTTTTATTGTTATTTATTTCGAACCGAATCTCTTCTAAAACTGATTCCGTACGATTCTGCATTTCTTTTGATTATTTTTTAATTTTAGCAGTGAACAATATATCATTAGCGGATCTTAACATCGTTTTCCCTTTGTTGGATTTTAACTTTTTTTTAGAAACAAATAAAACCCGAAAATATTAATTCTTAAAATAAAATAAAATAAAATAGAGATTGAAAATAAATATGTAAATTGTGCAAACAAATAAATTTACGATTAATTAAATTTAAATCGAACTATTTTATTTTATTAAAATTTCTTTGAACGAGTTTATACAGTATCTAGCCCTGTAGCAAGGAATAAACAGCTAATTTGAATTGCTTTTAACACCGTAAAATAATTCTTTTTTTGCACGAAAACATTTGTCTGAACGTTGTTTGTCTGCAATATTAATAAAAGTTGTACAAAAACACTTAACGGATGACTGGAGATTTACAAATTACATTCTTCATTCATCCAACAGACTTGAAAAACGTTAAACGATTAATAATCTCTAAAAAGATTTTATCGATCGCTGATCATTAAAATAAAGTTAATTTTCTTTTTTATTTGTTCCTGTCTCGGTGATCTTATTTTTTGAAACTTTCTGAAAAAAGTCTTTTCAGTGATATGTTTTTAACGCGATCAAATCTGTTTAAAAAAAAATTATGTTTGTGTGCACGCGTATATATACATTATATATATACGCGCACTCCAATTCGAATATCGAGGAACCGATATTTTCTTTTCGATTTAGGGAGTTTTCTATTTAGAGAGGTGAAATAATGAAACTCGAAAATTGTACAGAAAAATTTATAATTTAATAAAAATGTATGTTGATCTATAATAATGTACTACAGAACTAAATTGCATTACAAAAGACAATATGTATATAGCGTTATGTAAAAATAAAAATAAAAAGTTTCTGCAAATATCTGTTCGTTTTCTTTGACGATTGGACCTGCTAAACCGACAGCATTATCTTTACACTATTTGAACCATTTTATCACTCGTTCATCAATATCGGCTAATTCTACCTCTCTTCTTCTTTTGCGATCCAAATTCGAAGAATATTCTTGTAAAAGGACCGAATTTTAATTTTTTAAATTGTCGATAAAGTACTTGAAGGAATTTCTTCAAAATCGAAGGAACTTTATTTTATCACCGATAAATAACGGTTTATGTTTGTGTTTTACGCGGCTATTAAAATTGTACAGTAGGCCTACGTATCAAAGTTTAAATAAAAATGAGCGAGAAGACACAGAAATTTACGTTATACGAATCGTAAAATTTTAAAATAAAATAAAACTTGAATTCCGCGAGAAAAACTAGCGTTAACTACGTAAAATCAAAACGCATACTGTAGTAAAATTTGCGATATTATGTTACGCATAGCCTGCTGTAAGGAATAAGACCGGATATTAGTCTCGTATAGTGGCACCGTGCACGTGGTTTTGTTATCGACTACTCCGGCGGCCGGCGACGGAAATAAACAAGTCGGAAGTTGATTAACGTTAGGCGTACAGTACTGGATAAAATTCACAGTCCACATTAACGATCGCTATACACCGTTAAACTGAATTTACTGCTATTTATGTCTTTGGAAATCGTGTGCAATATCTAAACTCTTTATTGAAAACGTTTTCATCAAAGGAATAATAATGTATATAAATCGTCGAAATTTTCGAATAAAGGAGATGATTTAAAGAGGAGTTTCCAAGGGGACAAAGTAAATATTTGATTTAGGGAGTTATTCGAATAAGGAGGGTGTGTGTGTGTGTGCGCGCGCGCTCTCTTATTATGTTATAGCTCGTGAATTAAAAAATACTGTTTTGTATGAAATTCAGATTACAACTTTTTTCACCCGATGAAATTTTCACTTTTTTTATTTCTGGCTGTTGATCAAATTGTGTTATCGGTATGAGAAGATAAATATAAGCATTTAATATTCCTTATTTATGTATTATTTAAGATAAAATTTAAAATGAGAGAAAAAATAATGTTTTAGAACGCGACTCCTATAATTTAATACGACTTCATTTGGGTCTTCTTCTTCACAATAGGTCGTTTTTCTCGGAATCATTTTAAAAAATAAACTTTATAGTGAGAAATTTCCTACGACTAAAGATATTAACCGGATAAATGTGTGAACCTTTGCCTACCGCTCCTTGATTTTGATTTTTTGTTAGGGTATCTTAGTGTGAAACATTTACTAAAAAAAAAATCATATCTGAATACGATTTTATAGGATGAAAAATAACACGCAAACGGTTTGTCGATACGGTAATACTACCTGACGACACACCTGCCCTTCAAAGGTTGTCGGTAGCCCTGGACAAGGAACGAAAGAATTAATAAAATATAGGAAAAACACAAGTAATGTAAAATTTACCGGTAAGAACAAGCGAAGGAAGAATAGAAAAAGTAAAAAAAATACAGGCGATTAGAGACTCTAGTCCTGGAAGAGCGCAGAAGAAATAAAAGGAAGGATAACGATGGCAAAAGAAGCCTTCAATAAAAAGAGAAAATTACTACGTAGCTAAAGTCTGGACTAGAGTTAAGCAAGCGAGAGATCAGTGAAACGCTGTATACAAAGCGTCTAATCGAATGGAAGAAGAACGCGGACTAGGAGAAAGAAGGAGAAGGACTGAATCGAGGTTTTTGAGATCTGGATATAGAGAAGGATGGAGAAAGTAAAACGGACACTTAAAATGAGGAACGAGGAAGTAACGAACAGGATTAAAGAATAAAGCGCACTTCCGCGGGAAAGGAAGTAAAAGAAAAGGAAACCGATTAGGACATGTAGTTAGAGGAAGTGGAATTTTGATAACCGCCTCGTCGAAAGGGTCAGTATGTGGAGAAAGGAAGCGATGAAGAAGAAGGATGAAGTTAATAGATGAGGTGAAGATTGGAAACCCCAAGGGGACGAAGGAGAAGGCAGAGATGGATATAAGAGCAGTGCGCCTAAGGTACCTGCCGCTATGCTGAATACCGGATGACGATGGATTTTGTATTTTATCGTCCTTTAGGTAGGTAAACTTTAGGAATAATAGGTAAGTTATAACAGCCTTTTTCAATCGCTTAAAGCCCCTTTAGCGGCTGCAAAAATAAGCCGTCCGGTTGATTTTTGATTGTAAACTTCTCGTTAGAATCGAGCGGCATATTATTTCAAATTTTCCTTAATTTCCTCACGTATTAATATATATTATTCGGTACGTTAATTTTTATCGTAAGATTTGTGTGATATTCGCGAAATCTCCAGCGCAGCTTGTTTGATTAGGGACGGCTGCAGCTTTTGTACTTATAGTGAGTGTAGCTCGGTATGGCGGTTAGATAATTTATTGAGAAGCCGTTAGTGTTAAAGAATATGGTCTCGAACTACTGACTTCCACAGTGTTTATTCATCTGCACCGCTTCATCTTTAAGATTAATAGACAGAACGTTTAAAAAAGAGAAAAAGAAACCTGTTACATATGCGATAGGAATGCACGAATATGAAACCTTTAGGCGGTATTTTAAAAATCTACTATCGATGACATACGCAGTATTTTCGGATAACATTTTAATGCGTAGATCGATAGTGGAGTTTAAGAAAGTAGTCGGAGAATACTCCGCGCTTAAAAGAACCGACAGAGATTAATAGAAATTAATAATTAATTATAATTACGTGTTTTTTCATTATGCATTTTATTTCATTTCTTTATTTAAAAAAGGTTTTCTTTATAATTCTTCGACTTTGTATTCCAGTAATTTCAACCCGTTTAAGTAATTACGAACGACTAATCCCGTGTAAAATTCATTTATTTTCGCGATTATTTTAAAATTAATTACGAGAACGGTAACTTTTTAATTTAAAAATCTGCTTTTTACTATTAGTTAACTTAATGTGTACTAACATTTTGTCGCTGTCGTTTAAAAAATTACAAAATTGTATCTGCCCGTTTGGCTTCTCTTAATGCAGAAATGTTTTATTAAATCGGTGTAACGGTAGTCAATTTAATTTGTCGCTTAGTCACCGTGATGGCTTTACTGTTGCTAAGCTCTCGTTTCAGAAAATATTAAACGTTTAATTAATTAACAAGACTAAAAAAGAATGCGTTTGTATACCTAAAATATCGATGCGTTTTACGAACGATAAGTATAGAAGAGTATTTTATTCTTTTCAAAAATCAGAACGATTTTTGATAGAACGGTTCATGATAAACGATAAGTGTTTCGTCCTTGTTAAATCGGTAATCGGTCACCGTTTGATTTTCTAGTTACCGATGAAAAATGTGTTGTCGGTTGACTTCGTTAGCAGAGTGAGAAATTTGATGCCGACATATACCGTAGTCTATTTGTTACAGTTAATAAATCGCTCTGACAAACTTATACTTTTTAATAGCGCTTTAATTTTATATAGCTTTAAGTGGTTTTCTTGAGCTAGTGTTATATTAATTTTTTATTTAAAAGAAACTTTTTTGATTATAATTTAGGTGTTGCTATTTTAGAGACGCGTCTAACGTTTGAAAAAGTGAGCGTACCAGATTGCATCTGTTGCATGACATCATTATGAGAATTTACTTCGTATATATCGTCTGTCTAAATTGCCATTAAACGTTTTTATAATTACTCGTACCTTTTTTTTATAGAAGTTTTGTTGATAAAATTAGTTGATATTTAAAAAACAAAAGAATGTTTTTTTTCCTTTTTTACATAAATGTTACGGTTTATTATTATTTTTTTTTTAATTTGTTTACGTGGCCCCTACTCTACATTAATTTGAATGATTTTATTTATTCGCTTTTCTCAAAAATTGCAACATACTTACAAAACTTTTTTGAACTCTGGATCATTTTCTACGGTGTGATGGAAGGTGTTTTTGATAAAAAATATATGTTCGTTTTTTTGAACTTCTAACAAAATTTAAATTAAAAAAAAAATAATTTTTAGATAAACTAAAAGGACATTAGAGTAGAGGAGATTTTTGTCTATAAAACTTTTTAAAAATTGTCACTGTATCTTGTATAGTATTTTAGAAAAGTTAACTTGAAGTTAAAAATTAGTTAGCTTTACGGAAACCGATGAAAGTTATCTGATAAAGAGTAAATTCCGATTTACGGATACCAGGACCGTACGACTGTGTTTTGATTCATCAGAAGCTTTGATTCTTCATATTTAACTTTTTAAACGTGTAAACGTGTTGTAAAACGCGTTAAAAAGACGCTAAAAACTTAAAGAGTACAATTTTAGGATAAATTAAATGAAATTTTGTAAAACGTGCCGGATAAAGGTAACATAATACTCTTGAGAGATTTTAATGCGCAGATCTCGTTAGAGGAAATTTAAGAAACTGGTTGGAGAACACCCCGCGATCAAAAGAACCGATAAAATTGGGAAAGATTAATAGAAATTTTCCGATCGTGTAATTTGATTTTGAAGTCCACAGCTTTTAAGAAACTTGGATCTTGCCGGTTCCACACTTAGTAGAATTTCAACTTGATCGCGTACCGGTTAAAAGAGTTTAGCAAAAAGAAATTCAAAATATTTAAGGATTAAAACGCGTGCCGATTTAAATTCTTATCTTTAGAAAATAAAATTATAAGTAATTCCCAAAACAAAAAAATAATCTAACGATAAACACAAGACCGAAGAAATCGATCCGAAGAAAGGAATACAAAATGCCAACAAATTTTCAAAAATAACAAAAGACTTAAATCAAGAAAAGCAGGAAAACATTAAAGTCAAAATAGTACAAAACGTAGAGAGTGTTGCGTCGCATAAAATAGTTAAAAAACACGCTTGGTGGTCATCAGAATGCGACGAGTGTATAAATGTAAGACAAAAAGCCTGGAAAAAGTGGAACTCCAGCTTAAACGAGGAAAACTAGAAAAATTTCCTTAAGATCCGAAAGAAGTTGTCATATAAAATAAAGCAACTCGAGAAAAATAACGAGAAAGAAATTTAAAATCCTACAAACGAAAACTAAAAAAAAAATATTTCTCGCGACTTCTACTAAATATTTAAACAAAATTTACTAAATATAATACATCAACTCTTCGGTTGGAAGATGAAGATGATAAAAAATCGTGTAATAACAAACATAACAGTAAAATCTTACCTAAATATTTCCAGAATTTATTAAGTTGTGAGAAACCAAAATACATTTTTAAATTCAAAATTAACAACCGCAACGCATAAATCTCGTCGCTTCCAGTTTTAAATTAAATTCGAAACTTAATTAAAGAAGTTAAGAATAATAAAGCTTCTGGGGAAAGTTTAATAATAGCAGAACGAAATATAAAAAAAAAGAAATTTTCAAAATTGGAAGGTGGCATTCATCCACCCTCTTCATAAAAGACGGTGGATGAATCCTTATATGTATTATATAGGAATGTAATTTATTTGTTATTAAAGTACGTAAATAGAACCGACTGATATTTGACTGATAACGGGATTAAAACTATTTGAGTAAAATTCTGAAAATTATCAACGGTATTATTCTGTTGTAACTCGTACCGTATATCGCTGCTTCTAGGAAGATTTTTATGCAAATTTTTTTTCGTTAGTGGATTAACGATAGGGAATTGGCCTTTTTAAATTTAACATAAACATTTATCTTTAACGAGTAACTTTTCCCCGTTAATGTAATCCCGGACCAGGTTAGGTTTCTCCGGTTTAGACCGATGAAAAATTCTATTAGTAATGCAAAAATAATATCTGCAATATTCCTAATAGAATCGATGAAAATATTTGGCCGGTTATACGATATATTGTCGTACATAATATGCGGGGCATGTGAAATATTTTTATATGATATTTATAAAGAATTATTTCTTCGTTGATATCGCGTAGTTTTATCGATTTAATTACTACTTGAAAACAAAAGAGAGTAACCGTGTAAGTAATGAAAAGGTTTGATAAATTAAAGCAGGATTTATCAATGAAAAATGTAAACTAAGCGGTCGATAATATTACAATGTTTTCAAAGATAAAAAAGAAATGCGGGACTACAATAATTTTTATTTGCTTGATCTGACGCGTTTAATAAATCATTTTTTCGTTTGAAAGAAATCTGTACGTACAATCCATTATTTAATCTACTATTGATGATTTTTATATATATTGTCGGTAATAAACTTATCGAGTAAAACGTTTTCGTACTTGAAATTTAAAACATTTTTTTTTTTTTACAATTAGCGCCTACAACACAAATTAATAACTGTTTTGTTTAACTTTGACGATTTACAGAATTAGATTAATAAATGTAGTTTGCGCCAGACGAATTTCTTTTTTCACATTTTACGCCTTTTAACTATTTGGGTTGTTACTTATTAAAACGCTTCAGCGATTGCGGAACCGTTATAAATGATCGATTATAACCGCATCGTTTCTATAAAATTAAAAGTTTTAATTAAATCGGTCAGTAGAGTCTTTAGATTATCAGGTCGTTTATAGTCGACGGAATTATGAGACTTTTTCCTGTAGATCGAAAGGTGCTGTTTAATATGAAAATAGTTCTGTAAAATCAGGCGTATAGAAGAGGGCTTTGTAAATTTCAGGAACGTTTGAAAGTCTTTCTCTTTTGGCAAAGGTACGTATATAAAAATATAAGCGCTTGGAAAAGTTAGAATTGTAATTTATTAAGTGTCGGTCGACACGTTTCGGTTCATCAGGTCGTATAATTTGTCTTATGCGCGATTCATTTTCGACATAATTAGAAAGTTAATAACCGCTACTGCGTAATAGTAAAATTTTGTGGTAAGTATGATAAAAAAAAGTTCTGCCGACCGTAATTATTGTGCGTTTTTAATTTTTATTTTGCTTCATTTTAGAAGCGCGTTAGAGGTCTAAGCTTTTACGCATTTATATACTTACACGTAGATTGTACGTTAAGATCGCTTCTTTTTTTTAAATTTTTTTCTAGTTATATTTAGTTAAACTTTTACTACGTAGTTATTTTTCCTAGATAATGTAATAATAATATTCTTACATAGAGATGAATCGGTTTTTTCTCGATCGATATCGATTCGATAATTATCATCTGTTAATTAAAAAACCGCATAAATTAGAAAAGCAAATATATGTAAAAAAAAATCTGGATAATTTAATATTTAAAAACCTCTACAAATTTTAGTTAAGTCATTTAGTAATCGCTAAAATTTAGGGTATCCTGGAAAAATCTATTCCGGTCAGAGGTGATCTCCCTATTTACCTTCTGTCTTCTCTCCCTTGCCTTTGCTCTGCGATTACTGTTGAAATAGAATCTGTTATCGTCCTGGTTTCATTTACGATGTGATAATCAGTACCCGGTACAGCGACTATTTCTTTATTAAGGTTTCACCTTCTTTTTTAACCGAAGCGAAATTAACAGCTCGAGCGCCTAACGAACAAAACTAGACTTTCTATTACTTTTAAAATTTTTCTAAATTAAAAATAAATTTTTATAATAATATAATTAATTCTTAATTATAATAATATAACTAATAAAATTTTTCCACAGTCTAGAAGAGATAAGAAATGTAAAAAAAATATAAAGTTTAAGATTTTATAAATATCGTAATCGACCGTGTAGAAAGTATCAGATGCGTTGACGTTAAAACATCAACTTAAAACGGGTAGAATTAGCTGAAGAAAAGTAACAGACATATCAAAATAACTTAAACGAAAAATTCTGTCCTCAAAAAACGCATCTTTTATAAAGTTTTTAATTGTTTGTTATAAATTAAAGTGGACGCTTATATTTCTATCGCTTTACAAAATGCGCGATTACGTTGAATTTTGTAAAGCGGTTAAAAATGTGATATTGATTTCTATTTTACCTAAAGTATCTCGTGTATTAAATCGATTGATAATCGTGAATGTAAGTCATCATTTTTTACGCGTAGGAAATTTACGAAGTGTAAATAGCTTGGGCGGTACCAAAACCACCGGGTTGGTCTAGCGGTGAACGCGTCTTCCCAAATCGGCCGATTAGGAAGTCGAGAGTTCCAGCGTTCAAGTTCTAGTAAAGCCGGTTTTTTTTACACGGATTTGAATACTAGATCGCGGATACCGGTGTTTCTTCGTGGTCGGGTTTTCAATTAACCGCACGTCTCATGAACGGTCGAACTGTAACTGTACGTTTCATTTACACTCGTACATCATCCTCGTTTATCCTCTGAAGTATTATCTGAAAGGCAATTACCGGAGCTAAACGGGAAAAAGAAAGAGCTTGGGGCGCTACCGACAAGTTGAATAATTCTGTTACGCGTTGTTATCTATATCCGTATTTTAAGTATAAAAAGGTTAAAAAACATAACCGATAATTATTATTACGGATCGAGCTAAGAAATATAAAATTATTGTTAGCGATTACTACGAAGTATTACTGTTTAACGCACCACATATTCTGATGAAAAATTATAAACTCGTACGATGCGTCTACAGTTTGTGAAATGTTTTTAGGTAAATTAATTACAGACAAAAACAATTAAAAGTCTTATCCGAATGTACATTTCAGTATTAAAGTTATCGTCTTTAGATGATGAGATCGGCGAAGATAAATATGAAAAAAAAAGAAAAATTGACAAATAGATTGACATTTTTGATCAGGGTTGGTACGATTATGCGATTTAGACTTTTTTAAGCTGATTTTTTGCTTTTGGTACAGATTACCTTTCAGGAAAATATTATATATATATATAACTTCTTAGTTAACGCTTTGTAGTTAATAGTTTGTTTTGTTTTTGTCGGTAGAAGTACTCGTTTGTTAGTTTTCATGGTTATTTACTTGTTTATTATAGATTTTTTTAAAATATTTATTTTTTACTTTTTAATTTGCGTTTTATTTATTGTTGCTTATCTGGTGATGATGTTCAGAAGTTGAAATACTCATTTATTTCTTTTTTATTTTTGTAAACACAGTTTTTAAATATTTTTTTAATTTACAAATTTAATTAAATAACCATTTAGTTGCGACTTATATATAAAACAGTTACATTATCTTATCTAAACCGGGAAAGGAATTGTACGAGTTACTACCTTGCATTTGTCACTATCATTGTATTACAAAGTTTACCGTTTGCTGTTTTCTATTACGATATAATTTATTACGCTTTATAACATAAGCGCTGTTACTTTTTAGCTTTTTTTTCTAGATGATTAATTCAACGCGTTAGCTTAAAACCTTTGCACGGTAATTTTACGGAAATATTATACCTACTTAACGATAAGACAGGCCAGGGTTTATACCTGTAGTCTAGAAGAAAGGTCGGGATGCTACGGGGTAGCGTATAACTCGTACCGGCGGGTTTAAAAATAACTTCATTAAAAATTTTAATGTTGCTTGTTTTCAGTCGCATATATTTATAATATTTCTTGCGATTCAAAAAGTAGAAGATCAATAGCGTTTCAAAATCATGTAGCCGATCTGAACTTTTGCGTACAAGTATTTACCCAGTTGATGATTACATCAGTTTTTGCTTTTTTTATTATTATTATTAATTTTTTTTTAATAATGCTATTTTTAGTTTTATCTTAGATTTTACATTTCTAGTTTTAATATTATTCATTAATAAAATAAACCCATTTTTAAATTCGCTCGACTGGAGTATTTTAATCTTTTATTCTTGTTTATGAATATTTGTATATAATATTTTAGAATATATTGCGCTTCATTGTTTTCATATATTCAAGTATTTTTATCGTATTTTTAATAATTGTGTAAATTTCATTCGCTTTTATCTAAATTAAAATTACTTTTTTTTATAGATTTTGTGTTGTTTTCAAAAACCATTCGATTTTTTTAAGTTGCATATTTTATCGCATATGTGTCTTTAATATATTTAATTTAAGATAAAATACGGAACGTATTCGTATTAGAAGTTAGACGATAAAAAAAAATTGCCTGTTTTTATTTGATCGGAAGTATTTTAATTAAAAATTTGGAATGTTTTTAACTTTAAGGATCTGAATCTCAAATTATTATTGAAAAAAAAAAAACATTCGTGTTTTATTTTTGCGTAGTTATTTTATTATAAATGTCAATTTATTTGTTAAACGTATCGCTTAACAGGTATTTTTCTAAAACGCGTACGATTGCCGTTCGGTATCGTACATTACATCCTTTAATTTTAATTTTTTCTTAAACCGGTAATTGTAATTTACACGCGCCGCTTTCAATTTCGTATATGTTGAGGATTTTACTTGTTTTTCGTATGTTACTTTGTAACATATCCTAAATCTGTTTTAACAAATTTTTTTTTGTTTAATCAGAGTTTTTCTTTCTTAACGCCTGCTGGTTTTTTAATTCGTAAAAAATTAAATTCTTTGATTTTCCTTGTACTTTTATATCTCGGATTACGTTTGCCTGAAATCGCCCGTTTGTTAAATCCGAGGTTTTTCCTATAAAAGTTTCAAAATTTTTTAAAGTTCCTTGACTGTGAATTTTTACAGTTAGGTATCGACCTTTTGTTTGCCCTTAAATTTCGATTGTCCATTCTAATTTTCATTTATATTGCGGTTTTACTTCTACCGTCTTTGTAATCGCCGCTCCAGATATTCTTTTGATTTTAATAAACGTAGTCATTCCCTGATATAATTTATTAATAAATAATTTACTTTTAGGATCGACAAATTAATAAAACAATTATTCGCCTTAAAATAAAGAGGTGCCGCAACACATCTTCACTTGTCACTTTATCCACCCGTCTGATTAACATTCGTATAGCACCGCATTTCAAAAGCTTCTAATCGTTTCTTATCAGGTACTCCGATCGTTCAAGTTTCACTTCCATAGAAAGCTACGCTCCAAACATATACTTTCAAAAATCATTTCCTGACATTTCAATTAATTTTTATGTAAACAAATTATATTTCTGACTGAAGGCTCGTTTCGCCTGTGCTATTCGATATTTTATTTTGCTCCTGCTTCGTCCATCTTTAGTAATTCTACTTCCTAAATAAGAAAATTCTTCTACCTCCATAAACTTTTCTCTTCCTATTTTTATATTCAGCGGTCCATCTTCGTTATTTCTACTATATTTCATTACTTTCGTTTTGTTCTTGTTTATTTTCATGCGGTAGTTCTTGCGTAGGATTTCATCCATGCCGTTCATTGTTCCTTCTAAATCTTTTTTACTCTCGGCTAGAATTACTATATCGTCAGCAAATTGTAGCATCGTTATCTTTTCATCTTGTACTGTTACTCCAGATCTAAATTGTTCTTCAATATCAGTAACTGCTAGTTCCATGTAAAGATTAAAAAAAAGTAACGGGGATAGGGAACATCCTTGTCCGACCCCCTTTCTTATTACGACTTCTTTCTTATGTTCTTCGATTATTACTGTTGCTGTTTGTTTCCTGTAAATGTTAGCAACTGTTCTTCTATCTCTGTATTTGCTGTTTGTTTCCTGTAAATGTTAGCAAGTGTTCTTCAGCCGCGCAGTACTCAAGAGGATCGAGTGATATTGATATAGCCGTTTAAGTCGTCCTGACCTACGCCCTTAAAAACTACTGAAAGAGCTGCTGCCCTCTTTCAGGAATCATTCCTTAGTCTGGCTCTCAACGGATACCTCCGATACGGTTGCACCTTCGGTCCAGCTACTATGTATCACCGAGCACTCGAGCTTCCTCGCAGTCGCCAAGGTCTCGTAATTCATAGAGGGAGATAGATTGATTATTTATTTTTAAAATGGTATATATCGAAGTAAGAAAAATACATAAATAATATGTGTAAACCGTGAAATTTAAGAAACTTAAACGATCTCAAGTACGGTTAACAATGCTTTGGTGTCAAGTTAAAACCGCTGATATTTTTTTATTTCAAATTTTTGCATTTTCCATTCGTTCAGATTTTGCTAACGCATTACTTATTTTTATGTGAAAAAAGCCGATTTCCCTACGCACGGTGGGGATTTTGACATCATTCAAATCAGGAAGAACGAGTGCAATTTGCTTTACTTCCTTATCAGTAGACTCAGTGGTATCAGGTTTTGTTTCCTGGACATCGTTAACGGGGCAATGTTCTGCCCTTCTATTTAAATTGGGGTTTGAAAAATCGTTCTCCTGTGCGACTGCGATATTCCATTTCAAATTAGCACGATTTTCCCAATATTCGTGATGACTATCGGTTTTTGCCTGGTATATAAATAGTTTTTTATTTTAATATTGTAACTAAAGGCGTAACACGGACTGGAAATTTTAGTTAATTTCTTTAAGTTTACTAGCGGCATATAAGGTAGGTAAAAAATAATGATTCTAGCTAAAAAGTAGGTGGGATTTGTACAGTTTTTATAATTTTCTAATAAAAATGAGCAATTTTGTATTTAAAAAATAATCTTAAAATAGTTCCTCGTAAGCTTTAACTGTAAGTAATTGTTAAAACATATCCCCCTTCAAAAAAATACATATGAATTCTTGAAATCACACACCGAGATTAAAAGATAACATTTTTTCCAAAGGTAATAATTAAAATTAAACAAATATATATTTCAGATAAACGATTACCATATGTATATTGCATTGTACGAGTAATTTGTTCGCTTCTATGCGACATACTTTTCTGCGATGGAATTTTTTAATCGAACTATGTATTCGGTTCTTATAGCGTAATATTACGCGTCTAAACAAATTCCAACCGTTTTTATTCGCATTATATTCATCCATTTTTTTTTTAATATATATAGTATATAATTTTTTTTATATTTAAATTGGAGCACATCACTCTTGTTTATGAACGGCGTCTCTAACGTTGTGGTTTTCATCTGTTTTAGCCGTGGATAATGAAAACAGATAGTTTGATAAAAGTCGGGAAAAGTTTTTGACGAAACATATTTAACAAATTAACGCGGAAGTTTTATCGACTCCTCTTCCTTCTCATCTTATATTCCGTAAATTGCTTGTCTGCGTTTCTTGAGCGATTGAAGGCTGTTCAGGATTTCATCCGCTTACCGTCCTGTCTTTATTTCATTTATTAACAAGAAAAGTTAGCTTGGACTGCGGTCTATGAAATTCATTTTTTAAGTTATTTTGATCAAGTCTGTTCGTATTCTCGATTTTATTTTATCTCCGCTTTACATCTTTTACTATTTTGGTCAGGTTTACACGCCATATTATTCGTAAATAATTTCTTACTTCGTACTTCCATCTTAGGTTGTTTCTAGTATATATATATACAGACTAGAAAAAAATATCTTTTTTATAATAAGAAGAAACAAACTAAGATGTATATAATAATATTATATATATATTTTTTATTTTTAAAAGCTCTAATTTTATATTGTAATTTTTATATATTTACTTTAACACAAAAATGTCTTTTTTTCAAGACATTTAAAAAAAATTACTTGTCTAATAAGTTCTGAATTGTTTTAATTTTCAGTTGACAACGGAATACAGTGAATTAGAAAAAGATGAAGTTAATATAATATCTGGTGCTTTAGAATTAAGGAAGAAAATCGTTGCCGATGTCATGACAAAATTGGAAGACGTTTATATGTTATCGTACGATGCAGTTCTGGATTTTGAAACCGTATCTGAGATCATGAAATCGGGTAAGATCATTTTTACACGGCTTTTTTTCCTATCTGTGTATTAATAATAACGCTTTTTTAAACGATTGTTTTACCTATTATATATTTTTTGTCGTCTCTATCAGAATTATTTCAAATTTTATCAAACGTCGAGCGACCTCCCGATGGGGGTCGCAGTGCAATCCATGAGGATTAGATCTTATTAAAAATTGTAAAATTAAACTTTCGCTTACCTATTTAATTATAGCGTAAATGTTAATTGTTTTGTTCCGTAATATTACAGTTTATACTATTCGTAAAATATAGCAGTTTATATGTAAAGTATGTGTATATTAACATCATTGCGGTCTGGGCAAAAGCATTTGCGTATTAATCCGTAACTTCAAAATTTGTAAATTAATAACGTTTTCGACAAAATCAAAATTCGCATTATAAAAACTATATTTTTAATGTAATTATAGAATTAATTACCAACTGAAGATGCAGATCCTATGAAAATCGATTCTCGGAATTAATATGGTAAGTTTAACTTATCTATTTACTGTGTTTTAGTACTTTAAATTTCATTTTATTTACGCACACGCGTACACACACACACTTTAAAGTAAATAAAAATGTAATTTTAGCATTTACATGAATTTTAAGCGATATCAGATGTTATCACACGAGCTGTTTAGTTCGCGGTATGGAGTCGAGCCATCTTGAATCGTTATTCAAGTGCTGGTTTATTTTTTATTCACCTGAAAAAAATACTCTTTCATTAATCGGGAGCGGATGGAAGAAAAACTTTTATTCTGTCTAATTAAGTGTAGGCGACTAAATTATTTATGTAAACGTAATTAATGCGCATTATTCGCTCTTTATATTTAATAAACGTACATAATTTATTCCCGTTATTCAAATTTACAGAAGTTTTTTTTTTACAAATATTCCATGCGGGCTTCCTCACGGGAGATATCCTACCAGAAATTTCATCTAAGGATATGTCTAAGCGCCGTTTCTGTTGCGTCAGTGATCTGTTGATGTAGCTTAATGGAGTCGCTGGAAAGTGGAGCGATAAGCATCTTTTGTATAACTATAGATTTATCTATCGGTATTAATTCAGGAGATTTTGCCGGCCAAGCTATTATTTCCTAATAACCGATCCGAACAAAAACTTGTGCGAGATGAGTCGTGTGACTTCATATTTTGCTAGTACTCCCATCTTGTTGGATTATTAAAAATTTTCCTCTGTATTTTGCCCCGCTTGTGATATCAAGTAGTTTTTAATCGTATCTAGCCGCGTATATCGATTAGTAATCTTATTAAACTAGACATAGAGTTAAGGACACAAAAACGTTCACTTTTGGCGAGTTAGATGTAGTTATATTTCCACCGGGTTGGTCTAGTGGTTAACGCGTCTTCCCAAATCAGCCGATTTGGAAGTCGAGAGTTACAGCGTTCAAGTCCTAGTAAAGCCAGTTATTTTTACACGGATTTGAATACTAGATCGTGGATACCGGTGTTCTTTGGCGGTTGGGTTTCAATTAACCACACATCTCAGGTACGGTCGAACTGAGAATGTACAAGACTACACTTCATTCACACTCATACATATCATCCTCATTCATCCTCTGAAGTATTATCTAAACGGTAGTTACCGGAGGCTAAACAGGAAAACGAAAGAAAGAAAGAAATATGTAGTTATATTTACCCACCGCGTTGGTCTAGTGGTGAACGCGTCTTCCCAAATCAGCCGATTTGGAAGTCGAGAGTTCCAGCGTTCAAGTCCTAGTAAAGGCAGTTACTTTTTTACGAATTTGAATACTAGATCGTAGATACCGGTGTTTAACGGTAGTTGGGTTTCAACTAACCACACGTCTCGATAATGGCCGAACTGAGATTGTACAAGACTACACTTCATTTACACTCGTACATATCATTCTCATTCACCCTGTGAAGTACTACCTGAACGGTAATTCCCAGAGGCTAAACAGGAAAAGACAGAAAGAAAAAAAGATGTAGGATCGGGTGTGGTCCGTATTCTCACTATACTTTTTTTTGTATGCGTCTTATTATATCGTTAAAGCGGAAGTTTGTTTCATTATCGAAGCAACCTTACCGTGAAAAATCATCTTGTTTCATTCTTTTTACATGTTCATTCAAAAATCATACCGTTTTGACTTTGTTAGTCAGTCGATATCTAAAACGGTTGTAATTAATGCGGTTTACATTACAGTGATCGTCGTGAAGTTCTCGGTACAATGTTCAGCTCCCAGTCCGCTTTTGAGAGTAGACTTTTGGACTTGTGTAATAAGTTTGTTACCCGTTCTTTGTTACGCACACAGCCTTATTTGGAGGATCGAAGACAATATGCTTCGCTTGAGGCGAGGGTTTGTATGTTTGTGCATTGTAATCTGCGATTTTGTTATCTACGTCTCCACCGCTAGCTTCAGATCAGTTCGTACTAGGTCATTTTTTCTGTGGAATAGACTTTAAACTTGCTTTAATATCGAGGTTGAATATCCACTTTTGTAGGTTTTAATTTTAAAATTGTTCCGTTTTATTTAAACGTTTTCCTGTATCGTTAGTTATCGCTTTTGTAAGTTGTGAATTCTAATTAAATTTTTTTTGACGTTTTTAAATTACGAGTGGCCTCTTAATGTTCGATTTATCGTGCGGTTTTAATTTAAAAGTCACGATGAAAGCGGTCGAAAGGATTGTGTAGTTTACTTAATTGTACTTTTTTACGTGATTATTATGAATTTCTTCCAGCGTGTTGTCTTGTAATCGTGAAACACGTTCACCGAATCGCAAGGCAGGGTGTTTCATTGTGTATTACGACTTTTTTTTCTCGTTTTAGAGTTGTATTTTTTCAACCTGTTATTTGAATTTTATTTTTTGGGATATTATAATGTTATTTTTAGATTGCTTTTAATTTTTTATCATATACAAGGAATCGGGTTTGACTAATAAAATATTTAAAGCGGGTAAAAGGAGATAGAAATATTAGCATTCAGGGGATATAGAGGAATATTTATTTTTTCTTTTATACTCAAAATTAAAAAAAGAAAAGAAAAAGTTAATTATTTTTGCAATAAATAGGAGAAAATACAACAGTGCATTTGCACTATTAAGTAACGTTAATTATAAATAAATTGAAAAGATTTTGTTTGGATGACTTGCGCCTTTTAATGTTCGAGCGAAATGTTTTGATCGGGGAAGAACCGGAACGGTCGCTTTCTAGGTTTATTACTACCGTTGAAACACGTGTGGCCCTACTTGATTTCTTTATTAAAATTCTATATAAATTTTGGTGCGTTTACTTTTACTATTGTTCAAATTTCATGTTTCTCTTAAGCGTGAAATTAGTTTGCGTGAATTAATCCGGTGACAGTTTTTTTGCCGGCATCGAGATTTCATATGTTTTAGGTTTTGAAAATCGTATTTTAATTTTTACCTTTTGTACAGAAATAAATGAAATGCGCTGTTATTTCCTGAAACGCCTCGTTTATTTTAACCGAGTTTGAAGGGATCTATAGTTTAATAAAAAGAAGTATACGGGTCAGATTATTTTTCATTCGGTTACATTCTGATTTACCTGCGGTAGGTCTACGGTGAACATATCAGAAACTATCTTGTCGGTATTATTTATGTACTGCCGTAATAAAATTTACTCGTCAAGTCCATTTTTTTTCTTCGAGTCGTAAGAAAATGTATTCGTGTCTTCTATTGTTTATCGACAGCTTAAAGATATTTTAACATTATTCTTTCCTTTATTACATATTTTAATTATGTCTGTTATACAACATGCGCAACATAAGACCGAACCGTAACGTAACCGCTGCAGAATCGGTAGGTTATGTCGGAATGAAATTTTACGAACGTTACGGATAAATTAAATAAGAAAAAACGTAATTTAAATATTGTATTTATTTACCTTATTGTTACAAAAGATGTTCAAAATAACCGCCCTGAGCGTCGATGCACTTTTCACGCAACACGTTGTTGTCGATCGCGTTGATTTCTCGTTGAATGTTCACCTTCGGTTCATCAATACAGCGGGAATTAGACGCGTAAACTCTCTCCTTTAAGTAACCCCGAAGGAAAAAATCCCAATTAGACGATTCTGGGGAACGTGGAGGTTACCGACCGTCCTCTGCTGACAGCTCGTTCATTTGTGAAAGCTGCGTGAACGGGATTCAGTGAAACGTTTGATGTGCGACACGTTGATCCGTCTTGTTGGAAGAAGCTGTATTCTTTTGCGGTATCGGTTAATTGCGCGTAGAATTTTTCGAAAACGGCATCTTCTGGACCGGCAGTAATTCTCTTTTCAATATCGGCAATGGCCTGCGGTGTCCTAACGGAAGGTCGCCTATTCGGTTTTGGCTTTCAAACCGAACCTGTTGTACGCTATCCTTCGCCGGGATACAGGCATTCGGAAATTTTTCTACGAATACTTGACGTAATTCAAACGATCCGGAACGAATATAGGCCTCGACTATAGATATCCTCTCTTGGATCGAACGAGGCGTTTTACACAAACACAACTGTACCGCAACAAAACGTATACTGCACTGACACGTAATCGCTTGACAAACGGCACCAGCAATCAGCGGTAACATATACATCCCCTAGTTGCGCTAGTAGTGTGTGAGTCTTTCATAAATATTGTTGAGTAGCGGTTTCATTATGGGTTCGGTTTTATGTTGCCCACTCTGTACATTTTATAATAATAGTAATAACAATAACATATAATACTGTTATTTTTATTATTTTTTTTTTGCAGAAAGTTTATTTATCTCCTTTAATTTATGAATTTCAGGTTGAAACATTTTTTTAGATTTGATGTCTGTAGTATTTTGTTTTAATTTTAGAAAATTTCTTTATTGTAAAATCGAACACAGAATTTCATCATTTTGAGTAGTAAATAAAGACAGTTGAATGCAGAACATTTGTTTGCTTTACCGCCTGAAAATAGCTTTGCCAGTTTGTATATTTTGCGTTGATATGCTTTTAAGTTTATTTTTCTCGTACGCCTGTTTCTATCCTACATCTGAGATATCTGTGTCGATATATTATATCGTTGGTTAATGCTTTCCTGAATTAAATATTTCATTTTTGTGTAAATAAATTGTATTTTCTGCCATTGTAGTTGTTTGAATTAATTAACAGAAAACTTGTTTAGTATTTTTAGAGGTTTGATTTCATTGTCGGGAAAGATCTGCGGTAAAATTTAGAAGAAATAATAAAAACGTTTTTGTTTGTTTTGTTAAATTTTTCTTTGTAATTTAGAATATATAGTTTTTCTTTACGAGTGTTCTTTTTTACTACCGATTGTTGTCTTTCAGTTTTGTTTTCTCTATCGCTTCGATACAATTTGCGATCGTACTGTTCTATATGAAATACCGCTCTGTGTTTATCCTTTAAATTTCCTGTGCTAATCGGTCGGGTTTAACTTTAGATATCGGTCCATTCATGTTTTTCTTAAACTTACCTTTCGGTATCCGTTCAAGAATATCGGACCAAATTTGTTTTAATATAATTTTTTTAAACTTGCGCTGTAATGCTTTCATTGCTTTTACGGTTTTCCAGTAACTACTACTACTGCTGCTGCTGCTCTTACTGTTATTCTCTTCAACATCAGCCGGATGTTGAAGTGAAAGTTCCTGGTTTTTTAGTATGCGGTGAATAATATGTAGCAGGTAGATCCATTTGTTATGATTAAAACGAGATTCGTTTTTGCTTACGGGAAGAATTTATTTTATTAGAAACTGACTTTGATGTAGACAAACGATATGTATTTACCGGTTCCTTACACGTAACGCCGATCGACCCGTGGCCACATCTACTTCAAAACACGGGAAGTAGGGGGTACATGAATTTACACTCGAAACCAGACTTTTAAATTTGATGTGGCCGATACAATACTGTAGTGCGTCTAATGGGATTCTAACGCATCAACAATTTGTTTACTTTGTGAATCAAGTTAGTTTAAATAGAGTGTAAGTCGTTATAAATTTTTGGTGGATTTGTCTCTACGAGGTAGTCGGCAAATATAGACTATTTATATATTTCTACATGAATATATAACGTTTGTTCGCGCGCGCAGGGTGTATCGCGAAGTTCTCCTGGGACTTTCAATAACTTTCTCCTTGTGAAAATAATGGAAAAATTTCATATAAACATATATCCTAAAACGCTTCGTTTGCGAGTTAGGCTACTGAAAGATACGCTCGGATTTCAGCTATCTCCGTGAAATGAAATCGTAGTGAAATTTTTAGGTCGTTAATTAAGGGGCAGAATAGTGATTTCATATGGTTTTTTACGTGAAAAATCGAGTAAAATAAGTCTGAGAACCGTATCTGCAATAGGTTTTGAGAAATTTGGATTGAAAACCAATAAAATGGGGTAAAACCCCTGCTTTTTTTTACGTCTGACGTACAATAATTTTGTTAAACGGGTAATAAACACGTAAAACGTTTGAACAAAACTCGTAGAGAATTTTTTTCTAAACAAAATGGCCTAAGATAAGTTGAATAAAACGAAGAAAGTTTGAAGAATTAGAATTGTTTAGAAACAGCACGCTAGACCAAAGTACATTTTACGTATCGGTTTATAGAAAATGTTCAAAAATGACCCCACCATTTTCAAAACATTTCTTGGCACGCTTCTGTACTGCATTTATTGCTCTTTTTAGTTCTTCAAGGCTGTCCTTAAGTTGCTCAGTCGCATCCGTAATTTAGAGAATATGTTTTTGTTTTGTATACAGCATTTTTCATTCATCCCCAGAAATAAAAATCTGAATATGTTAGATCAAGCGATCTTGGTGGCCAGGAATGTGGGCCTCCACGACCGATCCTTTTCTCAGGGAAATGATAATTTAAGCGAGTGGAAACGGCATAAGAGAAGCCGAGAGGCGCGCCATCGTGTTGGAGGTATACTTTCCGTCTCGGCGCTAGAGGAACATCTTCAAGCGACTGCGGAAGTTCTTCTTCAAGAATTCTTGAAGTGAAAGTAGACCTCGGAATTTAAATGGCCAGGTAATATTAACGGTCCAAATAGCCGATTGTGAAGATTACCGCACCGTACATTGACGCCAAATCGTGTTAAAAATCGCCTTCCATCGATTCATGAGGATTTACTTTTACACATATATGTTCATCGCGTAAGTTGTTGACGTCATCTGGAGTGAAATTTGCCTCGTCGGTAAACAAAACGTTCTTTTAAATTAGTCGATTTGTATTCCACGAGTTGCAGAACTCCGAGCGAAGCGGACCGTCTCCTGGGTGTAGATGTTTAACTGGCAGTTTTTAATAAGGATAAAACTTGTTTTGTTTAAGTGACCTCCAAACCGTCGAGTGTGAAACTCCGATCCGCATAAAAAGACGTCATATACTGACGCCTGCACGCGCTAAACTCCATCGATAATAATTTCATCAATAATAGCGTCGTGTTGGACAGATTCGCCGGTACGAATACTAGGTAGTGAACCTGTTTCCCGAACATTGCGATCTGAAATCCTGCCATTCGGAAAACGTATATTATATTTTACTGCAGCGGCTGTAGCATTACCATTACACGCCTAAAATGAATACAATAACAACATATTCTTCTGTTTTAAATCAGGACGTTATTACTTAGATGGCAAACCGATCACGTTCAAACTAAAATTCGCAGAAAACCTTCGCTAACGACAGCACAGTTCATAGTACCCGATGATGCAGCTCTCCAAGATTCCCTATCTAGTGCCAGTAGTTTCATTTCGGTATACCCTCTACACCCTACATCCCTAACAATTTGTTTTATATATTCCAAACGCCTGCCTGCACAATTTTTCCCTTCTACTTGTCCCTCCAATATTAAAGCGACTGTTCCAGGATGCCTTAGTATGTGGCCTGTAAGTCTGTATCTTCTTTGAACTATATTTTTCCAAATGCTTCTTTCTTCATCTATTTGCTGCAATACCTCTTCATTTGTCACTTTATCCACCCATCTGATTTTTAACATTGTCCTACAGCACCACATTTCAAAAGCTTCTAATCTTTTCTTTTCAGGTACTTTGATCGTCCAAGTTTCACTTCCATATAAAGCTACGCTCCAAACATGTATTTTCAAAAAAGATTTTCCGACGTTTAAATTAATTTTTGATGTGAACAAATTATATTTCTGACTGAAAGCTTGTTTCGTCTGTGCTATTCAGCATTTTATATCGCTCCTGCTTCGTCCATCTTTAGTAATTCTACTTCCCAAATAACAAAATTCTTCTACATCCGTAATGTTTTCTCTTTCTATTTTTACATTCAGTGTTCCATCTTCGTTATTTCTACTATATTTCATTACTTTCGTTTTGTTCTTGTTTATTTTCATGCGATAGTTCTTGCGTAGGACTTCATGCTATTTATTGTTTCTTCTAAATCTTTTTTACTCTCGGCTAGAATTACTATATCTTCAGCAAATCGTAGCATCTTTTTCTTTTCACCTTGTACTGTTACTCTGGATCTAAATTGTTCTTTAGCATCATTAAGTGCTAGTTCTGGGTAAATATTAAAAAGTAGTGGGGATAGGGAACATCTTTGTCAGATTACCTTTTTTATTACGGCATCTTTCTTATGTTCAATTATTACTGTTGCTGTTTGGGTCCTGTAAATGTTAGCAATTGTTCTTCTGTCTCTGTATTTGAACCCTGATTTTGTTAAAATGGTGAACATTATATTGCAGTCTACATTATCAAATGCCTTTTCTAGGTCTATAAAAATGCCAAGTATGTTGGTTTGTTTTTCTTTAGTCTTCATTCTACTATTAATCTTAGCACTAAAATTGCTTCCCTTGTCCCTATACTTTTCCCGAAACCAAATTGGTCTTCTAACACTTCTTCCACTCTCCTCTCAATTCTTCTGTACAGAATGTTAGTTAAGATTTTTGTTGCGCGAGTAGTTAAGGTAAGTGTTCTGTAATCTTCATATTTATCTGCTCCTGTTTTCTTGGCGTCATGACTATAAGCTCTTTTTGAAGTCTGATAGAACTTCACCTTCTTCGTAAATATTACACACCAGTTTGTATAATCTATTTATTGCTTCCTTACCTGCACTGTGCAGTAATTTTCTTTCTGCCATTTAAATCTTTTAATGCTCTCTTAAATTCAGATCTCAGTATTGTTTCTCCCTGTTCATCCATTTCGATATAACTCTTCAATATATTTCACTCACCTGTCGACCTTTCATTTCCTACTATAATTTGGTGTATCATCTTTTTTCATACATTATTAGATTTTACTTTATGTAACACAAAATTTTCCTTAACTTTCGTGTATGCTCCGTCTATTTTAGCAATGATCATTTCTCTTTCCACGTCTGAATACTTTTCTTTAACCCACTCTTCTTTCGCTAGTTTGCACTTCCTGTTTATAGTATTTCTTAATTGTCTATATTTCCTTTTACTTTCTTCATCACTAGCATTCTTATATTTTCTACGTTCATCCATCAGCTGCAATATATTTTCTGGTATCCAAGTTTTTCTACCAATTCTCTTTGTTTCGCCTAAGTTTGCTTCTGCTGACTTAAGAATTTCCTTTTTAACATTCTCCCGTTCTTCTTTTACGCTTTCTACCTTATCTTTTTTACTCAGACCTCTTGCGATGTCCTCCTCAAAAATGTTCTTTATCCCCTCTTCCTCAAGCTTCTCTGTTTAATTGCTTTGTCAATTTCTTCATATACACACTCCACGTTGTCGTCATCATCATGGGCGCTTGTAGGCATATAGACGTTAACAATCATTGTCGGCTTAGGTTTTGATTTTATCCTGATTACAATGATTCTGTCGCTATGTATTTTGAATTACTCTACTTTCTTCCCTATCTTCTTGTTCATTACAAAATCTACTCCTGCCTCCCCTTTATTTGAAACTGTGTTAATTATTCTAAAATTACCTGACCAAAAGTCGTTTTCCTCTTCCCACCGAACCTCGCTAATTCCTACTACATCTACATTTATCCTATCCATTTCCCTCTTTAAATTTTCTAACCTATCAACCTTTTTTAGACTTTTAGAATGCTATTTTTTCATTTTTGTGGTGACCCCTTCCTTAGTAGTCTTCACTTGTCTTCCTCATTCATAATTAATTAACGTTCAACTTACTAATTAATAAAATCAATTGTAATAACATTACCTGAAGCCTAGTTTATGACAACAGTACCGGTCACTGAAGACAAGCTGCAAAGATATGTGCTATAACGTAAGTTTAAAAAATTACTGTATTAAAATGAATTTGGTTCAATTTGCAGTAAACATAACAGTTTTATATTGTTTTTATTGTAGAGCGATGGAAAAATCATTGTTAGTGTATTAATCATAATCATATTTTTCCTTAAAGATTTTCCAAATTCTTTTCCTTCTCCTTAAGTAGTGAAAAATAAATATTTCATCACAAAGAAAAATAACTACTTAAAAAGAATATCTTCTATTCAGATATAGGTTCATCATTAAAAAATGGTGGGTTTGAATAGGTCAGATCAGTGGGACATTTTAAGAAATTATGTTGGTAAGTGGAAAACCTCGTTCTAAAAAAAATTGTCATTTTAACCACTGTATCAGTCTTTGTATTGTTGCTGAGGTGTATTCCTTTGTTACTTTGTTTTCTGATCAAGAAAAAGGTCAGTGTATTTTGTGGCATACCGAACTGAAGTCATTAATTTTAGTCCAGTGTGCATTTCAGTGTACATATGAAAACAATATGTGATGCTGGTTCAATCGGCTCAAAGAAACAGGACATGTTCTCAAACAGAAATCGCCTGGAAGGCCCCCAGTTTCAGAAGAGAGTGTTGAATGAATTATACCATTTCCAATTAGAAGTTCTAATAAAATCCATTGCTCATTGAAGCTTTAAATTTCAAATTGAAGAAAAAACCATGTAGTTTTACATAAAAGGTTGCATGTGAAACATGCAAAATTCAGGCAATCTGTTCTAATTACGTTTCATGAAACAGATCGTTTTATTTTTCAATCATTATTTTTTTTTCTCTATTAGGTGGTGATAATATAATAATCACATTCATGATTTTTCTTAGATTTTCTTATTTTTGAATTATTTGTTTGTGATTTTCAATATTTTACTCTTCTGACTGTACGTTCACGTAACAGTTACATTATATTTGTCTAGCGTTAATTTTTTTTTATTAGATGGTAAATTCATAGTCAGTTTTGGTTAGAGGTCATAATTTTCCAGTTATTATATGATTTTCAGTTTATAATCTAGCGTTTTGTATAATAATGGATGGAACAATTTTACAAGATTTGTCTCGCTCGCTAGGTTATTTTCACGGTAGTTCATAGCATCGTTATACTGTCAGTATTTAGTTAGTATTTGACGATATATACATTTAGTAAAAGTATTATGGCTTTAAATCAGAAAATTTATTTAACGGTTTGCCTTTTATTGTATCTGTCTATGTGTGTTTTCTAATATTAAATTTCTTTTTGTCTTTTATTTATATATTTCACAGGTTATTCAAGAATCCCTGTTTATGAAACGCATCGTTATAATGTAGTTACTATGCTTTATATTAAAGATTTAGCATTAGTCGATCCTGATGACAACACTCCATTGAAAACACTTTGTCAGTTCTATCAGAATCCATGCTATTTTGTTTTTGAAGATATGACGTTAGATGTACTATTCAAACAATTTAAAGAAGGTAAGTGGCTCATTTATTAGATCATTGGAGTGGCAAGTGTTGTGGTATGTTTTGCTAACCGGTTAATTGTTATAGAAGATATCGCAAAAGAAAAAACTTGTCTTGCAATTTACGGCAAAACATTGAGTTTTTCTTTATCAAAAAAATCTTGTTCTTTTCCTTTCATTATTTTTAAGAATCAGTTTATTTAAAAATACTTGTATGAATTACGACAAATTACATTTGAAAAATAACCATTTTTTACTTACTTTTGCGGTTGAATAATGTTAATATCTCATAACTTTGTTAAAAAATTGTTATCTACTAACAGAGTTTTACTGAACGTTTAAGATTTTTTTTTAAATTTTCCTAATGGTTAGTTTCAAGACAGTAGCTGTTTAAATAAAGAAGTTATTTCATTATTGAGAGTAATTTTTTTAAAACAAGCACCATATTGAAACTGACAGTTGGAAATATTTGATAAAATTTTTGAACGATAAGAACTTTTTTTTTAATCGCATTTAAATGATAATTTTTTATAGTCTATTAATAAAATATGAATTTTGAAACTGAATTACAAAAAAATGGTACTTCTTGTCTCCAGATTTTCCGTAATTCTTCCACTAACTGTACAGACTTACTTTAAATAATTTATAATATAAAACTCAATTTTTTCCTGTAGGTTATAAATTTTAAGATACAAGTTTTTCTTTTTGAATTATAATTTTATTTTTTAGTTTTACGATGCGCTTTAATCATTTACTTTATTTGCATGCTTGATTGTAGATATGTTTGTTAAAATAATGTTGCTTGTCTGTTATTGTTATTAGTTTTTTTTAATGAATTATAACCACAACACGTTTTTAAAGCTTTCTTCTTTTAAGTTGTTTGAATTATTTATACGTCATACGTTTTTTTATTTTGCTCGAGATACAAATCTCATAGTTAATTTGTTTACGGTGCAAAGTGTCTTCAATAGAATTCTGTCATCCGGTTTGAGTCGTACGCTTGTGTATTATTAATTGTTATATATATATTTTTGTGTATGTTATATTTTATTAGGTTACTCAAGAGTACCTGTGTATGTAGGTGACCGTCATAATGTTGTTACGGTGCTTTTAATAAAAGATTTAGCGTTAGTAGATCCTGATGATAATACACCTTTGAAGACACTTTGTCAGTTTTATCAAAATCCATTTAATTATGTTTTTGAAAATACTACCCTTGATGGTTTATTAAAAAAATTTAAAAAAGGTATGTATGTTGGTACATTTAATAGTAATTTGAAATAATTTTTTTTAATTTATAAAAGGTTGGTTTTTACTTTAAAACAATCTTTGAACACTCCCTATGTAAATTTTTATAAAAATAATCTTCTTTGTTCTTTTGTTCTTTTTTACTGGAACTTGTTAATTCTTGTGTACGATTTTAAACGCTTACTACAACCGTTAGGAATTTAATATGTGATCGTTAAAGATTTTCCTTAAATTCTATATCTAATAAGTTTTTTAAAACCGTATTTGTTGCTCATCACTTAAAAGAAAATGATGAAAAATAAAAAGCATCTATCCGTGATTTTTTCTCATTTGATTATTACTTAAGAAAGCCTTATGTTGCTTTATGGTTCTTTGTGCATAATTTTCTTTATTCTATGACATCTAATTATTCAGCAGTGAAATGTGTGTTTATTTAATTTATAAGTCTAGCAACAGTTTAAAAAACTTGTGTAAATGCAGAAGCTTCATTATTCCAGACGGTCTGTAAATAGTATGTAATTAAAGGAAAATTCTTGATTCCTCATCTTGTTTCTTCAGTTAATTCATTAAAAGTTTGAAACTAACAAATTTTATAATATTTTGTATATGAATAAACACTATTATCTAGTTATATAGTGTTATGAATTTTATTATTAATGATAATTTTTTAGATGATTAGTTTACAATGACATTTGGCACTTCAAATCATATTGGCATTGATGTTAAATAATCTTGCTAAATGATTTTTTTAGCAATATCTTATGATAGTGAAACTTCATTATACTATATCAGGATATCTTTGTCAATTAAAATTAAAAACTCCTTTCTATACAGTTTAGCACACTGAATGTCATACCATAGTATGCAAAGGAGTTTTTGCATGTGCTGATATAATGTATGTGTAATTTATAATTTTAAACTGTTGAAGATGAAGTGAATATTTCAAAAGTGCTCAGTTGGTAAGCGTTCATAGTTTTTAATCGACTGTATCTGGTGGTTTTAGTACTGTAATTAATTAAACTTATTTATTATACATAATTTTTTGAAAATTGAAATAATTCATCTACATATTGACCACTGTGCTAATTAAATTAAAAAAAATAATAACCCAACCACCAAAATACAGTAACAGAAAAACCTAAAAAAACGAATACCAATAGTTAACTTTTTGTTGGATCCCACATCATCAGTCGGTACAAAATATTATAATTACGTCAAACAAATAAGAAAAAATAAATAAAAACTTAAAAATTTGAAAAACAAACTCTCTAATAACACAAATCTCTATTTATAACACAAATCCAGTGCTATTACTGGAATCACTGCTAACTTCACTGCCAAAATTTTAACACACACATATATATATATAAAATATGTGTATGTGTATAAATTGCCAATTTCTGAAATCTGTGTAATTATATGTGACTATTATTTTGTAAAAAAATTACATAAAATAATGATTAAAATCTTAATATTATTTAATTAAAAAATGATTTCAAAGTGTCTAAATCTTTTATGCTTTTATCTTGGCAACATATTACGTGTAAAATGGTTTGCATATGAAGTAAATTATGTAAGAGCACAAAGAATTAAGATACGTTAAAGCCAAGTAATGCTTACATTTATCACAGCTGAGATGTCAGACCTCATATTGCCAGACCCTTATAAATTAACTTCAAAAATATAATCTATGTGTGTTTATAAGTAAACATTAAAGGGGAATAAGTGATATGAAGTTTGAAAGATTAGTTTAATTTTGGGTTTTTCCACGTTTAAAAAAAGTTTTAGTAATTCTTCAACAGTTTATGTTGAAAAATGGTTTTGCACTATTGTAGAGAAATAAATGCAGTTTTTGATGTCTTAAGTAAAATAATTTTGTCCTCCCTTTTTTTTTAACAAAAAAGATCAGAAAAATCAGAATTTGAACTTATTAAAATTTCTAAATTTTATGAAAAATTAGCTAGTTTTTTTTTCAAGAAGTACAGTTTTTCTAAGCTATTGTATTTATCAGAATAGTGAAATCAACTAATATTTATTAATAGTACAATTTTTAATATTTATGCTTTTTTTTAGTAGGCTAAATAATTAATAAAATTGTTCAGTTAACCCTTCTTGTTTCTACTTATTTCACAATGAATGCTTCTTGATTTTATTTTATATTTACGTAATTTTAATGTATATATTTTTGTAGTTTAATTGCTGTAGTTAATTTTATGTAGAATTAAAGATACATTAATTCTTGTTGATCAGTTATAAATTAGTTTAATTGTTAAATAGCATTACAGTAATCTGAACTTTATCTTTGATTTTGCATTAAGTAGAACCCCAGGATGTATAATTCAGTTTTAATTTCAAGTATCAAAATCATAGTGCATAAGGAGTCAAGGAAGAAGCCTCCCTGAAGATTGTGGTTACTGCAATTGGGTGATCCTGGGCAGTGGTCTAGTACCAGCTGATTCTTCCACGAAGGTGCTGCTACACAGCAACAAGTATGCAGGAGAATTTATCTATGAATAGACGTTTTCAGGACCAATCGAGCACGGAGCACTCATCAATCCCCATTGATAACAAGTTACGGATATGTCACCTGAACATTGAATCGATTTCATCTGCTAAGAATCAATATCTTTCACGCCTGGTGCTGCAGAATGCTGTGGATGTTGTGGCAAAACAGGAGACTCGTACCAAGGACTCACACAGACATGTCTTTGTTTTGGCTATGGAGATTGCCGACATCACTGTTGTAAATATTTACAAACCTCTGCAAGTCAGTTGGCCAGTTTCACCTGTAAGATCCTTCAATCACCCAGTTGTGTATGTTCACAACCATAGCCATGCCTGGGGATATCAGGACAGCAATGGAGCTATTCTAAATGAGTGGATGGATATGTACAATCTCCAGCTTGTATACGACGTTAAAGATCTAGGAACGTTCCGATCTGGTAGTTGGCTGGATTATTCTCCTGATTTGTGTATCATATCCAAATCTGGACATAACGACATGTGGCAATGAATAGGGTCTTTCCTACGCAGGCAGCATAATTCATTATGGTACTAAAATTCCATTAGTCACCTCCTTCCCTCAAACTTGATGGAATTTTCAGCTTGCAAACTAGGAACTGTTTCGGAGTGATCTTGATAATACCATTCAGTGGATTCCCCCAATTCCATCCAATTATGAGCGATTTGTGGTTGCGATTAAAGTTAATGACAGGAGCTGTATTCCACGTGGGTTTCAGAAGGACTACATCCCAGACGGTCTCAAGAGTGCGATTATATGCTGAGTATCAGGAATCTCACAATGACACAACACCTGATGATCTCTTGAGAAATCTCAATAAGAACTGGAGGGAAAAATGGCATAAAACATCTGCAGGACTCAACGCATTTCAGTTGGAAGGCCTGAGGCCTTATAAGGAAGCTTGGTACAGATCCAAGGTTGTCAAGTACAGTCACACGTGTGAATGCCAATGATGTTGGATCCAGACGAATGAAGATTTCAAAAACTAAAATAGACAAGGCGCACACACGAACCACAAAAAATTAATTGTACTTAAAAAGATCCCATCTGAAAACACATCCAGACTACTCACATGACTTCTGCATTGAGGAGCTCGATATAGCCTTGAATATGCTGAAGGTAAATAAAGCTGTTGGCGTTGCTGGCGTATATCTGGAGGTTCTTAAGGCCATTAATCTAAAACTAGATTGTGGCTCATTGAATTTTTCAATGAGATTTTGAGAAGTTGAAAAGTTGTCAAAGCTTTTCAAACAGGCGGAGGTAATTGCCATCCTGAAACCAGGCAAAGACAGAACTGATGCTTCTCACTACCGACCAGTATTGCTACTCAGCATGACCTACAAGCTACTAGAAAGGCTTATTCTAAATCGCATTGAAGAGGCTATTGATCAAATCATCCCTGCCAAGCAGGGTGGCTTTAGGAAGCATTGGAGCTGCTGCACCAGGTCTTAACATTGACAACTTTAGTGGAGGCTGGATTTCAGGGAGGTCTCAAATCGGCTGCAGTTTTTGTGGATCTTATGGCAGCTTATGACACTGTGTGGTGGGAGGGAATGATGTTGAAGTTTATTGAGGTCATCCATGTCAAAGGCGGGCGTTTCTAGTGAGCAATGTGCTCTCTGACAGGCGCTTTAAGGTGTTTCTGAATGGACAGGCTAGAAGATGGAGGACTCTGAATAATGGCTTACCTCAGGAATCAGTTCTGGAACCTGTTCTGTTTAACCTGTATATCCATGTCCTGTCAAACACGGACTCCATGAAAATCCAGTATGCAGACGAACTAGCATTGGTCTTCCAGTGTAAGGATCTTATGGACTGTGGAATTGTGTTGAAGGAGATCTGATGAAATTGAGTGATTACTTCCATTACCCAGCCTAAGTCATTCAGCCAACCAAAATTCAGCCTAAGCCAAATAAGACTGAGGTTACTGCATTCTATCTAAATAAATATGTGACTTTTGACAGAATCAAAGTCCCCCATAATTACAATCCAATATATCTGGGAATCATTCTGGTTCGGCACTTGACATTCAAACAACAGTGCATAGGTTATATAAGAAACTCGGCTTGAGAGTGAATCTACTTCACAAGATTGCTGGAATCAATTGGGGTGTGGACACCAATACTGTGTGCTCTGTTGCGCTTGCTCTTGTGCGAGTGATGATTCAATGGATGTAAATGACTCACTTTAACCCACCGGGTTGGTGTAGCGGTGAATGCGTCTTCCCAAATGAGTTGATTTGGAAGTCAAGAGTTCCAGCGTTCAAGTCCTAATAAAGTTAGTTATTTTTACATGGATTTGAATACTAGATTGTGGATACTTGTGTTCCTTGGTTGTTGGGTTTCAATTAACCACACATCTCAAGAACGGTGACTGTACAAGACTACACTCATACATATCATCCTCATTCATCCTCTGACGTATTATCTGAGAGGTAATTACCGGAGGCTAAACAGGAAAAAGAAAAGAAAGGAAAGATGACTCGCTTTGTTTTTTTCACAAATTTATCCATTTCGTTTAAGAATTTAATTGAAAAAAAACCAGTTACACTGTTTGACTGCACATTACCGAAACCTGAATTATTATTATTATTTTCAATGCATCTTCGCTTTTAAAAACTTGAATAAAGGTACCAGACACATTCAAAACTAATATGACATTGTGCAACCCCTTATACCTCATTATGCTGCTGAGAGAACAGTATGTTTAAAAGTATCATAAGCATGTTTGAACATGACGCTGTCACAGCAAATATTATGCAAGCAAACCAAATTAAAATGAGCACATACAAATGAAGTTGGAACCGGTAAATTGCTCATGTTTGTAAACTTCATATATGCATGTTCATACCTGTCACTATCAATGCAGATAAATAGTTTTAACTTTTTAACTACTTTAATTTGGTTGTGGTTGTTTGAGGGGGGGGGGGCGGGTTGTGAAATATGCATAAAATGTCAATAAATTTGACAGAACACAGTCTCAGATTACAGTCTATTTCTATTAAATTTTGCCTTAACATCTATTGACATTAAATAATTCATTGTGAAAGAAAATTTATTGGAAAAGGAAGTAATTTCTGATGGCAGGGTTTTAATATACTAAATAGCAATAAAAGTATAATATAAGATAATAGTATTTTTTTATTCTATTCTTTTTTTTTTATTTTCCTAATGTGTATGTTGCAATCTGCTCAAGTGAATAATAAGCAACCCCCACATGGCGTAATTAGATGAGGGTGATATGTATGACATGTAAATAAGGTGGGTGTAGCCTTGTACTGACTCAGGCCGACCATCCTTGAGACATGTGGTTAAGTGAACCCCAACCACCAAAGTACACCGGTATCCATCGTTTAGTTTTCTAATCCGTATAAATCACAACTAACTTTACTAGGATTTGAACCTTAGAACCTTCGACTTCGAAAATCAGCTGTTAAACACTTGATTTGTGATGACGAGTTAACCACTAGACCAGCCTGGTGGGCTAAATAATATTTTTAAAGATAATTTTTTTTTATATCAGCATCCATTGTACTAATGAAAAATTATATGTATATAAATATTATAAAACAAGTATTTCAAACTGTGTTTATTAATTTAATTTTCTAATGTGCGATCTTTTTTCATTAAAATTTCTTTAATTAATTTACATTATTAATTAAATCAAGTTTATTTTAATAAAAATGATTATTCTGGTTGATGATTAATCACCGCAAGGTGGAAGGTTGAGCATGGGAATATGGAATGGAAATTTTGTAGCTATGTGAAAAATAACATGCCATAAATAAAAATTTCTTTTTATTTAACTTGTTCATGATATATTGCATGTTTTTTAAAATTTATTTCATAAATTTTGTTTGTCTTTTGATTTTAGTTTCTAATGAATTGATAGAATTAAATTTTTTTAAATATTTTTCATGCATGCTATTAACAGAACTCTACAAACTTATGTATGTTTATGTATTTAAAACTGATTTACAAGCATGAAACATTTAATTTGTTGAAAATTGGTGTTGTTGTGAATTAATGGAAGTATACACAATGAAGCGATGAATGAATAATAATTTAATGTCATCCAAATTCTTTTCCTTCTCCTTAAGTAGTGAAAAATTGATATTTCATCACAAAGAAAAATAACTACCAAAGAATAGACCTACCAATCAAATTAATTTTGTTTCATGATTCTCATCTGTGACAGGTAGTATGTAATAAATGGAAAAATGTTAAAAAAAATGTTTCAGTAATTTGATCTTCTCAAAAGAAGGGGTCAAATGGACTCATGTGGTCCCTTTCTTCACATTAACTCCAGAAAACCCAGGATCGAAGTCGCTTTTTTCCTTTATTTGGGTTTGGATCATTACCAACCTGTATATCAATTTAACCTCATGCATTTTCAGTTACGTGTAAATAAAAATCGTGTTTTTTTTTATTTAGCAAATAATAACCTGGTCAAAATATATTTTTCAAATATAATAGCATAAGCACAATACCGTTTTTGAAAATAATACTTTTTATAGAAGATTCAAATTAACAGGAAATTTGTATATAAAAGAGGAAGACTAGATCTAGATCATTAATTGAGATTAAAAGTATTACAGAACTATCAAATTTGGGAAACCGATATAATTATAAATTTGGGGAAGTATATTAGGAAGGAAGGAGGAATATTCTGTCAAATAGTTTAGGATAGAATACCTTTACTCAGTGTTAGAATTATCTTTTGTAAATCGGGAGTAAAAGGTTATTGAACTAAATACCTTTGCTAATAAAATACTAATACTTTCGTTAACAAAAAATTGAGCATTTGGTAGTTGGATAACAGTGAGGACCTATTTACCAAGAGGATTAATGTATTATTATTATTATTGTTGAGCATTTTGAATTGTTGGATGGGTTAGCTTTTAATATTTATGTACTAGTTCAGTAGTAGTAGCTTATTTTGAGTGATGTAATTATATATATTTTTTTATACTATGTATTATATTTTCCTTATAATCTGAATGATATTGAAATGGATATAATTACCACCTGCTACTATGAACATGAAACTTAAGTTTCATTAATTCATCCGTCCCAAAAAATAAAAAGCATAATATTTCCACTTTTATTCTCAAATAGAGGTCATGGTTAACGGTTTATAGTTTAGTTTGCTTCTTCCACGTGCCAAATAATTATGGATAGAATGAAGGTTAACTTTAGGAAGCCTTAATTGAAATGTGTACTCTTAATTAAAGTTGAAAAACTGTACGTATAATAGTCAGAGTTGTATTTTTATGTGTATGTAGGAGAATGTGTGTGAAGAATGTAGGAAGCCTTGCTTTATTTATTAAGCATCTCAGTCCGGTGTTGGGCTTTTTGTAAAGGCAACAGCTTTGAAACAGGATTCTCAAATAGGTCTGTAATCAAAGCTTCACCGAACCAAACATATATCAAATGTATAATTAAACAGATAATCCTGACGTTCAGATGGATTCAGTAGACCTCTAGAAATAGAAACCTGTAAAATATTATCCGCAGAGGAAGGGCCAGGAATAAAGATAAGCTATAGATAGTAACAAAAACAACAGTCTGCTTGCAATGGCAAAACAAGTTTAACAACCCTACACAAAGAAAAGGCACCCTCCAGGCAGTGGACATCCAACTTTTCCAGAATTCCCTCCGGATATATGAATATCTTTACCTTCAAAAGCATTATTGCATTATGATTTAATGATTCTGCATTAACTGGCTCAAATTGCTGCAAATTTTTTTCCTCCGTTAAAAGTATTTGTTTCTTGAGAACGGCCTTACGCTTCTTTAAATTAACCTTCATTCTACCAGAATTATTTGCAGTGAAGAAGTTTACTAAACTGTAAACCATTGACCGTGACCTCTGTTTCAGAATAAAAGTGCAGATATTTTACTTTTTATTTTTTGGAACGGGTGAATTAATGAAACTTAGTTTCACGTTCGTTGTAGGTGGTAATTATATCTGTTATGTTATCGTTAAGAGTATAAGGAAAATATTCAGTTTTAGTGAATAAGTTTCCATGTCTTTTAATAAAACACTATTTGGATCTTTTCTACCGGTATCAAAATTTTTTCTTAGCATTGGAAAATATTTGTTTTATACTGAATTGAATATGAAATTTATAAAAAAGATATAATTTTGTACTAACTCTTAGATACTCTATTAATAATTGATTAATCTATTAATTAAGAAAACAGTAAAAAGGAGAGTTTAGAGTTGAAGATACTTGGAATTATTGAAAAGAGGTACATTAAAATATTTATATAAAATAAAATATATGTAATAATTTTCAAGAAGTGCTGATTTTTCATTGTTTAGTAAGTTGTCAAAAGTTTTAAAGTTTATTGTGTGAAAAAACATTTTTTTGTCTCTGAAATCCTCATTGTTGGTCAAAATATTAAACTTTCAAATGCCAAATTAATGAAGTTCTAGTGGATGCGTCTTCTACATGGCTTTATTTAAAATAGTATTATTTACAATATAATTTTTATTTTGGAATTTAAAAAAGTTAAAATTAAAAAAATGTTTACTGTATTATATTATTGACTTTTTTAGGTAACAAAGGTCATATGGCGTTTGTACATCGTGTTAATAATGAAGGAGAAGGTGATCCATTTTATGAAACTGTTGGTATCATTACATTAGAAGATGTAATTGAAGAGCTTATTCAGGCTGAAATCATGGATGAGACTGATGTTTGGAGTGAGTATTAAAATTTTATATCTATAGAAGAGATTATTGAAATAAATTAATTTACTGTTATTAATTCTGTAAGTTTATTTACCCAACTATATGGTATTTTCAACTCGGTATAAAAAAATGAAATTAAAATAAATAACTAAATAAAAATAGATACATTTATTGTCACTTTACCAAACATTACAATAATTACAAAATTTTAAGAATTGTAACAATTGAAAATAGTAACATATTGAACTTGCTAAAACAAAACACTGAGACAATGGACTACTAATTTGATTATATTAGGTGAGCAACTTAAAACCCAAGCGCTACAGACACAATTGCGACATGTAACATTCTCTGAATGAAATGAAAAAATAAAATAAACATAAATTAAATTCTGTATTTACCATAAAAAGATTACTTATTTACCATATTTTTACAAAAGATGTTTGAATTGAACGCCTGATGCACTTTTGTGCTCGAGTGATCGATCATATTGAGTCACTTGATGCAAAACATGTTGTCATTGCTGTTGATTTGTTGAATGTTCACTTTCACTTCATTGATACTGTGAGAATTCAATATATAAACTTTATTTTTAAAATAGCTCCAAAGGAAAAAATTACAACTTGACAAGAAGGAAAATGTGGAGGTTACCGCCCTCTGCTGACAGTTATGTAAAAGCTGCATGAATGCGTGCTAGTGAATTATTTAATGTGTGAAATGTGCCTTCATCTTGTTCGAAGAAGCTGTGCTTTTTTCATGATCTGTTTACTGAGATAAAAGTTTGAAAATTGTGTAGTTACTGTTTTGGATCGACAATCCTGTCAAACAGTATTGCCTCCCAACTATATGATTACAAGAAACTGCACACCATATGCTGATTTTCCCATTGTGAGGAGGTAGACACGTGGGATACAGCTTTGGATTTATTTGTCCATCAAGAATGTTTTTTAGCAGTCTCGAAGAATGTTTTTATGCAAGAATCAAGACATTTCAGTTTGTCTATTTTCTTAAGGTGTTGCACAGCTGTTACACAGTATAGTTTAAAATTTAAATCATGGAGAACCTTATGGCAAGATGTGTTTTAACTGCTTTGTTGTGATAACTTGCATTTGTATTTTTTTGGTTAGGAAATTTTTCCATAACATTTGACACATTTCTTGAAAGGATCCAGAATGTGCATAAGCTTCCACTATAGCAACCCTTTTCATGATTAAAGAAAGGGGTTTGCCCCTTTCGGTTCTGCTTTAAGTTAAGAGTCATTTTAAATTGTTCTGTAAAATAAATCATTTGTACTTTAGATTGGTTAAAGATTGTTACACTGAATTTCAGGTTGAATTAGAATTATAACATTTTCTGTTTTGCTGCAGTTAAAAATCAACTATTTTTTCATTTAACATTATTTAATCAGTTTTTTCTCAGAATTAAATTCTGTCCAAATTTTTATTTCTTTAGTTTTATAAAGTTAATTTTAAACATAAAAACGTATGTTTAATCGATCCATTTTTTGAGGTTTACATTTTAGTAGAAACTTTTGAAGATATAGTTCCGGATCGTATTAGAAATTCGCTAGTTCAAATATCATATAAAACTACTAACTTTATTTCATAATTTCTTCCCAAAAATTTAAATTCAATATTAATTTATCTTTTTACTGGAATGAGGGCAGCATTTTTTGGTACCTGTTGCTTAAAACAAAGCATTTTTATATTAATATTCGTTTGAATTTTTTGCAGAATGAGGATAAAACTTATGAATCAATCTGTTTGTACGTATTCATATAGTATATCTTTTTTAAAATGCTTCTAGTCATGTTGTTGTTATGATTCGAATAAAAATAATTTTTTAATCATAAAATAAAAGTAGTGGGCAGCAGTAAAATAACATCCTAAATTATCAGAATTCATCTAAAAAATTTTATGAATTGACTAGCTGGTCGGGGCTCGCTTTACTTGCCTGACTGAGAGGTGGACCCTCACACACAGAGGTGGACCACCTCAAACGCAAATTTGTGTTTGAGGTGGGTTCTGAGACATTCAACTCGTCAGAAAGACACCTGAATTCACATTTGTATGGAACTTAACAAACATTTTTAGCAGAAGGTTTTTTGTGGTGAGGTTTAGAGGCTTAACATTTTCTTTTCTGGATTTAGCGGCAGTAGTGATAATACTGAATTTTACTGATTAGATTCTCATGGACATATTTTCTCAAAGTTATGATTTTACAACTTTTTAATTTACATTGCATATGTGAATCTATGAGAATTGTTTAATATTTAAAGAGGCAAGTGACTGTAGAAAATCATTATTTTTTAAATGACAATGATACCGATGCTACTTTTCAACATAATCCCTGATTATATTTAAGTACTTTACCCGTATTTGTCTGAACTTTCTGATTATAGTAGTAAAGAATTGTTCACCTCTGTGTCCAAGCCATTCTTGTACCGCATTCTTGACCCTTTTATTTTTGCTGAACTAGGTGCCGTGCAGAAATTCTTTGAGAGGATCAAACTTAAAAAGAATCTGATGGTGCAAGAAAGGGATTGTAAGGTGGGTGTGACAATACCTCCTATCCTGACTTTTGAATAGCATCCGTTGTCTTTTTAGTGGTACAGGGAGGCAAGCATTATTTTATGGAAGAAATATGACTTTTGAGATAGAAACAGTTGACATTTCCTCCTTATTGTGGATTTCACTTTACTTTCTAGCATGTCACAGTTGATTGTACATTTTACTTCCATATAATCTCAATAAATTGGGCCTCTACAGTCTAGAAACACCATTGCATCAGTTTACTGGCTGACTCAGATGTTACCGTTCTGTATTCTGGCATTTCGATTCCGGCTCAAAATGATGAATTTAAATTTCATCACGATTTATTGTGCAATTTAAAAAACCTTCTGCCAAAAACGATTTTGAAGTTCCATACAAATGTGAATTCAGGTGCCTTTGAGATTTTGAATCTACCGTTTTAGAACCCACCTCAAACATGTTTTTTTGGTAATTCAAACTACCATGGATAATGGACAAGAAACTGCCACACTTGTACTACAGATTTCAGCTTTTCAAAAATTTCCCCAGTTTTTTGCATTCGTCCTTATGAAAAAGATCATTAATGCAGTTTTACAAAGCATCAATTGAAATTTCCACTGGTCTTTTGTTTTGATGAAAATCAGTGCAACTTGTACCGTCTGATTTAAACTATTTGATCTGCTTATAAAGATTTACTCGATTATTACAGTGTTCACCATTCAGTTTTAACATTGAAAATGAATTTCAGCCGTTTTACAGCTTCAGAAAATAAAAATAACAATGTGCTGTTTTTCTGTGTTACATGTTTCAAGGTGAGCTGATATTTTTAAATAAACAAAATAGATTTTATTAAGGGAAATTCTTTTCAAATATCTGATATTTTCTGTCAGGGGGTGCCTGTTTGAATGTGTGACAGTTTTAGTTTATTCTATTGAATAGTTTTTCTGTCGTCATTTTTCTATTTAATTATTGAATGACTCATACATTCTGGATCATAATAAGTATGCCTGTTCTGGAAAATCAGATGTTATTTAAAGTATCGCTTTCCATGTGTTTGAAAATTTTTTGTTCGCAATTTTATTTTTGGATGTAATATTAAATTTTGTAAAATTAACAACAATAATTAACTTCTAAAATAGTTTGCATGACAAACTGCGAAGAAACAAGAAAAAAATTTTCTTCATATTTTATTGTGATAAATGATAAGACTTCATTTGTATAAATTTACTGCTATTCATATAATTGGTAGGAAAATATTTTTCCTACTACGGTTATGAAATTTTATTTTGCTTTGTTGTAAATTATGTATTTATTTTTTTGTTTTGTACTAACAGCCGATAATAGAACAAAACATCGTCGTTCAGCCCGTAATATCAAACAAGATTTTACAGCATTTGCTGAGCGAAGTGAAGTACAGAGAATTCATATATCGCCACAGCTCACACTTGCTACATTCCAGTACCTTAGTACATGTAAGTTATTAATGATTTTTAATAAAAAGAATTTTATTTAATTTTTTTATTATGTCATTTTTAAAGTGGGTTATTCAGTAAGTCACAGTGTACTTTACACACAGTCCCCTCATATGCGGATGAAATATCTTATTCTTAATTGTGTGAAGTATATATCCTCCGTTAATTTAATATAGAGCTCTATTCAGTATAGCTATTTATATTAAATCATTCATAGTCATAATTTCAACTATTATTAAATTATTATTAAAACTATATTATTATAAAATCATAAAACAGGAGAATTGAGTAATCAGTCGATAAATGCTATTGCAGTGATGATGATTCCTCACTGAAAATGTTAAAATATTAATAAATGTGAGAAACTTCTCAAAAGTGAATTTCATTGATTTTTTATTTGTTAGAGAAAAGTACAGAAACGGTGACATTTATTTGGTACAAAAGTAGCTGATTCAATTAGATATAAATTTGGAAAATCTTATTTTCCTTAAAACAATGCAAAAAAAATTTGAAGTGTTAGCAAAGGTTAACTGGTATTTGTTTCTTTTTCTGTTAATTTCACTTTAATTAGATTAACATATTCTGAAAAGTTCATTAATTTTATGTGATTTTACTAATTTTTTTCATAATTCATTTGTTCTGTATTGATTTTTTGTCTCTAATGCCTTACATTTACATTTTAGTATTACCAAATTAATTAAAAACATTTCTTAAAAACTAGATCATGTAAATCATATAGCATCAACAAATATTCTTCTGAAGCAAATTTTTTGTAATTCTCCAGAAAATTTGTTTCGTAGTTCATTTAGGTTTAATATTTGTATAATCTAAACAGTATTTCCAGCTTTTTATAATATTGATCCATCAGAATCTTTTCCTTTTTTGTGAAGGATGACTTCAGCATAAAAAAACTTCCTGAGCTGTAGTGGAAGTTTACACTACACACTACATTGTAAAACTAATACAGAGGAATAATATCAATATTAAAAAGATTAATTTCACTAATATGAAATTAAATTTAGTTTGTCAAAAAGGAGTACCTACATTTGAATTCAAAAAATTGTTTACTCTCAATATCTTAGAGTATTGTATACAAGCTGACCTCTGAAGCGGAGTGAGCATCTTTGTCTTTCATCCAGAAGGTTCTAGGTATAAATCACAGGCTTGGAATTTTTTTCATAAGCTATAATATTCATTCTCACCATTATTAGTGCATACAGTAATTTTGTTGCTTAAAGAATACAGAATAAAGTCATGAGGTCGATGAATTCTTGGCAGACTTGTTAAAATTACCAAGTATCAAAATAGTACATTAGCTTAATTTTTTAAATAGAAAATTGTTATGATATAATTTCTAATATAAAATGTTTGATATTGTATTAGTTATATGCATGGTTTATTTTACTTTCAGTATTATTTTTATGTATTCATTCTATCTTTCTTAGCTGTTGATCCATTCAAACCAGAAGTCATATCAGAATCAGTTCTTAGCCGGTTATTAAAACAGGATATTATTCATCATATAAAAGTGAAGAAGGACAAAAGTAAAAACGATCCCGATACAATTATTTATCAACAGGGAAAACCAGTTGATTATTTTGTTCTTATATTAGAAGGTCGTGTGGAAGTCACTGTTGGTCGTGAAAATCTTGTTTTTGAAAGCGGCCCTTTCACATATTTTGGGCTTCAGGCACTTATGCAGACTGTAGGTGTAGGTGAGTAATGTTACATACTTTGTAAGTTTTTTAGTACTTAAGTATTTGTGTGGAGTTAATCATTCTGTCAAGAACTATCTGGAAGAATAATTGGGATTTAAATCATAAATTGAAAGGTACTTCTTGTTTGATTGTGAAAAATTGTTTTAATATAGGACAAAAGCCCTTTAATAATTAAAAAAGTTTCTTTTAATTGAATAAGATAAAAATAATTAATTTATTTCCTAATTAAATAAAATAAATAAGGAAATGAAATCTTGCAGTGATGGCAAAGTCCAATGGACTTTGGTAAATATAAAGAAATTCATATTTGATTAGACACACTGTAAGATTTAATGATCACAAATAAAAATTTGCACTTGAGAATGTAAAATATTTTTGATCAAATTGAATGAATAAAGATTTATAAAAAATGATATTGGACAGCAGGTGTTACTAGGGTAAAAGAGGGAGAGAGAGAGAGAACATGATGAGAGTACATGCCCGCCTGATGAAAGACAAAAATCAGTTTTACAGGCTGGTGAATGTGTAAAGAAGGAAAGGAAAAAGAAAGGCTGTACTCATTTGAAATGTGGGCCTGGAGGAGATTAAAGAAAATTAAGTAATCGGAAAAAGTGAAAAGAAAAGTAATATCCTCATTCATGCCTAATCCTGATTTACTCTCCTGAGTAAATGAGATTAGAAGCTTAGTCAAAACAATTCAGAATGTGGAAGCTAAACATTTAGAATATACATCAGAAGAAATGGTTTAAAATAATGTTGAAGGATTAGAAGTTACAAAAAAGAGAGGCCATAGAAGAGCAAAAATGACTTTGTTTAAAAGAAAATTTATTAGGAATGCAAAAGTTTAGCTGGGAGTAGAGGGAAATGGAGATGGACATTGTGCAAGGGTTCTGCCTCGTAGCTGATAACCATATGATACGTTGATTGCAGCAGCATTGTGATTAGTGTAGAGAGATTAAATTTCTTTTACGTAAGTAAAGGTAGATATGAAGGAGAAACCTGTTGTAGCAGGAACAATTATACAGTACATAACAGTACTTAACTCGCCGGGTCGGTCTGTTGGTAAAACTTAGCATAAATCAGCTGATTTTGAAGTCTGAGAGTTCTCAGGTTTGATTCCTAATAAAGGTAGTGGTATCTATTCGGTTTTGAATACTAGATCGTGGATACTGGTGTTTTTTAGTGGTTGGCTTTCAATTAACCTCACATCTTAGGTATGGTTGGCCTGAGTATAAAAGACGACATCTCATTCACACATGAACAAGGGATGTGGTTGACTACTGGTCCTGAATCCAGAAAGCCGCATGGGATGTCTGGAATATTGATAAAAAAACAAACAACATGATAACAAAAAAAAATTTATTACTGTAATATACTTCATTTGAGCAGTAATTTCTATGTTTTAGAAATACAGTTTTACAACTTAAATAATATACTTCAAGGTCCTTTTTGTATTGCTATTTTAACCTTTGTTTGTTTTTACTCAGTTTGTTATTAACATTAACTGCTACAAACCTTTTATTTAGTTTATCAATTGCATTAATTTATATTTTTCTATGAATGTGTGTTTAAATAACTAATTTTCCTGAAGTAAAAGATTGAAATAAATCAAACTTAAAAGTTTTATTTGCTTGTGAATCCAAGGTCAGTTGTAAATTTTTTAGTTAATGCCATAAGATCACTTTTCTTTAATTATAGTGTTTATTACTTATTAATTACTTGTTTTCTTATATTCTAAATTAATTTCTCCTACAATAATTCCTCAATATTTGCTTTCCAGTAAAATTTACCATTAACAGTTAAATCTCATTATTATTGGAGAAGGAAGTTAAATTAAGAAATTCAATATAGATTGTACAATATTTATGACATTAAAAAAAAGTAGGTAGGAAGTTGAGAATTTTGTGAAAACCATCACAATTGATCTTGGAGACAATAAAATGTTAAATAATAGGTTTTGCTGGAATAGAAAACATCATCTCTCCTGCTTCATCCAGAAAATACTAAAGCATGTTCCTGTTTCAGGGAGTATTTTAAAACAAAAAGAAGTTCTTTTGTCAAAGGAGAATAGAAAAAGGATGAAATTTCAGTTAGTGAAAGTTGGCATATAATTTTAGTTTATGGTAATTTTTGCTATTCATTTTTAACAATGATGGAGAAGAAATTGTCAGTAGACACATCCATCATTCATGAGTTTATACAAACATTTTTGAATGCTGTTCATGAGTGAATCATTGTTCCAGAGTAGGTCTACAATGCCAAAGAGGTGTTTTTATTAAAATTGATTTCCAAATAAAAAATTTCTTTCTTTTTATGAGCCTAAAGCCCTGGGTTATTAGATCATTTTCTTCTTCTTCATAGTGATTTGCAAAGTGTTTCTCCTTTTCTCGTATGTGTATCATTTTATATTCATATGAACTCACCTTCTCCTTCCCATCTAAATTCCCATAAATCGAAAATATATATCTATATTGTTTCGTTCCATTTCTTTCTTTATGTTTTCCAATTTGCCAGCAACACTCATCGTTCTTAAATTCCATGTACCTGTTAATATCTATTGTTGATTGTTCTTGATCCTGTTTTTATGAACTCCTGAAATAGTCTCTGCCTGGAGATCTAATAGTGGAGGTATTTTAATTCCAGACATATTTCTTTTTAGGACTACCCATCTTGGTTTTGCAGTATCTGGAACTAGGGATAACCAATCTGGATCTTTAACGGAGTGGTTTCCCGATGTCCCATTTTATGCCACTGACTCTATGGTAAGTCCGCCTTTTGGGGTGATTCCACACCCCAAGAACAAGAGAGTGTCCTAAACTATATCTGCTCTTCTGCCCTCCAAGGTTGTTGGGACTCAGTTCATCCTCTGAAGTAATACCTTATGGTGGTTCCAGAAGCTAAACAGAAAAAGAAAAGAAAAAGACGGGGTCCACTTATATTGGTGATCAGTCGGTTGTCAAAGCCATCTCCTCTGTGATAACAGGGTGTGCCATGTAACAGTTCTTAGTTACAACTGTGAAGGTGAGATTGACATTTGTGTCGGAGAGGCTGTAAGAAATGCATCCAATACCTTATGCCTCGCTATTAGATACTGGAGCAAAATATAAAAGTAAGCTAAACAATCTGCCACATCCACCAAAAATTTTCTGAATCCATTACTGCTCTCAGTAATCTGGATCTTTTAGTAACCTGATAACCCTGTAGTTCTGAGCTTATCAGATATTCAAGATTCAACTTAATTATAAGTATGTGCAGTGATATTTTTTTCTTTTAAAGTGTGAAAACTATTCTACAACAGGGATAGTTCCACTGGCAAGGTGCTAGTTAAAATCAATTTTTATACATTTGTTTTATATATAAATCTACACGCATTGACAAACTGATTATCGAATAATTTATTAGGAGGAATTATCAAATAATTTATTAATACAGGGAGTTATGTCAGATTATAGAAGAGTACAAATACTTGTTGATTAAAATATATTATTTAGGTGCTTGCTGAATTTTTCTGCAGAGATAGAAGCCAGAATATCTGGTACAGTTTACATGATGACTTATGTGGTGACACATTGCACATGAAAACTTTGACAGCTTATCTAGCACCACTTAAGTATGAATCATGTAGACCAATATTTAGAACCCACTGGGTCAGTCTAGCGCGGTAAACTCATCATCACAGAAATCAGCTGATTTCAAAGGGACGGTTGACCTGAGACTGTACAAGACTACTTCATTTACATTCATATATATCATTCTCATTTATCATCCGAAGTAATACGTTATGGTGGTTCCAGAGGCTAAATAGAGAGAAAAAAAGAGAGACCTATATTTAGAAGATTAAGTACATTATCTTATCATTGTGGTTATATTTATGAATTTGCAATCTTAGCTAAAAAGAATAGTATTCTTAAAAAATATATTCACTTTTACCAAACCAGACAGCAAAACTATTTTTGTGTAACTCGATACAATACTCTGGCTTAGAGGAAGAGCCTTGTTATGCTTCCCAGTTTTATTAAATGGGAATTTTTAATAAATTGCCTAACCCTTTCAAAACTCTTCCCAGTTTACTTAAAATACAAATAGATTTTCTTTTATGGAAATAATATTATTCTGTTGTTGAATTTTTAAGTAAATACAATTTATCTGCATACCATGTAAGTATACATCATAAATATTTGGTTAAAATAATTTTCAGTAGTACTTCTGAATTGTGTATTATTTTGTAGTAATTTTTTATGTTTAATGCATTTACCTGAACATTATTTCCTGTCTTTGTATTTAAATACATAATTTGGACTCTGAACTTTTGTATTTTTTACTTTTGTTATTTGTTTTTATATTTGTATTTTTCTTGTATTGATGTGATCTATATAATCTATTTTTAATGTTGCGATCAGAATAAAAATTTATTTATTAATTTATTAAATTTAAATAATGTTGAAGATTAACTGCTTTCCAACATTAGGGTATTCAGTGTTATTTATCGTGAATGATGCTCCCAGCATTGAACGGGTACAAGCAGTCGATATTAATTATTATCAGAGGATGGTTATAATTTAAAACATTCTGATAGTGATTGTATTTAAGATCTGAGAAAGCTGCCTGAATGGAAATACACAAACATCTGTGATAAAGATAGGTTCCTGGCAGGTGGCAGGTAGAAGAATAAAATTTTTATGAACTTAAAGCTGTAATCATTAGTCATATGGTTATTAGTGTATTGAATGTTAACATTAATTAGAATATTTAACTTCTAAAAATGTTAAAGAATAATAAAGAAAAATACTCATGTGATTTAAAATATCAAATTCTTACATTAAATTAAAGAAATATTAAGAAGAAAAGCTTAAATAAAAACCAAACTATTGTAGTAAAAATTGTTTGTAACAATAAAAGCATTCATTATTTGCTGTATTCCTCTACAGCTGTTGGAATTAGAAATATTCTAGATTGAAGATGTCTGTATGTAGAAGCAGGAAGGAAACAATTTTATCTTTATACAGGATCGTTGCTGGTTTTCTGAATTTTGAGTCCTTTTTTCACGACTGAATCTAATTCAGAAACTGTCTTATTCTATCACAAAAGTTCAATTAATGAATTCATTGTAAAATTTTTTTTGGTGTACTTTTGATATACGTAGCTTCATGTTTGTAATTTATAATCTTCAAAATGAAATTCTGCATTTCTAATTCTCTCAAATCTTTTTCTATTATTTCTGTAATTTGATATTTAGTGTGTGTATCAGATAATCCAATACCCAAATAAAAATTAATAAATAAATAAGATTACAGTTAGTAGTAGTGTAACCATTAATCATTTAAAAATCAGTATAATAAAAAAATAAAATAAACAGAATTTCAATCGCTTATAGTTTATCTTTATAGAACAATAAGTGTGGATGAATATAACTGAAACTGAAAATTGTAAATCCAAGTAAAGTAAGAAATTACAATATTTCCTTTTCAGGATGGTACGTGGGTTTGTTGTCTGTGTTACATTTATGTTTTAGCTGCTATTGGTGCGGAGTTGACCAATGGTGGTGGGCCAGGCATCTGCATGCAGCGCACAAACAATGTATACTTCTTGATATATATTTGTGTTTTGGGGATAAAAAGGAAAACATTTGGGTTAGAGCTGTGTTAAAAAATCACAACTCAAGAAACAGCTAAACATGTTCAGGATTTTGAAGCTTTCATTGTAAAAGTTTTTGTTGTTGTTAGTACGCTGATAAATTCATGAACGTTATTTGGTTACAATTGACAAAAATATTTAACAAAATCATATGTAATGAAATATAAACCGTGTAACATTTTCACGGCTGGCTGTTGGCCCGCCTTTTTTCTAGTATTACATTAATATTGATTTGTGTTGCAAGTTAAATGATCACTAAAAATTAATTTATACTGAAGTTGTGAACAAAATTTTAATTAATATGAATCAAAACTTGAACTGTAAGAACTTTAACTTACGGGAAATTATTGTTTACCCGTAAATATCGTAATGGGAGAAAATAAAACATTTTCGGTGAATTTTGGGTTAAAAGCGAATAAACCATTATTAAATTTCAAGAAAGTGAAAGTCTGTATAACCACACAAGTTAAGATGATTCATGAAACTTGAAGTTATTGGTTCAAACAGTGTAAATGAAACGTAACTTATGAGTTTTGTAATAAAAAATTATTCTTAGATCTTTAAGTCGATTGCTTTCTTATAATAATGCGTTCAGTATACCAGTATAGTTAAAGATATTTTCATCTCGTCGGTTGAATTTATAAAAGAATGTAAATTGAAAGGTTGTAGGTTATAATATGCACAAAACATTCTCATTTAAAGTAATGCAGTGAACATGATTGTAATAAGCTACAGTTTGAATATTTTACCTATAGAGTTTTTGTAATTCACAATTTGAGTGGGTTAGGTAAATGGTGATATACTTGTTATTTGTGGTGGTCGACATAAAAATGAATTGTGGGAACAAGGCATCAAGAAGAATCGGTGGAAACGTATGAAGTAGTACCGTTTGAAAATCATTGAATACAAAAAGAATGAGAGAAATAACAAACAGTATAAATAAAATTTGAATCCTGTAGATGTTCTGTTGAGCGATTGCCTTTTTCCTACCTACAGTACCATAAATAAATACTTGTATTTATATAAATTTAATTACACCTTAGTAAATTACTCATTCTCTTAAAATAATATTTATATATTTTTTTTAATTTGTTAGCGGAATCTCCAACTGGAATTGCAAGTGCATCACAGCAGCTAGGCAGCCTACAAAGTGTTAATTTGGATGCGATGTTGCGGCATTCTTTTGTTCCTGATTATACAGTCCGTGCCATTACTGAGGTATTTTATCTTAGTGTTAAACGCTCATTATTCCTTGCTGCAAAACGTGCAACTTTAATGGAACGCTCCAAAAAAGAAGAAGTACAAAGCGGTGATGTTTTTGATGCAGAAGTCGAAAAGGTCAGTTTTTATGAAATTTTTTAAATCTTCTAATTGAGTATCTCCAGTATTTGTTTATGTTTAAAATACAATAACTTTTTCTATAAATCAATCCCCAAAAAAATAATTTTGTTCTTTTTAACAACATTGCTAATGTTTTCTAAGAAAGTGTTAACGGTTTGTTTTATTATTACGAGGTACTGTGTGAATATTTAGTTTAAAAAACTTATTTTTCAGTTTATATTTTTTGATAATGAACTCTACGCCAAGTGTTTCACCAATTTTGCTGATTTTTTTTTTTAATTTTGTTTTTATACTGTAGTACATTAAACGGTTAAATAATTATGTGCATGCCTTGACAGTAATGTATGAAAAAAATTTCTTATCTTATTTTACACAAATCATTTTGTTTGTTCAGTTTTGGTTTGTAATTTTTGAATTGTTGATTTAGGAAAATAAAAATCGGTTAACATTTTCTTTTTGTTCTAATGCACCTTTTTTCTTGTTTGGAGTTCAGTTTATTAAAATATTATTTATTATAATTATTTACGTAAAATTCACAACAATTTTTTCCAATTTATAAAAGATTTTAAAGCTTGTATGTAACCAAACTAAGCAGGGCTTAAATAAGCTGTACAAAATGAAAAAAAAAAAAAACTAAAATTATGTTAAATATTAGCATTTCTAAACATGTTTTTATAGTCATTTGCAGATCAAACCAAACATATTTAAATATAAAATGTCGTTTAATTTTACATCATAATGATTATTAATTTTTTGAGTTATCTTCTATGATTAGTGCTGTTTGTAATTGTGCCATTAATTGATATGAATGCTATTGAATACTAATATCAATAACATTAGCCTATCACAGAGTTTAAAATAACAAAAACAGTGTTTTAAACAGCAAAATAATTAGTACTGAAAAGTACTGCATGATCTACCGAAAGCATTGTGGTGTAAATTTAAGAATTGTTATATTAAAATAAATTTGATCTCATTCTCACTAAAAGTTAAGTTCCGTACAATTTTTACTGCAAAGATAAAAATGACTCATATATTTTAATTTTAAGTAGGTAAATTCATAGATCATTTTACTTAATTTGAGGTGATTTTTGAAGCAATCAACCTGAGTTGTGTATCAGATTTTAATAATTTTTTTTATTACATTAAATGATTATATATTTTACTATGACAAAAGATTTATGTAACTTTGAAAGCATAAAAGAGCACTTTTAGTTTGGTTGCCTATAAATTACAACCCTTTTATAACCAAGCCATTAAGTTTTTCGCAGTAAACTAATGCAACAGCTTTGGTAAGAAAAGGAATTTAGAAATAAATCATTAGCATAATGAAATATAAATTACTTCTTAAAATATTAATTAAAATTACTCAGTATTTAAATACATGTGATTGTACTTCCAGAACACAGTAGCTTCAGAGTGTTAAGATATGGAATTTCACATTTCCATTTGTTGTATATATTTGAAATTTTCTTTCTTTTATAATCTGCTGTATTAATTAAATGTGTACTTCCGTGCTTCAAATGAATGTTGTAAAACCCTATCAGTGAACCTCATTATTATGTTAAATAATATTATTTTTTCCAGTTCCCAGCTAATCTCTCAATAATTTAATATTAGGTGCTCTTCCTGGTGCAATGGTATTCCATAAATATGATGAGCCTCTCTCTAAAATAATACGATTTAACAGCCCATTATAACAGTGTCTTTATTTGAATAAACTTTAAAGAAAAATCATTTAAGTTGTATTGATATTCAATTTTTAAAGTAAATCATTCAACAATGAGAAGTGCATTAACTAACTCAACTTTTAGTCACAGAACATGTGGAATTAGGAAATCATAGAAATTGAATTATCAACTGAGCCATTTCAAATTAGAAGTAAGCGTTCTACCTAATCATTTAAATTTCTGCTCTTCTATGAACTCCTTCCTTGAAAGTGTAATCTATATTAGTTATATTGCATCTTTGCCAATGATTTCAAAGCGTACCAGTTAGCTTCATCATAATAAAATTTTCTAATTGGTCTTTTACTATCTCATTCATGACTAGAATGATTGAGATAGCAAAAAACCATTTCTGTTACTTATTACAGAAACTACTTGCAAAAAAGGTTGATAAATGGAAAATCACTCGTCTAAAACATACCCAAATTTGGCAAGGACTCTGAAAAAAAAGATTAGTTATTGGCAGTCATAGGAGCATATTTTTAGAATTTTTTGAGTGTTTTATGTGGTCATAAAAATGTGGTAATGCGTTCGATTAAAAATTACTCAAAAGAGCACTTCTTTTCCTGCAGTTCTTTGAATAAAAATTTCAGTAATGAAATAAAATTGCTATATTAAAGCTGATTACAGAAAAGAATAAGACCTCCTGCAATTCTTTATTTTTTACTTTTGCTTCAAATTCGTTGTCATTAGTTGGCACTACTAGCTGATGGATAGTTTAAACAAGAATGAGGTACCCTAAAAGTTTTTATCCAATTACAAATTATTTTAGCTCTCCAGGTTAGTCTAGTGGTTGAACCTGTCATTACAAAATCAACTAATTTTTGAAGTCAAGAGTTCTAAGGTTCGAGTCCTTGTAAAGACAGTTGCTTTTATATGGATTTGAATGCTAGATTGTGGATGTTGGTGTTCTTTGGTGGTTTGGTTTCAATTAACCACAATAGGGAAGCAATGGCAAACCATCCATAAAACCTGCCAGAAAAATTCCAATGGAATTGCTAAGTGTCAAACATGATTAAATGGTAAAATTTGATTTTGACAAATTATTTTATTTTTAAAGTGTATCATTTTAAGATTAAATTTCTGTTTCCATTGCATGGAATTTTTAATGAAATAAACAAAACGGCACAAATGTTTCAAAATAGAATCCTGCATCATTACAACTATATAGATTCCTGTACAACAATATTTTTTCTATTCCATAGAACATTGTTGTAGAGGGATATTCTGTATGTGTAAAAAAAAATCAGCAACTTCACTTAGGTTTGGTTAATAATCAATTATTTTTAAATTAAAACATTTTTGGTTGATATGTACATGCGTGTATGTGTGTTGAATTGAGAATTACTTTTGATGATTAGATTTGAAATTTTTTTATAATAAATATCATCTGAAAATGGGTTTAAATTATAAATTAGACAAGATTTTTATGAGGAATAGTTGACTTACTTATTGTAAAGGCATCTCAGGTACAGCTGGCTTAGTTTTTTGTGCATCCCCTCCTTGATGTAAAACATCTTTGGACCATTCCACAGCTAAAAAAAAGATGGTCACTGTCCTACTGTGCCGCAATAAAAAAAATGGCTGTCCTGGTAGTTACTAGAAGGTACCAGCAGAATGAAGCAGTTGTAATTGGATGGCAGCTGCCCAATTTCCATGGAACTCATCTAAGTAAAAAAAGAATAAAAAATAAGGAAAGGAGAAGATAGAAAGAGAGAATGATCAACCAAAAGAGAGACTGTTTTTGATCAAGATAGTTGCTATCTTGTTAATTATCTGCAATACAGATCAATTGAATGGAGTTTGCTAGTTTTCTGTGTGGAAAGTAATGCGCAACCACTTTTACTTTCCTTTTTTGGAAACAAAGTGCGAAATCAGTGAGTACATAAACTTTCAACTGATACGCCTTCTTATTCAGAATTCAAACTCCTCAGTTAACTCATAAGGCAAATAGGCATTAACGTTTGAAAGGGGTATTATTTTCAAAGTAATCAGGATAATTACTTCTTAAATTCCTTCAGATTTAGTGTCATGATCTATGCGTTTAATATGATGGTTGGGCCCAGAAAAGACAATAACCTGTGGGCCCTCTTTTATTAGAGTTCTTTGACTGTTTGTTGTTTTAATCAATTATTTAAGATTATATTTAAAATGTGAAGTTGTTTTCGGTGATATGAGTAAATTGAAGGTGAAAATTGTGCATTTATTAATTATTTTTCCAGGAAGTATGAAAATCAAAAATGCTGTTGGCAAAAGCTTTTTAAATAGAGCAAGGATACTCAGATTTTTTTTTGTGAATTTTTAAGAATTACACATTCTTCTCTCTTTCCCTGGCTCTACAGTTCTCGGAGAGCTTTGGTTTCTTAAAACTCCTCCTTCCAACTTCTCCAATACTTGTCACTGTCATGTAACTTTTCAACCTATTTTTATAAGCTCCCTTGTCACCTTATTCATCCATCTTTTCCTTGGACCTTTTTTCTTCTTTCATATAACCTTCTCTTTCAAATTATCTAAGAATTCTCCTCAAGGTATTCTAATTGCTTTACTCTTTATGAGTAATCTGCTGTCTATGAATGCACTCACTTCTCCTTTTTTTACCTGTTTTCTTCATCTACTCCCTTAACTGATCCAAAGGTTATTTCATTATTGTTCTTCAAAATCTTCAGTCGGCTTACATCTGATTCTACCAGTGTCTATGTTTCACACCTGTGTATGATGATTAGATGTACCAACATCAAGCAAGTTTTTGTCTTTGCATTTCTTTTAAAATTAATTGATTTAAACAGTTGAGAATTGTTAAAGTAAGCGTGGTTTTCTAATTTTGAATTTGTTCTCAAAAGATATATGATATATATATTATATAGATATATAATATATAGATATATGATATGTAATATATATATATATATTTTTAAATATATTAATAATTATATTTTTTGGTAAATTATAAATTATTTATTTGCTATTTAATTTTTTTCTTTAGATATTTAAATTACTTAAGTTTATACAGATTTTTCTTATTTTTATAGTTATTTGTTGTATTCAGTTTATATCAACAGAAGTAACGATAACACTTTTTTTTTAATTTTCATTCACTAAAAGGCCAAGTTTTCTTACTTCTTGATATTTCTGTAGAATATTTTTATTTTCTGTGATTGTACTTTTGTTAAAATATCATCACTGTATGGAAAATGTTTATGAATTTTGATTCATCTTTAGAATTTATAAATATTTTTTATGAATCTATCAGCTTTCATGACGTAATGTTCCATCTTTCATTCAGTAATGGGTTCATATCCTTGTCGCTTGCTATTTTTGACATACTACAAAATTCATTTTTATTAATAAAAAAGAAAAGGGTAGGTGTAATCAGGAATCTCTGTGTAATCTACTGAGTGAATAAATAGTAATAAATTACTATAAAATACGGTTAATCAAAGATAGACACATTGGTTGCGAGGTTTGAATGTATAAAGTTTACTAACTTTGTTCATCTTTCTCTTCCTCTAATATTGTTCACTGACATTCTAACAAGCTTTAACTTATCTATTATTCTGCATTACCTGGTACCTTGAGTAATTCACACCTGTTAATGGAGTCGAATACTTTAAATTCATTAATAAAAAGTGATGTTTTATGATGTGCATTAAGTGCTTGTTAAATGGTTGTTATTTAGGAAATTTTATGTAAAAGAGTTACATATTGTCTGATCGATGTTTTTTGTTTTTTTATGTTTGATTTATCGATCTAACAATTTTTTATACTTAAGGGAAAATTGTTTCAATCTATTTTTTATTCTTATTAGAATATTTCTTCGATTTATTAAAAAATGTTTTATTAATTGTTTTAAAGTTTATTTTTTACTTCAAACATTTATTTATTTATTTTTTTATGTACTTTTCTCTTAATTTATTTATCTACAGGTTTATGATATAATTTCCAGCTTTCCAGAGAGGATATGGATGCAGAAACTAAAATTGTTGATAGTACCAATAAACCTGAATCACAAGTTGTAAACAATAAAAGTGGTACCGCTTCATCTAAACCAAATGTTACATTTAATGAAAAAGTCCTAAAAAAATCTAGTAAAATCCCATTAAAAAGTAACGAACAAGAAAGTGTTGGATTCAACGTTTTTAGTTATAATGTGTCATGTGTTGATCAGAATCGTCCGACTACAAGTTGTTTTAATGCCACAAGCAATACCGATGAAAGTTTGAGTGTGGAGATTTTTGAGGATTTATTGTCATAATTTCAATTTATAATTGATTAAAGATAATTTAATAAAAAAAAATCTTTTAAGATTATTGATAAAAATGAGTATTTGTTTAATATTTTTTCAGTAACTTAAGATATTTCCCTATTTAATCTTAATTTCCCTTCTTGCATCTTTCAGTTGAAGTAGTCTGTAATTTCTTACCTTTCTCAAGAAAGAATAATCTGTCTACCTTTCTATACGTATTTCTTAATTATTGTATTTATAGCCTGCTGAAAAATTGTCGATGTTCTCGGCTTAACTGAATCTATGTTTTCTTAGATTATGGAGCATAAATATTTCATAGAGTTTATATTTAAAAATACATAGAGAATTAGATCAATTTAAATTCTGTTTTAATTTTAGTTTACAAATCCTGTTTAAAATTTTTTATACTAGATTGGGTATTAGTCATCTTTAAAATAATTTTTTTATCATATGCAGTGTACGAATCTTTTAGTAATACATACTATGTTCTATGAATGCAGTACATTCTGTTACAAGACAAAATAACTTTTGAACTTACCAAAAAATTTATGTTAATTTAGAGTGAAAGAGATGAAAAATGTAGTAATCGATTAATATAGAAATTTAATGTTTGTATTACCAGAATGTGAACTTCAAGTTTATTTTAATGTAATGAAATAAAGTTACTTAAGGTGACCGGTTATGTAACATATTCTTGAACTTATAAATGCCAAGATTTGGTGTACATTCTGAAAAAAAAAAACATATGAGAAGGCAATTTATATTTTTGTAAACTTTTCTTTATTGCATTTATTTTATACAAGGGATGTTCAAAAGGCAACTTCCATTTTCAGTTTAGTAGTTTATTTGATATCAGATTCAAAATCAATGGAAAAAATGAAATACGTATACTTTTTCATTTTTTTACATTATTGCTTCAACAGCAACAGTAACAGTGACGGTTGCCTCCATCCAGTTACCGTAAGAATATTATTTCACTTCTTCACTGTTAGCAATCGCATACTTCCAAGATGTTCCTTTAACTTTCTGAATAGTTGAAAGTCATGCTATGCAGCGGATGGGTCATGGTTCCTTCCCGTGGTACGATTTTAAAATAAGCTATAGTTTCTGTAAGATATGGGTGCACATTGTCGTGTTGAATAATGAAATTTTGTCATACACAATATGGAAAGCACTGTCAATATTTCTTGCATGATAAATGTAAAGGTGTTCCTTTATATCACAAGTTTAAATACAACAGTGGTTATGAATGAGATAATTGACCGTTAAATGAACTCTTTTTTTATCATTAAATGAGGATGAACAGTCAAAATTGAACATTTTGTGCTAATAATCACATTCCTGATGACTATAACATCAGGCTATATTTTTGGACTAAGTATCATGAATTTTGTAAGGTTTTACTTTTTTGGGTGTAAAAAATAAATTACACCTTTTCTAAAATAAAAAATAAAAAGGGTGTAATCATGTTAGTATATTATCGATCTGGACTGAATTCTTGCACAGAAACTGTGACAGTGTTGTGTGATATAGGAGGAATCATATTCTTCCTATCCACTTCATTGAGAAGACCCAAGTAATGTTTTGACAACAGATTAGAAGTAGATGTTACTTTTTAAACATCCCTTGAAAATATTGTGGAAATATCTGATTTTTTAAATATAGAAACACAAGGGATTGATATTTAGCTCTACACAGTGCTAATATGCCTGTGAAAATATGCTAGCCTAGTCTCCGTAGTCAAAATGTATCTTGCTAAATTACTTTTACCATTTTTATTATACTAGTTAACAGGTAATTTGCTAACTTGCAAAGAAACCTTTTAATAATTCCTTTTAATTTCCCACGCGTACTGGGAAACGGTTGCAAAACAGATTGTATTTTTTTAAGTGGGTCTGGGTCAAACAGTTTATAGTTTATGGTTCTACACGTCACAGTTTAACCAGGATGAGTGAGGTTGTTCCTTTCAGACATGTTTCTGCTTTTAAGCGGTAGATTATATTCTGGAGGAAAAGCAGTTTTTGTTGCAACTTTTATTATAAGACGGTTTATGAAAAATCATTGATGTGCTGCTCTTGTCTGGATAAAAGTATTCCGACTACAGGCAGATGGACCAGATAGACATCTACTACTTGGAGACCTTGAGTTATTCTTTGAATGGCTGTGTTTTTCTGTGCTGCAATTTATGTACGTGTAGGTTGTCATTTCTCACTGTCCGTCTCTTTTCATTATCCTTGGATTTTTTCTTCCTCATTTTGAATTTCTGAAAACATAGATAATACAGTATTAAGTCTGCTGTGGAACCATAGAGCTAGCGCATCTGTGATGTAGTTTGGAGAGGAATTTTATCTTGTAATGAAGAATAGGAAATAAAGAATATGTAATTCAGAAAATAGTTAGTATTGTTATACTGATAGTCACAGAATAGATTATTATACTAACAGTAATTTAGAAAAGACACGAGAAGAACAAGTATAAATATTCCATCGATGGAATAGTTTTCTGTCATATCAGCTGCACAATAATGACGTTGGGCCTTCAAAAATTAAAGTTTAATACAGCTGAATGTAGTAAACAAAGCCTTAGACTTCTTTTGCAACTCAAAAAGAAAGCAATTGATTTTTTTTATACCCTCAGTTGTTTTTTTATAAAAAACTATCAGTTTCTTAATAGTTTCTATAAAAGAGAAAGATAGTTCTATAAAAACTGTCATTCTCTGTCTATGATATTTTAACATTTGTGGTTGTCAAATGGTACATCTTTGGTATGTCTATTCTTAACTTGCTTAAATTTAATAATTTAAAGTAAGTTAAGGTGTGAGGTTTTCCCCAACCCTTGTTGAACAATTTTGTAAAACTTTCATTATTGTGAACTATCTCCTAGATTATTTGATGTTTACTTGTTAACATCAGATAATCTATTTAAACCATTATACTTCCATTTAAACTATTATTATTCATTTAAACTTGTACAAATGTATTTGTATTCATGGATGTGAATGAGTGTTGCCTTCTTCATTCATAAATATGATTTACTTATTCTAGGTGGTAAGATCTCCCTTTGTACAGTATAATTAGATTAGATTAAGAAAGCTCATTTTATTTAGAAACAGTAGAGTGATTTATTTGTATTTAAAAGAATGTTAAATTAACTTCTCAATTAATCAATTAAAATCATGGATTTAAAAATATAAAAAAAAAGTATATATGTATTTCAAGTATTTTAGTTTTTTTAAGTAAATTACAGCAATTTTTTTTTAGTATTTTAATTTACTTTCAATTTTAAGAAGTTATAAAAAGCATTTTTAATAATATCTGTAGAAATTTACATTTATTTGAAATAGAAAAATTGAAATTTTATTTCATGTTAGCAGAAGTAACTATTATAAACCGTAATATTAATGTACTGTTAATCATAAAAAAGTTGGTAAAATTTAATACCTTTTGAAGTTTTTTCTACTACCTTCTTCTCTGTTCATGATTTAGATACATTTCATCAAAAAAGCTAAAAGTATTTTATTTTTTCATACTTATTTGTTGAAATTCTGTATGATGAATTTTATTATACTGACAGAAATCAATAACCAATAATATTTTACAATCCATTATTGATAATAACTTTTGGGTCTCCACTCCTTTTTCCATATTTCTTGTGACAAATGTTATGAAAGAGCAGATGTATCTGTAAGGTTAAGGATATGATAAAGAATATTCCCTTTTTTCATTACTGTGTATATTTAGAAAAAGTTTTATTTTTATTTTCTTAAATGCTTTGAAACTTTTTCTGATATATTGAGTAAGAGTATTTACAGTATTTTTTTTTTAATCATTCTTAATTTGTCTGTGGTACTTTAAATGGGGTTTAGAATAAACAGTAAAAGTTGCTGGGAACAAATAGTATTTTTAAATTCATGTATCTAAGCCGGAAGTTGTAAATCAGCTTGATAAAATTTGGTTTAAATAAATCTTCATTTCTAATACCACTGATAAAGGATTTGGCTCATATTTTCATTAAAGTATGGGATCATATTACCATGTATTTAGAAATTGAATTATATGGAAAAAAGCGTAAAAATCCATATAATACTAATAATTTATTACTGTTTGAAATAAGTTACATGCGAGTGCAAAGATAAAAAAAAAATAAATAAAAAAATAATAGCAGAAGAGTGAAGTTGGGTGTAAAAAGTAGATCATTATATTGAAGAATAAATGTTTACTGAAAATAATTCCTATTGATCAAAGATGTACTTTGGAATTAGAAAGAAATTTCTCGAGACATTTATACATATAATAGAACTTAATGGCATTAAAATTTTACTATATGAAAATAAAAAAAGGCAAAGATCAGGAACAGTTTGTAATATTTTTCTTAAATAATTGTAATGGTATGAAACTTTAAAGTTATAAAACATTAGATTGAAGGGCTCCATTTAAATATTTCAACAACTACATGATCTGGTATATAAAGCTATAAAAAAGTATTGTATCTAAAATTTAATATTAAAGATATATAAGCTGCAATAATGATGGCAGAACAAAAAAATTAGCTTATGTTGATTAAAAAAATGTGACTAAAAAACAATATATGAAGAATAAGTAATAGATTTCCCTTGGTTATCACTTAATACTTTTTAATTTTTTTGTATGTTGTAATAGGCTTTTTAGAATGTCTGAATTTTTTATTCCATTTGTTATGTTTACTAATATTTTGTTAATCATGTGAAAATTTTGTTGCGCTGTTCTGGAATATTTGGCATATGCTTCTAGGTATGCGACTGTTTTATTTTTAATTATCTTATTACTTGTTACTTGTAATAGTTTCATAAATCAAGTTTTGAAGCAGTGGGCTCCATCTGTAGCTATATGGTATAAACTGTTATTCTTTTGTTATATATGTAGGTAGAATACTCGATCGAAAAGTAATGTTGGATGTAATGCATTTTTCATGCTGTAGTAGATTTGCTACTATTTCTATTGCAGGTATTAGAAATCCTTTTCATCCATTATCGGATCCATTCCTGTTCTTCCTGCCTTATGACAATGGATTTCAGTTGTGTATGCGGTTAAGTTCTGAGGAATTTGTCTGATATTGATCTGCATAGTTAAACATTGCGAGAAAAAATTCTTCCAGAAAAGACAACTACTATGAGCATTAGAGCCAGTGATTGGGATACAGCTGGGACACCACAGCTTTCCTTTATAGTTGGTGTATTTCCTTTTGGGTTGTAGAAAGATCTTCTTAATGCATATTTTTAGATAGGCTAAATATTTTTAAATTTTGTTTACTTTATAATCTGTTCCTTTTTCCTGTTTGTTTTCATGAATAGCAATTATGGAATGTAGTTTATATCTATGAAAAATTTTGTTGGTAAAGGGAAATGTTATGTTTTGCATATAAATATGAAAATATTTAAAAAAGTAATGTATTTGATTGTTACAGTTGTTACACTCGTTAGGTGATGATGAATCTAGAGGTCGCGCATCACCAGAAGCTGCACGTACTCGTGCACAGGTAATTAATATTTCTTATATATCTTTTATATTGTAATTTTAGGACACAGCACTTAATTGTTACTTAAGTCCCAAATTCTTCACAGATTTATTTGAAACTTCATATATTTAAAAGTTTAAGGAGATTTGTATCATAGAAGGGAAAAAAAATTATTTAGCATTGTTTTTTAAAATCGATATTTCTATTTTGTGTTCATTTAATTAGGTATGTTTCTTTTTTCTCTATCGCTTACTTTGTAAGTTAAATAAGAAAAGTTAAACATAGACAAATAAATGTAATAGCAATATGTGTAAACCAATACAGATTTCTTATACACAGTGTTTGTGATCATCTGTTTTGTATGTATTTATTGGATTACTGTCTGTTGTGAATGCAGTCTGAGTTTAATTATACAGAGCGATTAAAAATTCATGGAATTAAATTTTTGTACTAAGAATAAATTTAAATTTGTATAATACTTTTTATTAAGAAATTTTATAACCAGAATTCATAAATATGGGATGGGTAGTAAGTTTCTTTATGCTAGTTATGAAATTATTAAGATAGGTCAGCTTACCATCCACCGTGTTGGTCTAGTGGTGAATGCATCTTCCCAAATCAGCTGATTTGGAAGTCGAGAGTTCCAGTGTTCAAGTCCTAGTAAAGACAGTTATTTTACATGGATTTGAATACTAGATCGTGGATACTGGTGTTCTTTGTTGGTAGGATTTCAATTAACCACACATCTCAGGAACGGTGACTGTACAAGACTACACTCATACCATCCTCATTCATCCTCTGAAGTAATTATCTGAGAGGTAATTACCAGAGGCTAAACAGGAAAAAGAAAAGAAAGGAAAGATGACTCACTTTGTTTTTTCACAAATTTATCCATTTTGTTTAAGAATTTAATTGAAAAAAAAAACCAGTTACACTGTTTGACTGCACATTACCGAAACTTGAATTATTATTATTTTCAATGCAACTTCGCTTTTAAAAACTTGAATAAAGGTACCAGACACATTCAAAACTAATCTGACATTGTGCAATCCCTTATACCTCATCATGCAGCTGAGAGAACAGTATGTTCAAAAGTATCATAAGCATGTTTGAACATGACGCTCTCACAACAAATATTATGCAAGTAAACCAAAAATTAAAAGGAGCACATACACATGAAGTTGGAACCAGTAAATCGCTCATGTTTGTAAACTTCATATATGCATGTTCATACCTGTCACTATCGATGCAGATAAAGTAGTTTTGACTACTTTGATTGGGTTGTGGTTGATATATGATATCATATGATATGATATTCATCATATTTTTTTTTTTTTACTTTTTATGGGTTGTGGAGCTAAAATGGATGTTAAAAATTATCAATAAATTTGACAGAACACAGTCTCAGATTACAGTCTATTTCTATTAAATTTTGCCTTAACATCTATTGACATTAAATAATTCATTGTGAAAGAAAATTTATTGGAAAAGGAAGTAATTTCTGATGGTAGGATTTTAATATACTAAATAGCAATAAAAGTATAATATAAGATAATAGTATTTTTTTATTCTATTCTTTTTTTTTATTTTCCTAAAGTGTATGTTGCAATCTGCTCAACTGAATAATAAGCAACCTCCACATGGCGTAATGAGATGAGGATGATATGTATGACATGTAAATAAGGTGGGTGTAGCCTTGTACTGACTCAGGCCGACCATCCTTGAGACATGTGGTTAAGTGAACCACCAAAGTACACCGGTATCCATCGTCTAGTTTTCTAATCCGTATAAATCACAACTAACTTTACTAGGATAATTTTCATTATAACAGGCATGAACTGACAGTTATTAGGAAAAAGATACAGTCACTTTATACAAGATTGGAATGCTGCAATATTGAATGCAATAATTTATTTTAATTATTTTTATGTGATTTCAGTGTAATACTGAAAACCATTATTTAAAATTATTTTGTAATCTTTATTTAGTACCATCTAGCTTCTTTTAGTAAAAGTTTTCTGCCTTAATTTTAACTTCCACTCCCTAAAAAAAATATTTTGTGGAATTTCTCCAAAAAAGGATGTAAATGTTTCAAAGTAAAACTATAATTCCTGTAATTGTACTGAAATTTTTGTTGTTTGACTGTTCACTCATTATTACAACAGATGTCAGCTTATTTGCTTTGGGTACTAAAATTGATATTTAATTTCAGGTGTTTTCAGATTAGATTGTACTGTTTAAATTGTTAATTTTTATTTCTTATATTTTGTTACTACCATATTCTATCGATTCAGATTGATTTTTTTTTATTTCACTATCCTGATATTTTGGATTACATTGTTAATAATTTTAAAAATACTTTTTAGAAAATAAAAAAATTTAATAATATTAGCTGATAATTTGAACAAATGTGTTTTGATTGTTATGGAATAGTTTTATATTTAAAATATATATATATATATTAAAGTATAATAAAATAATTTTGGCCCAGGGTTCGTATCCTGGTGAGGCATGGCATTTTTCACATGCTACAAATTTCCATTAGAGCAAAATGACCGTAGCAGTCGATGCCTGTAATCGTGCACAAAAAAAAAAAATAATTGTTATAATAAGGGAAGGATTTTTTGTTCACTGCAAATTTGTTTTAGATTTATCAATCTACATTAAAGATGATGAGGAAAAGGGAAAGATAAAATCCAGTTTGCAATTTACAGAATAAATTTTATAATATTAAAAAAACTTCTTTAATTTTTCAACTGTCAAAAGTTTGAAAATTCTCTAAGAGAACAAATAAGGAAAACAGATCTTTTGCCACTCAAGATAATCCTTAAAAATGAGACACTTGATCCTTTACATTCAAGCTACTTCCTTTTGATATCTAGTCCACAGATCTTTATGTTTTGGTGTCGGTGATTAGGAAGACTTCTTTTTTACTTTTGTTTTTTAACTGCATTTAACTATTTTGATTGTTTAAGTTACTTTTTATTTCTGTATTTTTGATTTCTGCGAATGTTTGTTTTCTGTTTCATGTGTTTTTGTATGGTGTAAGAAAATTTCTCCTGTTACTTTAGGATAACAAGAAAAGTTTTTTCTTTTTATTAGTTTATTTAAGATATTCATATTTCACAGGGAAGAAACGACTATAATATAGAAAAGGGGAAAAAGATTTTTGATATTTATTAATGTATTTTAATTTTTACAGAATTCTACCCATCGAAACTCCTTGAAAATGAAACAGTTTAATCATTCACAAAAGCGAAAGATGTCAAATATTAATAATGAATTTTTTATTTAAGGTATAAGGAATTTTAAATTTTAAAATACTCATAAATAACATAACCCTAGTTAGAACATCTGGAAACTAATCAATCTGGAATTGCTTTAAAAATCAAAACATAAGAAAAACATTTTTTCTGCTTGTTAAAAATAAAGCAATAAAAAGAAAAAAGTTTGCTAAAGTTACTTAACAATTGAAAGTATGATTAATAATAATATGAAATGAAAATTGTGCATGTATTTATTTTGTTTTATGTATAAATTTAAGTGTTGCTGTGTTTTTATTTATATATACATTTATTTATTTTATTAGACGACCAAAGTACAGAATAAAAAAAAGTAGGATGACTTACCTTACTCCACTATGTATGCAGGAGTGCTGTCACAATTTACTCGCATCATCAGCTGCATTATATATTCATCACAAATTATATTAAAAACTACATAAAATATAATAACATATCACATAGGTATACCCGATTTGTGTATTTTTCGTAGTCGAGTTAATATAAGTGCACTTGGTTTGTTCAATATTTATTAAATCTTTTTCTATAATATCCATATTTGATTTCATGTTTTATCCTAAATTTTTCAAATTTACCGCAATATTTTCAATTATAAAAATAATTTAACATATCATAGAAGGTTGTACCCTTATGAACCAAGTACACCTATATTAACTGGACCACCAAAAATATACAAACTGGGTATACTTGTGACCTTTAATTAACTTCAAAACCGCTTCTTCTTACATTGTCTCTAAAATACTTAGGGACAAAATAAATTTAGATTACTATTATAATATAAAAAATGGATACGAATTAGTAAACAAATTAAAAGACTTAAAAAGTTAGTGATAAAACTAGATTGGTTAGCTAAGATATTTGCAATATGTATCCTAGTATATCCATAGAAAAAACTATTAACATAAAAAATAAACTAATACAAAATCACAAAGATCCCTTATTTATTGGAAAATATTACTGTTATTATAAGAAATATATATGCAAGCAGAATTATTTTAAATTTGCTGACAGATATTACACCCAGGAAAACATTCTACCGGTGGGTTTAACTTTGTCATCCATTTTATCTGAGGTTTATTTACAGAAGTTTGAAAGTAAAGTTGTTTACAGGATAACTCAGGCATGATATTTTATTATGGACTAGATACGTTATTCATATTTTACGATATTTTTGTAGTCTATAATCCAGTTAGTTATATGTAATGAACATTTAATCATTTTGAACAAATAAATTCCTACTATAGTGGATTGAAATTTACCTTTGAAATTGATATTAATAAAAAGATGAATTATTTAGATGTTAATATTAAAATTAATGAAAGTAATCAACGTATAACTTCAGTTTATAGGAAACCCACATCTACATAGAATCACTATACATAGATCTTCAAATCACCCATGGTCAAACACAATTAGTACTTACACAAACGTGGTAAATAGAGCAAGTAATTATACAAAGTATAATGAAAATAAAAGTAAATTAAACAAAGAAATAGGTATTATAAAACAAATTGCCTTATATAACAAATAACCACATAATAAAATAACTAATAAGTAATAAACATAATGATTCATCTGATTTACATAATTTGAGTGATATTTATAAAATCAAATGTAATGATTGTGACCATATTTATATAGGAAAGACCACTAGATCATTTAAGGCTAGATCCTTGGAACATTTTAGAAATTATAAAAAAAAGTAAATTGGGTTTCTCTAATGTGTCTGATCATTTGATCAAGAATAAACATACAATATCTGGTATTAGCACAAATTTAAAAATACTTACTGGAAATTAAAAAATATAATATGAATACAAATAGTAAGGGATTATAAACATAAAAATAAATTTAATATGATAAACCTTCAGGCAGAATTATGAGACTGATAGTATTTTGAAAGCTGCAGTAGATGACATCTTCTTTTATAGCGATGTATAATTTCAAATATTTCAATCAGTATAGTAAAGTAAGTTCAGTTAAATGGACAACATGCATAATTGCTTTAATTAAAATTATTTTTATTTAATTTTTACTTTAATTTGATTTTATGCCTTGACGTCATATTTTTTACATATGTAAAAATTATTACAATTTAATTTTTAATGTTAATTTTAATTAATTTTTAAATCTTGTTTTAATTTTTAAAATTTAATTGAATAAAAGTTTAAAACAAAAAAAAGTTTAAAGATTTTAAATTTTAAATAAAATAAATTACCGCAGGATATGTTATTACATTTTACGGGTTGTAATGTAATTTGAGATGAATATATAATGCACCTGATGATGCGAGTAAATCGCAAAAGTGCTCCTGCATATATAGTGGAATATATAAAAGTCATCCTACTTTATTTATCTGTACTTCAGTTGATCTAATAAAATAAATATATTTGTATATACAAGTGCTGTACAGAAAGTAACTTACATCTTGAAATAAAAAAAATAAATTTTATTATATACATTTGAAAGGAACAATCTTAAATTATTTTTCTATATAGTCGCCATTTAAATTGAGGCACTTATCATAATAATGCACAAGCTTTTCAGTTCCTTCTCTGTAGAAATCTGCCGCCTTAGATTTTTGGCACCCATCTTTCACAAAACTTGTGATAACCAACCTTTCCTGATACGATTTCATGCATTAAACTTCATGAAATTTGGGGTAAATGGAGCAAGAATTCCGTAATCGCAATGCGGTGATTTTCACGAATTTTATCGTTGATTTTCATTGTCAGTTCATCAGTCACAAGGCTAGGCCGACCACTGCAGTCCTCATTATGAACATTGGTGTGGCCACTTTTAAATTTAATGCACCACTGCCTCACTCCACCTTTATTCATTATTCCATCTCTGTACACCTCACAAGTTACCGATGAATTTCAATTTGTTTGAGGCTTTTTGCCAGTAAAAACTTAATCGCTGAATGCACCTCACAACTTGCGGGATTTTCTGTTGAGGCGCACATTTCAATAATTCACAATGAACAAAGTAGAAAAATCACAATCCAACGCTATGACAGCTTAATGCGTACTGAGTGTAGAAATGTTTTGACTCCAAGATGGTGGTTCTATCCCCACCCATCTCCATCCTAGGCACAAACATGAGTTACTTTCTGGACTGCCCTCATAGTACAGGGGAGTATGATTCTTAAAAGAATTGATTTTAAAAAAATAATATATATATTTATATTTATAAATTGTATTCTTTATGTGTTAATGGGAATTAACATTATATGTGTTTCATTGGTTTCTTTTATATGTTGTCAGAAATTATGTGTTGTTTTTAATTATTATTACTGTTTTATAATTTATTTTGTTTTGATCTGTTGCACTGCTTTATGTGTCTTTATTTGTCTATTATTTCTATATTATTTATTAATTTTATTTTTAAGCATAAGAAAAGAAACTGTTTGTATAATAATCCTCTTGGTCTTTATATATATTTAATGTTTTGTAATTTTTTATTAATAAGATTAATTACCTTTTCTGGAAAAATAGTCAATTTTTTTCTTTATCATTGAAGGTATTGTGTTTTTCACAGCTTCTGTGAGAAACTAAGTTAGTTCATCGGTCTTCATATAAAATGAATTGTAACAGTATTAAAATTACAGAAAATTCAAAATTTGAATAAATAACACCAAAGAAGAAACAAAGTAATGATACACAATGAAATTATTTACAGCTAGGTTATGTAAAGCATAAAAAAATATTTATAGTTATATAAAAGAATACATAAAGAAAATAATATTACAAAGATTGGGTAGGTTATGTAGGATTTCAGAAGGATTGGATTTTGAAATAAATTTTGTAAATACTTAACAGTATCACTTATAAGTAACTCAACATTTTCTTGTTAAATAAAGAAATAATTACTAAAATGTTGAAAAACAGAAACAGAAATATATTTTGAGTACGACTGAAGTATGAAAAAAATAGTGTAAGTAGTAAAATTGCAATAAAATGGCAATTTTTTTGTTTTGTTTGTTGTAATGAGTTGTTGATAAAATATCAGATTTCTACAGAGAATTGAAACCCAGGACCAGTTAATAAGAAGCCAGAGTGTCGAATAACATAAGAGAGAATTTAAAACTAATTATTAAAGGAATTGAATTTCAACAAGTTGATTTCAATAGTTTTTAAGAAAGTTTTTTTTGCACAGTCTTAAGGGGTTGTATGACCAGAATAATAAATAAAATAATATAGCATTTAAATAATCAATGGCAAATAATGCCAATCAATCCAAAATTTCATATCTTTCAAATTAAAGCTAAAAAAACAGCATCAGCATCCTGTCAGTGTGGATATCTTATTTAGTTTTAAAATGTCTGTAATTATTTAACAATTTTTTTTAATTTTTAAAACGTTTTTATTCATAGCTATTTTAAAGCAGGAAATATTTTATGTAAGATTGATTTTTTCCTACCGTGTAAAGATGACATGGGGGAATAAATCTGTCGGTATAAAATTTAAAGTGCTAATTCTTGAAAACAAGGTGAATTCAGTTATTATTTTACACTGAATCTAATATTCAAATATTAATCAGATTTCTCTTTCTGAATTGATGTCTACTTTACACATTAACAGAAATTATTTAATTTAGTATGAAGAAATTTGATGTTGTGCTATTAAATTGCATAAGTTGTCAAGAGTGATTCATTAAACAGTCAAATCTCATTAATTTAAAAACCTTGAGTCATTTTTACTGTTTTTTTTTTTTTATTTTCTTTACTTCATAATGTCTTTTTTAAATTGAAAAATACTAAATAGCCAACTTAAATTTTTGGAGCTTTAATCTATTATTTAATTTCATCTAAATTTCAGTAGTATAGGTAAATTATAATTTACCTTGTTTTATTAATTGGAGAGCATGGCCATTTTTATTTAAAGAAATCATAGAAGAAGAAATTGCACGTTTAGTTTGAATCATGTCTTGCTCTTATCAAAATTATATCAATAAAAATTCCTTACTGTTAATGATTTTGCTTTTAATAAAGTACCAGCTGTCACCATATTTTGATTTTTACTATACACGTGTACTATGTTATAACATTACTATACAGATTTCCATTCAGTTCCAAGTTATTTGTCCCCGGTGCAGCTTATTTAATTTGTTTCTTCTCTTAGCCTTAGATATGTATTAATACGTTATAATACACAATTTACAACAGACCTAAAATTTTTTCTCTGTTACTGTAGCTTGTATGCCCAATTTTTTGTATTAATTGCTCTTTTAGTGCAAAAATAATGCATTTACATTATAATATATAATCTCATCTTATTACAAATTAGGTGTACAGAACAATAATTTAGCACTATTCAAAATATCAAACGTTGCAGAGCCAAATTTCACTAACTCAAAAAAAAAAATTATTTCCCTTCAACTTTGAGTCGGTGAGGTTCGATTGTAATTATAAATAACTGATTCGAAGAATTACATTTAGCCAGGATTGTTAAAATTGTACTCGCTTTATATATGGCTTTGTTGTATCATATCGGTTAATTTATTATAAATGCTTTGTTCATAATAAATTGGTTGTGAAGCTTTTAGAGATTATATGGAATTTTTTTAAAAATAAAAGAAAAACTTATGTTCTAAAACATTCAGCTAAGTGAAAATCTTGAATTTTTTTTGAAAATATAATACATATGTGTAAAATTTAGACTATTGACTGAAATTATGAAATGTATCATTAATTGAATTAAGAATGAAACGATTGAAACTGTAAAAACATATTTCAGAAGTATGCTTATGAAAGACTTGTAGGATAAAAATGAAAATAAATTGACAAAAAAGCGCTTATAAAAAAAAAATGCTTATAAAAAATTGCTTAATTTACAAAAAATGGTTATACTACACGTAAAGGCAAGTACGAGAAGAACCTGGCTCAGACATTATCTGCAATATATCAAAAAATTACTTTCCTCACCATTTAAATTGTGTTTCCCCATTTTGCAATATAGGATATTATTTTATACTGACTATCCTGTCATCCTGTCAATTGACAATACTGTCAATTTACAAATGATTTTATTCGTGAAATCGCATAACGATTAAGTACAGTAATGGACTAGATATTAATCTTGTTCTGTGAGATTTGATAACCTTTTTTTAAAGTACGTGAAGAAATCACTGTACAATAATAAACGAGATCAATTAGGGACTACTTAGAATGTTTATGGGAGACGAATGTTTCGATAACAAAAATAATATACTTTATAATCCAAAGCACCTGTAATCAATAAATATATTTTTTTAAATTTATTAAATGCAAGGTAACATTTTAAATCTGGAAAAAAGTTGAAAAACATTTCCTCGATAGTTTTCACTATCACCACATATTTAAAGTCTGTCATTTGATTTCTTTTATAGTTTACTTTGTAAAGCATTATTTTCAGTTAAATTTTGGTGCAACTGTTTCGCTAAACCGACGACTTTCATTGTTTTGAACCACATATTCGCCATTTTTATTCCAAGAAGCACTTCTTGGACTAAAATAATATTGTATGCTTATTTTTCATATTCATTCCTTTGAGGAATGAAAGAGAAAAGGAATGAAAGTGGGGACCGACTTATAGAGTTTTGCACGAAGTATAATTTAGTAATTGCCAACACCCAATTTAAAAATCATAATAGAAGAATATACACTTGGAAAAAGCCAGGCGATACTGCAAGGTATCAGATAGATTATATCATGGTTAAGCAAAGATTTAGAAATCAACTCGTGGACTGCAAAACTTACCCTGGAGCAGACATTGATAGCGACCATAATTTGGTGATAATGAAATGTAGATTGGGGTTTAAAAACCTGAAGAAAAGGTGTCAGATGAATCGGTGGAATTTAGAGAAGCTTGAGGAAGAGGAGGTAAAGAAGATTTTTGAGGAGGACATCGCAAGAGGTCTGAGTAAAAAAGATAAGATAGAAAATGTAGAAGAAGAATGGGAGAATATTAAAAAGGAAATTCTTAAATCAGCAGAAGCAAACTTAGGCGGAATAAAGAGAACCGGTAGAAAACCTTGGGTTTCAGACGATATATTGCAGCTGATGGATGAACGTAGAAAATATAAGAATGCTAGTGATGAAGAAAGTAAAAGGAACTATCGGCAATTAAGAAATGCTATAAACAGGAAGTGTAAACTGGCGAAAGAAGAGTGGATTAAAGAAAAGTGTTCAGAAGTGGAAAGAGAAATGAACATTGGTAAAATAGACGGAGCATACAGGAAAGTTAAGGAAAATTTTGGGGTACATAAATTAAAATGTAATAATGTGTTAAACAAAGATGGTACACCAATATATAAAACGAAAGGTAAAGTCGATAGATGGGTGGAATATATTGAAGAGTTATACGGAGGAAATGAATTAGAAAATGGTTTTATAGAGGAAGAAGAGGAAGTTGAGGAGGATGAAATGGGAGAAACAATACTGAGATCTGAATTTAAGAGAGCATTAAAAGATTTAAATGGCAGAAAGGCTCCTGGAATAGACGGAATACCTGTAGAATTACTGCGCAGTGCAGGGGAGGAGGCGATTGATAGATTATACAAACTGGTATGTAATATTTATGAAAAAGGGGAATTTCCGTCAGACTTCAAAAAAAGTGTTATAGTAATGATACCAAAGAAATCAGGGGCAGATAAATGTGAAGAATACAGAACAATTAGTTTAACTAGTCATGCATCAAAAATCTTAACTAGAATTCTATACAGAAGAATTGAGAGGAGAGTGGAGGAAGTGTTAGGAGAAGACCAATTTGGTTTCAGGAAAAGTATAGGGACAAGGGAAGCAATTTTAGGCCTCAGATTAATAGTAGAAGGAAGATTGAAGAAAAACAAACCAACATACTTGGCGTTTATAGACCTAGAAAAGGCTTTCGATAACGTAGACTGGAATAAAATGTTCAGCATTTTAAAAAAATTAGGGTTCAAATACAGAGATAGAAGAACAATTGCTAACATGTACAGGAACCAAACAGCAACAATAACAATTGAAGAACATAAGAAAGAAGCCCTAATAAGAAAGGGAGTCCGACAAGGATGTTCCCTATCGCCGTTACTTTTTAATCTTTACATGGAACTAGCAGTTAATGATGTTAAAGAACAATTTAGATTCGGAGTAACAGTACAAGGTGAAAAGATGAAGATGCTACGATTTGCTGATGATATAGTGATTCTAGCCGAGAGTAAAAAGGATTTAGAAGAAACAATGAACGGCATAGATGAAGTCCTACGCAAAAACTATCGCATGAAAATAAACAAGAACAAAACAAAAGTAATGAAATGTAGCAGAAATAACAAAGATGGACCACTGAATGTGAAAATAGGAGGAGAAAAGATTATGGAGGTAGAAGAATTTTGTTATTTGGGAAGTAAAATTACTAAAGATGGACGAAGCAGGAGCGATATGAAATGCCGAATAGCATAAGCTAAACGAGCCTTCAGTAAGAAATATAATTTGTTTACATCAAAAATGAATTTAAATGTAAGGAAAAGATTTTTGAAAGTGTATGTTTGGAGTGTCGCTTTATATGGAAGTGAAACTTGGACAATCGGAGTATCTGAGAAGAAGAGATTAGAAGCTTTTGAAATGTGGTGCTATAGGAGAATGTTAAAAATCAGATGGGTGGATAAAGTGACAAATGAAGAAGAGGTATTGCGGCAAATAGATGAAGAAAGAAGCATTTGGAAAAATATAGTTAAAAGAAGAGACAGACTTATAGGCCACATACTAAGGCATCCTGGAATAGTCGCTTTAATATTGGAAGGACAGGTAGAAGGGAAAAATTGTGTAGGCAGGCCACGTTTGGAGTATGTAAAACAAATTGTTGGGGATGTAGGATGTAGAGGGTATACTGAAATGAAACGACTAGCACTAGATAGGGAATCTTGGAGAGCTGCATCAAACCAGTGAAATGACTGAAGACAAAAAAAAAAAAAAAATTTTCATATGCTTTTTTATCTTCATCCTTGTTTTCTTGTCATATCCTTTACAGTTTCAATCGTTATGTACTTATTCGCTATCGTTGATATCCATTCACTCTGCCAAAAGTTAGTATAAATTTCTCAGTTGTGTCTTTCAGGTAATTAAAATTCTTAATCTTTGCTAACTGACCAGAAGTTAATAATTTTCAGTTTTGATTCAATATTTTGCTAATAATAATTTAAATCATAATTAACCTAATTTAACTGCGGAATAATTAGGAGGGGAGAGAGGCGCTGTTGTAAAATTGGAATTTAATTTAAATAATGTCTTAAAATGTTTTGTTTGGAGCATTCTGCTGTGTAGATGTAAGCGAGAAGAAAAATATGTATTTGCAACCGGTGCAGAGATAAATTAAATATTTGGGGCAATAAAGTAAAAAATGAAAACTTTTGGTTGAGTTAGAAAACAAGATTTGCATTAATACGTATTATTTGCAGAAGTTCTGAGAAGAAAATTATGCATTTGGTCAAACAGTACAGTTTTTAAAAGGTGAAAAATAGTGAAAATGTTAAAAGATGAAAATGAATTATTCGCCAGTTAGATTAATAGTCTCTACACAGATGCCTATAATCATGTACTGAGAGAAATAAAAAACAACAATTGTCAGTTCCAAGAGATCTCTTCAAGACACCTAAGTTGATAATATTTTTACCAGTATTGATGCCTACTTTATTTTTAATTTTAATGCGTACTACTGTTGAAATATCTGTTACTGGAGGAAGTAAAGTGTACAGTAAGACAAATACAAATAATTTTGTACAGCAAGACAAAGATTAGAATTCAAATCAATGAAATTTAGTTTAGAATGTAGCAAATGCGTTAAGAGTAAAGAACTTAGAAGAATGAAAATCATACAACTGTTTGTCTCTTAAAATATTTGATGAATCATGTCGTATGGAATTTTATTGGAGTTTTTTTTTTTAGAAAATATATGTGTTGATCATTCAGGTGAGAAAGAATGAGACTGTTTTATTCATTTACAATAACGTTTTACAATAAAAAATATAATAATAATTCACCTTTAAGTGTAAAATGATTCTGCTCTAATTTAATATACTGCAATTTGAGCAAATAAAAAGTTGTGGAATGTATAAATAATTTTATTTCCTCTGATGTTTTTTTAATTTATGACTTCTTGCTCTTATTTATGTGTTGTTATTTAGAACAAATATTTTAGTTATATCGCTTTAAATATTTTTTCTTATTTTTAGATATAAATTAATTTTTAACAGAGATATTAGCAGTTTGAGTATCATGCTAATATTTACAGACCAGTGTTTTTGTATCAATTTCTATTTGTTTTTATAGGGAGGAGGCAGATTATCTCTTCCTACTTGGTAACAGGATTGATACACCGCACTATGTGGTCGGTAGGCCCTCGCTTGGTTTTTATTTTAAAGTCCTCAGTACTTTTTTGTTATTCCAGCTATAATGTAATGATTTTATTAATTTCATTTGCCCTATAATTTTAGTTGATTTCAAGATACGATATAGAATTAATTTTAACCCTTATTCGACTACCAAGTTGATGGTGGACAATGTAGGAGTGCATACTTCACAATACATTTTACTGTATCGGCATATTTGATAGTCTTAAACGTTTTCTTTTATTTGATTAAATTGAAATGCATGATAATTCTTAGTTTTTTTAAATTTTATTCAAGTTAGAGTAATAATTAATATGTTTTAATATTGTTATTAATCTATTAATTTTTATAGGATCTCGGTGTAATGTTTACTAGATGATGATTTCATTTACTACCAAATGAAAATGCTTATCTTTAATAATAGTTATAAAACTATTGTATGTCTCACATTTTGACATAAAAAGATGTTATTCATTATTTTCCTGAAACAGCTATCCATATTTTTAATTTTGTTAATTATTTTTGAGTTTTTACAATTTGTATCCTTAAAATATATACATGAGCAACTTACAGAGTAGTATATTCATAATATAACAAAAAAAAGCCATAAAAGCCATTAATTTATATAAATATATGTATATACATTATTTTATTGAAATTAATCTTTTTGAGATTCATATTATTCCTCTGTACTGTTAAATTTTATTTTAAATTCTAATAATTCCACTTAGAACAGATTATTGAAATAAGACATTTCTTACCTTAATTTTATCATGTAGTAGTTTCACAGGATCCCGCATCCACATTCATGATTGAATTAATTTTATAAAATTGCACATTAAATTAAAAAAATTAAAATTATTTTGTGTAATTAAAAATATACTGTCACAAAAATAATTATATATGAATTTTAATAAGATATATTTCAATTAAATAATTACGAATTCTAACCGAATAAAAAGTATTTATTCTTAAAAATTTTATATTAAACTTTATGATGTAATACATTCAATAAATTTTAATGTCGTATTCCTCAAATTAAGTTTAATTCCTAAATACTCATTCATAAAAATGAATAATTTCCAGTATAATAAAGCCATGTTAAAAACAAAAGAATTTGTAGAGAAATACCAAATAAAACAAGAGATTAAACAGGTATACTATAAGGTAACGCCCTATGTTTGTTAAATGTTTGTATAAAACATTTAATTGTAATACATATTTTAAATTAAATAAAGCTTAGGATCACTAATTTTTGATCCTAAAGGAATTTAATTGAAATTAGTATGGAGAAACATTAACATAAACTAAGAAAGACTCATGAAATCAAAATCTATAATTTAATCAAAATTAAATAAAATTAATGATAGAAATACAATTAACTATGATAGAGAATTTATTAATCGGAAACAATATGTCGATAGTAAAATAATAGTAAAATTAACATTGCCGTAGATTTTGAAATAAATTCCAACGGATTGATTCCTACAGATAGGGAACCATTACTTAATATAATCAGCTATAATATCCAAAAAATTAAAAATACAAAATTTATTAATAAACCGTTTATCAGTAAACAAACAATTTACCGATTAAGAGAAAAATGAAATAAAAACAGTCTTTTAATATTAAAATCAGATAAAACAAATACACCAATTATCATGTCAGTTAAAATAATATGTATAATTCAATAAAACAATATATTATTGATAATAAATTTGAGGAAATTCATGACCCAGTTAACAAATTTCTCAAAGTAACAAAAAATCTAATAAAACAATTCAGACCAATGTTTAATTATAATAATAATTTAAAATACCATTCTAGGTTGCATCTATTTCAACCGATTGCACCTGGACTACTAAACATTTTAAAATTAAACATCACAATGTGGCCTTTGACTATTTTAAATCTGCTTCTTTTTATATTTTATGCAAAATAATGGATAAAATCCTTAGGAAAAAATGAATTTACCTTATCTATTTAACATAAAAAATAGCTACAAATTAGTCAATAAATTAAAAAGTTTAAATGTAAATAAAGACATGACAACAGTCAGTAATGAACAACTAACATGTATCGTAGCATACCTCTGTACTATATCATGTAGATAAGAAAAAAAAAAATTAAAAAGTAACCAAGAAGATTCAAAATTTATTAAAGGTATCTTCACTATTATATACTTAAAACATTATAATTATAACATTTTTATTGACATATATAGCAATATATGTCAACAAAAGCTTTTTGAATTTAATAACAAATACTATACAAAAAAAAAAACTTTATCTGTGGGATTTCCACTCTCAGCAATTATGTCAGAAATATATTTATAGAATTTTGAAAGTAAATTAGAATACATCACTTATATACATAAAATTTTACTACGTTATGTTTATGATATTTTTATTATATACAACCAGATAATAAACATTGAGCATTTAATAATATTAAACAAATTAAATACCTGTAATGAAAATTAAAAATTCACAATTGAAATAGATATTCACTATTACATGTCGATATGTAAATATCGAAATAAATAAGGATAGTCAAATTGAAACATCAGTTTATAGAAAGCCTGTATCTAATAATATAACAATTCATAAAAAAATCAAATTACCCTCGGTCTGATAAAATCAATACTTGTGTAAATGTAAGTAATAGAGCAATCCAGTACACACAGAATAACAAAGAAAAATTAAATAATGACATAAACATCATAAAACATATAACAGTTGAAAATGGATAGAGTGAAAAAATATACTTAAAGTATTTATACATTTATAATATCATTGAAAACATTACTAAAATTTACAATAAAGAAATATTTAAACTGGCATGTAAACCTAATTAATAACTACATAATAAAATGTTTAAAAAACAAAAATACTAATATTAAAATAAATAATCTGTGTGAAATTTATACAATTAAATGTAATGATTGTGGTAGTGTTTATGTAGGAAAAACAGATAGATCCTTTAAAACTAGATTTCTTGAACATTATGGAAATTACAAAAAAAAATAAATTAAGATTATCTAATATGGCAGACCATTTAATAAATAATAAACATTCTATTTCTGATATTAACAAAAATGAGAAATGTTGAAAATTAATAGAGATGACAAAAAATTAACTTTATTAGAAAAATGTTACATATATAAATAAAAACAGAATTTCAATTTGATAAACCAGCAGATGGTATTTGAGAGACATTCTTATAAAAACAGCGACTGCAACACTCATATAATAAATTAATAAGTAGATTTCATTATAATATTACAGTACTGTAATGAACAGTACATTATGTGATAGACTAAATGTTTTAATATTTGTATTTTAATGTGCAATTTGGTAAAAAATGAATTCAATCATGTCTGAGGATGTGGGATACCCATGAAAATACTTATGATAAAATTAAGGCAAGAAATGTCTTATCTTAATAGTCTTACTAAGTAGTTTGTATTAAATATATATATTTATATAAATTCAAATATATGTAATTCAACTTAATTTTTTACAAAGATACTTTCACGGAATCCCGCATCATCAGTCGTGTGATATTTATAAAATTACATATTAAATGATTAAAAGATTAAAATTACGATCGTATACAAGAGTATATGAAGTCACTAATAAAATATTTTAAAAACAAAACAAACATGTATGTGGCCAGACAAATACGGTAGTACTGAACTATTAAAATAAATATCTTATGAAATACCTGTGAAAGTGCTGCTATCTATTGGCGCTTTTATGACTGTGTAAACATGTATGTGCTCAACTTACAGACATATTTTGAAGGAGACCACTCATAATAGCTGCAGTAGATGGCAGCACTTTCATAGATATTTCATAAAATATTTATTTAAATAGTTCAGTACTGCAGTATTTGGCCGATCACATACACGTTTAAATGTTTTTGTTTTGCTTTTATTTTGTTTTTAATATATTTTATTAGCGACTTCATATACTCTTGTATATGATCGCAATTTTAATCGTTTAATATGTAATTTTATTAATATCACACGACTGATGATCTGGATTTTGTGAAAAATTATAAATATACAAATAAGGTGAGAGTTGTCTTATATCTGTACTTGGGTGGATTAAGTTGAATTTTATATATATTTGAATTTATATTATTAGTGCAGAAGTGATATGGGTCTTGAACAGATTAATTTTAGAAAAAAAAAAAAATATATATATATGTATGGTAATAAACAATACATAGATCTTGCCCAGTGTATTTCTAAATCACTTGTTTATCGACATTCAAAATAGTCAACAGATTTGTGCTTTATGCACTGCCTGTAAAATATTACCAAAGTAATCTGATATCTTTGTAGACAAAAGCTTGTTTAAATCCAATATAAGGTTCTTTTTTTAAGTTTTAAAATTTAGTCCACTTTTCTCTTATTATTATTTTTTGTAAAGTGTTCCTTAATTCAGTACTAAAGCGTCTTGAACTTTTCTGTAAGGTTTATTAATATTTTTAAATACATTATAATTTTTATTTTTATTTTTACTTTTACAGGAAATTGTAAGACATTTTTTAGACTGGCACACCAATATTTGCTAATTATTGTAGAGAATGCTGTGTTGTAGAATTTATTCAGTCGTCCATGTTGTATAAGGGTTAAAGTAGATTAAAATGCACGAACTACAATTTTATTTTACAAGTATTAAAATATATATTATATTTTTATTTTGTGAACTTAATCTTAATTTTCTTATAAAACTGTATTTAATTACTAAACCAGAAAACTAACAGAAGCAGAAGTAAAACGGTTAATTACATATTAGACTTATTTTCATTAATATAATCATTTCATTGTTCTGAAATTTTTTAGAAAGTTTAAAAATCTTTTCTTTAAAATAATGCTGTTACATCGGTTCAGAATTCAACAAATCTTTGAATATTTTATTACTTAATGTTCCTTGTACATTTTTTTGGTTCAGTTCCAAAGCCTTGACATTGATTTACAGATTAGATTCCCCCTGCATTTAAGATTATCTTTTTACTTTTTTGAATGCTGTACTATTTTGTTTTTCATATTTATCTATTTTTATTCAGCGTTTCTTATCTTAACATTTAACATAACCAAAACCGTTTTTCTTGTGAATTATATTTTTGATGTTTGTATCTTATTTATATTTATAAGAAATAAAATTGTAAAAGTAAAAAATGAACTGATACTTTCTAATGTTTTATTCCAGAGTACAGTGCTTTATATGAAATTGCTTCACCCTTTTCCAGCCTTATTTTCATTAAAAGGCAGTTTTTCATTCTTTCAAATGTCTGATAGTATCGCTTTCTAGGTGCACTTACTATCAGAATCTTGTCCATCAGATATACCACATACTATGAAGTTCTGGGGTCAGGATAGGTTATTAGGAAACTGTAGTTTGTGTTCTTGAATGCCTCTTAAATTACTGAAGGAAAAGCAACTTTGTTGAATTGTTTTTATATAGACCGGTTAACTCCAAAAATATTAACTGGTAATATGCTGTTCCCAGCTTAATTTAAAAATAGTGGATTTTTAAAAATCCTTATTCTCCTACAGATTTTAGAATGGGATCTACTGCCTGGAGGGACCCTGAAGCTTTCTCTGGATGAGGTTATTTGTCTTGCGCTGCAGTTTCTTCTTAGATAGATCATCTATTCTTTTTTTTCATCTTTAATCTCTTCTTCTTCAGTTTGGGTTCGGCAGGTTTAGGTCAGACCATGTTAGGTCCTAGCACAGTCTATGCTCTATAGCACAGGTCCAGACTGTGATATAGAGCCTTTGATATCTGTGGACTGATCCGTTTCATTTATCCTTATTATTTAATTATAAATTCATTTTTTCTTGATCGATTTGTTTTGAACTAGAGTTAGAGAGACTTCAGTTATCTATAAGTCAAGGTTCTTTCTACTGGTTTAGTAATTCGCTCAAAATAATTTTAAATTAGAAAAAGTTATTTATTTAAAATTAATAAATTAATATTAATCATATCTTGAAATCATATACATATTAGCAAATGCAGAACACTTGTACATTAGTAACTGACAGTTGAACAGCAGTGTATTGTTATTTATATATTATTATTTACCTTGCATTTTAATGAAAACATTGGATTTATGCTGCAGCTGATCACAAATAGCTGACTTTTTTAATGCTTTATTTTTAAATTATTTTCGTTTTAATTTTATTAACTTTTTTTTAACATTAAAATCTTTTTTTAAAAATAATTTTGGAGTGTATTGTAATAGTGAATCCTTTAAAATATTTTCATTTTTTATTTTTAATAATATTTGATTTTGTAAGTTTTTAATCATTTGTTTAATTTTGTATAGCGTTTGTCTCTACTAATTGAAGTGGTGATATTTGAGGTAAAATTCTTCTGTATTTATATTATTTGAATTTGATATAATACTACAGCAATGAAATAGGATGAAAACCTGTTTTCTGAATATTTTTAGTTTGCCCTAATGGAAACACGAGTTGCAGTTTTGTTAATGTTGATGAAAGCAAATTTTTTTAATATATTTTAAATTGTGTTATAAGTTCTTTTGATAGCAGTTTTTTTTGTTATTAAACAATCTGTTAATAACCGGCTTATGAAAATAAACTTGTCCAATCGTGTTTTGAAAATTTTAAGTTTTTCAAAATACCTTAATTTTTAAATGCATAACATTGTAGAAATACATAAATATTATTATGGTTTTAAATACCTCTTCATTAATTTTATGTACCTTACCATTTTTTCAAATCATAGTTTATTTCAAGAGCAGCCTATATGAATTTAGTGTAAACAACTGAATGGCATTTCTAACTCAAAAGCTACTTTTATTAACTTTCTACAAAAAAAGTGTCGTGATTTCATTATATAAGAGTGTTTATAAAAACTGCTTCAAGAATTCAGGGGATGGTCCCCTACATTGAAATAAAGAAAAAAACATGTCCAGAAACATTTAGTTTACTGACTATCTGCCGTTTTGTATTTTTAACATAAAAATACATTTCTCAGGAACGGTTAATCATAGTATCGAGTTGAAATTTTATATACTGCTAGGGTATGTAAAAGTTTACTTGTATTAAAATAATGAACTGATCTCTCAATCCATTTCAAAATGGCAATCATATAAACATTTTAATAGTTAATATCTTTGCGACCACTGGTTTATTTAAATGTTATGTTATTACAAAATATTTTAAGTGTTTTTTGACAAAGAAATTACATTTTATTTATTCAAATCCATTCATAAATAACAAAAATATGGCACAAATTCTTGAAGTGAGTCGCTAGATTAAAAAACCAGTTTTAATTAACTCCTGAATAAAATTAAGTCGACACGATCTCAACAGGAATAATTTTGTTAATGTTATTATGTAATTCATTATAATAGTTTAATAATATTGAAAATATAAAAATATTATTGAATTCTTGAAGTGTATTGAATTTAGATTGATTTCTTGAAGAAGTATTGAATTTCTTGAATTGAAGAACTTCTTTTCTTGTCACAAATTAAAGCAAAGGAGCTAAAAAGTTACTTTGAATGAACTGTTAATAGCAGTGCGATTTAAGTATTTTAAAGATAATTTCTTTAAGCAAGTATATATATATATGTTATATTTGTAGTATTCAAAACAGTTTTTGGACCATGGTGTCTATGCTTCTTTATCAGAATATTTACTTCACTAAAGACAATGCTGTATGTGTCACTTGATATACACAATATTCAAATTTTACATCAAACATTAATTTTGAGTCTTGAATAACTTTTAGTATTCGAGTATTTAGAAATAGTGTTTGCTTAATGCTAATGAAAATATAATATTTTTTTATGTTATAAAAATAGTAATAATATTAATTCAATTTTCAAATATTTATAACATTTGTACCTTTTGGTTGTTTTTCTCTGTATTAGTTCCAAATGATGAATTTTTAAAAATAATTTCCAGTTATTCAATTTAAATTATTTTTTATTATCTATTCACATGTTTGTTTTATTGATTGGAGAAAATGGTGTGCATTTACCGCCTATTCTACTTTTTCATTCAATTTTATTCCCAATATTAATCGGTGAATAATTGAGATGCATAGCTTGTTATCTATTTCATGAAAAGTTTTTATCTATTTTAAAGTTATAGAGACAAAAAAAGAAATACCTACTACCCTCCTTTTGGAGTGTTAATATAATTATTAAAAAAAAGGTGATCTTTTATATAAGTAAGTTTAGTAAATTTATTAATATAAATTATTTGCCAGTCAAAATTTACATTTTATTTTAGGCGTAGTGATACTTTCCATTGATTCAATTTGTTTATAGTTTACGATATTAAGATCATGAATATTTTCATTTAGATTACTGTCTGACTAGATAAAATTGTAACTAATTTTATTTTATTTTATTTTTTATTTATTTTTCTTATTAATATTTAAAAAATAGTGAGAAATATTTTACCATTAATATTTGTTAAATATTATCATTGAAAGAATAAATTTTTAACAGAAGTTTGCAATTAATTTACAAAATAATAAATAAGCAAATTTTCATATGTCTTCTGTGTTAAAACATATTTTTTAATTTCACATTTGCAATACATACATCTCTTTTTAATAAACTTATATTTTTTATCTAAATTTATTTATTTCTTTTAGCATTGCATGAAAAACAGATTGACAGTAGTTAAAAAAATAATATACTTCATTAGTAATTTAATAACGATAAGTTTATTGAGTAGTGTTTTATTACTTTTATCTTTTTTCTTTTATTTTTTTCCTAACTGATTCCTGAATAAGCATTTACTTGGTATAGATGAGAAAGTTATGAGATAAAAAAAGCTTAAGCCGAAATTTTAATCCAACACCTTAGAGTTATATTAATAGATTAAGCCGTTGGGGTAATTTATAAAATTATTATTATCACAGATTGTCATTTTGTTAAAACTCTCAGTTTAAAATATTAAGTGTCAAATTGTTTAGTTCAGTGATTATTTATTGGCTTTAAATTGTTTAATTCCCTATTCAAAAATGATTTTGTCAGTTATTTATTAATTTTATCTCTTAATTTACATAAATCTGATTTATACAATAATTATTATATAATTTTATTGTAAGATATGTGTAGTTGGGGAAATTATTTTCCTTTTTTTCATGAACTATCATTGTAAATTGTTACTATAAAAACAACTAATTAACTCTATTACACACACACACACACACACACACACACACACACACACACACACACACACACACACACACACACACACACACACACACACACACACACCATACACACACCCATACACACACACATACATACATACACACACATACATACATACACACACACATACACATACACATACACACACACACACACATACACATACACATACACACACAAGCAGTAAGGCTGATGATTTGAGCAACAAATAAAAAACCAAGTCAAAATCTTCTAAAATATTTTTGACTTTGAATTATCTTTCTTAAAACTATTTTCAAAAACTTTCACAAAATTATGAGGTAATCACCTTATTTTCAATATCAGTGGACTACAGCCCATTAAAATCCTTTACTTCATCACTATAACCATGCACTGTAACCATAACTTATTCAGTTTTAATTTCAACTATGTATGACATACATATACAACTTTAGTATCCCCAAGACATTATATCAATTATTCCATCTTTCTCTTCTAGGATCGTGCTTTTGTCATAATCAGACTGTAATTTCTTCTTTTTTTTGTACAAGATGTTTAGTCTTTATTACTTCTCTTGTTTTTTGATTATAGGTTACATCTACAGATTCAATTTCTCTTTTGACCATTTTGCGCATAACATTCATAACCAACACTTTTGATTTTGTGTAGTTCAAAGTGAACCCTTTTATCTTGGTCACATGCTTACCTTTTAAATTTGTATAAGCATAACTCTTAGGATCTGTTGAAACAAATTCAGTTATTTAATCATCACCTCTTAGTTCATTTGTATTTACCAAGCACATTCTATTGTATCTTCACCATCATCAGTATATATAACTGAATCTGTATCATAATACACTATATTTTCACTAAGTCTATCCAGTATATCGTGCACTCTCAATCTAACATTAGCTGTCATTAATAGTTTTTGGATCTACTATAAAGTGATATTTCAAATTGTATCTTATCTATAGTATATCATCAGTTAGTAAAGTCAAGTTTGTTTTGTCCAGACTATCATGTAAAATTGTATTATAAAATTTACATGCATCACATACATATAAGGTTTGATTCATATTTACTCCTTGTCCAAACAAACCCTGTAAACTGTTCAAACAAATCTTTGTCACAGCACACTTACTGGAATTAGGTCTTGTATTATCAATATCTAGTTTTATTCTCAATCTTTTTTTGATATCTGCAGCATACACTTTTGTCTTGTAGTCATTCTGACAAGGTGAGGTTCCAGGTTTAATCTTCATAAAATCTCTTGCATATCCTTTGAACAACTAGTTTGATTTGTTTTCAAATAACCAAGACTTGTACACATTTAATATCTTGTAATTCTTCTCTAAAGTCCTGTGATCACCCTACTGCTATCTGGATAAAAACATGTAACGCCATTATTTTTTATTGTAAATTTTCTACATAGAGGAAACAACAGCTTTTCTTCTTTAACTAGAAGTATTGGGTGATACAGTTTTTTCACGTAGCAATATATTGGTACATGAAAAAACATGTGAATGTAAATTTACATGTACATGTAAATGTAAAATTTACATTTTACTATGCGAAACCATTCATTATCGTACCTCTTAGGATTATAAATCTCTGGAACACCAACTGGATAATAATCTTAATATTGAACCATAGGATATAAACTGCATACACCTATACGTCTCAGTGTCTTATCTGTTACTTTCAATTTGCTCATGTTAGTTCTTCCACTGAACGCAACTGTAGGGTCAATTGGCTGTACAGTCTTAACATCATCTGTTTTTTTTAAATTTTCTTATATATTTCTTAAAGCACAAGTATCTTTTCTGTTGGATTTGGAGAAAGAATTGAGGCAGAACCTAGAAAAGTAAAAAAAAAACTGTTTTTTTAAAGATAATCTCAGGGGAAATACCCAGCTTCTTGCAGATTTATTTTGAGGGTTTTTCAAGCCAGAAAATTCTCCGTTGGTAATGTATGTCTGACCTTAACGTAACAAGTTTGTTTGTAATTTAAATACATTGATCTTATGGATATTCTAATACTTCCACTACAAATATGGGCTTTTCTTATTACCCGAAAGTCTTTATAAAATATTGTACATGTTTTTTACCTTCTTTTTTGTAAATATCTGGCTTTACGGGAAAGCTTACTCCTTTAAAATTGTTTGTTAAAATGTTACACCAGTATCCCTCAGAAATTTTCTCATCTTGTACAAGTATACAGTTTGTCTGTAAACTAGAATTTAGATTTTTGCTTTGTTTTTTAAAAACTGACAGAATATATTGGGAAATTGTCATTTTCTTTATCAAAAAGATCGTTCTGAAAAATAATAAATATTATTGCATCTTTAATTGGGTCAAAATATTCCTTATTTCAAAACAGTGTCTTTTTTGCGATGACTAGTTTTTGTGACTTTTATAGTTATACATTGTAATTCCTCTTCTTGTCATCCCTTGTTCTTTTACTAAAAGATTTGCAAAAGTCTATTTTAAAAGTTCATCTGGGAAATCTCTATAATCTAAAATGTTTTAAGTTTGCTCTAAGGCCTGCAGAAGTTAACTGGCAAATAAACTTGTTATAAATTTTACATTTGTATTTTTATGACTCCAAGTTAGACAATTATAATATACCTATAATATTATCATTTTCTGCAATTTTTGGATTTGCTCTGTTGCTGTTCTCGTCCAAATTATCTTCATTAAAATAATATTTTTTTGTGAAAAGATTTTATTCTTATTTTTTTGAAAATTCCTGCAAAATCCTGTGTAGTATCCAAATCCATAAGAAGTTGTCTGCTGTTCGCATCTTGTATTTGTTTTCATGTAAAGAATGTTCAATATCTTTAAAATCTGCTTCAAAACAGACAGCCACCCACCAACTTGGAATTTCATTGATGTTCCAAAACTTGTCTTTTATCTTTAAAAATATTCTTAGATTTTGCATCCAAAATTTCCTTTAAACCAGTTTTTTTATTTTCCTAGTTCTTGATTTTTCTCCCCAAATCCATCAGAAAAGGAACTTTTCCTTTTACAGATGTTTTCTTAACCTTAAATCTTGCAAAATAACCACGTAAAAAAAATTAAAGCTTCCATAGGTTTTATCGTTTACAAGAATTTTATTAAGAGCTTTCCTCTGTTACATAGTTAATGGGAGAACTTTCCAGAAAAGAATATGGTTGCAGAAAACATCAGATGTTGTTGTGTGTAGTCCATTATTTAGCATGGGTTCTGTACAATAATTAATCTGGCCAATATCTGTTAAAAGTATGTTATTTATTCTATTTGAACAGAAAAAATAATTCTCTCCTTTGTGTGTGCTTAAGTTCTGTCCATTATATTTGCTAGTTAACTAATGCAGTTTTTTCACTCATTAATTCATTTAATTTTTTAATTATAACTTTTTTAAACTCTTGTAAGAGATATTACATTTTTTGGTGTGTTGTAATTCACTTTTATTACCACAACCAATTTCTGGATGGCTACTTTATATCAATTACTTTTTTTGTTTCAACATTTTTTTATTTATAATATTATTCTTTTAACTTTTTTTTATATTTCTATTTGTTTTTTTTATTTATTTATATTTTTCTGGAAATTTTTGAAAATTTAAATTTAATTTAATTTTTTTTTAATTTTTGAAATTTAGCCGAACAATTGGTAGCTGAAATTTATTTTATATAGTAAGTTATATGGAAAATGTTACCAGTGCAAACATAGGAAAGAATTTTTTATAATAATTGAAAGGCGTGAAGCTATGAAGTGGTTGTTTTTCAAAACTCTTCTTCCTTTCTCTCCAATTCATTTCAGATGAACAACTAGTACCACAGCTCACTCCTCTGCTTTGGTGGCAGAGTCAGGCAGCTTAAAAATAGACATCCACAGCTAGAAATGCAAAGTGTGATTTTGTATAACTGCAGTTGCTTGAATTAAAGATCCATAACTATAGATCAAAGTGTGATCGGTGAGTGTGGTCTCTGCCAAAGAGTAGTTGTGTTGATGCATCAGGGTACTAGGTTCACAAACTGTTCTCTTCTATCCTTTTCCAAAAATTTTCTTTTGTATAATAAAAGACATGGATTTGGTAAAAAATATTATTTTACCAATAACTTTATGGCGGAAGTTTGTGGAATTAAAGCCAGCACAAAAATTGTTTTAGATATTGATCAGTGGATTTAATTTTAAACTAATTGATACCATTTACACAGAATATCCTAGACAGTTTAAGCTTCAGTAAAATGATATTTAGGATTTTGTGGGCTGTGGTCCATTGAAATTAAAAATAAGGTGTTTATCCTGTACAGAGAATTTAAAGTCAAAATTATATTTCACTTCATTTTCTCTTATTGCTCCAAATCATCACCCTTATTATAAACACTTATGCACACTTCTATTTTAGAATCTTCTTCCGTTTAAATGAATTTACTGTTTGATATCTTTTCTTGTTTAGGTCTTTATATGTTTCTTTTAAACCACCATGAGTTTGGCATTTTTTAATCGCCCAAAATGTAACTTTAAGACCTATCCCCTCTTTGACTTTCCCAATTAAACGTGTATATAATAATTTCAGAAATGAATAATATTATTAAATAAATAATATCTATATGCAAAGGAAAAGCTATGCTTTAGCGTAAAAGAAATTTAGTATAAATTGCATTTTTATACTTTTAGCACGGCAGGTTTATCACAATAACCATAAACAGTTGTAATAAACTTGAAAATAAAACAGACTCAAAAATAGTTCATAAAAAAATTAATTAAAATCTAAAAATAATTAATCGTCTGATACTGTGGGAGAACTGTGTAGAAAAGAATATTGTCGCAGGAAACATAGGATATGGTGTATTTAGTCTGTTATTTAGCGTGGGTTCTCCTGTATAATAATCAATCTGGCCAATATCTGTTAAGTGAGTTATTTATTTATTCTATTGGAGCAGAAAAATAATTCTCTCCTTTTTGTGTGCGTAAGTTCTATCTATTATATTTTCTAAGTTAACTAATCCAGTTTTAAATTACAACAGCACAGAAATTTTAATTATTAAAATTGCAATCCAATTTTAGATTTTAATTACATGTTTTATTTAGATATCTATTTTAAATCTAAGTTTGGTTATCTGTTTTAATATTAGTTTTTTTGTATGAGGTATGGATAAATACATTTTGATGAAGAACATTGAAATGATTGCAGTGAGACTAATATATTTATTGTTATAGTAGGTTTTCTTTATTTATTTGTATTTTTATAGTTGTAATTTACATTAAAATGCAGTAGATTTTAGAGAATTTACAAACCTCTTTTAATTTTTTGTTTTGTTTTACTTCAATTTTTTTATTTATTAAAAAAAAGATTAAGATTGTTTTGTAATTCTTTAAAATCTATGCTGAAACCAAGCAAAATTTAACATAGACTCATAAAATTTATAATTTTTTTGTATATTTATTCTAATTTTTTGCATTTTGTTTGTGCATGAAAGCTATGTTTTGTTTATTAACATTTTTTCAACGTTTGGTTTTTAATTTTATCTAAACTGATGTAATATAATTTTTTTTTAATACAATTTTAATAGCGTGTATTTTTTAAGCATGTAGTTTTTATTACATATACATTTACAAATACGTACATAATATTTATTTATAGTGTAATTTTTATATTTATTTTGAATATGTAATTTATTTCAGTTTGTGTACTTTATTTAATTATAGGTTTATAATTTTGTAGTAAAGTTACTTTTAATTTACACGAGTATATCCTAAAAAATGGAATTACACATTTTATATGTGCATTTATTAAAAGGTTTTTGTGTGTTACAGTTATAACATTCTTGTTACCATTTATTTTTGTTTTACAATTGTTATTAATGTTAACTTTTTATGATGTTTCTGAAACACAGGAATGTACAACAGCTGAATGATGCATCTTTAAATATGTGTTTGAATGTTAATTGTTATTATTGATGTTGCATTGGTTTTTGTCTTTTCAGCTTATTGAAAATTGTAGATGGAATATAATTTTTGTTTCTATTTAAGTAGGTAACAAAAAAGTGATTGTGCAATTTTTATTTTTAATAATTTTATTTAATAAACTATCTTAATAGTAATTTTTAATGTAACAGTTGCCCCTGGCTGATTGAGTTGTATCTGAATGCGCAGAGGTTGACGTTCTCTGATTACATCCCTATGCTGAATTCACCTTAAGATCTATCCTGTTGTAAACAAACTGTGTGATATGATACTGTCTAGAAAGTTACACATACAAATTATATGTTTTCATTAAGCACCAGCCGAATCAAGTTATTTACAAGTTAATTACACGGCAGCTGCATTTAAAGTTATATCGCTGTTGATAAAATCAAGGAAAGTCAATAAAGTATTATATTAATATTAAAAAATGTGCTAACATAATCGCACACGCTGTAGTAAAATCTCATTGTTACAAACAACAGGTAGGATAGCTCATGCTGACCACAGTGCAAATGCATCATGCTGTTATTTTATGTACTTTTGCTATAAAATAAGGCATCTCTCTACTGCATTGTTAGACTTATCCTCAGAAAGCCTTTTTGTTAAGGTGGGTAATTTTGATCCTACTTTTTATAAATAAATCATTTTCCTTTGAGAAAGTTTTTTTAATTTAATACTTCTAATTGACATTTTTATATAGTAATTATATAAAATTATAGTAATTATTTTAAAATTATTTATATTTACCAACTATGTGGAATAAGTCTGCGACCAATTTATTCAAACTAGTAAATATAAAGACCGTAACATTGAAGATAAAAAATGATTTGTTTTTCCAGCATGATGTTACATTAAATTGTGCAGTATATGACTATGTTACCCCATAAAAGTAGTAGTATTTTATAAAGATGTTGATTGTATATCTTTGAGTATAAGCATTTTACAATGTTAATCATTATCATATTTAGACAAACAGGAAGTTATTGTATGTTTGAATGTATGTACTTTTTTATGAAATTCGATTTTTGGTAATTTAATCATTCATTAAATAAATAGAAAATATGAAAAGTTAGAAAAAATATTTGTGATGAGGTATGTAGTCTTCACAGAATATTTTTTGCTTGATTATATTTCAGTAATTCAGTAATTAGGGTATCTTTGATTTCATTTAACCACTACTAATGTGTGATTAGCTGAACATCAGTAATAGAAATTAAACATTAGTCAAAGTTAACTTAGTAAAGTTGAACTACCTGGCAGCTTTGTTGCAGATCTGTAGAGTAACTAATGTACTAGTATAATTGTCAGTAGAGAAGGGTTGTACTAAAAAAAAACATATGAAAGTTATAAAAAATAATGTACAAGAAGAGCCTATTGTTATTTCATAATTTTATGAAGTATATAATTTCCCACCAGTCTATTTGACTATTATTATTATCCATCTTATTAAAATAAAGATTGATATGCTGCGCTTATTACCTGCATGATTTTGAGAATTTGTAAACATAAAATTGTTGTATATTCTCTTTTAACTGCTGCATTAAAAACATTTATTATTTTTACATTTACTAACAATCTTTTAAAGTTTCACAGTGCAGCCTTTTTATATTCTTAGTTAAAACAGCTTAATCGATAAAATTCATTATAAAAAAAGAACAGTAAAATCAAACGGAGTAGTGTGAAAGAATAAAAAAATGATCTTTTTATAAATGAATGTTTGATTGATTATTTATATGTCTGTTTAATTATTGTATGATATATCTCTAGGTAAATGTTATGAAGCACTGTGATAGTTGTAGATTGTTAGTATACATACATACTTGTATATATAGAGTAAATTATTATTGTTATGAAATGCATCATTTATGTGGTGAATTTTGCTAAATTATATGTTTTTTCTATTATTATCTGTGTTCTATGAGTCGATTTTGTTTTTAAATGTGCTTAAGAAAGGTATAGAGTAGAATTAATTTTAATTTTATCCATAGTTATAAGCTAATGCACCTCTTTCACTTGTAATTTTGTTATTCACTAATAGACACACAAGCTTTTAAACTGTTTGCTTTCAGTATATCTTTTCTAAGATTAAATATTTATACATTTAACAATTATATGTATAAATTTCTTTCCAGTAACTAGCGCAAATTCAATAACTCTGTTTATCTAATACAATTTTCTCTACAAGAGGTTTTACTTTACTATATTTAATGTTCAGTTAATGTTGGTGGCAGTTTTTAATGTTTTAGACTATATTTATTTTTGAGTTAAATTTGCCATTTTCCATTTTTAGTTTTTATGTATAAATAATTTATTTAATTGTTAATTATTAGGGAGAATAATCTTTTTAAAGTTTTCAGTGTATAACCAGATAAGCAATACTTAAAGTAAAGAACGTACGAGGGTAAATCAAATATAAATTTTTGTTCCTGAGCGTCTGCGGTTGGTTGGACTGGGCCCGCATTTCTAGTATGCTAGAGTGAAGTCAGTAGGAGTGGGGAGAACCGGCCATTCCACACTCCCAACCAATTCGACAGTAACTCTCACGATGTCAGTGGAACAAGTGCACCTCTCCAATGCGCAACACATAATTATAAAATTTTTTGCTTGTGAAGGAGTTCATGCGACAGAAATTTTCCGGAGATTGACTACACAATTTGGGGACCAAACACTGTAAAGGCCGTGTGTCTGCCTGGCATGAAGAATTCAAGGAAGGACAAGAATGAGTTGAAATCAGGAACACGATCGACGGGTGAGAGTATCCGAAATTGAAGAACAGGTAAGTTACACAGATAAGTTATGGGAGCTGTCAAGCGATCATCACAAACCACCTACAGTTCTGTAAAGTGTGTGCTAGAGGGGTCCCTTGCCTTTTGACCGCAAATCAGAAGTTGAGATGTTTGGAGGTCTATCAGAGGCTAACAGCAAGGTTTGCAAAAGAAGGTGATGCATTTTTGAGTCAGAACATCACCTGCGATGAAACGTGGGTCTACCACTATATTCCCCAGTCGAAAAAAGCCAGTATGGAATGGTGGAGGAAAGGGGAGCCAGCCCCAGTGAAAGCCAAGACTCGACTCGACTGGGAAGGTTCTTTCAACCGTTTTTTCGACCGGCAAGGCATTTTGTTCATTGATTTTATTCATGAGTAACGCACAATCAATGCTGCTTACTACTGTGAGCTGTTGAACGAGGTGAGGACTGCATATCGCCGCAAAAGACGAGATCAACCAATTTGAGAGGCCTTCCTCCTCCATGACAATGCCAGGACCCACACTGCAGCTCTAATGGTCTCAAAACTAGAAGAAAAGCACTGGACTCAAGTTGATCATCCTCCCTATAGCTCGGACCTATCACCCTGTGATTTTCATTTGTTTGGTCCGCTTAAAGAAGTTCTAGGAGGGCAATGATTTGAAGATGATGAGGGCGTGGAGGGAATTGTGTGCAAGTGGCAAGTGGCGCAACCAGCTTCATTCTACAATGCTGCAATAAAAAACCTTCTTTCTCACTGGGAAAAATGTATTTCTTAATCAGGAAACTATGTAGAAAAATAAATTACATTTGCCTTTTATTTTTCAATAAATAAATTTAAAAAAATAAAATCCCATTTATTTGATTTACCCTCGTATGTTTGTAATAAACTTAAAGCAAATAATAATTTAACATACTCTTATTCTATACTTACAATTAAGTTTCCGTTTAAAAAGTTATCTTGATCCTATGTGTTTTCTTTTAGCCTTGGTCCCGGGCAGGATGGTAAACTGTTCTGATTTATCTTGATGCCCTTTTTCATCACACATTCCTTTTTCCTTACTCTTTCATGAGTGCATGTTTGACCCAATAATTTCTCTATACTGATGATACTAGAGCCTTGAATATCCTTGATAAATGATAGGGGATTGCTTGATGACTAAATTTCTTATCATGTAAATGTAAAGCCATGTCTTCTAATCCCTTCCAATAATAACTGTTTAAATTTTAACTCATATCATCTCACTAGTTTTTTTATTCTGTTATTACATAGATCCCAATTAGTTTGCCACCATTCAATTCCAGTATCCCTCCCACTAAAAATAATTGCTAACTAAAAATTTGTTTATTGTAGTCCAACTTCTCTGAGTGATGTATGTTAAGTGACTGATAACAGTGTGATTTAAAAATTTATCTGTTGCCCTCTTATATATATATATATATATATATATCAAGAAATATCAAGATCGCATCCGTTTGGTTTTTCTTGTTTTCTACATACTGTAACAGAGGAACTCATTGGTTGAAAATATTTTTATTCCAAAGATGTTCACAAAAAAAAAGTTCTGTTGAAGAGATTATATTTTAATGAAATGCAGCATGCAGTCTATGAATAGTACATGATTTATCCTTATTAATTTCATTTTCCATTATTTGCTTCTGTGCTTTAAGAATAAGAGATAGTCAAACACATTACTTATATACCATATCCTTATATTTCCTATAAATTACTACAAGGTGAAATTTTCTTTAATTTAAAAACTACATTTTATTTTGAATTTTACATTTTTCTGAAATTTTTCACATATTTTAGTAATTGTGTAGAAAAATGTAATAGCATAATTAGAACCACAAAATTTGGGTTCAGCCTGTACTAATAACATAGAGAATTGACTTACATTTTTTTCCCATCATCTGTGCAAGAAATATGGCCAAATGTTCCTTTCTGGATGGTCCTTGTATGCTGTATATTTCAAAAATATATATGAGTAACTCTACTTTGGTGTCATTTTTTTTTAGATAATTATAAATGTTATTTAATAATTTTCTTTATTATTTTTATTTATTTTCTTCATTACATACTTTGTAAGGATTTCTGCATGCGTAACAGTTTTTTTAAATTTATAAGCAGATTGAAATTAATAATTAAAAATAGATTTATTTTATTTGTTTAAAAAAATTTGAATATATTATTAGTGTTAGTAAGTTTGAAGATTAGTCGCTCATTAAATATTATGCTTGTTATGTAATGTTTCAATATGTATATTTGAAGACTTGCTAAAAGGATTAAAAAATATAACATTAGATCTTTGTGAAAATTTGAAAAACCAGACCGACTGGGTAATTGTTGAAAATTTTATTGGGTACCGGGCAAGAGAACAGATTGCTGAGGGAATTTAGGGTTCTGCCTGGTTTTTCTTGTGTTTTTGTTTTGTTGTTGTTGTGTTATAAGGTTTGATGCTTTTGTAGTATTTTATTTCTTGTTTTGCGTTATGTTATGATTGCGTGTTGAACTCAACTTCTAACCTGTCGGGTAGTAGTTGCGTTTTTAATTTTATTTCCTTCATGGCACTCAGTCTTGGTTAAAGACTTGATATAGATTTGTTTTGTTTTAAAGAGTTCATTTCCTAGTAGTACACCGATGGGAATATCACATGTCGTATTCACATCGATGCCATCCTGACTTTGGCAAGAACAAGACTGAGAGATGCCTTTTGCCGGGATTCTGAAGATGACCTCCAGTAAAGCCCATAAGGGCTAGGTACAGAGAGGGTGGCCTGGCAACCAAACCTGTCACATGGAGGATGTCTTTCCCTGTGGGGTCAGAATGCCAGTAAACATATTACATCTTGTTAAGTCTTGTCATAACCTATCGACTAAGCTCTCCCACCATCTCATCTTTACTTAAACCTCCTCACCCTCCTACTCAGACCACGTTGTTCATCTATAAGAATGGATAGTATAAGCCAAAAAATGAATTTATTAAATTAAACGATTAATGTCTGTTTTATAGTATCACATTTTTGCAATTTTTCAACTTTAAAAAAATGTTTAAATTTGCGATTTGCGAAAAATCCTGAAGTGATGATAAAAATGAAGGTTATTTATGGATTCAACACTAAAAAAATACATAGGAATTAATTATCAAAAGTTATAAAACATTCCAGAACTCAAATTTTACAGGCTTATGTAATCATAAGTAATCACAAAGTTCTTGTATTCAGAAATTCTTAATCAGAAATATATACAAAAGTCTCCTTTTTCTGCTTTACCTTACCTCCTTAATATTAGTTCTTGGAGCAGGAAATTAATTGTTGACAAGTTTATCACATTAAATAATATACTGGCCAACCTGTATGCAAATTTACCTACAAGTATGAAGAAGACACGCGGTTACTCTGCAAAAGAATTAACATTTGCAGATTTCCTTAGAAATAGAACACAAATTAGTATTTCTGTGCGCTATGACACTAAAAATTAAGATTTCAATAAACTTAATATATGAAATTTATAAACTCACAAAATTTGACAGAAACAATTGAAATAAACAACACAACATAGGTAGATTGTAATATTCTATTGCATATTTTTGCTAAGTTTCCTGTGCTTTTTAAATCAGGTACATTGAAAGATCTCTTGGATCTTTATAGTAGTTTAATTTAAAAATATTTTCCCGTCTGACAAATTTAATTTCAGTAATTCTATTTCTTGTTTTTCCTTGTAAAAATGATTGCTTTTAATAGAGTAAAACCTTATAATTATTTTGTTTTTTTTTAGGGTTTACTATGTATTTCGTACATGTAGTCAAAATTTTGTTGGTCATCGTCTAATTATGTTAATCTTTTATCAGATTTAATGAATTTACCCTTTTGTTTTATTTTTAACTTCAAAAATTTTATTAGATGCCTTATTATGAATTAATGTGATAAATAATTAAAAAACTGTATCGATGTCATATAATCTATAACTACAGCTGTAACTTCTTATATTATTTTATTATATACTTTTTATGACATCTGCAAAAGTAGGTGTAAGCCACATATTTTAAAATTTATTTCATTAAAGTTCTTATTTGTTCTGTGAAACATATGTACATAAACATTCCCTATATAGATATAAGTTTCCTGTAAATAATCATGGAACTTTTTAAAATGATACATATGTGGAGACATTTCAACATAATCAAGAAGTACTACACACAGCTGAAGAAATTGTATGGTAGTATTGTCTCTGTGATCAAGCAATTTGGATAGATGTTTTTTCTCTGAGCATGATTTTTAGTTTAATTTACTCAGTTTTAGTCTTTTAAAGACATGTCAAATGGTTAAAAAAAGAAGAGTATATTATTGTTATTATAATTACTATTATTGTGTTGTTTGGTGCTGGACTGTGGTCGGTAAGTTGCTAAATGGCTGTTTTATGTGAGTTGATTTTTATTTTTAAGAACAAAAGTATTACTTTTAAGAATTACCCTTTTTTATATTTTTTAGGATTTTTGATAATTACTGCTGCTTATAAAATTAAGTAATTACTGAGTGAAGAACTATCATTTTTATAATTGTGCAGGAAAGAATGCGTTTATCAGTAAATCTTAATAGTCTAGTGTTGAGGATTTCAAATTTGCTGTAGTTTGTCAAGATTTGAAGAAGCCCCAACGCATCTCATTGCTGTAATGATATGAAGCTATACATAAAAATAAGCCCTTTTTAGAGTATATTATGTTTTTTTCATTTTTTTAAAACAATTTCCATATTTCATATCTTCTGAGAGAAGAATTTTAAATTATTATTAAAACAAACTCTTCTTTAGTTCTCTTCAATACTTGAAGAAAAGAAAACTCATTTTGAGAACATTACGGTATACCAATAAGGAAATACTTCAAGCAAGATTTGTTAAGTTTGTCTAGTTTAGTTTTACTTAATCCAGTATGAACACTTGACTAAAAAGTCACATAATTAGAAGTTTTTCATGCCGGTTTTGACCGATATGAAAAATTAATTTCTTCTGAATTGTAAACTACAGCGCCATTTTGCTACGAATAAATAAATTCACTTTAAATCGATTCCTTATTTAAAAAAATTAGTTACATTATCTTTCTTGCTTAATAAGACATATTTCTTTATGCAATTTAACATTGTTCTGCTTGGAATAGGCTTCCTTTTTCTTCCTTAACTATGGGTTTTGAGAAAAAAAATGATAAAGTGATAATTAAATATTATAGTACAACTTTTTTGCGTTCTGTTGCTGATATTTCTACCTCGCCGACTCATCTAGAGATCGGCTTGCTAAACTTGAATTTAAATTTTAATTGTAAAATATCAATGAATTTACTTTGATTAATTAATAATGATGTGAGTTTTGTGATATTTTTTCACATCAGAAAGTGAAAGAATTAACTAACTTCTGAAAGACTATTTTTTAAGAGCTGTTGCTTAAAAAAAACTATTACTTAAAAATAACAATTTTTTAAAAAAAGGAAGCAGTTTTTTCTTAGTAATTATTTTTCCTAAAATAGTAGATCATTGATAATTTAATCACCAGCAGTTCAAACTTTTGAATTACTTTTTTTTTAAAAGTCTGATTGATCAGTTTGACCTATGAATTTTTTTCTTCAGTAAATACAAATGTATTTTTGGATTTCATGGAAAAAATCATAACTAGTCTGATTTATTTTATGGAATGTATGAAAAAAAGTGAAATTATGATTTTTATGAATCTAGAACTTAATTGTTTAAGTAATTTGTCAAATGCACAGAAGAAACTGTGGTATGCTGCAAAGGAAAAATAAACGAATGATCAAATAGAACTGAAAGTAATGAGGTTCAAATATTAAATATGATTAATTGTTTTTATTCAGCGCTCAATTTGAAGATTGTGATAAGAAAGATGCAAAAAAATAGTTAAAAAGTTATACTGATGCGGCAGGGTTTCCTGATTCAAACGTCATTGAAAATGTTACATCTGTAAAAGTGTTAAAATAACTTGAATTAGCAAGAATAATTTTCGTAAAGATGACAAGGCGAGTGAGATTAACAACTGGTTATGCTGAAGCTTTGGTTGTGTCAGAGAGTTTGCTATCTTGGTAGAAGCATCAACCTTAATCACGTATGCAAATTGCTCATTAAATCATGAAACTTCAATACCATTTGCAAAAAAAAAGAAAAAGTGAAAGATCTTACCTTTGTTACTTTCCAAATTTTTTAAATGATATTTAGTGCAGCAAAAAACTATTAATTATAAATATGCTTTTTCATAGCTTGTTATACAGTATTTTCTAACTTCTTTTTTTTTTTTTAACAAATGTTAACGTAAATTTTTAATTTTAAGTTTTTTCCTTTAAAAGTGCATAAGTACAACTAATGTATTTATTGCTTTATCTAGTCTTTTCATTATTTGCGATATGTGTGCCTCTCCTTTCTCCTTCTCATTTCAAGCTTCACTTATTGCTTCCACTGAACTCTCACTCTGTCTTGTGTTCTATTTTCAGGTGATATCCATTCAAAAACATGTTTTGTATCTAGTCATTGGTATTTGCATTAAGTAATCTAACTTAATGAAAATTATTATTTTAATTATTTATGATAATAAATCAAAATCAATAAAAAATTTGAACTAATTTTGGTCCCAATTAATTTTAGTTATTGATACTCTATGCGTTTAGTTTTGCATTCCTATTTTTTACTCGTTAATACATACAGCATGAAATTATGTATGATATGGTTGACTGATTTTCTGTGATATTGTGTTCTTTGGTAAATCTGGAAACTATGATGAGATTATTCATACTGTTCTTTAACTTTAAATTAACTTAAAGTTTAAATATAAATTTAATTTTTAAAATGTTAATCTATTAAAACACCAGTAACAAATTTAAAATGCTTATTTTTATTAATTGTTTTTTAATCTATTGTTCCAGGCTGCAGCATCCGGTCAAGCGAGTCCTACGATAGGTTCATCTGTTATTAATAACGGTTCCTTATTAACAGCTTCAGAACCACTATTAATTTCTCCATCAAGAACACCACGTGCTGTAATAACCAACACCGATTCTCAATCTGAAGAACGGACAAATCTGCTTGGTACTAACGCTGTTCCACCGAATTCATAGCATTGATGTAACAGAGGTGTTATTAAATTAACATAATATTTGCTTTAATTATTATTACATAAAAAAAAGTAATTTTATAGTACTTACCAAAATGTTATGTGATGAAATGTAAATTTATTATTATTAGAATATTTAATAAAACGAAAGAAAAAAGAAACGTAAGTTTTTTGTGTTTCTTTATAGAATTATATTATGAAATTCGCAGATTTCTGTTGTTAAAAATGTATTTTATAAAATACAAAACACGCTGATATTATTATTTTTGTATATATCATCTTGCTTTTGCGATGTGTAAATCTATTTTTATTTATTAATTATTACTTTACTGTTATTATATTTGAATTTTATTAATTACTTGTAATTAAAAGCTTATTTCATTTTTTATTACGTTGTTTGGGAAATTGTAAATGTTCTGGTATTAATTACTTGGCATTCATTTCTTGGGCTTTTATCTTAAGTGTTTGTCTAAATAGTAGACATATTATTATAAGAAACAAAATACTTAATTTATTTACTCATTCAATAATGCACTAAAATATTTTAGAAACTAAAAATTCTTAAAAATCCTCATATAGTGACTGTACAGTCAATCTGGTTGAAATGTGTATAATGTGGGCAATAAATAATAACTAAAAGGGATTTCTTTTTAATAGTAATATTAGCATAGTATTCATATGATAAATGTGCGTCTATGTTTCAAGCTGTTGTTTGCATACACGTTCTTAGCTCATCATAATTTCAAGTATAATTACATGCAATATATAAAATTATCATAAATCCTTGTCATTTAATCGATATTATTTGTCTCAAAATGATCATAAATTATATCATCTTATTTGTTCAATTTGTAATATATTATGTATACTTACATATTACTATTAAAATATCCATACAATTATTTGAGTAACTTTTTAACTATAAATTTAACTCTTTCCATAGAATTAATTTTTTAACTCTTGGTGCCATAATTCGGTTTTATAAATAACCATCACGATCTCTCATTTTGTATGATTTTGTTTTACTTAATGTAAGAAAATAGTATTTTAAAATTAAAATAAACACCAGTTACCTAACAAAAAAATATTTATTTGTATAATAAAAATTTTGTTTTTGAAGATGTAGAATAAAATAGAATGTTTGTTTTTTTATTTTCAGTTTCATATCTGTTAAAAAAATATTCATTGTTATGATAGAAAAATGACAAAAAACTCAAAAATTACTGCTTAAAAGTAATATTAGAGTTTAATACTGCAAGAAAGTTTAGTTTTAATGAAAGCTTTCTTAATCTGATCTCAATGGAATAACTATTTTTTTTTTTTTTTCAGTTATATATAGAAAATTCAGTTAAATTACATATTACAAATTGTAAAAGTTATAGTTATCTTAATAATTATGATGTACTGATCATTTAAATAAAAATAATCGTACGGTTATTGGTGCTTATAAGATGGAAGATCTATTTTTTATCTTTCTTCTGCCAACAACATTATTAAATTTTTACCTGTGCAATGATCTCAATAAACTGTTACTATTCATTATCGCTACATAATGAATACTGTTTGTAAATAATTTGTTTTGTTAAAAATTATGATTTAAACCTTTTTACAGATTGAAATCATTAAAAAGTGAATTTTTATTTATTTTTAATAGAAGTCTTTAACGGAAACCTTTTAACAATTTAGAAACTATGTAAAAATAATTCAAATATAGGTTTTATTTATTTTTTTTTAATCTACAATTTTCCGAGTAGGAAGTCCTCATAATTTGTTTCTTATACCGCTTAGTTTAATATTGCTTATGAACTCAGGAATAAGTGAGAACAATATAGTTTGTTTATATCCACGTTCATAATTCATATATATTTATATGTGTGTGTATGTATATACATATATATCTTGAGCATGATCCAGTTTTTGCCATCTCTGTACACAGTACGCTTCTCAGTGCTTTCCTTAACTCCTTTCTGTCTTGCCAGATGTCCTCTAGGTCTTTTTCCATCACCCTATGTAAATTTTTCTCATTTGCTCTTTTAACGTGACCGCATTATCATGATCTCTTTCCCTTAATTCTCTTCTTCGTGTTCTCTGAAGTGATTCAGATTCAGTACACTTTGTTAAGAACCCACTGTATATTTTTTACATTTTGATTGTACTTTCAAATCGTTCAACAGTAATAAGCGCTTAGTTAATCTTTCAGATTTTTTTTTATTAAAAGTTAATTTCAATTTGATTTTTATTACTCGTTTGTCGTATAAATTAATTTGTAATTACGATTCAAAAATTATTTTTTTATTTTTTCGTAGATATGTTTATTTATTAGTGAATTTCTTAAAATTGTTATCCTTAATTAGCGCATATAATTTTAAACTATTTTATTTCTGATTTTTTTTTACATATGCAGTCATTTCTGTTTATGTTTCTTTCAGTTATTCATTATATCATATGATTTTGCGATTCGGTGCTTTTATTAGCTGTGTTATTCCTACTTATTCACACAATTAAAATTTATTACATTTAATTTATAAGCATATATGATTCTCTCAGTGTATCCTTTTGTAGCGTATCGTGCCGGCACACTCTTGTCATTAAAATGGATATTTGGATAAAAATTTTTACCAACATCTCCTCCTGCATTCTGAAAAAAGCGGCAGGAAATAAGATAAATTATTTAATTACGTTGTTATATATATAGAATACAGAATATAGAATATAGAATACGTTGTTATATGTAGAAAACATTTTAACCGGCGCTGGCTTACAAAATTGAACTTTATCAGAAATACTTTGTTGCACAAGAAGATATAATTTTTCTTAAAATGAGAATTCATATGAATCAAATAAATGTTTGTAATAATTTGCATCGTCATTTCTAATTCATGAATTTATTGTTTTTTACTTTTTGTTATATTTCATAAATTTTTTCCTAAGAAAACTAATATGCACAGTGAAAATTTAATGTCGGTTGTTTCCTGTAACCTCTTATAGAAGTCCAGTTATATCGATAGTGTTTAATTATAATTTTTATTCTTATAGTTTATAGTTGCGCTTCATTCATAAAAACAAAAACTCAAATAAATATTAAAGGATTATTTTTTAAATACAACTTAAAGCAGCCTATAAATTTATTCAGTTTTTTCTTTCTTTTTTTTACAATTCTGCTTAGTATTCATATGCTATTACAAAAAAGATATATTCAAATTTTTAATTAAGTTAGGAAATATATTTAGTTTGGATTTCTGTCATTATTGTTATTAATAAGTAGTTTATATATTCTAAAATAAATATTAAATTTTTCTGTTTAGTATTTTAGCGTGTTTAATGTTTCCAAGTATCAAATATTTTAATTAAAAAATAAAAATATACTAAATTATAAAAGTAGCAATAAATATAATAATCTGCCTTAAGTATTTATATCTTGTTATTTATACATATTGCATATAATGATAAATTAAACAAAAATCATACTTGTCATTTAGAAATTAAAATTACTTTTAAGATAGTTTCTTTTTATATTACTATTATTATTTATAAATTACTACTTAATCGGTTGAATTAATCAGATGTGTTGTTAAAAAATTGTATTATTATTAAACTTCTTGCCCGCTACTTTATAATGTACATTTAATGTTAAAAATATTAATTGTTTTATTAATAATAATGAGTTCATGAATATATACATAATAATAAAATAGTATTAATGAATTTAAGTTTATTTTTATTAGTCAGACCTATTTGTGTTTCAAGTAGTTGTAATTTATTTAACTGGTGAATTAGTAGTTTTCATGAGTAAACTAATTAGTTATCTTGTAATATATTACACTGTAGTATAACTGGAGATATTGTGTTTTATGTCAGTTTATTTATAGAGTATTTTTTAATGAAATTTAGGTATTTTCTTTTTCCAGTTCACTTTCTTTACTTATCGAGTCTATCTACCTTTTTGTATTTGTTTTTCAAGTATTCTTATACATCCGGAAGTTAGAAAAAAAGATTTTTAATAGAAGTTTATTTAATAATTTAAGTAACTTCAGATGTTCGTGTTGCAAAAAATTATATTTAAGAGAGTTTTCATTTTCTTATATTTATGTATATTAAAATAATGTATTTTAATTGAAAATAAGTAAGTAAAAATGCCTCTGCCTTAAAAATGTTTTCATAATGCTGTACTTAATTACATCCTCAGTTAATTATCAAATACATTTTTTTTTTTTCATAATGTACATTTTTACTAATTGTCATTATTTATAAAATTAATTTTTAATACGCGAAGATATAATCAGGCATTATTAAAGCACTTTTAAGACGGTAGTTTTTTTAATTATTTAACTTATGATATAAATAAATTATTTATATTGTAAATAGTTATACACTATTTTATATCATATGAACTATTTTATTAGTTCTGTAAAAAAAATGGGTATTTGACTCTCATTGATAATTTGAATATTCAGAAAATTAATTCTTTTGGATTATCATTTTGTGACTTTCATTCGTATACTACAGATGACAGCTATTATAAGAAGTTATAAAATATCTAGTTATGTATAGTATATAAGACTGTTATAAAAAACACTAAATTTTGAGGGAGATGTTATGAATGGAGATTTCTATCTATTATATATATATATATATATAACTGCTGTCAAAATAACTAATAGTAATTATCTAATTAATTAAATTATAAAATAACATAAAAGTTTTGTTTATATTTTCATTAATTTAGTTGTCAGAAAAGGAATATACCAAATGTATAGAATGAATTGAAAATAAAAAAGTCAAAGTCTTGTAATATTTTCAATAATTTTTCATCTCTGTATCATTTTTTAAACTATTTGTAAGTCTTTGTATTCATTTTAGTTTTCATTTATGATAGGTTCTTTAAAATAACTTTAAAACATGTTGTTCTACACGAATTAACTTGTACAGTGGGCTATAATCACAGCTTCCCTAATTCTTTTTCAAGGATAAGAAATTTATATTTATAATAGTTTGAAATAAACTTAAGTCGGAACTGTTAATATTAACCGCTATATAGCATTCCAAAAGTATGTAACACAGCTATTTGTTTATTATTTATACCAGAGAGCTTATGGCATAATTATAAAAATTCTTTATAAATTACAAGGTAGGATTAAACGTATTAGTAATTTTTATAAATTATGTAAAATATTTAACGCTTTCTAATACTTATTCTAAAGTTTATTTGTTCACATGTTATAAAAAATATTAGGAATGTGATTTTTACATACTTTTTAGTTTTGTTTTTAAACAATAAATTTCCCAAAAGAGATCTCATATCGATGATACTTATCTTTGTTTGTTCTAGGGTTCTTTTGTGCTTAATTGTATAAGCGTAAAAGATTAACACAAAATTTTGTAATTGATGCTTGGTCAAAGGAGTTAGTTTGCACGTAGTATTGCATAAAAGTGTATCAGTTTGGCAAAGATGATTAAAGCGTGCAGGAGATTGCTTGGCCGAACGTGCTGAGGCTAGGCTGAAGCGATCATATTTTAACTTTAATAGTGGCTCCTTGTTACTATCTGCCTTCTATGGTTTAATGAACAACACGTCCTAGGGTGTAACAAGTTAAAAGTGTATGCACATTATGCAAACAAAGGATAAAAAAAGCTTCAGCGATAATCTGGAGCCCTCTGAAATATCATTTGGATAAAAAATTATTTAAATTTATAATTGTTTTCCTGGAAAGCTATTTACTCAACAACAAAAACTTTTGTTTTTGTTGTTGAGTAACTTCAGTGTCGATTACAAACGGACAGATAGGTCGTGTATAATTCCATTTGGAGTAATACAAGAATTTTTTACTTAATGAAAAATCCTATTTACAGTTGATCAAAAAAAATTTTTTTAAAACATTTTTATGAGATTTGTAATATTTATTTTTCAGACAGATTTAGATTATACTCTGATAATGGTACGGTTTGAAAAGAAGAGATCCTGGTAGGAAATTAAACAGCATAATGAAACATTATTATGTTCTCTTCACGAAGTTGATGTTATATGGACATTTTTACTGCATTCTGCACTAAATTATTTGTTATCGTGGCATTATTACTAAATTTACGTGCATTATATTATCTGTTATTGTTTTAATGTCTTTTTTAAACATAATTCCATATGTATGTTATAATTTATTTTGTAAATTGTAATATGTTTATTTCAGCTGCCATTTTATTTTATATATCTATTGTTTGTTGGTGGTTTTGATTTTGATAGATTATTTAAGCCAATTCATAAATTATTTTTGTTTATTAAAGTATTTTTAATTGAGTTAGGTATGAATTTACTTGCTTGTAAATGTGTTTATTCAATTTACAGTTGTTTAAATTTCTTTTTCTTCATAAATGAAAATTGTAGATTTTTTAATTTTATTTTTCTATAAACATTGTAAAATTCTGCATTTGTTCTGTAAATAGTAATCGCTATCTTAGCTAAAAGTTGTTTACTTGTTCAGTGTAGATATTGTTTTGGTTATATACTAAATTTATTATTTTATTCTGAGCGGATTCTTGTCAGTATGGTAATTTTATATGGGTAACTCTTGAAGAAGATAAATTAACCCTTTCGCCGTCAAGCATTTTGGACTGGGATGTGCTAAAAAATATCAGGTGTTTTAATTGTGTTATGTAATGAATAGTATTTCAGAACATTAATAAATCAATGCATTATTCGGTTTAAAAATATGAACAAATTCATACTTAACAAAAAAATCCTGCAGAATATAATCATCACCAGAAAAACATTTTACGCTATTTTTATTTTTTATTTATCATAAACTTTAGTTTTGGACAGTTAAATTTAATAAAATGTTTATTTTTTTATTCTAAGAAGTCACTAACAATTACAGGGATCCCTTGATTTACATGGTTAATTCATCCCTGAAAATTGTCGTGTAAATTAAAACCTCATAAATCAAAACTGTTTTCTCAAAAAAGGTATACAGTACAGTACTGTATAATATAGTATTTGTACGTGTACTTATTTGGTAGGCTAAATTCGTAATTCTTTTCGCAGGTAGAAAACAGAATTTTTAGACAATTTGGATAAACATGCTTTAATTAATAGAATATAAATCGAATCCAGTACAGTAAATATGATTACATACAGGTACAGTATTGTAGAAACAAATTAAAAAATATAGAATAATAAAGTACAAAAGAAAAATCATAATACAGTACAGTATTATTAAAATAAACCTATATAGGCCTAAGTACAATAAAGTATATTAAATAAAAACTTTTGATTTAGTTCAGCTTTGGTCTTTTTAAAATAACTGTCCAGTTTACTCTGCTTTACTGATAGTTGCAACTGATCTAGTGCCATCTTGTGGCATTTCATATAACCTAACAGTCCATTTACAACTTTTGTACTTCGTTCTCGATCAGGATCATTTTCACTTACATAATCACAAAATTTTTCAATATTCCTAATGCCTCGTATAATCCTTTTACTGTTAATTTATGGCTGAGAAATAGAGGATGAGGTTGAAGGTTCACCATTTTTGATTTTTGATGACCCTGATTTAAATGTCTCACTGCTACTTGAATTGTCATCTAGCTGCTCATTTGGCAACTCGGCTAGTGCTAACAAATCTTCATTTTCTAAAAGTTGTTTATCTCCTTCCACAAGTTCATTTGCATCTTCAGCATCAACTTTGAGCCCTACACTGCCGGCAAGTTGCACAACTTCAATTTTAATAGTACCTCTAATTCCTTATCCGTTATCATCGAATGCAGTTTGATCTTGATCATCATCTTGATACAGCTTGTGCCTTACTCCACAAAGGGTACTATCTTTGATTTTTTTTCCAAGCTTCACCAACATCGCGCACAGCATGAAGGATGTTATATTTTTTCAAAAGTTTGCAAATCACAGATCTCACTGCTTGAACTGTTAGTCACAGAAGTCACCTGAGAAAATGTTTTTTTTAAGATAGTAAACCTTGAATGTGCTATGAATCTTTGATCGCATGGCTGTATCAATGATGTGATATATGCAGACATATAAATGACTTTTATATGTGAATTAATTGCTTCCAATTCCTCGGAGCCTGGTTGTCGAGGAGCATTATCGAGCAGTATAATGACTTTGTGTTTGATATTAGTTCTGGTGCAAACATTTTTGAGTTGCAGGCTAAAACAATTCTTAAACCGGTCAGAAAAAATGCGCTTCATTACCCATGATTTTTGGTTGGATGTCCAATACATGGGAAGAGATTGTTTGTTAATTCCTTTAAAAGCATGGGAATTTTCTGAGCGGTATACAAGCAAAAATTTTAGTTTACAGTTCCCCTTTGGCATTTCCTCCAAGTAAAAGAGTGAATTGATCTTTAGATATTTTAAAACCGGGCATATGGCATTCTTCTTTTGTGATAAAAGTATGTATAGACATCTTTTTCCAAAAAAAATTGCCATTTTGTCAACATTAAATAGTTGCTGTGACATCTATCCTCCTTCTTTCATGATAATTTTTAGTTCTTTTTTGAATTTTTCGGCTTCTTCATTTGCATTGGCTGCTTCATCTTGAATCAAAATGTTATGCGGGTTTGCATGTTTTTAAAATTTTCAAACCGTCCTTTGCTTACATTGAAAGGTTGATATCTTCAGCGTGGTATTTAGGTCTTAATAGTTCATGCGAACTTAATGCTTTTCACGAATAATAATAGTTTTCACAGTAATATGACGAGTTCAATCTTCTCTGAAAATGTTCAATAGTTTATCAAGTTCAGCCATTAAAGGAGATTGTACACAAGACATTAGTGAAGCCTGAAGAAGAACAGCATTTTTCCATCAATCATAATTGCGTATTTATTTTTAATTATTGAATGAACTGTTGATTCGATAAGGCCAAGATGATTTGCAATATCAATGTTACGTAAACCATCATCATGTTTTTTTATCGCCTTCAACTTTGTCTCAAACGTGATAGTTTTCCTTTTCTTTCCCGTACATTTAAGGTCAGACATAGTTAAAAACATGAAAAATGTAAAATAAAAAAGTAATACGTAAATAATTCATATTAAAATCCTAAAATATTTTGTACAATAAATTTCAAATATTGTACATACTGTAGCCTTTGTATCACGCCTTGAACACAAACCAACCAGAAGTATATATTGCACAGTAATATAATCTAAGACAGAATAACACAACACAACATATTTTCTGGCAACAGCTAAGTTCTGTGATCATTAAAATGTTTATAAACCAAACACTTCAGTATGTATTATTGAAAGAGAAAACCTCTTTCATTGTTTATTGCATTGCGTGCGTATTGTTTTCCGATAAACCTTTTTAAGAATTCTTTCACGAATATTATTTTATACCTTATAATCATGTAAATCAAATTGCATTGAACCAAGGAATTACTGTACAAAAATTTACTAGTGAATGTAAATAAGTACATGAATTTCTTGCTAAAATAAACAAAAATTATGAAAATTGAATCACAATTGACAAAATTATGGCTTCCAGAAGCGTAATGTATGTAGCCTACAAATTAATTTTTTGAAATGTTTTCTTAACATTTACATCTAAGAAAACACTCCTATGTAATCCTTTACTGCAAAAGGTACAGATAGTTCTTGATCTTTGTTTTCTTACTTCTGATGTGCACTCGCAGCATCTTGCTGTTTTTTCTGTGATAATTTCCTCAACCCCGGTCCACCATAACTCTTTCCACCCTGAAAACATTTTTAGTAATTTCTTTACATCTTTTTATTGTTCTTTATCCTGTGTCTACCTCTGAATAACAGAAAAATAAAAAAAATTAAAATATTTTCCATGAAAAGTGACCAGCACAATCGTGTTGGTTAGTTTTATTTACGAATGAAGGAAAAATTCTAAGCAGCATGATTGTGCTGGTTAGGGTTATATTGAGTAAAATGAGCATGTGTTAAAAAATAAAAAAAAAAATTATACCTTTTAATTTATAAAACAATCACACACTGAAATAAAAAATACTTAATCATCGACAAAAATAATTATAGTAGTCACTACTACTGGATATTTAATAATATATTACATATAAAAATTAACATTGATAAAAAATAGTCTAGTTAACAAAAATTACCTTTCAGAAAACATAAATTGAAAATTAAAATTCAGTTCACACAGAATACAAATTAAAAAAAAAAAATTAATTGTAATGTAACTTTCTCGCAAAAAGCCAATTAATAATGAAATTAACATAATTGCCATTTATTTTATTTGAAAACAAAAAAAAGTTGTTTTAAAAATCAAAAATTGTAAATGATAGCCTAGTAATAGAAAAGTAGATCGTATAACGCAAATAAAACACATTTTCACTTTTTATGGAAAACTTTAAGACACTATTGGTTTTTAAGAAGACAGAGGTATACATTGCACTTCTCACATCAATTTTTGTTCTGCATTTGCAATTTTCCCCCCTGCAAATTCTTGGAAATGTAATATCATCTACAGTTGGGAAGCAGTCATACCTTTTGTCATTTCAGGGAACTGAAGTGGGTGGGTTGTAATATTTAGACCGGTTTTCAGGTGGAGGATCAGCTTCATCGGTGTCTGAATCTTTGGTATTTGTTCCAAGTTGATCAGGACTTGCCGGCAGTGCTTCAGCAAGCTGAAGTCGAAACTTTAAAAGATCCATTGTATCTTTACGTTGAAGTTTATTTTTCTTGGCAGATTCTTTGTACTGCAGCCAGCTGTTAACAGTTGCCAGATCAATAAAATGAAAAATAATTTTCAGGATCTATTTTTGTGTGCAGAACTGTATTTTGTACAACTCCATCAACCGGTCACATAAGTCAACCCCACCCGTGCATCGATTGTAATGCAATACAGTGGATAAGCAAGTAATAGTAATATATTTTTTTTATTTTTTCGATCATCTCTGAATTTGTTCTTGAGGTTCAACACCGCTACATGTTGAAGCCATCCATTCAACAATTACAATTTTTTCATCAGCTCTGACATGTTGAACGGACTTGCCTCTTTACAATTTTGAATTTTGCTGTTAGAGTTTAACTTGACCTCTCACTCTATTTGCCATGATTTTTCCAGTTGGTTGCCCAAATAAGACTGTTTTGAAAAAACAGAAAAAAAGGGTCATTGTAGACAAAACTTCCAACTGGAATGCTCTCTACTAAGCATAACACAACAGATGACTCATGACCCGATTCTTTATTTGTTAGTAGTGGTTATGCCTTGATGGATTTCAAAATCTAATTCTATCCCTGTGGCTCTTCTAATGAAGTAATTTTTTAAACCAACAGGGCGTGGTTTATTTTTAATAAATTGCCTAATGGAGCACTTTCCAGAAAAGGGATCATTTGTTCATCGATTGAAAAATTAACTTTATTCCGAGGAATTGAAAGACAGTATTTCTGACATTGTCAATAACAGGCTGAACTTTCTATAACTTATTTTTTTCAGATTCTTGTGGAACATTAACTGTATCCACACAATGTAAATTCATTCTTAAAGCTAGAAAACCTATTTTGCAACATGTTGTCAACTATGAATGGCAAAGCATAGCCTCGCTGCCAATATTGTTAGCCTTTGATATCCAGTAGCACCCATTATTAGATTAATGCCGAAGAATATTTTTAATTCCACACTGTTAGTTTCTAGGAATTTGCCCTTAGCTGCAGTTGAATACATGTATGTATTTTGCAGCCAATTCTAAAAATTCATCAGAGAAATATTTTTTCCAGTAAGGTTCTATCGGGTCACCGTTCTAAAACAAAAGAAATGAAGTTGTAATCAGTAAGACTGCCTACACAAAAAAAATAAAAGTTTATAACTTACCTCATTTGCTGCATTTTCCTGAGGATGGAATTTTCCTGTATACCTTTCTGCTTCCATATTGGCATACGAAGAGGATGAATTGAATTTGTTGAAGCTGGTGGTTGTTATGATGGCTGCTGTGGCAGAGGTTGTGTGTGGTATTGATGGATGTAGTGTTGATTGCTGACCCTATCTGCAATTTTTTTCATCATCTGAACTGTCACTGTCACATTGAATCCGAGGAAGTGGTAAGAAAGTCCACTCTATATTTGGAGAAGTGCATCTTTTGAAATCACATGTAATAAAGTAGCCATCTGGAAAAAACAAAAACCGCATTCTATAGTCCAGTAAGAATATTTTAGTGCGTGTAGAAATTACTTTTCCGTACAAAAACTGATGGAATAATATTAAAAAATGGATTAATATAAATTGCTGAATAGAGAGAACATCACTAATAAAATATTTACCTAACTCTGAACTTATCTATTAATTTTACCAAATTACTGCATATATTTTTTCAAAACATGTTGTGAATAAGTATTTAAATTTTTCAGTAAAATACACTGCCAGCCATTAAATAAATAAGATATAATTATTAGCTATAACTGAAATTCAGTTAGATTAGTAACTCTGACAAATAGGCCAAACTAATGTCCTCACAGATAAATAAATAATTACATGTATTTAGCACTTTATAAGGTATTGTCAATTAAATTATGGATTCTTTTCATTATTAAGTGTACGTATTTACAAATTAATGCTTTCCATTAATTTTGCAAGCGTAATCTGCAGCTCTAACCTCAAAAGGTATGAGGTAAACATAACCAGCACAAAAATGCCGGTCATAATTTCAAGCAAAATAATTTTATCCAAATGCAAGAAATCAATTTGGTATTTGTTTAGATAGTTTAAGTAAGGTTTTTTAAGTTAAAAATATTATTATAGAATTTTAAAACATTAAATATTTTTAAATTTTATAACTTACTGTGGGCTGTTAACAAGGCAAATTCTGACTTTAGAACAAACTAAGATACTCTACTTTAACGACAAGTAGTTAAACTACTGACACATTGGTTATAGAAAGAACAACCTGCACGATTATTGTGAGCTATTCAGAACCGTGACCGTTGAAAATTAAGTGTTTGAGTAAATATTTTTACTAACCCACACAAACGTGCTGGTCAGGGTGGAAAGGGATAAAGATCATCAACTGCATCCTTTGCTTCTAGCTAGTGAGCTGCTAAACCTTCCTGCATGTTTATTTATAAACTGCTTTGTAGATTGATTAATTTTTTTATTAATGAGTTCTAACAGAGTTATAATGAAAAATAAATTGAAACGCTCAGTTGCCGGGTGGCATGTGTTTTGGTCCTGGCAGTTCTTGGTATGCATGAGGTAGCGACTACAGCTGTTCAAGAGTAATGATTTCCAAGTAATCAAGGTATTCCAGTTCGTCATCGCTTTCATCATCGATTATATTATGGAGCCCCTCATTGTCTGATTCGCCCTCATTTTCACTCAAATTACACTCACTATCACTTTCATTGTCAGAATATTCACAAATATCGTAATCAGGTTAGGCTTCTATACTAGTCTCCAGTGTTACAGACATTTTACACGATAAAAAACCTGTAATTGAACTGTCTCAAACATCAGAAAAAATCAATGTCTATACATACGTTAGTGTATACGCTTTGAGAAAATAATATAGCAATACCATCGAGCTGTGAATTTTTTAAACTATAGATGACTTAATAGAGTAACGATGGATCTTTACGTTACAGTAATGATAGATTATTACTTGTCATCTAAAGGGTTAATCTTTATTTTAAAGCTCTCCTTTTGAGTCTGAAAATTTTTAAGAATAGTTTTTACTTAATTCATTTATGATCTCCATCAATATTTAAATATTAGTGAGTTTGATATGTTATTAAATGCATAAAATATAAGTAAATATCTCTAATTAAGAATAATTTTCCTTAATGTGGTAAAATTCTATACAAAATTATGTGTTGATTTATTTCTAAACGAAAAATAATCTTTATGCGAAAATTGATGATGTTAACTGAATATTATGGCACCAAAGAAATGTTGTTACTTGAAGATAGGTGGTACTAATAATCCGTGAAATATCTCATTGTACTGAAAGTCTTTAATAGTCACTGTATATAAAACTTTGTTTTGTTTACATTTATTCACATAATCCACTCCTAAATCTGCTAAATGATCAATTTGTTGTTTTTTTCAGTTTAAATGTTTTGAGTGTAACTTTAATAAGTGTTAGTTAAAAATTGTAGATGAATCATTTATGTAAGTAATAAAATAAATTAAGGTATTAAATTTTTTATATTTACAGTATTTATTGAAAAAAAAAAAAAAAAAGTTATTGTAGATAAGATGATTTCAGGTTAAGACAAGCTCATTTTTAATGTGCCTGTTAAATCATTTAATCACCAGTTTTTATACTCAAATGTTTTATTATTTTTCATTTAATTTAAAATAATTTGATGAATGGAAATATATAATAAATCAGTTTGTATAGTTATAGTGTAAAATAATTTTTAAATGCAAAGAATAAAACTTGTAACAGACATTTATTAGTGTAATAATAACATTATTGCTTTCTACTGCTGATATTGGCTAGCTTATACAGTTTTTCGATGAGACATACTGATCATTTGTCTGGGTTTTTGAAGACAGAAAAATTATGAATTTTCGGTACAGAGAGGTACTGCGTACCAAATTTCCATTATTGTTAATAGGATATTACGATTCTTTTTACACGTTGGCATATCAAACCTGTCATTTGTAAATATATGAGTGAAATACTATAGTTATTAAAAACACAAGTTCTAATAAATATTTAGTGAAGTAAATCAGCCAAATCTATTTATATTTATAGTATTGGAAATTAAAATTTTTTAATCTAAATTATTTTCCCTTTGACAGAAAAATTCAATGTTTTTATTTACATTCTTTGTATCTTGTTTTATGCATTTATTTCAGCGCTGATTATCAGAACTCCGTTTTGATTTTACCATTAAGAACTCTATGATGGGCTTTGGTAACCGGTAATATTATATCACTTTTTAAGTGTAAATACATGCTGCTGGATCGTACTAAATTGTATATTAGCATAACATCGCACCTGACCGGCTCTTATTACTTTTGAAAAAAATCAAAATTAAATTTTTTTCACTGAATTTTACATATATTTTTCTACTTTTTACTTAATTTGAAAAAATAGTTATTTGTTAGTATAACTTTTAATTACATAAAAGAGTTATTATTGGTTTTCTTATAAATAGAAAAAAATGAATAACCTTATTTATTAAACTTATTTTAAATGAAAATACAACAACTGCAATATAATTTCTAAGTTATATTACTCGTTATTCATATAAATTTAAATATTATATTTACTAATCGTACCTAAAACTCATCTCAATTTTCTTAAAAGTAATAAAACATATGTCTAACTTTTAAAATTAATATAAAATAAAGTGAAAATTAATTCTGGAATACAACTAATATAATGTTAATACAGTCAATCGCAGTATTTTATTACAAATCAAAGGATTCTTATGCCATGCTGAATACCAATTAATTGATGTAAAAAAAAGAATCTACTTTTGTTTATTTATTTTTTTATTAATGTCTCATCTTTAGCACCCAAAAGAATAATAATTCTTTTTTTACAACTTTTATTATTGATATATTACCTTATCGATGAAAGTTTTCTTAATTTATTAAATAAAAAGTATTATCGACAAAAATTTTAACTGTTTCTTATAATTAATAATAACATGAAATAAAACATTTTTCTGATTTGAATAAAAAATTATTGAAAATCTAAAAAAAATTATGTACTTTGTTGAAATTAACTAATTTAGAAATTAATTACATTTTTAAAACGAATTAATTTAAAATTAAAATGAAATCAACAATTTTTTAATAAATATATTTACTTTTATCAGAATTATGAACAATTCACTTTCTAAAAGGAAACATGACTTTATTTTGTTTGAGTTATAGAAAACATTCATTAATAAAATGAATAAAAGAAGCCTGTACTCTTTAACATCTGTAGGCTAATTTTTGTTGACCTATGGGAACTTAGTTAATTTTTTATTGGTGGTAACGATTTATTATAAATCTTATGCTGAAGTACTAACATTTTGTTAATTAACTGTACTTTTGAGTTTTGTATTTTACGGTTTAATCAGTTATCAGTCATTTGATTTATATAGTATATAGTGACAATATCAATTGCATTTCTTTAACATTATTTTAAGTTATTACATAAAGGTTAACCAAATAATCTATTCAGTGATGGAAAATTATATATGAGTTAGGAATTTGCTTTTAAATTTAATTTTACAGTTAAATTATGTCATTCTACTGTACATGTACATTATTCTTTATTTCATTATTTTTTGATATTATTTTATCAAAAATGAAAATCATTGTTTTTTTTAATTAAAAAAAAATTGTCAATTGTTTCTTTTCAATAAAATTTATTTAATATGTATTACATTTTTAAAATTTAATGCTGTATGTAATTTAATTTTTATTTCTTTAATAAATTAAATGATATTTTTGTAATTTAGACAATTGTAATGTAATCTATGAATTCAGTCTTCCTTGTATCATTAAATTACTGTATTTAATAGTAATTATAAAAAATAAGTTATGAATTCTTGTAGAATAACAAAAATTATGAATTTTTCTGCAGTTATAAAGTTAATAATAATAAAATAAATTAATCCAGAACCGGTAAATTATTATTATAATCTTTCAAATCCATCATTAATAAGTAATAAATTATGAATATTATACTTTTATCTGTATTTTTTGTTTTTTTTTATTCAAAGATAGTTATTTCTTATAAAATATATACAAATAAAAATGCATGTTATTTCAATTAGTCATATAGGTTACGATACTGGGTAGATTCTATTATTAAAAAAGAATAAAAAAATTGGCAACCAAAATTTGTTATAATGAAATGAGTTGAGTAGACAGATCATACAGTTTTGGTTTTAGCAATAAAAGTAGTAAGATAGTAATAGTCATAGTATATATAAGAAGTAATGATTCTTTTTTTTTTTTTTTTAAATGTAAAAAAAAGATATTTCAGTTTTACTTTTTATCTTTGATAAAAATAATTTTGAAACAATTTTTTTGAATTTATTTATATGAATAATGCATGTTCTATTTGTTTAGGAACGTGTAATTCACACGATTTTAATATCATAAAATGTTAATTATTTATATGGTGATTAGACGAGAAAAATAATTACAACTCTTCCATTTTGTGATATATTCCTTTGATATTTTTAAAACAATGTTTTATATGAAATAATTTTGTAGCTTTCAAATGGCAGAGCTTTGTCAGATTATTAAATTGTAATTTGTTGAAGAGGCTTTAATCACTCGTTTTATTTTTATCATACTTATATAAACAACGATATATTAAGTCTGATTAATTAAAGATTCGTTTTCAAGATTAAGTAATATTATTGATCTAAAAAATACATTTATAGATCGGAATAGATATACCATTTCTTTGTTACTTTAAAATTATTTTTGTATCGTTATAAAATTAAATTAAAATAATTACTGTTAATATGTAAGTAATCAAGGATTAGTTTGATGTTGCAGTTCACATTTGAAAAAACAAAAACTTTTATACCGATTCGGTAAGTCGTTTAAGATTAATTAAATATTAATTTTCTTTTCTTTTTTTGTATAAAATATTTTTATAATATTTTTTTTTCATATCCCATAATAAAATAACATAATTTTATTTTTTTATAGGCCGTGTAAGAATATATGATTTATTTTATTTTAATGAGATATTTGCAGAATTTATTTTTGTTAATATAGTTTCAAACGATAATAAAAAGATACATTTATTTAAAATGTTATCTAGGTAAATATTTATTTCTTTTTTAAATATTATTAACATTTTATTTTTTATATACTATGAAACCTCTTATTATCAGAATAAATTTTGGATTATAAAATTATCAAAGGTTGCTTGTGAGACACATATACCTTTAATTTAAAATAAAAAAAATATATATATATATATAAAAATATAAATTGCTGGAAGTCTTGCTTTACAAAGGTAGTTAATTAAATAATAATATCTGGAGGTTTACAGATATTCGTACGAGAATAAAATAAAATATATTAAATAATAGTAAAAATTGTACTGTGAATGGTAAAAGATGGTAAAGATGTATGTCCTAGTGATAAAAACTAAACTTATTTATATTTTTTTTAATGGCTTCCTCATTTACTTTTATAACTGTGTACAACCTTCACAAAGAAGAAACAGAAAGTATTTTCTGTTTCTGTTTCTTCTCTATATTAAAATATAGAAAGACCTAGGCTGTGTTGAAGCAAGTGCAGTAGAAATGGAAAACCCATTAGTTTACTGCACTGGACCTATCAGGTTATTTTATTATTTTAATATTATTAATTTTTTTTTAGTTTTATAACTAGGATTCTCTTAACGACTGCCTTAATTTAGAAAATTGGTAGAGTAGGCAAACAATGAAACTATAAGATAAAGAAATTTATTAAAACCTTATAATTTATTGTTTTTTCTAATTTTTTACTGTAAAAAATAGAATTGATTTAAAATTAGCTCACAAATTCCCCACTCTAAATGCTCTAGAAATTTTTTAAAGTATTTTCTTCAATTATAAGAAAAAATCAATATAGATTCTTCTTTGTTCAGAAATATTTATTTTTAGAAGAAATTATGAAAGTAATATTTTATAATATTTCCAGATATTCTTAAATGAAATGAGCCGGGTCAGTACTTGTGTGTTTATTGACAGATGTTTCTTGTTCTAAATTTTCACTTTTACTTCTTTATAAATAACCTACAAAATATTGAAATTAACCAGACTATTTGTAGAAGAATTTATTTGTTCTTATAATTTTTATTTTTTTTAAAAATGACCAAATTTATTACATACCTGTACGTAGTTTGCAAAAATGCAGGGTCTGCACATAACAGGAGACGAATAAGTTTAGTTGATGAAAATAATTTAGTTACAGTTTTCTGTAATAAGAGGTTTCAAATTGTGCAAATGTATATATAATTGAATGAAGGTTTTTTATTAAAAAATAAAATATAATAATTAGTAATATAGTAACAAATTCAAGTTATTTGTATTTTCTTTACTGCCAGTTGCGTGAATTTATTGTTTGTTTATTGCTTCGATGTGATTAAATTATTTATAACTTTAGAAGCGTGTATTTTTAAATTTAAACATTTTTTATTAATGATTTTTAGTAATTTATGTTTCCAAGTAGATTTTAAAAAAATTTTATTTTGTTACTATTAATATTTTTATTGTAATAGTTTTAGTTAAATATTATAGATTTATTCTTATAATGTAATTATTGCTTTAGTAAATAATTAATTCTACTGTATTAAGTAAAAGGTATGTACTTAATTTGTCAATTTAATCGTATATTGTTATTATTGTTGTTGGTAGTTTATAATTTTGTTTTAAAGAATATGTTTGTAGTCAGTACACTGTTAAATTTGTATATTAAAATTGTAGCTTGTATGTGTTATTATAGTATTAATACTACTACTATTATTAATAAGTAAATTTTTATCACTATTACTTATAATTTCAATATGAAATCGTTTTGAACATGATAGTCATATTATTTTGAAATTTGGATACATTATATTTATTAAAAATAAATTGTATGTGTTTGCACATGCCTATTTGGATAAGACCTGTAACCAAAACCTTTAGGTTAACCGACCATTAAAACTATAATCGGCACTAATTATTACATCTTATATTTATTTATCTTTATTTTATTTGTTAATTGGCTTTATTTTTTATCTTGCTTTGTCTTTTATTTTTTCCTCTGCTAATTGCAACGCTCTGATGATGTTCTTAAATTCATTAATGATTTCTTAAATTCCTTAATCAGTCTCTGATTAATGAATTTAAGAAATGAGAATACTCTATAAGGTGAACTGTATGGGTAAAAACTTTTGTAGGTAGCAGCATTTATTCATTTAACCTTTTTACTTGAAAGCCATCTGTACAGTGATTAATTTATAATTACTTCAATCCATAATTACATATGTTATAAATAGAATTAAGCTTTTTAAGATTCCCTTTCCTTCATGTGAGATTTTGTTAGGTTTTAGAAGACTCCCTCCCCTAGGTCTTACATATGATTAAAAAAAAAAATAATAAACATTTTTTTTTTGTAAAAATTTTTATTTTTTAAAGATTTCTAATGGTTTTTTTTTTTTATAGTTTTAACTATTACGTAAATATTTTAATTTTTGAATTAGTTAAAGCTATATTACTTTGATGTAATTTTTTCGTATAATGATTCAGGAAGTAACTCTTCTTAATTGTGCTGAATCAACTGGATCCACAACTAGGTGAATATCAGAATGATGGATTTTGGAAAAATAGATCTTGCACAGAGCCTTTAATCTCAAAAATGTTATGGAATTTATAAAGTAAAAATAGAACATATATAACTTTTATTGATTTTCAAAAAGCATACAATTCGGTAGATAGAACATTTTTTTTCAACATTAACAAAATTAGGTTTAGATAACAAAACGGCAAACTTAATCAAAGCAACATTAACTAACACGTACTCCAAAATAAAATTTCCTGGGAGAATTTTCAGATCCTTTTCCCAAGAAAACTGGTGTAAGACAAGGAGATTGACTTTCTCCAATACTTTTTAACTGCGCTCTTGAAAAGGTAGTAAGAAAATGGAACAAAAATTTAGACCAAAAAAGTGAAATAAACCGGGAACTGAAGGATTTTTTTATTTTTTTAAGATAATAATTATATCTTATAAATATTGATTAATCTATACTCAGTAATAACACAATAAGCACTGAATTACTTATTTCTTAACCATTAAAATATGGAATCCACAAAATTCAGAACTTTTTTATTCATTTTGTAACATAAACATTTTTGAGTTTTTGTGTACACAGGGTCAATAACCCTGTTAGAAATTGAATACTTTATCATCTTTCAAAAACAAAAAATCAAATAAAAAAGTTCCAATTTGTAAACAAATTTGTTGCTACTTTGATGTTTGCTGCATTTTAACCAATTTTTTATATTCTAATATTAGAAATTTGGTATAAAATTGTTTTATTTTGATTAAATTTTTATCTATAAAAGGTAGATGATCTACAAATTTTTATCACAAACCACACATAAGAATATTTTAGATTCCTTCCCCTAATAAGAGGAAGTAAGATTCTGTTAAATCATCTTCTCCCACATTAATATACCATTGGCATGAATAATTATTTTTATTTTAATTTATATAGTTGTTCAATTTAGCCTTTACTGTAAAAAATTTTACAAAATTCTTTTACACAATAAAATGCTTATAAAACGTTTTTAGAATTAGTTAATTAAAATTAAAAAAAATATATATATATATATAATCAGCTCGGTGATGTTTAAAATTATATTGTAATGGGTAAAGAAAATACATAATATTTTTTATTTCAAGGTGTGAGTAAAAGTACAAATGCATGATTTAAAATTCCAGGTGGTTTCAAGTAAAGGGTAATTAGAATGTTTTGTTAACATCATAGTTTGTGTAAAAATGTTGCAATTTTTTTCATAATTTTATGTATAGTGATGGAAGATAGATTATAAGAATGATCTAAGAACTGTCCTTAAAATGAAAATTTCAATTAAAATCATATTTCAACTTGAAAATTATAGCAAGAATATCTTGCTCTATGCCAGATGCAAGGTCTAGTTACTGGTTATGTTCTCATTCTATTGTGAATTCTTATTTCTTGTATTAAGGAACAAAATATGGATTTAGTGATTGTTACTACCTAAATTAGTATTTGCTGTGCAAAATGGTAACTTTGCATTATTCTTTTCCGTAATGCATTTTCAGGTAGACAATTTATTTTATAAGATAGTCTTTTTATATGATTAGTATTTTTCGATCTACGATCATATGCCAGTGTGATTACTAGATCTTATCAAATTATGTATGATTCAAATTACGACTTTTAAAAAACTCGAGTTGCCCTACTGTTATATCATTATTAGATAAAATAACAACCTGCAGAATATATAATGAATTCTATATTATTGTTCTTTATTGAAATTGCCATTAAAATAATTTCAAAAGGTAACTTGATTTCCTTTAATCAACTTTCAATTGTATAAATAATGTTCTTTCTAAACCTCTGTTATTGTTCTCGAAAGTTGTAAACTATAAAACAGAAAAAGCAAATGCGACATCATAGTAAGTTTTCTGTAATACACTTTACTAAAAGTTTTATCAACTATGTCCTACTTGTAATTTTATTACATTTCAAGTAACCCATATGATTTTTTAGTGTACTGGTGCTATGATAGCCGTAGAATTAAAAAACAGGATTTAGCTTCTGATTCAACTTCAGAGTTTTGACTTGAAGTAAAATTTCTGACATACTGTTGGCTTCATTTTAAATAATTCTGAAAATAAGTTTTTTATTAGAAGGAAGTAGTGATTTCTTTAAAAATTAAAGTTTATTTATTTATACACTTTGTTTTTAATTTAATCTTTTGTGTTTCTGTATTCATATCTTCCCTACATATTTGTATAAGTCCTAAACCGAGTTAAATGTAACTCTCGGCTGATAATAAAACTCTGGTTTTAGATGTGATGCATTTATTAATTTTTTTTGTTATTTACATGCAACACGCTGGTTGAATTAGTAGTTATCATTGTTTTTAATCTGCTGTTATTGTTTTTCTTTAATATTATAGTACCTGGATCCTAGTCAAATTAAAGATATGGTTTTTGTTTTTAATTGAATTTGTACACTTATGTTGTTGAACTTTGGCATCGGTGTTCAACTGATGATTCTGCTCTATTCTACTTGATTTTTATCAGGATCAGCAATTGTGTTTTCATCTGTTGCTGTTGTGAGAATGTATAATCCAGAAAAAAGTTACCGTCAGTTTTTTACATTATTTTTATGCATGTATTTAAAAAAGTACGTTCTTTCTTTATATTGCAATTATTAATTGTTCATTTAAAAACTAATATTTTTTTAAAAATTATCAGTCATTACAATATTTATTGTTTATATATCTAAACTTATACATTTTTTCAGAAACAGTTATTTTTTTAATTTTAATAACCTTAATCTTGAAAAATTAATTACATAACATAGTGTTATTGTATGTAGAAGCTGCATATATAAATAAATTAACGTCTTAAAACAATACACTGATCAGGTGATAATCATATGATATTCTAATATAATATAATAGGTGTGGTTTATATACTGAATTCACTTGTTGTACTTCAATCAACATAGTGAACAATAACCAGAATACTTGCGCAACATCCACCGACATACTTCAACCAAGAAAATTATTTATAGAATAGTAGTAACTACTTAAAAATAAAACTGATTGATTTTAATTACTGCAATTTACTTATACATAATCTCATTTGCAGTTTTTGGTTAATAACACTATTCTTCTAGGTTATACAAAGCAAATTGTACTGCCGAAGAAAATAATAAATTCATTAATATTTAAGATACACCTTATTTTGGTATTTATTTTATAAATTTTTAAGGTGGGATCTAGTGAAACTTGTTTATGTTGAAAAAGTATATTAATTTGATAATCGGTTCTGATATGCACTGTACTCCTGCCGGAATGGTATTAGTATGTGAATGTTTTTCAACCGTTGTAGCAGATTTAAATGTTTTCTTATATGTAATAGAAAGTCTGCTTACAAAAGGAAATGAAAACCACCTTATTCTGGGATCTTTAACCCCTTTTTTACTGTCCTAATAATATATATTAATTGAACATCAATCGCCTTTGGCAAACATTTGTCTTTCATTTGAAGAACATACACATAAGCGGCAACAGGATCCCATTGAGTGTAACCTGGCTAGTGCCCTGCAATTTCTAATACCTATGAGGCTCTAAAACAATTGTCTGAATAGAAATTTACTGTTAGATGCTAATAAACGGTCCATCATTACCATTGCTGCCAGGTACCATTATTACACTATACCGACATCTATAATTTGCAAGGATACTTACTTTCTTTCCATCCATCATTGTGAAGACAAAACTAAATTGTTCCGTACTTACATTCTTAACATATGACATTGATGTAAGAAGTAATAGTGACTTGATGTAAGTAAATAAAAAAAAATCAAACAATAAAGTAGAGGAAAGCCTTTTTAGAATTTTTTTGAGGTACTATGTTGTTTCCAATGAAAACAGATTGTCGATTACAGGTGTTAGCTGTCCAGTATTAAAAAAAGATTACAAAAAAAAATTCAGAAACGTGGACAGTTTCGAATGTAGGTATATGAATGGTACTAAAATAATATGAAAATATTGGCATCTATTTCAGGAGACATAAGAAGGATTTTTTGTTTTATTGATAATTCAAAAATACTGCAGGTAAGAGTTTTTAGCAAATTAATAAGTTTCATAAAGAAATCTATTAGAAATATGTTGTGAAAAATTGACTAATTTAATTTAATGTAGACTGATTTTTCATCAGGCAGTGGGTTAATATCGATTAATAGGTTTTTCAGGTAACGAAAAACATTCTAAAAAAATTTAATGAGTATTTTGGCTTGCAAGCAGTGTATAATAATAAAATTATAATTTTCTGAAGAGATCTTGTCTACTTTTTTATTTTTTTTAAAATTAAAGTCGCATGTTATGCCGATTGCATAACTTTTTTCATTTCATTTTAAATCTGTTTTACTATCAACTTTGAAAAGCAGTGGACTTAATGCTATTTCTTTATAGATCAACATTACAAGAAATAATTTCAGATCAGATTTACTGTTTTCAGCCTATAATTTCTCTTATTTTAATTTTTTTCTATTCTATCCATTAAAGTGGCAATGTAACTGTACAGTTTCCTTTTTGTAATTTGAGAAAACTGTAAAATTGAGTAATTTTAGCAATTAATTATAAATAACTGCCACCTTTAACCTAAAAACAAATCGAGAGTTCAGAATTAAAAATAAAATTAACGTATATTGATAGAAAAAAATTGGGTAGTAATTGCTTGGCTCATATTTCATCCAGAATTTTTATAAATGGTTGATATTTTGGTTTTTAAGTAGTTTTGAGAATTTTTTTGCATGTAAATAAAAGATTTAATTTTGCAATTAAAAGCAAATTTTTTGTAGCGGTATAATCTGGACCGTACCTTCCATTTTTAGTATTATTTATTTATTTTACTGTAATCGGTTATATTGAAATTTTATTCAATAAAACAAAAAAAGTATTCTGTTTGTAAGCTGCATCAACCTGATAAAAATTGAAAGTTTTAAATAAACGATAAAATACACTAAGCGATCTTTCAAAAAAGGGTTATTAATGCTTAATTGGTTATAAGCCCTCATAAATGCTTGATAGCATGTACTTCATAGCATGCTAAGTTGCTGAGGTTTTAATAGAAAATGCATTTTGATGATTAAAATTAAGAAATTCAATATTATTTTTACTAGAATAACTTTGATGTATAGTCATCTTTAATTTTGCAGATTATCAGCATAGTACTTTTACAGATCGGGATTAAGTTTTTCAATTGATTTACTTTTTATTAAAATCGTTCTGTATTATTTACTTTCTTTATTTCAGGATTGTTGAATTTTAACATTTTGTAATAATGGTGTGTGCAGTATAACAAGTGGTTAGCCTTATTGATGGTAAAAGTTTTACTTTTTACATTCAATTATTAATTATGTGCTTCACGGATTGTAGACCGGTTTGTTGAGTCTAGAAAAATATTCTCGTGCAAATAAATATTTTTCTTTTCGTAAAATAATTTAAACTTCTGTCTATTAAAACAAAATGTTGTATAAGAGGGTCATAAAATTGCAGTAGTTCTTTGTTGCAAAGGTAAAGAGATGTAAAGAAAAGCAAGATAAATTTTGGATGGTTACTGATTTATTTTATTAATAAAAATAATTTCTTTCTACTTTGTAACATTACATTATTACTGTACCATCAGAGCTAATTTTTAATATATGTTTTTATTCCATAAAAATTAACTAATCGCTGGGAAAGTAGTTACAGTCATTTGTAGTGTTTATTACTGATTCTTGACTGAGCAAAATATGAATCAAAGTAAAAAGCATTTTCTCTATTATTTTTGTTGTAGTGTCCTTTATTTATATGGTTGCTTTCACATTAGTAATTTATAAATATAGAAAATTTAGTTTATTAATTTAAAAAAAAAATAAAGTAAGTAAATTTGATGTAAATTTGACTTGAGGTTATTTCTTATATGTATTTATTGTGTTCATCAAGATTGTAAAATAATTTATAAATTATATTTTAATTTTTAGATATTATTTACGGTATGTTTTTAATGAAATAATTTTAGAAGCAACATTAATTGATTGGCATTATATTTTTTTTACTATAGTTGTACCTTTTAATCTGTGTTCAAAAACAATCTTTAAATTATAATTATTCATCATCTAGTCTTTAAATTATAATTTTATTTAATCTTTTAATTTTTTTTGTTAAAAACATACATAATGAGAATAAATTTATTTTTAATCCATTTAAATTGATTTTTTATTAAAGAATTGCAATATTTTCTAGTCTTTGATGAAATTTTTGTTTTATCTTTATGTATTGTTTTTCAGAATTTTTATTGTTTTTTTCTTGTTTACTTTATTTTTTTTTTAAATTTTATGTTGATAGTTGTTATTAAATATTTTGAGAATTAAAGATTTAAATTATCACATTGACAACTTAAAAACAATTTTAATGTTAAAAAAAAAATGGTATTAAATAACTTAGAATTGCATTGAAGTTGTTAAACACTGGAATAAATTACGTAATGATTTTTACTATATGTGAAATGCAGTAAGAAAAATATTTTACGGGAGTAGTTGTAACCAAAAAATGTCTCAGAGTTAATTCTTTGTCCAATAAAATCAGATTGTAAAATGTTTTTCCAATGCATTTTTGTCCAGAAATTTCTTTATTGAAATTTTTGCCTGATCTTCATCAATATATTTGAAAATTACAGAGGGATTCCTGTGTATTATTTTTATGTGTTAAGAAGGGTTAAATATTTTTTTAGCAGACTCCAATAAAAGTAGTTCTCAATTTGACCTATATGTAATTGATTTTTTTTAATGAAACTGGAGATTCAGATCTTACTCTTCACCAAACAGGCCAGTTTTGACGCGATTCTTTTTTATTTTACAAAGGTGGTTCTCTGTTGTTCCTGTTTAAATTATTTATTTTTTATTGAAAGATTGTAGGTGGTTCGAGTTACATATGATTTATTTTCATCATCATCGGTTGGAATTGGGTTGTACTGTAATGAATGTAGCCTGATGTCATTCTGATATGTGAAGTATTTTCACATGAAAATTCAAGAAAACAGTTGTAAAACATAAGGTAACATCACACATATCCTCCATTCTGCAGAGTCTTAGCTCACACTCAATAGCAGTATCTTATCATCTTTTCTCAGTAATTTTTTGATTATTTTTATCGAGGCACAAATTTCTTGTTTTTTTTTATTATATACATCTTGGGAGTGATTTTTCCATATAGAAAGTACTTTTTTTGTATGCCTACTGTATTTTAAATAAAGATAAAATGTTAATAAACAGTAAAACCAACTTTAACAAATCATAAAAATCGAGAAAGTAATTGAATCGGGGACTGGAAAAAGGAATAGATTACACTTAACCCTTTTTTAAGAAAAACAGTTTTTTTGTTTGCTGCTTTATATACTAACTTGACAAGAAAGTGGTCTGCAGTGAACTTGTGGGGAATTTTAATAGCAATGATTTTGTGCATTTTTTTCATTAATTAGCATTCATTACTGAAATTTAATAAAAGATTTTTTCTGCAATCTTTTATTTTTCCCACTAAACTGAAAGTTTTGTTATTATTTTGTATGCATGATGTTTTAAAAAGAACAGCTTAAATGTAATTTACTACAATAATATTTTACTATAAATAAACTGCATTTTTCATTACAATGCACAATAAGAAAAAAAACAAACATATTAAACAGTTAAAAAAACATGAAAATATAAAAATACTTTATTACTTATTATAAAAAAGTAATAATATTAAATATTAAACGTACTTCAGTAATTCCACACCCTTTTGTTGTTATATTATTTTGATAACTTAACATTCACAATCTTCAATCATTGTCATCTCCAGATGTAGGCCATTCTAGAAGCTCAAGGTAAAAATTTCTATGTTCTACATAACGCACAACCTCCTTAAGTCTTTGAGTATTTTAAAATTGAAGGGTACTTTACCATTTGGATATGCTTTATATACGGGTAACATAATATCCGATGGATCTTTGGAGAGCTTGAATGGAACAAACTCATTAGAGTCAACGAACCGAGATACTTTAACATAACCTTTATTTTCACGATCGTATATTAAATGTCTGTACTGACTATTGCCAAACATAACTATAGGGCTAGTAACTCCTTTTGCAGATTTTTAAAAATATTTCACCCACCGATCATTAAAGTTGATAACTTCTTGATTTTGAAAAACGTGTACTCATAAATTATTTTTTTTTTGCAGTTTTTTTCAATCATTTGATTTACAGTATCACTTATCTTATGTCACACCTGCGAATGACTTTCTCAACTGCGGCAAAGTTTCTACTGCAGTATAGAAAACTGTGACCCCTGATAGGATAATATCGATTAATGACTTTATAACGCTCTGTTATTGCAAGAGTCATAACCAATCTGTTCAAAGTATTATTGCGATTCTGCCGTGCAGCTACATAACTAAAAATATAAAGTTCATCAACATTGCAAGAATATGATTTCTTATGTAGTCAAGAAGAAATGAAAAATCTCATCAGGTTGTCTTTCTTCAATACCCTCACGATACGTATAAAATATAGCGCTGGTTTTTGAAAAATTATTATGCAAGATACAAAATGCCAAATTTTTTGTAAGTAAAATATTTCTTGCACAGGTAGAAATGACAGAGCGAGATTTTGCATAAAGTTGAAAACAATACCAGCTGCATTTGTTTTAGATTTACTAATCTCAGTGACTTCATTTTGTGTAAGATAAATTTCTTAGCCTTCCTTTTATGTATCATCATCTCAGCCTCTTCAGCTCTTTGGGTATTTTCGTTAAGGGTGAATGATTTTATTTACAGTAAGTTCCTCGCAAGTCCAGCAAACATCAATTTGGGGTTTACCAGATCTATAACTGTAGTTTTTCATTGAAATGTTTTAGATAACATTCATATTTAATAACTGATCTCAGTTCACAATATTTTTCTAAATACAGGTCATACATTTTTTTAAAAGTTAATGTTTAATATTTTTTAGGCATAATGTTTTTTTTTTTTTTAATGGAATAGTTTGTAAAACTTCTAAATAAACCGGGGTTTCAATTTTGAAACATTTGTATTTTGGACTTTTTCTTAACTGCAGTAACAAACCCTCGTTGAGAGCTTTTCAATGATGCTATCATCATAAGCGGTACTATTAATTAATAGTACTATTAATTATCATAAGCGGTACTAATTTTCATTGGTTCCAGAGTTATAGCCAAATAAAATTTTAATAATGAAATATTTGGATATTACAACATTTTCAGTGAAGTTTCTTCGGTTTCAGTGAAAACTGGAATTTTTTCACTCACCACTTCAGTCATTTTTCAGTTATTATTAAAATGTTAACTTTTAGAAGCCAGTGCTTATTAAAAACAACTACTGTCAGTTTGCAATCCTTAATTTGGCATTAACTTCTAAAGTCAACATTTTAAGAATAATTAAAAGGTAATTACATCTTTTTTTTATTTATTCTTAATGTTTGTTTATATTGTTACTTTATTCTCTTAACTGATTGTTATCTCTTCTTTTTTCTTTCATCAGTCTGTATATCAGTTGGCAATAGCTTTTCGTATATTTCTGGTCATCTTTTCTGCAGAGCTCAGTGTAGATCCTGCAATCCATGCGAGTTACCTGTTACAGTATCCCTGTTAGTCTATTTATTTTTGTTACATTTTCCAAAAAAAACTTTTTTTCTTTGTCTGAAAAACTTAGTTACTTTTAGACTTTCATTTTTATCACTGGATTTCAACTATTTAAAATCTGTTCACTGCCTTTTGTTTGTTTTTTCATTTATCATTATTGCTTCTGTTAAACATTAAATTCCAAATCACATGCCCAATCGCATGCTAAAACCACTTTCTGATACCTCATTTCATGTTGTACATACTGAAATATCTTGCCGATTGTTGTGTGTGTGTGTATATATAAATATATATATATATATATATATATATAAACCTTTTTCCATAAATCAACAAACATTAACAACTGTGAATGCAGTTTTTCTGCCAGCTGATAAATTTTATCAATGACTGCTAGGAGATACCGCTTAAAAAGAGTAATAATGGAAGAATGCCAGACCCAGGTGATGCAACTGGGGCATTGCTAAGGCTCATAAATTAAAATTTAGTATGTGTGCTCTTTCTTTCATGGATCAGTACCTTTTCAAAATATCTCTACTCTTTCCCTACTTATTGTCCAGTCTTTTTTCAATTTTCCTTAAGAAAAAAGTTTATAAATTTTTTATATTCTGAAATTAAAAAAAATTATGTCTGCTGACTTTCTTCTGATATTATATTATTCTGTTAATCATAATAGTCTTCATAGGGATACTTATATTTATTCTGAATGCAGGACAACTTCATCAATGTGTATCGACTAAGCGACAAAGTATAACTCATTTATTAAATATACTTATTAAAATTAATGGTGGACACCTTAATGTAATCTTTTGTGAACCCTTGTGAATGGTTTTCTTGTCCTTGTGGACTGAAAAGATTGTTTCCTAATTTGCTCATGTCGTAAGTGTTCCAGTAAAATAAGTTTATAGTTTATAATTTTTCGTAAAATTCTTCATTTTTTTAATTTCTTGCTCTACTTTGACCGAGACCTTATTGTATTGTAGGATGTCAGTGTATAATTATTATCTTGATTATTGAATCTTTTGTTTAATGCTATAATAATATTTAAAAATTAAAAAAACACAACTGTTAACAAACATTGCTCTTTCATACAGGGTAATTAAAGAATGTGCGAGTGACAGTTTTGTATATAGTATTTTTTTAAAAATTTATTTAAACATGTGTGTGTATATATATATATATATATATATATATATATACACATGTTTAAATTATTACATTAGGTGAGGTACACATTTCAACTCTGTACTAATTATGTCCAAGACAAAAGTACAACACAATTTTCCACCAACTATGGACGATCTACTTCCAGATGATACCGAGGTTGGTGAGTCCTCGTATCATCGACATGTCCGAAGGGAAGTTGTAGTTTTTTGCTCTGAGATTTTGTCTTCAGAAATTACTGAGCCGGAAGTCCGTCAAGTAATTTGTAGCAATGTTGGTGGAAAATTGTGTTATACTTTTGTCTTGAATATATGTATACACATACATATATATAAATATGTATGTGTATACATATATCAATGCCTATGACATTCTCGATAACGTAAGGATTCCAATATGGTATCTTATATCTTAATCAGTTCAGTCATTGAGTTGCTGCGGTGAAACAAACATAGATGCATAGATCCTACATACATTTTACTTCTTTTTGAGCAGGCGTGTCATTAAATTTGTCAAGGTGATTAGTCAGCTGTAATCGTAGATAACTCTTAAGCTGCTCATTTTTTACTCAGATTTTGCATTTTTTGTTTCAAGTAAACTCTACATTATTCTTTAAGTTTTAATGAAACATGTGTTGTTTAACATGTTATTACTTTAAAAAAATAAATAATTAGTTTAAAATAAATGATAATTTTCAATCTTTTTGTCAAAAAATCAAATTTCTCCTGTCAGAAATGTGTGTAAATAAATCTTTTTTCCTTTCTTTATTTTTTAAAATTTAATGTTATTTATGTTCATAATGTTTGTTGTACCTTTTACTTTATTTTACTTTACTTTTTAGTTATTTAGTTAAAATACAATTTTTTTTAACTTAAATTGAATCGACATATAATTTAAAGATTCTGGTAGTAATGCATAATTTATTGTCGATTCAGTTTTCTGTTTTGAAATCTAATTAGAAATTTTAAATAGATTTTAATGTAACATTATCAGTTATTATTATTATTTGATTTTTTTTTAATATATTATGTTAGTAACTGATATTGTAGTTATTGAAATGAAATCGTGCTTTTCATTAAAAGCGCATTAATTATTAGTTTATATTATTTATTATTATAGCCAATGGTACATGTACTTAATAATGTATAGTTAAAGAAATAAAATAAAATTAAGATTGGTATTATTAAGTACTGAAGCAGTAAGTTTAACCTTTCTGTCTGATCATATTAAAGAAATATAATGCGTGTTTGGAAAGTCATTATTCTCTTAACTTTATAGGCATTTACAAATTATTTATATCGTTATTGCTGATTTGAAATTAACAGATTTAAGAAACCTTAAAAAATGTTGAAAGAGATCTTGTATGGAAAGAAATACAATCCTGGATACAATTTATTTTTTTTTTTGTAACGCTTTTCAAATGCTTTATGTCAGAGGATTAATTTTTTCAAGCCTGCATGCTTTCTTGTGATAACACTTGATACGCTGATCTCTGTGAAAGCAAGTGCGATAAACTCAATTTCAGTGATTGAAGGGGGCTAAAAGGTCTTGGAAATAATCTGGTGTTTAAAAATTACTGTAGCGTGTCTCTTTCCCTTCGCTCATGACAGTACGGCATAGTTTTCTTGGAAACAGTCGTAATTGATTTTTATCTCTGTGAGCCGATCGAATAAATTTATTTCAGAAAAATAATAATCACCATTAATTGACTAATTATAGTATATATAGTTTTCTTAAGAATAAAAATTATTAAGAATGTTATTTGTTAGCGCTTAGAGGACACAATGACTTTCTGAACATGCTGTATATATGCTTCAAAATATCTTTAAATATGTTCATAAGAGATAGTTTGGTGTAAATCTTGCTCCGTTGAGAGTAATGTGACATTTAAAATCCAAATGATCATTTGGTATTTATTTGATCAGCTCCTTTATATGTAACAGTAATGTTTAAAGATCAGATTAAATGTTTGGTGCAGATATCTATTGTTTTTATAAAGATTCCTCACATTGACAAGATGTTAGTCAGAGTTTTTTCAATTTCATTTGGTTTTTACAGTTGTTATGTAAACTGGCATTTATATTCTCTGATTTTAGGTAGAAGTCCTTTTAACATTAATGAAAGTTAAGAAATTTGGCCCAGGAGGTGTAGTCCAAACTTAAGGGACTGATTGAGGACATCAAAATAAACAAAATGGTTAATGTTTATTTGAACATTGGCCTATCTCAAGTTGGTTGATTAATATCGTTTGTTGCTTCAGTTTTCCTATGTCCACCGTGCGTTTTTCAATAAAAGAATTAAGAATTGACCGAGATATTTTAATGAAATTTTGTTGATCACGCAACCATTATGCAATATCAGTAGTCTAGAAATGTAAGAGTAAGGGCAAACTTGAGCTTTGACCCAGTGATGTCACATCCCCTTCACCATATTTTTCACGCCCATCCTCGGATGGGCAAGGACAAGGAAAATTTCCCTTTTCCTTTAAAACGCTATATGTCTGCAATGGTTGGGTGTATGCGACGGGGGGTAAAGCCCGTTGTTATCATGATGATGTAATTATCTTTTGTCAGGGTGATGGGTAAGAGGTTTTTGGGTCGGGGTATGCTTGTGCTCGTGTGTGCATGAGTGAATGAGTATTAATGTTTAGGAAATATGTGTGTGTGCATGTGTGCACTCACTTTTCTCAAAAAATTGTACTACAGTGTTTCAGAGAATCCTCCATCTGATTGTAGCAGACATTGGGACTCCAAGGCCTCCTAGGTCCCCCTAGGAACCGAGAACTAATTTTGTGAAAGAAAATGAATCTTAAACGCCATTAGCTGAGCGTTACCACATGGGGTTTTAAAATGTTGTGTGAATGTAAGTATGTGTACGTGTTGGGTTGAAATTCTGAAAAGAACATTTTCCCTATTCCCTATTTTCCCAATTCCCTCAAATATTTTCGGCTATTCTGCCATCTTAAGGAGGATTGATTTTATAATAATTAGGTATTAAAATATATAAAATACACAAGATAAAATTGTTAGAATCAATCGATCACAATTGATTGTTATAAGTTAAAAATTGTAAATTTAAAGTAAAAGTAAGTATGTTTGGTTTGTAAGAATGTCACAATTGTTATGAACACTATTCTACAAACCGGACGTACTTACTTTTACTTTAAATACACAATTTTTAACTTACGACGATCAATTATTATGATTCTAACAATCGAATGAATTTTATATATTTGTATGTTTTAAATTATCGTTAGAAGAATCTTCCTGAAGATGGCGGAATAGTTGAAAACATTTGAGGGAATTGACTAATCTATCGGTAAGTTGATTTAAATTAAATTATATTTTACCAACAGCGCTGTGTTTGCGAAATTTAATAGAAATAAAATTTTACGTTGTAGCAACCACTGGGTCTTGAAATTTATTTATTGCGTGAAATTTCTCCCAGGAGGCCTTCTATAAAACACTCAAAATTGTTTATTTATTTATTCTTTATCGCTTTAAAAATAATTACATTCTCAACGGAATATTGCGTGTCCTTCCATCATCTTTCAATCCGAAATAAACCAGCTTCATCGAATCAAATTTTGCATGTCTTAAATCTTCATCACCAAATGGAGATATATAGAAGGTAAATAAATTTGAAACAGTTTGTTCTTTATCGTGTCACTCAAAACGAACACCATCGAAGCTTCGTATTCGGTATACACCCTTTTCATATCCCATACAGTGTACTTATGGGAACACTTATAATCTTTTTTGTCGGATAAATGATCGTAGACTAGGCGTCCATTCACATTGATGAACGTGACTCGATCCATGTAGATATGTATTAACTGCTTGATGCTAATCAACAAAATTTTAAAATTTACCGGTTTCGTAGTATTTGAAAATTATCCCTTCCATTATCCGCAACAGGATACGATAAATGTCTTGTTTCTTGGAATTAGTCTGACGATTGCGCAACTTTTGAAACAAACTCCAACTTGTCAGCGTCAATGACTCGACAGTTGTCTGATCCCCGCAGCAGTTCGATTCCATTTTTTCGTACACGCATCTCAGTATCCTGACAGCCTATAATAAATTTACCCAGTATTGTATACGTGAATGTTATTACCGCACACGTTGTAGAATGATATTCTGCGACGCGAGAGGTGAATTCCTCGTACAACAGAGCGATGAAAGAATCGTAACTAAAAGCGAAGCTGCACGTTTCACGCTGACCACAATATTAGTGAATGGAATCTGCTCCATGCTTATTGATTTGCAGTTTGTGAACGTTCTTGTTAAAGCGGACAATTCTCAATAATGACAACTTTCTTTCGCTTCTTTTATTTTAATCCCCAGCTTTTATTAATTTCGATTCAAAAGACTTTTCAGATCGCGATCGTAAAATATCCAGTTCTTATACGCTTTAAGCACTCGTTCAGTGTCTCGCGCGCGCGTACGGAACGTTAATGATGAAATAAATGTTCCCGGTATCGCATCAAACCCCTCGACAAATCTGCTTGAGAAAGTAACAGTTAAAACGGATGAAAATTCTTCTGTTGAAGACATTCGACATTTTTGCAAGACAAAAATGGTCCGAGTAGACACATCCATTCCTTAGAACCTTAACATCACGACTGGCACGTCCTCACAAAGTCCATCGGTGATATTGATTTCTCCTACCACCTCTTCCTAAGGATATCACATTCGGCTAATAAACTGTCGAAAAAAGCCTTATCATCATCCCTATCATCATGCCCTATCATCATCAGACAACAAAATAAGACGGTCCGTCACCAGATCGATCTGCACCAATTTAAAATAAAACTCTTAGAAATACCCCACCAACATCGGTACCTTTTGTAAAATATTTCACGGTCTTTAACTTATACGATTATCGATAGTGTTTTTTTTTTTTTTTTACAAGACGGACACATTTTCTACATAACAATCTATCCATTGAAGGTGTGAATCCAAACTCCGACAACTCGAGTTACATCTGACTTGAAAGAATAAGAAAATCCTTCCGAAGCGAAGTTTTCTTTATCCTCGATATCGTATATCAAAAGGAATCTATCCGATCGGCCTCCCTAGAAAAATCCTTTGAGGATATCTGCTGTATAAACCAATCAATATAGAAACATGCGCTATGCAGTGCACAATTCCTGCTTTTGTGGAGGTTACAGATGTTTATGAAATAGGGTTTAAGAGATATTTTCCGAATGTCATCGCGGAACATTCGGAGGAATTTAGCTGTTTCCCATCCCTTTCTATATATATCTTGAAAAAACGTGAATAAAGTGTTTTCATGTTATCTTCAGTGTATACAACGTCTCCGCAATCCCACCCGATATGATGACAGTTGTTTTTTTGAACAAATTGCCGTTCGACAATATCTCAATTTGAGATTAGATTTTTCATAAGGTGGTCGAAAGAAAAGAATCGTAACGGAATAATGAATAATAATTGTAATAGCCAATTCCTTTACGATAAAATCGTCACTATTTTGGAGAAAGCATTGAAACCTAATTACTGCCTTTCATGACACCCAATCAAGGAATGAACAGACACTTATGAACTGAGAACGTCGGTTGGGTTTCCGTAGCGATCTCGGTGCGTTGAGATTGTTTATTATAGTAAAATCTCTCCCCAAGAGGCCTACCGTAAAACACTCTTTTATGGTAAACAATATTTTTTCATGTTTAAATTAATTTTCAATCTTTCTATTTGAATGTTTTTTTACTTCCACATTTGTTGTATCTTTCAGAGCAATGACAACCGCTTACACAATCGATTTAACCGTACCAGACAACGGAGTATACTGCATCATATAATCGGTAATTATCAGTCAGTACACTTCAGCTTTGTCGGGAATACTAGAATTCGATTCGCACGCCTACAGTGCCCGTCGTTTTGTATCGTTTTGCTTTGTGCAGTCGAATACAAATAAAGGTGCGAATTTTATAAAATCTTTTATCCAGGTAAAATTTTTCGCCGACTGTTATAATAAGATTTATAAAACCGAACAAATAAATTGTAATCGCCCTACATGTTCTTGTACGGTTAGTAGGTTTACTGAATTTAAGTACAATCTCATATTTTATCATGTTTTAATTGTCAAAATTCGAACCTATCATGTTCGCTCGGTTTTTTTATGTCCGTTCTAGGAACAGACGGGTATTGGTATAGATCCCATTTTTGGAAAGCCATCGTTATAGGCGTATCGTTTTCCACCATTCTTAAGAGGGGCAACTGTTGATCGTGATTTTTTTTTTGGTTAACTGGTCGCCCTAGAGCATATAACCAAATGTCCGTGCCAAAAACGGCTACTGTGCCTCAAAAACAGTTTAGCACCAATAATCTAATAGCTCCTCACTAGGAGCTATTAAGCTCACTAGCTTATGTGAGTTATAAGCTCACTAGCTTATTTAACAGCGTGAACGGACTAAGCGAGGTGCCATACACCACCTGCTTACGTGTCCCAACCGCGCACTTGTCATACAATAAAACTAAACCGGGGAGGCGCACCTCTTGTTATTATATTAAAAAGACATAATTTCCTGTCACGCCTCGGTCGCTGACTGCCAGCTAGTACCTGTCCACCATTTAAAGCGCTTGGAACTTCATCTGGCCGGTGGCCAGCCATTATCTCTGGATTAGCTTCCCGCAGCGGCACGGTAGGAGTCATTATACTTTACCCTTAACTAATCTACCGACGTCGGTTGAACAACGCAACCTCATCGAGGAACTCCCACACGGTCCGACAATGCGGTTCTCGCCACACTGACTCGCCGTTTACGAGCGGCCAATTTTCCCCTTGACCTCTGTCAAGGGTCTGCCCGGTCTCTGCCCCCCCCCCCCCAAGAGCAGGGCAATCAAACATCATATGCTCATTTGACTGGACCTCCCCGCAGACGCACAGCTCATCAGCTGTCAGGTGGAACCGAAACAAATATCGGTGTAAATTTGCACGGTTGGAGAGCACTCGGACTCCGGTTGCCCTAAAAAAACGAAGGAGAGGCATAAAGGCATACCATCCCCCCCAGATCCTGTATAAATTTATGCAAAGACCTTCCCTTAGTAGTGGCGTGTCATTCTTGCTGCCGTGCTTCCATCGCGAGGTTGTAAAGCCTCCTCCGAAGACGGAAGATGGGCAACTGTTCGAAATTTAGAACCGGTGCATTGAGATCACCGTTCCGCTCCGGTACAGGCTCGGCTTGAAACGGCATCCCAAATACTTCGGCCTCCCTGCCTCTTCGCAATTTCCATTTGGCCGCCCGAACTTTCACCACTAAATCGATTGGAAGAGCCTTTCCCAACACAGTAGTAACCTCGTAGGAGGTTGTTTTAAAAGCACCAGTACATACAATTAAGGCTCTGCGCTGGGCACTACTTAAATTTTGAATAAGTGCTCGATTTCTATCCAACCTATGCGCCCAAACGGACGCCGTGATCGTCTGAGACTTGTACGTTAGGGATTTTTCACTCGACTGTAGAGGGTATCAGATTATAATCGGTTTTACCAGCTACTAAGTTGACAAAATTACTGTCGCAAGAAGACCTTTGGAATATCAGTTCTTGTTTAACAATTTTTGTAAATTCGTTTTTTTACAAATCCCATTAACATCTTCATCGGATATGAATCGTAAATTTTCACCTACCGAACTGTGTTTTATATGATTATGCCTATCCGATGGACCGGCTGTAATTTTTGTCGCTTTCTCTTAGAGTAAGCATGTTTTTAATCGTAGTGTTTATACCTGGATTTCTTACGCGGTCCACCTCTACGTCTGATATTCCATACCGTATTTCGTCTAATAGAAAAGAAATACTATTACTGACCGTTTCTGAACCGACATCTACCGCGTTATCTTTACCCAATAATGTATACATCGACACCAAGCAACTCCACCGGATGTATGTACAAGTAGATCTCTTGTTGATGAACGGATTCTTATTTCATCGTTGTTGTTCAGTGTTGAAGAGGCGTTCGACGCGTGAGTGTGGTATTCGTAACTGGTTATTGAATCATCCAGTAAGGCGTTATTTCTGTCCACGTTAAGTACGTAACATATTTTAAAGTTGTAAATCCAGACGACTGTAGAAAACTTCTATTTTCAGGTGTTATTCTCCTTACAGTTACTTGTCGACTATTGCTCGGAATCGCTGTCACTCTCCTTATACTGTTGTTCTCCTCCTTGTTCGATAAAAACTAATCTCGATTTAAAATTTTATTTTCGTTTTCTCAGGTGAAAACGTACAGTAATTATTTACCCTTTAAATTGACTATACTTTCGTTTTGATGCGCAACTTGTATCGTGATGTGTATCCGGCTCGTATTGACAGGAAGATTAATTACTCTGTGTGGTGTTACTGTAGTTTCGTAACTGTATTCAACGCTCGGGAAAAATTCGTACAACACGTGTCCTTCTTCTCCTTTCTTAAACCGATCTCCAAATACGTTACAGTACGCGTATGGCGTCACTGTGCTAGTGGAAATCGGTTCGGCGGATGTGCCATTTAGATCTGTTCTAAAACTATTAATTCCGAAGCCTTATATCGAACGGATATGTTGGATCGAGTAAAACTGACTTTTGAAGTACATTACAGCAAACATCTCGTAGTTATGTTATCGTATAAGATATGTATACAGGTGGTTCTGAAGACAATTCAGTCGTTTCATTGTACGCTGATTTTTGTTTTTTTTATTTTCTTTACTTCGGGAATACAATTTTATTTGATTCTTTACATCATTTTCAACGCGCATTTATTAGTCATTTCATGTCTCGATGTTATATGTATGTCTTCGATTTCGTACGTGCCTTCTGGTAATTCAACACTCTTGTCGGCATCATAGTAAAACATTGTTTTTGTCTTTCTCGACATTATGTACGTCGGTAAAAGTAATGAAATCGATCAAACTTATTTCCCATTCGCCATCTTCGAGTTCGGTCGGAGGAAAAATTCGGTGATAAAGGACGACGTCTTTCCCGATATACGGAACATATTTTTCGGACAGAAACTAAACGCAAATGTCCACAGTTAAACGAATCCGGTTTCTGTTTGCGTTCGTAGTTTCACAAGACTTTAAAAGTCTTTCGTTGAAAGTCTTAAAACATCTTTTCAGCTCTGACGGCGGTCTCAAGTTTCCGATGCCGACAGAGTACTCTGCCTTATTCTGGTTTTCGATTACACACCTGTTTCGTTACAGAGTTCATTTCTTTGTCCAAGTTAACGATACCCGACTCTACTGTTTACTTTCTCCTATAACGGGTTTCTCAAACACGCCTCTGAAATCATCGATACCTCTGAAATCACCGATAAGTTTAGCAAAACTTTCCGCAAGTTCACGTCCGATAGAGGTGAGCGGGGAAGATCTTTCAACAATGACATCTTCGCTGTCGGCCGCCTTTGACGTTTTTCCATTTCTTGATTCAACATCCGGTACGGCATGAAGGGTAGGGTTTAAGGCTTTTATCGCATTTACTTGTACTACGTTTACAGATTCTTCTGTTTGTTTTCACGGTATTAGTAGTCGCCCAAGCCGATTCTAGTGTTGATGACTATTCTTTCCCGAGCTCTTTCTTCTAATATTCTGTCCGCTTCAACCCTGTTGCTCGAATCCGAGTAATTAGAATAAGCGTTATCGTGCTCCTTGCAAGCAGCGTCTAACACATTTATTTCCCGGTCACCTCTTTTCAACCTCTCTTGAAGTTTGGTTCGTGATTTGAAATACCGGTACCCCGGTACGCGAAGTTCTACCGGCAATAAATCGATACCTCTGCTAATTATTGTTCCTACTGCTTTCTTAGCTAAATCGCCCTCAGCGTCTTTAGTGAGAACATTTAACTTCCACTTTTTGAACTATTACCGTTTTTGTACGCGCATGCCATCGTATACATCTATCTCCGTCGAGTTCAGAAGCGACAGCAGTAATAATACGATAATTAGTTTTTTTTTATTTATGCGATGTTTGTTATCGGCTTATTACTTATACACTCGGGAAATTGTTTTTCCATTCGTTTCATTTAGTTTTAAGATCGACATTCGGACTCTATATTCACTTTTTATCGTACTCTTTTAAATTATTATTTTTTATCTACGGTAATGCTTTTAGAACCCGTTCAGACATGCGTATGAAAGATTAATGAAAATAACATATAAAAATATACGATAAAAATACATCTGACAGTTCCCTTCTGATCGAGTCCAGAATCACTCGGTTAAAGGTTACTTACTACATTTAACTTTATACCGGTCGGTTAACCAAATAAAAGACCGTTTTAAAATAATTATATCGCGAGAAAAATTCCATCGTACATTTCCCAAAACCCGTATCTTTTGAAAATACATATGTTTTACAAAAAAAGAAACAGAGCATTTCAAAAAAAGACGACGCGTGTTTTTGTATTTTATAGAGTAAAAGAGTCAATTAAATTTTGCTGTACAATTCAATTTAGGTGAAAACGAGAGAAGTCTATTGTCTACGGAACTAGCAGTGTAATAGCATTATTTTAAATACGGGTATTTTGCAGGCCTTTCATACGACTCACCGTGAGAAAGAAAAATTAAATGTGGAAGGGATTAATTTCTATTGGATCCTAAAGGATTCTAGGTCTACCGGGTAAATTTTTCACTATCTATCCTTCTTATAACCGATTCTTCCTTTCTGGTGGGTTTTGGCTAGATACTCGTCGGATCCGTGTTAAGATTGTAGGATCTGATCGAATTACTCCGTACGTTCTTGGGGCTTTTGCAATTTGTTCGAATCGGCTCTCTTGTTAAATACTACTGAAGACTACTTTCTACCCGATGGCTGCACAAAATCTACCTGGGGTTCAGGTGTTTGCCGGGCCTCATAATCCCTCGTAGTACATACGTGCATATACATACGTACAAAGTGTTCCGGGACGTATTACAGAACTTCAGGAGGTGATTTAGGATACCAAAACGAGCAAAAAAGTACTATTTTTTTGTTTTCCTTCTGGATGCCATTTTGTGATTTTCAACAAAAAAATTATTCTCAGGAACGGATAAACCTACTTTGCTCATTTTGGTATTCCGAACCGGTTCCTGAAGTTCGGCTTATACGTCCCGGAAAACTCCGTATAACTGATATTTTTGACGTATTATTAATGGCATACTGTAGATTTAAGATGGAAGATATCTACGTTATTAATTAATATCGTAGAATAATAAACGATTAATTAAAGAAACAAACGTTTAATCGGACGTAACGCGGGTTAAATAATGCAAAATAAATTTCATTCGGGAAATTTTTCGAATTTATATTAAATTATTATTTTTTTGCGTTTAATAGCATAATTATATTAATTACAATTCAAAACTGTTGTCGGGAAGCGAAGGTGTTAATCGAATAACTGTTGAGGACATTATAGTAGTACCTTGATTTAACGAGAATGAACAATGTCATCTGGCTTTCTTTAATTGTGAGTCTCTACATCGACGGTATTAAAACGAGTATACTGTTGTTCTATTGTTTTAAATTTGTATATAAATATTTTTATCGCTTTTAAATCGATCGGTATGGCGTCAGTAATATAATTATGGCGATTAATAGAAAATAAATTTTGTTTAAAGCAGATGTCTTATAATTCTACCTATTTGTTCCTCTTGAGATAGATTTTGATTACGCCCAGAAATACCGGTGTCGACCTGTACGTTATCTGTCTTTTGCGTGAAAAAACTGAAGGCTTTTGGAGAAATAAAATTTATTACCATTTATATATGGAAGTAATTTAAAAGCCCTGGCTAGATTTGCATTATTAAAAATTTTACGAGACGTATTTTCAGTTTAGCAGACTTTTAATCAATTTAACAAAGCGTCTTTTTCGATTAAGTTAAATTAAAAAATCAGTTTTTTTTTTGTTTTTTTTTAGAACAACCGTATAACCTCAGTTTAATTCTTGCTTCTTCTATATATATATATATATATATATATATATATATATATATGTGTGTGTGTGTGTGTGTGTGTGTGTATACAGTAAAAGCTGGCAAAGAATTGCATGACTTTCCCGGGTACGGCGGTCAAGTCAAGATTATCTAAATAAGACTTAGACATCAAAATTCCCAAGTTTCAAATAAAAATATTTGATTTTACGGGATTCCTAATTGTTTGGGAAATATTTATTTATAAAGAAGTGATCCCTAACAAAAAAAAAATTATTTAAAAGAATTGTTAAAAAATATTGAAAAGATAAACTAAATTTTATGAAAGTAATGAAAATAAAATTTCTTCTGTCGGATCCGGAATATGATATAAGTGCCAAGGTTATTTTTATTTTAATAGTCTTAAGCGATGAAGAAAAATACAAAAGGTTTCTTAATAATAAAAATTAAAAGAAAGCCAAAAACAGAATAAAAAAATTTTATAGGCGGGGAATAAATTTTAAGAATATTTTTTTAAAAATATTCATATACAGGTTAAACTTAAAAAATTTGTTTAAGGGAAGTTTTATTTAAATCTAACATCCGCTTTGATAGAGGGTAAAGTAAGAAAATAAATTCTCAAAATAACTTTTCTGCATTTCTCCAGAGTCTATAATTAAAAAAAACTGTAGACGACTCTTGATAGTTCTATATATGAAGTATAAACTTTTGAAAAATACTTAAACCGAAGGGAAATAGATCGTAAGAAAAAAAAATATTTCAATTTTAGGAGGTAGGGACTGATTTTTATTTAAAATTTTTGTCGATTCTTTATATGTTAATTGTAGGTAACAAATTTGTTTTAATAAAGTTTTTTTTAAAATGCTTCTGAAGAAAATCGAAATCTGTATTTTCGCGATAACCCCAATCCTTTAACGAATTTTGAAAAAAAAGAAATAATATGATCAGTATCCATAAAAATTTGGTTACGATTGACCGGGTAGTTTTTTTTTATCCCGAACAAAGAAAAACAGTCTTCTATTTATATAATAGTATAGATAATATATGAATATAAGTAGACTGTGGATACCAGCGTTCTTTGGCGGTCGGGTATCTATTAACCACGCGTCTCGGAGGCGGTCGGCCTTAGTCTATTCAAGATTATACAGTTACTCTTACACGCCAGATTGCGAACGGATCCCTTGGCGTCTCTGCAGAGTACTGTTGATATCATGTCACTGTGTTGTTACTCTGCTACCGGATATTTCATAAATAAATAATTATAATTTCATTAATGTACATAAACGAATAAATACAAAATTTCATTTAATACGTTAAATATTTGAGCACTTGAAGAAAATCTGTTTAATCGATCTTAAGATAAAAGGCCAAAATCAGTTCGTCACGCTTACGTAAGTATATAAGTACGAACGCAATGTGTTTTTTCGGTCTAGGTGAACAAGTCGGACCCTAAAACGTAAAGATTTGCAAAAAACCTGATACCCCATTTTTGACACGATCACCGTAGTTTCCGCTGTAATAAAACTATTCTAGAGAATTTAATATATTATATATACCAAATATATAACAAATCGACAGTCGGTGTGCTATAACTAATAATTTGAGGTTTTCTATAAATATAATTTTTCAAGTAAACGGATTCTGTAATCGTCCGATACCTAATATTTAAAAAAAGATGCACATGTGCGTTAACTCGGAACTAGATTGACTTTTTTTAAATACCTTTCTCGATTATACTGATTTTAAAAATAACTCAAATATTAACACATCAACTAGCGCATTCTATCGGTTTCTCTAAATGTACGAGGTGTTTTTATAACGTTTATTTTCGTTCAGTTTACTTTCGTTCATTAAGACATTTTGAATTTTTCAACGAATAAATATCAGACTTGTAAGAATTCTCCAAATATTTTTTACGTTTGCGGAGAATTTACCACGAAAAGAACGAAAACCGGTATCGAATCTACTGAAAACCGCTTACAAATATTATTTTGACTATCCCTTGGGAGACCAATATAAATCCTGGGCTCCACATGTAGCACGCTTCAAGTACTACGTTAAACTAATCCGATTGTTAAAAGGAAAAAATCTGATGTAAACACTACATGACTTCCTTGTACGCCTATTAAATTACATATACACAATTTTTTTTTAAATGAAAAGTACATCAAACTTTATTTCGTTAATAACTTCTGATATTTTTTATTAACATCGAGTATTTATACAATTATTAATTCAACAATCTTATCTGAAATATTAGAATAGAGTAAAAGTCCCTTTATTACTCTATAAATAAATGTATGTCTTTTATCTTTCTAATATTATGTTGTTTTTTAAACTATTATGATGTAACCATCAACAAAATGAAAACAAAAACGAATAATCAGATGTTTCACCAAATCTGATGTGGACCATATGAGTTACTTGTACGTATATAAATAACGTATATACATTTTTTTTAAAAATGAAAGTATATACAATTTTATTTCATTAATAACGTCTGATATTTTTTCTTTTTTTTGTTGTAATTGAATTATTATTTATTGCAATTTTTTTTTTACAATCGGAGATTAATAATTATTAATAAATCAATATATTTAAATTAAAAAACAAGGAGATGAGGTCGGGTTCGAACCCGACATGTGCCTTCCCCTTGTAAGATGAAAATATTTCATTAATTAAAATTTAATTTGGCTATAACTCTGGAACCGATGAAAATAAGTACCGCTTATGATATATTGTTGAAAAGCTTTCGACGAGGGTTTATTAGAAAGAGTCCAAAATTCAAATTCTTTTGGATTTTAGACTTTTTTTTACACTTTTGGTTTAGTCGACAATAAAAAGGGGAGGTGCCCAACTAGAAGGTAAAACAGTCCTAAATCCAGAATTTCAGCATCCTACGGCTAATGGCTTTTGAGTTATGCGAGATACATACGTACAGACGTCACGCCGAAACTAGTCAAAATTGATTCAGGGAAGGTCAAAATGGATACTAGGTGCCCGATAATTCTGTGATCCTACGAGGATCGTATGGCGTCATACATATCGTTTAATAAGCTGTTGAGGTTCATTATATCGACATACATTTTAGGAACTCAGGACTGAAAGCGGATGTAACCTCCCGGCCGGTTTACCGCTATCAAATAATTTACATGCGATCGTTGTCGGTTCATATTGGCGCTTTGTCCATGTGAAACGCTATTCTCAGTAATTCTTTATCGTTTTAATAAATAAATAACGATATAAATACTCAAACTGAAATATTAAAACAGAGATATAGGACTTCTTTCGACGTATGAGCGCGTTGAAACGGTAATACGGGCATCGAATTAACAGCTAACAATGTAATTAACAGCTACAATATATAAACGTAGCTTTCTGAATCGAGATCATATCAATCTGGCCCTGCCAAGATTTTTCTCATGGGCTAAGCCTAAGATCTCAAATGCCCTGAAGTGCACGGTAATACTGCTGTGAAGCTTTTTATGATCGACACCCTCGTTATTTTCAGGCGGTAGAACTTTTGGCCCACCTGTCAACATATTACATAAGATTATACTGTAAACGATTAATTAATGTAACTTATGTTACATTAATGATGTTCTGGTTAGAGTTCGACGACCGTTTCATATTTATTAATTAGTTACAGAAATATTATTATTTTTTTACGATCACAAAATTACGAAATCCCATTAAAAAAAAGGTAAATGCTTTTTTTTTACATTTCGATCGAGTGAGATGAAACAACTTGATGCAGTAACACAGTGAATTCAACAAATTTTGGCCCCTATAAATCAGTTTCTATTAAAATAAATAATAACTATTGTAATATAATACCATTATACTAACATTATTTTAAGTCGCAAAAAAAAGTGTTAAGTTTACATTTCAAAAAAAAAAGATTAAAATTAAATACATTTTGTTTTTGTTAATTTTCGGGAAATTGTATTTTTATGCATTTTCAGCACCGTTTCAGTACAACTATAAAGAGCATAAGTATTGTGTCTAACAGGTTTCTACATCAGCTAGAATGAGAGATAAAACATATACTTGCATTTGAGACTTTTACAACCCAAGCTTTGTGTTTTATGTTTGTGTGTGTGTGTGTGTGTGTGTGTGTGTGTGTGTGTGTGTGTGTGTGTGTGTGTGTGTGTGTGTGTGTGTGTGTGTGTGTGTGTGTGTATTTAATTTACAGGAGTTTTATCGAAAAATTTGTGTACATTATAGAACACAAAAACACCTATTACCTATTTTTCAAGGATTTTATTTTCGTAATGCGGGATAGTTTATCAAGCGATTTAGCTATTAATAATTTTGAAGTTAAAATTATGACGTATTATTTGGAATTGATTAAATTTATGCGGTTGAGCTGTTAAATGTTTATTTATATTCAGTATAAATGATTATTTAAATAATTTATAATCGCTGACTAACACGCAAGCTCTCTCGTACTTGAGAAAGTTAAATCGGAATCGAGTTAAATTGTTTTAACTGTGCGAATTGAATAGTCGTTTCTTTATGCGGGATAATTTATTTTAAATAGCGCTGTAATATTGTGCGAATACTTATGAGGTTTGTTTGTCTTTTATTTTTCATTTAGCAGTAGTATTCTCTCTTATTATCGCTGATTAAGGCTGTTTAAGTATAAACCCGCCGCATAATATAAGCTTCCTTTATCATCTCCTTTTTTGATTTTGTATTACCTTATATCGAATACGGTTTGGCGACCGTTTTTGTTTTCTTTTTAATTTGAAAATTCCTTAACTAACTCTCAGCGGCCAAATTACATCGGTCTACCCTCCCCTCATTGTTTTTTTAACGATGAGAAATAAAGATTTTTAGCGCGTGAAAAAGTCAAACCCGACTGTAATTCAAACTCAAAACCTTCCGGATGAAAGCAGAATTCAAGCGCAGAATTCAATGTAAGTTTTGAGTAGACGTAAATGTCTTCTTGAACTCTCCCTGCTTATCGAATTAGGGCAGACGAATTCTATAATTTTAATTTTTTTGGACTCTACTTTTAACGTTAATCTTTGTCCTACTTAACTAACTCATCGGCCGATTAATAATATATCAAAGCGAGATAGAGTTACTTCTCTTGAAAAAGGTTAACGATCGAGGTTCAGTTTCGTTTTAAATTAATTTTCTCCCCTGGCCACCGTTCTACAGACGGGATCTAATTAGCTATATGTTCTCAGTTAGCGATCCACGAGTGAAACAAGTAAAAGGTACAGTCGCTTCACGAAGGAGTGAAGCCGATTACAACCCCTAACTTAACAAAGGTGTCCGAAGATTACCCAAATATCAAGCGATTAAATCAAGTATAACCCTGGAATAATTATTATTAATTTTGTGAAGATCATATTTTTATTATCGCATAATTCCATTACATTAAAGTTCGTATACGTAAATCGCCAAAGTTAAAAAAATAACCCGGGTATAATTTTCTTTTGAGATAGTAACCGCATGTATATTGCTGTGATATTCGTACTTGATTCGTCTTGAGAAAAATAACCAAAACGATAGATAAAAGCGGTCTACATTTTTTTTAAAACCGACTATACTTAATGTATATATTATATATTGTAATAAATTTTTGACGAGTGCTTATTTTTTAAGAAGGAACTAGCTACGTATTTAAGATGTTTTTGGCATAGTTTTTACCTCTTCATGCTGCGTAGGCTTTAAATATTTTTGAAAAATTGGTTTCTTCAACTTTTATTTTTAAAAATATGTAGCGAATAAAATATGAGTGCACATGCGCGCGCGTACGTGCACACACACACACACACATATGCAGAGAAAGTGGATGTGAAAAATAAATTTTCACGTTTACAGCAGGACGTCGACTACGCGGATAACCGTTTATTAGATCGATAAACGTTATAATATTGACAGATAAAAATAATTATCGACAATATTGTAATATTGCAATCGACAGATTAAAGCAACAGGATTTGAAAAAAAGTTAATTAAACTTTTAAACATTAAGACTGTCGATAAAATGTACTTTTTCTTCTTGATTTTTTTATTACGCTTATAATTACCGTATATGTATAAACATTACTTTCCCGTTATAGCAGAGCTATATTTCAAGAAGGGAAAGTATTTTAATCGTTCCGATTTGGGCATATGCGGTTTTCACCGGATCTTCACATTTGACACCTAAGGAACCCAAAAAAGCGGATGGAAATTTTCCGAATCTTAATGTTCGTATGTATGTATGTGTGTTCGGTGTTGGCCTCTAAACCACCTTATATCTAAAGAACTATTGGACCGATTTTGACCAAACTCGGTCAGATTACTTCTATATGGGGAATTGATGCCATTAAATTATCAACTTAAAAAGCCTCGGGGGGTTGGGGGGGGGGGGTTAGTGAGGCTGTAGAGCAAGGTCACTCTCAATATCTTGAGACTTCATCTAATTAAGGTCATATTTCTTTAGACACGTTGGTTAACAAGTAGAAAATAACAACAATATTTGCAAAAAAATGAGCAAAATTGCACCCCACCCATAAAAATGCTCTAAAATACTGCTATCTTGGGACGTCACAGGTGAGCGATAGAATTAAATAAATTAATAATATTTAAAGTGTAAAATGTAAGTCGGTCTAGCCGGGTCTCGAACTCGATCGCCCAGTTGACTCGGTACCTGGGGCGTTAAGCCACGCGGCTATACCAGTCTGTCGACCGTAAAAGCAAAATTTGTTCTCTGTAAGTTGTGAAATTACCTTAGTTTAGTTCGGGCTGACCGTCTCCGCTATTACCTCCACACCCACGCGAATTAAATTTTGTTTGCGCGCGCGCTTCAGTTAGAATCATTGAATTAAATAAACGAAAAAATATTATATTTAAATAAAATGATAAATATTTTGAATTAAGTTGTGTATGTATGTATGTATGTGTGTAAACCGTGCATGAGAAATAGCTTATATATATATATATATATATATATATATATATATATATATATATATATTATATATAATAAATATATATATATTTGTTTTGTCGTTCAATATTTGTTTTTTTTCTCTTTTAATTTTGTTAACATAAATTAAATTTATTAATATTCATATTTTTAGAAGTATACGATTCTATCGAATCGAAGAATAAAACGATATCCGATACAAATAGATATCTATCTATTTATTCAAATTTATTATTATTAAGAGTTTTCTACATTATCGTGAAAGTGCATGCTAGCATCAGAATAATACAATATAGTGTTAAGAATTTTTTAATTTATTCCACTTTTCCCAACTTAATTTTTTCTTTCGGCGTGGAAGTCTTCGTAGATTATTACTGCGATTTTTTAAACAAATAGTGCTAACCGTTATGCTCTTGTATACCGATCCCTTATGCAACGATCCGTTTGCAAATCGATCCGAATCGATTTTGCATCTCGTTATGTTTGATTTTAAAATCGATCGTTCTACTAACTGTAAAATGAGTTATATTCAGTGAGACCGTTATGTTCCCGATTTGTTCTATTGACGCTACATATCGGGTCTATTTAGAGAAACCGGTTTTAGCTATTATCGGTTTTATCTATTATCGTTTATGGTGCCGGTTTAAACCTGTTCTTTCGACACGGTCGAGAGTTATAACTGCCGTGATGAGATTCGTCTTTCGTTTACGCTTTTAAGTAAAAAAATTAAACGAACAATAGAAATGACATTTTTGGCTAAAATGACAGAAAATAGTTATCGAAACACTTGAAATGTCGTACTGCGAAAAATGTTTTACGGGAAGAATTGTGTTCGAACGGCATACAAGGGAATAAATCGGTAGAAAGCGATAACGGATAGGGCATTTGTCGACTTTCCGGACGCAGAAATCGGCAGAACCGGCTTAAAATTTATCGACCGAAGATCGAAATTTGAGTGTTCGGATGCGCTAAACGAAATGACGGATTAATGTAAAACGAGTATGTAAAATTTTAATCTAAGATTTAAAAGCAAAAAAGGCTGCGCACGATTTGTTAACGCCGGAGTAAGTTATCGACGCGATGAATCGTCTGCCGAATTCATTAAAACGGTCGATGTCGTTATTATGAACTACCGAACGAAAAAACATTAAAGTGCCGTTCGGCTGAACTTAAAGAAACCGGTGGATAAGAAAATGAGAATAAAATTCGCGAATGAAAACAACGCGACTGCATTTTTTAATACCGAAGAAATCGTTCATCACGAATGTTTTTCCAGAAAATCAGATTTAAATAATAAATTTGCGATACGAGTGATCGTTGGAATTCATCGCTTTAGGTCAGAATTTGCGCAAGCGGGAATCGAGTTTCTCTGCACGGCACCGATCGTGTTTCTTGTTTCTGAGAAAGCGAGGAATTCATGTGTTATCCCGACTATCCTACTTGCCAAGATTTAGGATCGACCGATTAGCGATTACAAAAAAACAACTGATGCGGGTACCGTTTGATTTCCTTGTACGCCTATTAAATTAGATATACACATTTTTAAAAGTATATAGAATTTTATTTCATTAATAACTTCTGATATTTTTTTATTTTTTATTTTTATTGTTATTATTGAATTATTATTTATCGTAAAACGTTCTTTTTTACAATAAGAGGTTCGTAATTATTAATAAATCAAGATATTTAAATTTAAAAAAAAGTTGAAAAGAAGGAGATGAAGTCTGATTCGAAACGATGTTCCTTGAAAGATCCAAATATTTCATTAATTAAAGTTTTATTTGGCTGTAACTCTGGAACCGATTAAAATAAGAACCATTTACGATATATCCTTGTAAAGTTCTCGGAACCTTTTCAGAATTTCTCCCAGTGTTTTTGTTTAAAAAAAAACACTTAATTTTTTAATCAATCGGCCAATAAACGATGCATTTTTAATATCCAACAAGAATTAGGTGGGAATATGCATGTTTCAAAATAAAAAATTAAAATTGGTAGTGTTTCGTTTCTCCCCCACCTTGAGATAACTGAAAGTAGCAAGAAATATTGATATTACCAATAATCAGGTTGGAGAAATAACCCGATAACCAGATATAACCATCTATATTTATTTATTTTATAAATATAATCAAAAACAAACTTAACCTAAACTCGCTTTGCTCCATAACCTTACTAATTAACAGTAATGTTTTGAATATTTGAATAAGAAATTCAGTAATTATTGCTGCAATTTTTTTTTCGTTGAAAATGCCATGCCTGACCGGGATTCGAACCTGGACCTCCGGATGAAAAACCGAGACGCTACTATTCGCGCCACGGAAGCCAGCAATTTTTTTTCCCTGTTTAGCCTTCGGGAATCACCGTCAAGTATTACTTCAGAGGATGAATGAGGATAATATGTACGACTGTAAGTGCAGTGTAGTCTTGTACAGACTCCGGTCGACCGTTCATGAGATGTGTGGTTAATTGAAACCCGGTGGTTAATTGTCAAAGAACACCGGTATCCACGATTTAGTATTCAAATCCGTATAAAAATGTAACTGCCTTTACTAGGATTTGAATGTTGGAACTCTTATTATTTAAATAATTGGAATTATTTATTATTTAATAAAAAAATCACTGTTAATTAGTCGAGGTTAGCAAGGGTAGGTTAAGTTTGGTTAGATTATATTTACAATTATAAGCAATAATGCTTATATTTTTAATATAGAAAATATGTTAATACGGAGAATGTTTAAAACGGCCGGTATAAAACAGCATTTTAGTGTCTTATCGGGTTATTTTTCTAACCTGTTTATTGTCGCTATCAGCATTTCCTGCTATTTTGAGTTACTTGTTGCTATTTTGAACCGTGTATATTCCCACCTAATTCTTATTGGATATTAAAAATACATCGATTTTTGGCCCATCGGTTAAAAAATTAAGTGTTTTTTTTTCTGGGGGGGAGTAATTCCGAAAAAAATCCAAGCTCTCAATGAGGGCTATTACTGCAGTTAAGAAAAAGTCCTAAATCCAAAAGAATTTGGATTTTGGGCCTTTTTGGACACTTTTGGTTCAGCCGATTGCAATCAAAAGGGGAGGTGCACAACTAGATGTTACAACAGTCCTTAATCCAAAATTTCAACATCCTACGTCTAATGGATTTTGAGTTATGCGAGATACATACATACATATAGATGTCACGCGGAGTCAACGAGTCAAAATGGATATTTCCGTTGAAATCTGGAAACCGAAAATTTTCGCGATCAGAATACTTCGTACAAGAAAGTAAAAAAAAAAAAAAAAATGGTGTTAAAAGAAACAAAATTCCAGGATTTTTCAATCATCCAAAAATTTTGTTATTCCAAAGGAAGCTTTTTTTCGGGGGGAATCTACATATTGTACGAGGCAGGGACTATATTATACCTTTTTGTTTTGAAGGGTCTGGTCCCGGGACTTAATTGTCACACTATTAACAGTAAACGTATTTATAAGCAGAGTGTTTGAAAAATTTATTTTTGCGACGCAAAATAAAATTGTAAGAAACAAGAACGAGTTATCAAAATAAGAAACACGAATACTGAAATTACATTATGAATTTTAAAGAAAAGAATCGACAAAAAAACAAATTGGAAACATAAATGCTCTGTTTATTAATCGTTCCGTTGTATAGACTAATAGTAGTTACACCGAGAGAGATAGTAAGTAAAAACACCAATAATAATTAAAGGAAGCGAAAAGTAGTTGGTCGTACGGTGGAACAGGCGTGACAAGCAAGGCTAAGCGGCAAGGATGCATTGAAGACTCGCATAGACGGTAAATCAGTGTGTTTGTTAGTTTACTGAAGTCAGTAGTCGGCAGCTGGCCTCCGTAGTCGTCGCAGGAGATGCAACTAGCATGCTAAGCTTATTAGACGGTCGACAGTGTACGTTGTGTTGTTGCAAAAGAGGCACCTAGAAGGGAATTAATAAAAGGAACATTTACCGGTAAACTTTTAAAAAGCTTGCCGAGATTTGGTTAAGGACTACACCTTAAACCAAGGTACGTAAACATTTTATTTAAAAACCGAATAACAGGATTTACGCGTAACGTCAGATGAAATGCGATTATTTACTTTTAAACGTGAATTATCGGGAACATTTATTTAAAAATAGATTTTTCTTAAACGTTTAACTAAAACCGGTTTAATTGTTATTTATAAACTCGTTTAATTTATAAGCTATCGCAATGTTTTACAATTGCGCAGATAGAATTTTTTTTTCGTAGATTTTTGTTGTATTTAACAATGTTTACTTGCTACGTAATAACGATGAAATATCGGTTATCAGTTACTATTATACTTGCATAAGTATGTACTTAACCCGTATAATATTTTAACCGATAACATATTTACCCGCATTAATAAATTTTTACATTCGTTAACAAATATAAAAGTAATTTTATCTATAAATTCTGTTTACTTATATTGTGGAAATCTAGCTCGAGTAAGCGATGAGATATGTTAATTTTATTTCTTCGACAAAAAAAATACGGCTTACAGAAGGCCTTTTCGTTCGCTTGGATCGAACGAGAATTTTTGTTTAAAAGTTTTGATGATACTTACGTATTAACGTCACCGCAGCTACAGCTTTATTTAAAAACAAAGTAGTCAATCGGATTGTTAATTAACAGGAGTGTTTTGATTATTTAAATAATAAATAATTCCAATAATTACTGAATTTATTAAATAAATACTCAAAAAATTACGGTGTTAATTAGTCAAGGTTAGCGAGCAAAGCGAGCGTACGTTAAGTTTGGTTAAATTATATTTATAAAAAAAATAATATAAATAACCATTTATTAAAATTAATAAAGAGACTGTTGTTAAATCCGATTGACTACTTTGTTTTTAAATAAAGCTGTAGCTGCGGTGGCGTTAATACGTAAGTACCATTTTGATATCGAATTGAGAATTGAATGCACACGATTTTTAAATTTTAATTTTGTTTATAATTCCCTAAGCACCATTGTTCAATAATAATAATAGTACTAATAAAACGATGCTGTATAAGTACGATAAAAAAAAGTAATTAAAGTAGACTTAACTTTTCTTTTCTTTGAACGGATTTAAAAAAGAAAAATGTCCATAATTTATTGTTATCTAACAATAAGATAGATAATATGTATTTAGCTGTTTCGTATTGATAGTAGATATTCTGGATTTGTATAAAATTAATTTTACTTAATAATAAACTAGTTTAAATAGAAATTATACTTTCGTAATTTCTTGTTGCGATCAAAGAATTATATTTTTAAAGCTTTAATCGTATTAATAATAGACTAGATATTCGATCGATAAAAATAGAAATTAGTACGTAGTCTATTTTAAAATTTTGTATCTCATACGATGCGCTTAAAAATATCCATAGTCGGTAATTTATTTTGCTGTTTTAGTTTAAAAGGAAAAGGTATCCTTGGAGGTGTATTAACAGTAGGCGTTTAGATTGTTATTAAAGTAGTTATCTTTAGGAAGTAGTGAAAACAATCACGTTATGCTGTATATGTCAGTATATTTTTTTAACGAGATATAAACCTTTGATTTCCAGCGTCTATTATAATGATACCTTCGAGTAGGAGTTACGTTTTAAACGATAAAACTATTCGTATTGTTTTCCTTTTATAGAAAATGGCAGACGTACTATTCAACAGAAAGAAAGTAATATGTATTAATTTTTTGCGTAAAAAATCTAATTTTGAAAAAAAAAAATTGGGATTAAATGCACGTAGTATCCCCTCCAAATCGCTTTATCTTCGGTTGTAGTTATATTTGTAGAGTCTATTTTTAAAACGGGTACCGGTAGAAGAACATTTTACAGCCGGGCGCCGATTTAACAATTAACTTATTAGTACTTTTTGTCGAGAAATATCGCTCAGAATATTGGCCTGTCGGGTTAATTTGTATACACCGTGTTTAACTAAAATTACAATTATATTGTTCGATCGATTCGACATGTACGTTGTAATAAACACGTACGCATCTCTTTAGTCTACGAGCGTCATTTTGTATTGTAACTTGTCTCTTACGTCAGATAGATTCTTACTTTTGGCGTTTATTGTAGTACGTTCGGGTAGAATTTATGTTTTTTATTCTTAAAGTTGTTTTTATAAAATTATAAAAATCAAATCGACAATTATAATATATTATTTGAGAATAGTGTATTATCATATTTGAGAATTACGTTTGTACGACGAACCGTCGATGAATTTATAATTAACGTTTGTTTTTATTATAATCTGGTTTGCATTACTAAGTTATGAATTACAATCTACTGATTTATATTAACGGGAAAAGGGTAAATTCAAATATTTATTAGAGCGATACGGTAATTTCATTAGCCTACGATTACAGTCGGATGTCGCTAAAGGTTGTAAGTGTAACCGCGAATCGATTATATTTGTAGGCAAAAAAAACTACTTGGACGACGGCGTAACTGTACCGTTTTCGATCGTGAGTCCATTTATAATGTGACAAAGACGCGAGCGACTGCTATCGTTCTGTTTACATTTACAGCACGTTAGAGAGAGAGATAGTCTTATAAAAGTAGTACTGTCGATTTTACTGTACGTTTACGATCGCGTGTACGGTTTAATCGCTAATGTACACCGAAGATTTCAAAATTAATGTAAAAAATAAAATTTATACGCCTCGTGGAAGTAGATTTATATTTTTTATGTACTTAAAATCGTTTAAGAAATGTAATTTATTATTTCGAAATAATAACAGTATACTCGTATTTTTAAAATATAGAACGATTAAAAAAAATACCGGTATAAAGTATATATATTTAAAAAAACAAAATAAGTGAAATTATGTGTAATTCGATTGTTTCCGATTATAACAACAAAAATAGGTAATTAAAAACTTGAGGAAATAAATTGAAAAACATCACTTAAAAACATTTTTTATTACCGTAGAAGATATCATACAGCTGTCGAGTGAAGCGAACGAGTTCAGTTTTCAAAGCCGATTTACTATTTCCCTTAACCACCCAATAGAGTGGCCTCAACAGCATCGTAATAAAATAAATACGTAAAATGCATCGTGTTTTTTTTTTCTTTTTACGACTTAACTTTTATTTCCTCGTTTGATTTTATTTAATCGTTATTTGGGAGGAGGTTTAACCAGGTAATGTTTGTTATTATTATTTTTGAAGGATTTGACCTGCAATATTTGACAGAAATAATAAACAATTATAAGTCCTTACTAATACCAGATAAGATTCTGATTTTGTTTGTAAATTTTTTAATTTCTTCGCAGAATAATTAGCATAATCCTTTGTGCACATATCGTATTTTACGTTCTTAAAAATGAGGAGCATTAAGTTCTGTACGGGGAACAAGGTTAACTCTTATGTTTTAAACGGGAATTATATAAACAAAAACATTTGCGTAAAAAAAATCATCCCTTTGATAATTTGAACCAAAATGGGGAACACGGTTGAAATGGTTCAACCGTGTTCCTCAAATCTTGCAAACTTAATTAAACTCATATTTCCCGACGTCATATAATGGTGACATTTTACATAGCGATTTAAGTCGGATGACAATACAATATTCCATTTTTAATTTCATATATTTCTATATATATATATATAATATAAGGGGAATGTCTTGAGCAAGGGAGCTGAATCGATAAGATGTAGCTATCGATTTGATGTATTTGAATGTCGATTCAGTATTAATAGATCAGGTGGTTGTCATCGCAAATCAACTGATTTCGAATTCGAGAGTTCCAAGATTCAAATCCTAGCAAAGGCAGTTACTTTTACGTGGATTTGAATATTAGATCTCGGATACTGGTCTTCTTTGACGGTCGGGTTTCAATTAACCACACATTCAGGAGCGGTCGATCTGAGACCGTACAAGACTACACTTCATTTACGTTCATGAATATCGTCTTCTGACGTAATACCTTACGGTCGGGTTCCGGAAGTTAAACAGAAAAAAGAGAGAGGTGGCTGTTGAAGCGGATTTTAATTTAACTAGTGTAAATATACGTACGCTAATCGTCTGATTTATTTATAAATAACTGTTATCATTTAGAATGATGAAAACTAATTATCCAGCTTAAAATTTAGAATAAACTGCATATAAATTTTTTTTTTGTTTGCTAAACAATTAAAAGTAAAACTTTTAATAAGTTTTAAATTTTAAAGTAGTTTTAAACTTAAGTAAGTTTATTTAATATAAATACTTATACGATTAAAAAAAAAAGGTGGAAACTGAACACTTTACGAAGAGATTCTATAACTTAAAGGAATTTAATTTATTCAAATACGATTTCAAAAACTTAGTTCTGCGAAGAAAACGGAATAATATAATTCCTTAGAAATTATTTAAATTTCAATAAATTTGATACAATTTCATTTAATTATAACTTTAAAAAGTAGAAAAAAGATTTAAAAAATAATTTTGTTTTCCAGAAAATTATTTTTAAAAAATTTTCTACTTACGCATGACTAAAAATAAAAGCGTGTGGCGCGTTCTAATTATAAAATCGTTGTTTATGAGAGCGCTCCCCACGCTTTTCGTTTTAGTCATGCATAAATAGAGAATTTTTAGAAGTATTTTTCTTGAAAACAAAATTATTTTTTAATTTTTATTACGAATTTTTTTTAAATTTTAAGTGAAAACAGTTAATATGAAGTAATTTACGGTTACAAATAAATAAATACTTGATAATTTGAAAAAATTCAATTTGTTTATAAATTCAAAATAATTTTATTAAAAAAGGAAGTCCTCAATTTTGAAACAATTCTTCAGAAAAATTTCATTTGGATTTCAAAACATTTGTTATTGTAGTTTTTTTTACTGTAGTTTTTTTTATTGTAGCTAGTTATTGTAGTTTTTTTTTTATACGATCGAAGATTATAAATTGTTTCAGATTGATAAACGGTAATTTTTAAGGTATAATATTCCTCCACAAAAAATTGTGGAGGAATATTTGGTAGATTATAATTTAGAATATTTGGTCTGATTATAATTTCTATTAAGTTAATATTTTTATAAACGATCATATCACTTCAAACGAGCAAATAATCGTTTTAATTTCTTTTCTCCGTTAAAAAATATGACAAAAATCATCCCGGATAACGTATCTAATTTGATTATGATTTTCGATTATTTCTTGATGATTATAATGATTCCATTGAAATATCTAATTTGACCGCTTGCCCTCGTTTGATAAGATATACATTATAATGTATTAATCTTTTGTAAAAATTGTGGTCTATAAACTCGCTACCTGCAAAACTTTGATCTGCGTTACGGATCTTTCGGATGATGCACGAAATTTTTCTTACATGTATTCAGTTTTTACCTCTTCTAATATCCGGTGAAATAATATTTATGAGGTTTCAACCAAACATTTTTTTTAATCTATTGATATCGCGTTCTTGTCTGCCACAGGGTTTTCTCTTCTACCGGCCCGGTCTCAAAAATATCGTTCAATAGCGTTTTGTACAGTTCAATACGGCGATTGAGGTTTGTCTGCTTAACTCTGAAGCCCTCCTCCTTTTTTTCCCATTTAGAGACTGTATAATAGCCGTTTCGATACATCGTTAAATAGAGTAAGCGTGCCATCCTTTGGTGACGCGATGTACAATATTAATTCCAGTAGAAAAATATCGTGATATATATTTTAATTTTTTTTTCTAATTAAAAAAATTACTTCTGTTACGGAAAAGTTTAATTTTAAAATGAAAATTATAATTATTCGTTAAGTTTTTTACACAGAATCTCTGAAGAGATTCAAAACGTACAATTTTTTTCAGTTACGAAAAAAGTTTTTTACTACAAAGTGTATAAAAAGGAAAAAAAATAAATTTCAAAGGGTTAAATAAAATTATAAAATAAAGAAAATGAATCGCTGTATAAATTGTATCGACTAGAAAACAAATAGTATTGAAATTTTAAAGTAATAAGCCAAACTTTATCCCTAATTCAACGTACTATTTGTTCAATGCGTAAATTTATCAATATTATGGAAATTATTTTCGGCTGTAATAATTCTAAATATGAAAATTTCAAGTTCCCTAATTTGCGTTTGCCTTCGCTTATTATGAATTTTGTTAAAAGTGATTAAATTGGTTTTCGTAAATAATTACACGTAGAAATGTAAGGCTGGGACAATAATATAATTTTTATGAAAAAATAGGGGCATGAGGCTTGAAATTTTAATTCGTAGGTAGATTTTCTTTTTTTATAATAATAATAACGTTTTCTTTCTTTTTTTATAATAATAATAATAACAATGTATCCTGAAATTCCCTTTATTAATTTTTCCAAAATACAAAGTATAATTTACGTATACTTTAAATTTTATACAATTAAACTTACTTATATTACGTTAAGGGCCGTCATAACTTTCTCCTACGGATATAAAGGGGTCGTAAGGACATAAAGTGTAAAAACTATGTTGTTACAGACAAAATATACCCGTTTCTAATGCTTTCCTAAATCACAATAATCGCTGCACTTCTATTATGCGCTTTACATTAAAAACCCGCAATTACAATTCAGTGTGAAAATTGATTTCCACACTTCTTTTAGGGAAACCTTATTTGGTATAATTTATATCGCGTGATTTTCCCGATTTCTTTCGCTTGAAACTAGATTGCAAATATTTTTACCGCGCGGTAAAAATGTGGAAACCGATATCTCTATATTATACCGACTTTTGACTACTAAAAGAACGGTTTGAGCGAACCGAGCTCAGTTTATGGGTATCGAGTCTAAAACAGATGAAGAAATCGAATCGACATTCGTAAATAGATTAACCGAGTCCGGTTTTGGATAATAAATACAACAATAATACTGAAGCAAAAAATGTTAAAAATAATTTTAAGTTATTGTAAATGCGTAAAATATAAATACCAACAGTAATGAAGACTCCAATTAAGGAATGGCAGCGATAGTATAAAAAACTTCTTAAATCATGTTAGTTTCATTAAACGCATTCTTTTTCGCTTGTAATATTGTTACCGATAGGGCTACACTGTTATTAGCAAATTCTTGCGACTAACTTTTTAATGAGATTAAAACGACTGAGACGCTAGAATTACACTTATCTTATTCACGGTTATCTGTCAGTTTTTGAATTCCTTGGCGCCTGAATAAAGCGATATTTATTACGGTGAGCCGTATAAATCTCTTCATTAAATTTGGCGTTGAACAACTCTCAGCAATTAATAGTTTTCCGACACAGTTATCACAATTTTTCCGTGTTTTGGGAGGAGACGTACAATCGACAGATATGTAGACGACGATAGATAAGTGTAGCTAACAAGTGCAAGCGAGTTAAGAAACATATCTCGGTTAACCCGTTTACTGGAGCTCGGTTCGGACTTTTGCCGCGACAGCCTCGGAGCTTAGTTCCGCTGTTGTCTTTTTCGCGGGATTCTGTTGCGCAAATTCCTAGAGGAAATACGGTAGCGAATACTTGCACTTTTATGAATTTCAAAACATACTGATTGCATCTTTTGTAATTCATTACAAAATTCTTTTTCTTTTTGTAATTCATTACACGGTAAAAAAAAGTTTTGATAATTTTATAAATTTTCATATTTTCTGGGTAGAATTGTTAAAATAAATTATTTAAACGTATAAAAAGTATAAATCATTTATCTTGTCGACAAAAAAAATTATCAAGTTGTTAGCTAGTAATAATTGGTAGTAATGATTAGCAAGCGGTTATGAACAACTACTGTGGTTTACCGTATATAAATTACGATTATATGTGTGACTTCACCGTTTAATTTGCTCTACTTCGCAGTTATTATACATTTTACTCTCTACTTTTTTTTTATAAAATTTTTTTTACATTTATGAATATATATAATTTTATATCATAATATATATATATTATATCAATATATGTATATAATAATTTTACACTTTTAAAAAATAAATAAACAGCCATCGGGGAAAAAAGAAAAAGAAGAACCCTTAAAAAACCGTTTTCAGGAAATTTAATATAATATATATATATATATATATTGTGTAAATAAAATTATCGCTCTAAAGAATGATAATTTTCGTTATTTACAACGAACAAAAAATTACGTGTTAAAATGGATTTTTGAAGTTTGTTTGAAACCCGATTTCTTTTTGAATTTCTCGGTAAGAAATGAAAATGTAAACCTTTTCTTGTGGATATCTAAAGACCGATTTCTAGATTTTCTGAAATCTACATTGAAAGGGGTGAAGAAAGGTAAAAAGATTTTGAACAATGATTGCAAATTTTCCTCGTTTCCGACTATACTAAACGAGATATTCAGTAGATTTGGGCTTAAAAATACTCTTCAAATAAATACCTTAAAAATTTTTCCGAGTTTTTTTGAATTTCGATTTTTTAGGTAATGCGACGGTGTACAGCGCGGCGCCCACACAGTCAACCGCCACTGTTACTGTATATGCGACGCAACTACCTGCACCTTCCTCCGAATACTTGACTTCCTTTTTCCTGTTTAGCCGGGAATTACCGTCAGGTACTACTTGAGAGGATGAATGAGGATATGCATGAGTGTAAGTGAAGTGTAGTTTTGTACGGTCTCAGGTCGACCGTTTTGAGATTTGTGGTTAAATGAAACCCAACTTCCAAAGAACAGCGGTATCCACGATCTAGTATTCAAATCCGTATATAAGTAACCGCCTTTACTAGGACTTGAACGCTGGAACTCTCGACTTCCAAATCGGCTGATTTGCGAAGACGTGTTCACCACTAGACCAACCGGTGGGTTTCCGATTACTTGACTAAAAAAACATTAAATTACCGCGACCGTGAACGCAAGTAACGATATAGAACGTGCGAAACCGCACGTTCCAACGGGGGTGCTAGTGTATATATATATATACATATATATATATATATATATATATATATATATATATAATATTTATGAATAAAATTATCGTTTCAGTTCTAATCTATATATACAAGGAAACAATACTGTTATCGTTAAAATTGTTTGTTGTTTAAATTTGTTATAGGAGTAGCAAAAGCGAATTAATAATTTTGTTTTAAATAATTGATTTAAATTATTTAAAAACTTTTATTAATTTACATTTTCATCGAGAAATATTTTACGGATTCATTTAAAAATACTTAAAAAGTCGTGTAACTGATGTATACTGTAAAAAAATAATAGACGTTTGGTTCATTTCACATTTTTTTATTAGGTAGTTTAAACAGAAATTAATTCATTGGGCTTAAAAATCTGGGGGCACAGAATCTTTTTGGAGATTTATATTAATTAGATCTTTAAATTTAATTCTTTATTCAGTAGTTGAAAATTACGATTATCTTAATTTTCTAATTTATTTATTAAATCAAAAGTAATAAGTAAACATTTTGCAACGATCTATTAAATCGTTATTAATAAGTTGTAAATATTTGTACAAATTCAATCTTGTGCTGACATTCACTTTTAAAAAGACTTAATTCTAAATTAAGTGAACGTCTGACAAATAATATTTTAGACTTCTCAAAAAAAAAAAAAAATTAATACAAAAAACGTTTTGCTAAACAGTTAACGTGGAATAAAGAAAAAAAGAGAAACCCCCAAAACAATCGTTAAGAGGAAATTAATACAATTCTAAAATTAAACGGCTGTTTCGAATATTTGACGACGAATGGTAAATACTAAGGATTAGCAATAATGCTATTAGTATCAAAGAAAAAAATATACCTAGAAAAATTATTTATTAAACGTTGAATAAAAAAAAGCCACAAAAAGTCTCATGTTTCTTTCTGCGTTTATATAATAAAAATAACGAAGGACTAAAAAAGCTGTCAAACTTTGAACAACTAGAAACATTTAGACAATTTCAGTCGTAAACTCAAAGTTGACGGAAAAACAACCAAAATCATTCACGCCTTTTCATAACTAATTATTATGAAAATTATTATTAATCTAGTATGATGATTATTTAGATTTTAATTAAATTTTTCTCGATTTAAAAACAATTTTAAAACACTATTTAGAAATATGTTTTTAATAAAAGTTGAAAAATTATTTTCGCTTAAAAATGTCTCATTTTCAGAGTATAAGACATTTTTAGTGAATATATATATTTTTTTATTTTCACTAACAATATATTTTTTGAATTATTTATATATATAAACGTTTTTAGAATTCATATTTTTTTTAGTTTAAGTTGTACGCCTATTAACATTGACTAGCAAAGAAAAATGTCCTTCAATAGAGAATTTATAATTGAAAAAAATATATCAGTAGCGCTTTATCAGTTTTTAAAAATTCCAATGTTTTTTTAGGCGGTGACAATAATAATTACCGCCGGTTTACTTATAATAATTTTATATATAATCGAGATTTTGTATGTACTAGTAAAAGGCAGGCCAACGGCCCGCCGCGAAAATGTTACACGATTTATGTTTTATTACACGCGATTTTGGTTAACGTTTTTGCCAATTGTAACTAAATAACGTTCATGAATTTAGCGTACCGACAACAAAAACGTTTACAACGAAAAGCTTCAAAATCCTCAACTTTTTTGCTGTTTCTTGAGTTGTGATTTTTTAACACGGCCCCCAACTCCAAAGTTTTCCTTTTTTATTCCCGAAACACAAATATAATTTTATATAAATCGTTCGTATCAAGAAGTATAAATAATTCGTGTGCTGCGCGCAGCCGCCCGGCGCATTACGTGATCCGCTTTGCGCCAATAGCAGCTAAAATAAAAAGAGAGACACGATGTAGTTTTTCGTTAAAAAGTTGTTTAAATTACCCGGTAAAAATTTAATAACAGAATCCCACGACTATGTTTCTTTACATTCGGTAAAAAGTGTAGGTTGAACACCAAAAAAAAAAAAAACCTAAAACATACGGGTCGAACTGAGAACGCTTTTTTGTAGTCGGTAAAAAGAGTTAAAGTAATTAATAATTAAAAAGCGTTTTACTTTCGTGAAGAATTTTTTTCCTTCATTAGTTTATTATTACTTTATTTAATTTAAACCTCTGCTTAATTCTACTCTTAATTCTGAGTTATCGTTTCTGAGACGTACAGAAAATAAAGGGAAGAGGAAATTTTTTTTTTACTACAGTATTACTTTTTCTTTGCGTATACTATTCGTATATCGACCTGGGAAACAAAATTGCTACTTTTACTTAATAGTAAGTATTTATTTTTTTATGCCTATTTATAAATTATTTGTTTTATTATAATTTATTAGTTACAATGACAACACGGTATTCTAGATATTGATAACGTTAATTTTAACGAGATGATTTTTTCTTTTTATGTATAAAGAAAAAATAGTACAATCTAAACAGGATTAGAATTCAGAGCCAATCGTACGAAAGGTGGAGACACTTTGGCTGGAAGGAGATAAAATTATTATTATTATTATTAAAAAAAAAAAAGTTATTACAAGAATTTGGCTAATATTAATTTATACGGTTAATACTAAGGGGGATTAAAAATAATCTTAATTTCATTTAATCGATTTATTAATAGTCCATAATTTTAAATTAAAATCTTATCTTGCAGTTAGAACTCGTTTAAGATGAGTAATTTATCAAGAATTATGCAAAAAACTAAATATTATTATACGGTATGACGTACACAAGTGAGTTTATCGGTATATATATTAATACTTAATGAAGGTTCTAAACTGTTAAAAAAATACCGTATTTGCTCAGCGGTATGTCCAGATTTCGGTGAATAAAAGGTTCTTAGGAATTTATCGTTAAAGATAGTACGATAAAATTCGTTAATAATCTACGTGTTTCAATAAATATTTATGCGCATAAAGTTACCGTATAAATATTTAAAGGAACATTTTAAGTCTGTAAATTTAAATTGACGTAATGGATATTTTTTTTATAATTTGAAATTTTATCGATACAGGTAGTATAATTTACTGGGGGTTTAGAAACCCTTTTGTTATAATTAAAAAAAAAAAACTAAATTAAAAAGTTAGGTCGTTACAATTGAAATGGTTAACTGATTTATTGTTTTGTAAATCTGATATTTTAAACGATGTGTATTATATATAACTTACGTTTAAAAATTAATTAATAAACATTTTTCATCGTAAATTTATCACTGTCAAATACACGAACGGTCCCTAGAAGCAGTTATTGTTTTGTTTTTTATTTTTATTTCACATTAAAACTGTAGATAAGTTAATATATTGTATTTTTAGTGATTTAAAAAATAGGAGGAGGTTGTAATTTCCATCCAAATACATTTTTATTTATTTTTTTGTTCAAGTCCAAGCTTTACTGTTCGTTAAATGAATCGTCGATTTACGTGTTTTTTTTTTTTGCCGAGGCACATTTTTCGGTCCGATTTAAACTTTTCCAGATAAATTAAATTTAAAATTTTCCATTTAATTTATCTGGAAAACTTATAGAGTATATCGATGATGTTTTACAGTTTCGTGTCGTTTATCGTAACGTTCTATCGGATCGATACGACACTTAAAAAAATATATCGGGTTAAGTAAATAAGCCTTTGGTTTCAATTTTATGTTTTACATTGTATACGTAAATGATACTAATGAACAAAATTACGAAAAACGTTTACGTACGTGAAAATAAAAAGTTATAGTTTAGCTTCATGTTAAATTATTTCCTCTTTTAGCTAAGTGTCATTTGTTTGTTTCAAATGATATGATCATTACTGAGCGTATTGTGGGAAAATTCAAGAAAGTAAACGGACACTGTGCGATGAAAAAACAATTATATTCTCGCGTTCCAGACATCCTTAGCTCACGCTTAATTTCTTACGTCTTTTCTCGGCGTTCATTTCATTATTTTTCACTTTGGAATTTTTTTTGCGAATAGTTTTTTTTGTAAGCCTACTTACAGTAAAAAAATTAAAAGACTAACTGTTCTGAAAATAATATTTTATCGCTGTTACTTTAATTTCGACTTTTTTTTTAAAGTTGAGCTAAATTAAAGTTTAATAATCTGTTGGTAGATGTTACTGGCGTCGTCTTCTAAAATTGAAATATAAAGGAATATTGTAGAAGTACGATTTATTTTTCCTCTGCAGACCTGCAGAAGACTACGCAAATATAATTTCTAGATTTTCCCTCTTTCTCCTCCAGAATTCTTTCGTTATTTTACTATGCTGTCCGTTTTTCGTTCTTCTGTCTAGCAAATGCGCTCTCTTTTCTTTTTTGCATTCTTTTGTTATTTTGCGGATTTTTTCTCTAAATGTTAAATTAGAGAAATATTAATTTAGTAATTTAAATACTAAATTTCGAGAAACTCCCTCTATGAATCATGAGACTTTGCCGATGGCGATGAGGGGGCTTGAGTGCTCAGCGATACAGAGTAGCTGGACCAAAGTTCTTACCGTATCGGAGAGGTATCTATCTGATGATAACCAGGCTTAGGAATGATTCCTGAACGGGAGCAGCAGCTGTTTCAGTAGTTGTTAAAGGGGGTAGGTCAGGAAGACTTAAACGGCCGTATCAACATCGCTCGATCTTCTGAATATGCGTAGCTGAAAGCAATAGAAAATCACAGCTGTTATTTTTCCAAGAAAATGTAGCTCTGCATTTTCATGTAAAAAAGATGGAGGCGTCTTCGTTGGTAAAATATTCTGGAAGTAAACTAGTCCACCGTTCAGATCTTCGAGTAGGAACTACTAAGGAAGGGGTCACCAGAAAATTAAAAAATAACATTTTGCGACTCGGAGTGTGGAATCTAAGAAGTCTAAAAAAGGTTGGTAAGTTAGAAAAATTAAAGAGGAAAATTTTTAGGTTAAATGTAGATGTAGTAGAAATTAGCGAGGTTCAATGGGAAGAGGAAAATGATTTTTGGTCAGGTAATTTCAGAATAATTAACTCAGCTTCAAACAAAGGACAGGCAGGAGTGGGTTTCGTAACGAACAAAAAGATAGGGAAGAGAATAGAATATTTCAAATTGTATAGATATATAATCATTGTAATAAGAATAAAATCAAAATCTAAGCAACGTTTGTTAGCGTCTACATGCCTAGAAGCGCCCACGATGATGGTGAGGTGGAGTGTGTATACGAAGAAATTGACGAAGGAATTAAACACATAAAAGGGGATGAAAATTTAATAATAGTTGGAGATTGGAATGCAAGCATTGGAAAAGGCAAGGAAAGAAATATTACGGGTGAATATGAGCTGGGCAAAAGGAATAAAAGCGGGGACCGACTTACAGAGTTTTGCGAGAAGTATAATTTATTAATTACCAACACCCAATTTAAAAATCATAATAGAAGAATGTACACATGGAAAAAGCCAGGTTATACTGCAAGATATCAGATAGATATATCATTAAGCAACTAGTTAAGCAAATATTTAGAAATCAATTCGTCGACTGCAAAGCTTACCCTGGAGCAGACATTGATAAGGACCATAATTTAGTGATAATGAAATGTAGAGTGGGATTTAAAAACTTGAAGAAAAGGTGTCAGATGAATCGGTGGAATATAAAGAAGCTTGAGGAAGAGGAGGTAAAGAAGATTTTTGAGGAGGACGTTGCAAGAGGTCTGAGTAAAAAAGATAAGGTAGAAAATGTAGAAGAAAAATGGGAGAATGTTAAAAAGGAAATTTTTGAATCGGTAGAAGCGAACTTAGGCGAAACAAAGAGAACCGGTAGAAACCCTTGGATATGAAAGGATATATTGGAGCTGATGGATGAACATAGAGAATATAAGAATGCTAGTGATGAAGAAGGTAAAAGGAACTATCGACAATAAAGAAATACTATAAACAGGAAGTGCAAATTAGCGAAAAAAGAGTGTATTAAAGAAGAGTGTTCAGAAGTGGAAAGAGAGATGATCATTGGTAAAATAGACGGAACATACAAGAAAGTAAAGGAGAATTTTGTGGTACATAAATTAATATCTAATAATTTATTAAATTTAATAAATCTAATAAATTAAAATCTACTACCAAAGATAGTACACCGATTTACAATACAAAAGAAGAGGTCGATAGGTGGGTGGAATATATTGAAAAGTTATACGGAGAAAACGAATTAGAAACTGGTGTTATAGGGGAAGAAGAGGAGGTCGAAGAGGATGAAAAGGGAGATACAATACTGAGATCTGAATTTAAGAGAGCATTAAAAGATTTGAATGGCAGAAAGGCTCCTAGGATAGACGGATACCTGCAAAATTACTGCGCAGTGCAGGTGAGGAAGCGATTGATAGATTATACAAACTGGTGTGTATATTTATGAAAAAGGGGAACTTCCATTAGACTTCAAAAAAAGTGTCATTTTTTGATACCAAAAAAAAAGCAGGAGCAGATAAATGTGAAGATTACAGAACAATTAGCTTAACTACGCACGCATCAAAAATCTTAACCAGAATTCTGTACAGAAAATTGAGAGGAGAGTTGAAGAAGTGTTAGGAGAAGACCAATTTGGTGTCAGGAAAAGTATAGTGATAAGGGAAGCTATTTTAGCACTCAGATTAATAGTAGAAGGGAGATTAAAGAAAAACAAACCGACATACTTGGCGTTTATAGACCTATAAAAGGCATTTGATAACGTAGACTGGAATAAGATGTTCAGCATTTAAAAAAATTTAGGGTTCAAGTATAGAGATAGAAGAACAATTTCTAACATTTACAGGAACCAAACTGCAACAATAATAATCGAAAAACATAAGAAAGAAGCCGAAATAAAAAAGGGAGTCCGACAAGGATGTTTCCTAACCCCGTTACTTTTTAATCTTTAATCTCTATTACTAGCAGTTAATGATGTTAAAGAACAATTTAGATACGGAGTAAGAGTACAAGGCGAAAAGATCAAGATTTTACGATTTGCTGATGATGTACGAGTAGAAATTCTTCCCGAGAGTAAAAAGGAATTTGAAGAAATAGTGAATGGCATGGATGAAGTCCTACGCAAGAACTACTGCATGAAAATAAACAAGAACAAAAACGAAAGTAATGAAATGTAGTAGAAATGATGTAGGTGGTCCACTGAATATAAAAATAGGAAGAGAAAATATTACGGAGGTAGAAGAATTTTGTTATTTGTGAAGTAGAATTACTAACGATGGACGAAGCAGGAGCGATATAAAATGCTGAATAGCACAGGCAAAACGAGCTTTCACTCAAAAATATAATTTACTTACATCAGAAAATAATTTAAACCTCAGGAAAACATTTTTGAAAGTATATGTTTGGAGCGTAGCTTTATATGGAAGTGAAACTTGGACGATCGGAGAATCTGAGAAGAAAAGATTAGAAGCTTTTGAAATGCGGTGCTAAACGAGAATTTAAAAAATAGATGGATTTAAAAATGGAAGGAAATGGATGGATGGATAAAGTAACAAATGAAGAGGTGTTGCGGCAAATTGATGAAGAGAGAAGCATTTGGAAAAATGTAGTTAAAAGAAGAGACAGACTTAATGGTGGAACTGAGAATGTACAAGACTACATTTCATTTACACTCATACGTATCATCCTCATTCATCCTCTAAAGTAATATCTGAACGGTAATTCCCGGAGGCTAAACAGGAAAAAGAAAGAAATATTAAAGTCGCTTTAATATTGCAGGGACATGTAGATGGGGAAAAATTGTGCAGGTAGTCAACGTTTGGGATATGTAAAACAAATTATTAGGGATGTAGGATGTAGGGGGTATACCGAAATGAAACTATTGGTACTAGATAGAGAATCTTGGAGAGCTGCATCAAACCGGTCAAATGACTGAAGATATGAAAAGCAAGCAAAAGATATTGAAACGAATAAAAGAAAGTATTTATGAAATAATGGATTGAAATTTTTTTTTTTTTTTGTTACGTAACGTTTGTTGTAAAACACGCAACTTATTTTTACGTTTTTATACTCGGTTAAGATTCGTTTACGTGCGACTACTAAACTTCCTCGTTCCTATTATTTCGAAAACAACCTGATTTAATTAATTAGATTATTTTTATGCCGTTACTTTTTTTTAATTGCGTAATTTTATTTTTATGGAGTTAACTAAAAACGAATTTAACGTTTTTTCTCTATATAATTCCTTAAAAGTACGCATCGTTTACCGGTATAACTTGATTTAAGCTTGTTTTTACTAAATTTATATAGTTTTTGAAAGTAATTTTCGTTATATAACCTTAAATTAAATATAAACTTTAAATAATTATTTATAAAAATATGATTTTATTTTGATTTAATAATGCGACGTAGAGAATTTTTCACTTGATTCTAGTGACCATCTTAAATTTCAGATTACGTGTTTTAAAAGAAAAAAAGGTTATAGATTCTTAACAAGCAGATGTCTTTCCCCTGGAGTTCAGCACCTGTATAGTAGTAAATTTTCTCTTAACGAAAAAAGAAAAAAGTATGTGTTCAGTTTGAATTAAAAATGATTAAACTTATCAAAGATAACCTTATCAAAGGTAAATTTTAACGTGTTTTTTAATGTAAGCATCGTGAAAGTTGTTGCTATGTAAATAATTGTATAAATGTTGCAAATATTGACTTTGACTAAAAATTGAAAATATTTCGAATAAATATTATTATATCGGCTAATTCAGTAGCATAGCGATGATCGTCAAAACTGAAGATCCCGTGTTCGATTCTCGGTAACGGTGTGGATTTCAAAGCGAGATAGAATTATTTTTTGAGGTTTCCCTTTCAATATAATAAATACAATGAAACCTATACGCGTAAAAAAATACAAAGTTTTATTCCTTTTTTTTTTAAAGGAAAGCTTCTTAACTCGGTCTGGTTTTTGTAATTTTCAACTCTAGTCTGTAAATGTACCGATTCGGATGATTATTTTTTATTTTGTAGAGAAGTTCCTTTGCTAGTCCCGTAGAAAAGGTTTTCTAGATAATACAGTGTGTATAAAAAAGAATGACGCGAATTCTAACAGATACATTTCATAATAAGTGTTACAAGATAAATTACGTGCTATTGAAAAATGTTTAAAATTTCACTTACTAAGCTGTAAATGTTCTATATGACCTCCATCTGCAGCACGTAAAACAGCGATACGGTAACTGAATTCTTCTGCAACACGTTGCAGACAGTCTTCTGTTACTGAAATTACTCCGGCCCTGTTTTTCAGCAGTTCATGGTGGAACATAAACGATTTGTTTCGTGTATCCCCAAGGTGTAACGTCTGGGGATCTTGGGAAACAAGTTTTAGGGTTCCGTACGCCCTTTCTTTTTTTTCTGTTTAGCTTTCGGAACCACCGTAAAGTATTACTTCAGAGAACGAATGAGGATGATACGTACGAATGTAAATGAAGTATAATCTTTACAGTCTACATTTCATTTACATTCACCCATATCCGTACGCGTTATCCAGCGTTAAGGCCACGTTTCATTTAAAAAACGATGAACTTGTCCCGGTATGCCGCGTCCCCGTATCGCTGAAAAATGAATTGTTCAGAGTTTTCAGTTAGTTGTGGAAAAGGTCAGTCCTGCAGGACCTTAAGATAAGAATGCCCTGTAACTGTGTTTACTTAAAAAAGGGGCCGTAGATTTTGATAAATGAAACGGTTAACGGTTTTTACAAAAAACATTAACTTTTGGTGCATCTCGCACCTGCTGTACAATCTCCAGCGGATCATCAAATCCCCTTATGCGAGTTGGTGTAACTTCCGTAACGGAAGACTATCTGCAACGCGTTTTGGAAGAATACGGCTATCGTCTCGATGTTATCCGTGCAGCAGGTGGAGGGTATACATAATATTTATAACTTGGTAAGTAAAATTTTAAACATTTTTAAGGAAATAGTATGTAATCTTTTTCGTAATTGTAATATTTTTTTATGAAAAATCTATTTAGAAATCAGGTCATCCTTTTTGATAGACGCTTTATTATCGGAAAAGTTTTGTAAATAAATGATTTATACGAAGATTTTCTTTTATTTCTTTGTTTATTGCTTCTTAATATTAGATTATTATAGCGTAATTATGTGTACGCTGAAGTCGTTCTATTATTTCAAATATATCCACTCGATACTTCAAGAAAATTAGATACAGAAAAACACGAAGTTAATACGTGCGTTAGGTCTTTAGATCTAGGATGGACTTTATTGATTGTTGGATGAACGAATGAAGCGGTATTCTTCTAGGATAGTCGAATTTAACTCGTAAAAATACTAAATAACATAGCGCATTAGACGACGAAACCCATGACCGCGCCAGACGGGATTCTTAACTCGAATGAATTGTATGAACCGATTCGCAGGCCAGCGCTAATAGAAAACTAGAGAGTAGCTCTAGCTGGCTCAAACTGGGAACGGAACAACACGATACTGCATTCTAGAAAGCCTTTGCTCTTCCTCGGTGTTAACGAACATAACTTCTTAAGATTTTTGTTTTTTAAATGTTTATTACACGGACTACGTTTTGTAGATGTACGGTATTTTAAATAAGAAATAAATAAAATAAACTTAAAAAAATATACAACTGTTATAAACAAGTCATTAAAAGTTAAAAAAAAAAAAAAAATGTATTAATTACTTCCTTAAATTTAGGCTTTTTGAAGTCAGCGGCAGAATAACATTTGATAAGTTGTAGATAGATGTTTTCTAATTTGACGTGTTTTTGTTAAAAAATCGAAATTTAAAGAATTGAGTGGTGCAGTATTTTTTTTTTTAAAGCTACACATTTAAAAATTATTTTACGATAGAATAAGTATACTTTTTTCGGCTAATCCGTTGGTAAGGAGATGAATTTGGCGGATGAAGAATTTACTAAGCCTAAGCCGGGATAACAACCCGGCAGCGGATTCTTATTTATATTATAAATAAGCCGTAATAGTAAAATGTTTACGGTTAAATAAGAAAATGGTTTACAGAAAAGGAAAAAAAACAACTAATAAACGATAAAAGTAGGTCGATAACTTGGTGTAAATACTTGTAAAATTTTCAATTTTAACGAAAATATCTATCGACGAAAAATTTTCTTTATACTTCATCTAAAACTTTCTGTTTAAAACTTTTTTAAAGTTTCTGTATAATAAAGAAATTTTTTAATTATTAAATCGAACAAATTTCTCTTTTAATTGATAAAATTGTTTGAACCGTAATTTTTAAGGTTTTACAACGGAAAAACTTAACAAAATTCAAAAGTTAAATTGAAAAACACACTTCAAAGGCTTAAAAAGTCGATTAACAGACGTTACTATAAATACGTTTTACTAAAATTACTTTATATCTGTATTTTTTTAATGAATAAAGGTCACGAGTCGTGTCTTATTTAAATTCCTCTTTTTCCTAGTTAATTAAAAAAAAGAAAAAAGTGGAAATTTTTATTTCCACTTTTTTCTTTTTTAAAACGATAAGAATTTTCTTATCGTTTATAAAATACCGTACGTTTTGTCATGTTAGATAAATGATTTTTCTTTTTTTAAGAAATTATTTCGACGTTTGCAAAATATATAAATATAACTGAAATAATGTAAGTTGGCCGGTAGTTTTTTTTATTAAGTCCTTAGAATTTTCTATCTATTAAAGCGCAAAAGATAAATATCAGGTAGAACGATGATTTATTGTTAGCCGACATTTTTCGTATGAGATATACACTGCTTTGAAATCTTTCGAAACTGGGGGTTTAATTTTTTTATTGATACGTCATCCATCGGACGAACTAAATTATTTCTTTTGTATTTTTTATTTTATATCTCTAAACTCTACGAGTGGAATAGATGAAAAAATTAAATAAATAGATAAATAAAAAGTTTTCTTACAAGTATATTATTATCTATATACCGTATATCTCTATGATAGTTTAATTACGGTTATTATGAGACTATTTGAGTGAAGGACAAGATGTCTGCTATCTTTACTAAAAATATAATTATCGACTATTACATTAATTATAGTATCGATTCGCATTTATTATTATATCTTGTTCAAAATTAAATTAAAATTAGTATTTAAATTAAAGAATTTTAGGTTCTTTATGTTTTATTTCTGTTTTTCAATTAATTTATACGCCGTAAGAAAATACAACAAAATTGTTTTTGCGTACAATATTTCAACGACCGTAAACGTTATTGTTCCGAAACAGTTATTAAAAGAAATGCTACTTAGTTATTCCGACTTCGTAGAGGAGTTTTTATCCGCTTTTCATCTGTTAGGTTTTAGATTCGAATCGCTGTGCGCGTTATTTTTCACGATCTACTATAACGCTAAACTATATTCTTATGTACGAACTTTGAACTGAATTGTATCATCTAGTAAATAATATAGGGCCTATTTGTATATTTTCTTTCAACGTTCTGGGTGGTGTTGGCCAAAAATAAACAAACAGAGGTTCGTACGGAAAATTTCTATGTCGCTTCATTTTCCCTCTGTCCGTCGCCAGTTCGTGTTTTTTTTCTTCAAAAATACAAGTTTTGATAAATAGTTAAGATAAGGCTGAAATTGTTGAAGTGAATTCCAAAAATTATGTTTCAAAACGGGCACAAAATTGTCAGACTACATAATTTTTCACGAGCCACTTAAATAATTTCAGCCAGATCACAACTATTTATCAACCGCTTCGGATAAATGAGTCGTTACATTTACAGTAAAAGAATGAAAAATTGTATTTAATAAAACTAATATTTATGATGGAATTTTAACGATTATTAAATGACTACTATTTTGGAACTTTCGAAATTATTAATTTTATAGAAGATATTGTTGGATAGATTTTTTTAGGTACGTATACAAGTTTCGTTAAAATATTTCAGTCGATTCTTAAGATGTAAATTTGTACTGAAAAAAAAAACAGAATGGCCGATAGAGGGAAAACGAAGCGAAAAAGCGATTTGTTCACTCGATCCATTTTCTTTTGTTTATTTTGATGCCTTAATTAAGCTTGTCCAACATGACCCGGGACAGTCTTGTTTATACGTATATGAAAAATAAATAAATTAAGAACTTCATAAATGTAAATTTTTACATCCAACTTTAATCGCTGAAATTATATAAAAATCTTTAAATTTGTTTACCTTAAACAATCTTTACAAAAAATAAATTCGCGATGTAAATATTGTTTTAATAATATTAATAGATATTAAATATAACGATTTTAATATATTTATATTATTACACACCTCGGTTTCCATTTATACGTATTAAATCCTGTAAAGAGCATTTTCCGTAAATTAATATTAGTTTTAAAAAAAGTACGTAAAAGCAGTTTCTGTAGATAGTAATCGTTATTGTCACGTTTTTTTATGTACTATTATTTTTTTACTATTATTTAATAATCTATTCAAAGCGTTTATACGTTATATTAAAATTAACGTTAATTGTCGTTAGATATTTTTTAATAAAATTTTGAGATGCTTGTTTTTTTGTTGATGATTTTCTTGTGTTTTTCTTCCGATAAAAGATGATAAATCTCTCTCGCGAGAGAGCAGAGATATCAGAATCTCTCATGCGATGACGACGTGTATTTTCTGTTTAATGACTATTCGTAATTATTATTATCGGTCTTGAGTTAATTATTTTTTAGGAGCAAACGATACCGGTCTCGGTATCTCCTTTTTTAACTCACGGGTCCGGTTTCGTGTCACGGTTTCAATATTTTCCTTTTAGTAGACTTAATTTCTACAGATTTCTTCTTCAGAGACCGTTTTACGTTAGCAATATTTTATTCGAGGTTTTGCTATTATAAATTACTGAAAGAGAAAACGAATTAAAATAAAATTTCCTTGGAAATTACCGATTGTAATTTATAATTTTTAGTATTCAAAGTCTACTGATTTCGGGCTGTAATCGACTTTTCTTCAGGTTATAACGACAACTAACGACGGTATTTTTAAAAGAAATTATTTTAAAAATTCGCTCCAAATTTCTAATTTCCAGTCTAGCTTTGTAATATATACCGATCGCTTTATACGACTTTTCTGCTCAGAACCGTACAAAAAAAAAAACGAGGTTTCATGATTTTTAGAGGGCGTATCAAAATTGTAACATTGACGTTATGCTAACATATTCCTGCTTTTTTAAAAGCACCATAAATTAATTACAAGAAACAATTTATTTGTTAACATTCGGTAAAAGGTTACGGACGATCTCAAAATAAGAACTTTTATACCGTTTGCAGTAACTGTATTTTCTGTTATTGTTTTTAGACCTAAAGTTATTTTAGATGTAGAGATTCTAGGGACGAACTTCAGAAAAATGTAAACGGTCTAAATATTTACTTGGTAGTCAGGTGCGTTCGTCACGTTAGGCAAAACGAGGTCGCTTCTGGTGAATTAAAGTATTTTACTGTTTGAAGAATGACAGGGAAACTTTTACTAAATTCGGAAACCGATGAAAAGCCCGATTTTAGAAGTAAAATATTTTTTGAGTGCTTGAAAAAAGAATTTTACATGCTGGAAATTTGGCGGTCGAGCAAAAACAAACGGTAGGAAAACAGTTTTCTTATTTAAAATGTTAAACTAGTTTCTATCCCTAACGTCGGGTTCTTATAGTGGTAAGCGTAAAAATACGGAAGAATATATAAATACGAATACGTATAAAATTAATTAATTATTATTATTTTAAAATATTAGAAAATAACGCGACAAATTTAAAAACTTTCTAAATTAAATTACGTCTTAATGATTTAGGATTTTTTGTTTGGTGATTAAAAATTAAGTAAAAATTTGCGGATGTTTTCATTAAATAAAAAAAGCTATTGTCCTGATTTGTTAAATCGTGTCAACAGAACTATATTTTTTCTATGTATCGATTAATCCTTAAAAGAAACCGGTTGAACTAATTTCATTACACGTTCATTCATAACACAAATCTATCTGCCTAATGAATATTTAAAACCTAGAGAAGTCATAAAACAAGTATTACTGAATTCAAGGTTTACTGAATTCGTTAAAAAAATCTAAAATTATTATTTTTTTAAGTATTTACCTCTTATGTTTATGCAAATGATTTTTATATCAAAAATAATTTTAATGTATGTTAACCTGTATTTATTTATTTATTTATTTATTTTTAATTTTAATACGCTTTTTTTCCTGTTATAAAAATAATTTTTTAGAGTAGGAAACGTAAATATTATAGTGACCTGTAAAGTCGAGGTGAATAATAATCAAATAGTTATCAAGGGTAAATATAGAGCAGTTATCAAGGTGAGCATATGGCAACGAAAAAACTTAGTTTAGATGAGCAGTTAAATGAGCGAAATAAAAATTCTGACTGAATTTTAAAAGATATATTTATGTATACCTTACCGGTAGGTATAAAACATTTGTCTGTTGAAGGGAAATTTAACAGAGGATTATATTAACTTATTACTTTATTCAACTTTTTCCATCCTCTTTAGCTATATATCAATTAAATTCCTGTAGTATAAGAAAAAATAATTAGAATTACTTTCTCTGAGAATAAATTTTGGGCGGCTTAATATACCGATGTAAAGCGATACGTTCGGTTCATTGTAGACAACCGCTTCACTTTTTATTCCGTTTAATCGTGGTACGGGATGATTGTATTTTGAAAGTAGTTTCACCTATTTAAAATGCGATTTACATATAATATGTCTATAACCCTTTTGATTATGAATTATACCGTCATATTTTCACTACTGACGTTTGTCTGCTACGAGGTGGTTTACGACCGTAATGTTTTATTTATTTATTAACGCACAAAATACAGAATTTACATCCAATTAAAATCGCCGGATGAGTTGTGATGAATTTCGTAGCCCGTTAAAAATGATAAGCCTGACCGGGATTCGAACTCCACACCTTCCTGATGAAAAGTAGAGTGATGCTACCTCTCGGTCGTGCAAGTCAGGAACATTAATGATAGACTTGTAAATAATAATTAAAAGGCAAGGGAAGGATCTTCACCAATAACAGGCAGAATTTTATAATGTGGAAATTATTAGTCTTTTAATTGGAATTCTTAAAATAACGCGTTGTAAAAAGTTCAACGGTGCAATCTACCTCGTGTTACTGTTTAATTTTTTATTATTTTATTTACATCCTTTTTTTAGTTTTACATATTTATTTTATTTTAATTTCATTAATTTATTTTACTGTTATTAACTTAGTTTATTAACCGTGATAGTTTTATTAATTTATGTAGCTAACACGTTCGTTCGAAACTAGCGTCGAAAATTGATAATGACCCTCGTCATTATTTTGTGATAATCTAATTTCTAACAGATTTTTTCAAATTAAATTTTTAAACTTTTGTACTTCGCTTTACCCGTAAAAATCTAGGTATTTTAAAGAAATACTCGTAGTCAGTTTTTGTACAGATTATTTAATCTAATCTTGCAGAAAGTGACAAAAATATCATTACGACGTTCACAGATAATATATCTGTATTCGCGACGGATGATTTAACCTCCAGAACTTTCAGGAAAATTCAGGAATATATAAAAAACTGTTAATGTTGGTGCAGAAAGTAGAAAATGAAAATTAATGACTACCGATTAAATGAAGTTATATTTCCGTTTGAAGAAGGAAACCTTCTTTTTCTACAACTAGTGTATATATAATCGAACCATAAATAAATGGTTTGATTATAAGTGCATGATAATACAAAAATTTCAGTTTTTAAGAAATTCCCGTAATAAGTCAATCCATAACAAAGTTTATCAGTAAGCAGTGTTCTTAAAGTTCATTAATAAAATCTGCCTTCGCTTCATAGTCCATAAAAACAAACGGTAAACAAATAAATAGTTAATAAAAACAAACAAATAAACAAGCGCTAGATAGTCAATACATACATAACAATGTAGAAATTAGCAAGAACAAAACAACTTGTAGCTAAACAAAAAATTAAATAACGTCACTAGATTTGGCGATAGCAACTGCAAACTATCATTCAGTCGCTCCTAAGTCAAGTACGTGGAGAGATTTCAACCTTCGGACGTCCCCGCTGCAACTAAGCAGATTACCGCTAATAGTTGACATGATTTTCTAGTCGTTAGTATTTAATACCGACAAGTTGTCCTGTTGGATATCTAAGAATGCCGCTGAGCAGGATTTTATTTCCTCCAGACATCCACTGATGACCTTGGCGCTCTACGGGATTGTTCGATGGTGGAGTGGCCGTACCTGAACCTAAATTGATGGTCTCGAATTACTTCCTCATGTCCCAAAATCGGGCTGAGCTTGCAACTAATAGCTTTTCGAACGATTTAGATATAACCTCATATGCAAGCTTCCCCGTTTTCAAGATATCATTACCACCTGAGATAACTTCCATTCAGCTAGGAAGTAAGACGTCCGCAGTACAGCGTTAAAGAGATTCTTAATGTACGTGATACCTTTAAGGGGTAGCATAACAAGTATTTTGTGCGTTACTAAAATAAAACCCGGGTCTTTCTTCAAACGCCTTCCCTGGTCAGTTAACTTCAGTAACTTATCGAGATCGGTTTAGTCGGATAGTTGACTGGCATCGGTCTCTCTAAGAAGTCTTTAATGTCCTCATCACTGGGACTCTCCTCATCTTGTGGATAAAAATTTTCGCCAAAATGTGAAGCAAGTAGATCGCTTTTCCCTTTGACCTTCTTTACCGATGATCCAGAACGTCCCTGCAGTGCAGGTAGCGTCGTTGTGGATCGTCGTATCCCCTTCGTGGCTTTTCGTTAGGTGCATCCGTCTCTGTTCAGGTTAGAAAGATTTCCAATATAATCCTTGAATGTCTCGTCTCTGATTAGTCTTCAATAACTTCCTCGCCCTCCGCGCAGCGGAGTATTAAGTATTGTTCTGTCTTCGGACCTTATGAACCGATGCCACTTTCGTCTGAGACGCCGTTTTATTCCAGTTAGATCTATCACCTCTATTTTCTCTGGTCGCCTGTACTTCCACTGGCATAGACTGTCATGGACCTTCCTGATTGACCGACGTTAAAAAGTACGTTGCATAGTCAATATTCTCAGGGATATCGAGCAAAAATGGGTTAATCAGTTTCTTCTCGATTCAGTCCTGATTAGAGACCCGACCTTTAGTTTCGTATGCAAGTTAGACCTCCATTTCTTTCTTCTTGTAAGTAAAATGAGCGAGTGGTCCGACGTCGAGTCATAGCTGTTTTCTACCAAAGTGTATATAGATGATAGCGATAAAAAAAAATCAAGTTAATCTAGAATCTTCGTCGGGCCCGTAAGCCAGTACGTCGGCTGAAACCTTGAGACTACGTCCAGGCGTAAATTTTGAACATAACTCCTCAACATCCTTCCTCTATTAGTTGTCGACTGCAAACCCCAAAACTGGTATTTCGCGTTTCAGACCCCTTCAGCGATAAACCTGGAATCTAGTACGAAAAGTATTCGGAAAATAACTCGTTAGTTATAGTACGGCGCAGAGGACAGTACTCCGCGGACAGACATATAGGTTCCAACCGGTCTATAACTTTAACCGTGGTTGTCTGAATCTGGTTAGTGCAGAAACCCTGAAGTAGGTGATGCGGTGGAGAATTCCAGTATTGCAGTTTCCGCATGAGCTCTCCTATCTGGATGATTTGTTATATACACGGAGAAACCTAGAAGCCTAAGTTAATTCCGGTGTATAAAGTGCGTCTCTGATATCAGTAACACGTCCAGGGAATTGGTAATTGCCATACTTTCTAGTTCTTCCCGCCTAGAGAGTAGGCCGTTAATATTCCACGTAACGATGTTGAGAAAATTTATCGTTAACAGATTTTCGAGAGTCTCTGAATAAGCAAGCTTATCAGACGTCAAATCTGTTAAACTACGAAATCTATATTTGAAGAAAGCCTGTCTAACCTGTTTAAATTATTCTCACCATTGTGGTCGGCTGCTGCAGAATATGTTCAGCGGAGAGACTCAGGCTTTGCGCCGATGTTTCCAGGTGCTCCACGTCCCAACGTGAGGAAGTCGTTATCATCAAACGTGAGGCCGGTTACCCTACGGCTAGGTGATTCAACTCTTGAAGTAAGGGTGAGTTCCGATTCGCCTTTTCCATTTGTTTCCTCTTTAATATTTCGTGGTACACTCTATAACCCCAATAGCTTGTCGGACGGTAGGAGTGGCATAAAGCACAGGTTGCAGGAGTGCTTCTCTCCTTCCTGGGACAATCGGCTGTCACGGCGAAAGGGCCTCGTGCAATTGTTTTTGGTGTGGCCGTACTGTTGGCAGCTTATGCGCTGCACGAGGCTGTTGGTTTCCGCGGTGTATCGAACTACACTTGCAATTCCTATATATTTTAAGTTGCACGTACTTTTATTGTTCTCCTGGTGCTCTAGGTTCACGAAAAAGTTTGCCATTTAGTTATTCTGTGGCGTGCATTTCCGTGTCCCACACCTAGACCCGTGTCCTTCGACTTCTTCCTTGATCATCTTCAATGGGATCTAGTAGTGGAAGTACTTAATCGCAACACGAAAGATTTGTTGATCCGATCTAGTGATGGTGTGACCTATTAATTCATGTGCACGAACTAAATTTTTGATATTCTTGTACACTTCAATATCTTTAGAATCTATTCTAAGTTGTTTACCTCCTACCAGTCGTGTGTTGTAATCTCCGGTACCCACGACCGTTTCTATCAGTTCGTATAATCTAAGCACCTCGTTTATCCCGTAAAGTACAATAGGTGCAGACTATTCGGTTTGGTTTCGTAACATTCGCGTCTTCTAGTGGAAGGCTACTAAATCTATTTGGTAATCCTCCATCGGTCAGGTTATGAATTGCAGTTTGTTTTCTCGGCATAGGTATGTTTCTCCACGGACTAGAGATAGGTTGGGATTCCGTAACTAGTGTCGCTATCGCTTGAATTTCCAGATAGACTGTTTATTATCTGATTAATTTTCCGCGAGCCACCCTCCTCGGGTCCTTATTCGACGACGTTAATGGATTACGTTTTCGTGATGATAGTATCCACGATCTGAAGTTCTGTCGTCGATCATATCGGCCGGTACAGAATCCATCCTAACTTCGACTTTAGTCGGACCGAAGCTCGAATATAATTAAAATACTTTTTATATAATTAAATAGACCTTCCAAATAGTTGTCGGTTACATCTTACCGATGCGTGAAAATTATTCACAATAATCCTGCACAAAGTAACAACACGCATTGTATAAATAAAACAAAAATTAAAAAATAAAAGTCACTTAAAATAAATACGACTTATTCTCTAAATATCAGATGTCGAATAAAAAACTTTTATTTGATAAGGTAAAACAGCTTTGGAATCGTAGTATACCGCCGGTTGACATGGACCAAACGTATTTAGAATCTACATATTAAGTTTGAATCGTGTGATAATAGGCAAAAGATCACATTTATTATCGGAGAGTCATATTAGACATATAACCTCTCTCTCTTTTTTCTGTTTAGTTTCCGGAACCGTCGTAACGTATTACTTCAGAAGATGATTGTATGCACGTAAATGAAGTGTAGTCTTGTACAATCTCAGATCGATTATTCCTGAGATGTGTGGATAATTGAAACCCAACCGCCAAAGAACACCAGTGTCCACGATCTAACATTCAAATCCGTATAAAAGTAACCGCCTTTTCTAGGATTTGAACATTAAACATTTCGGCTTCGAAATCAGCCGATTTGTAATGACGAGTTTACCGCTAGACCGACCCGATGGGTAGAGCTATACTCTAGGTTTAGTCGTGCTAAACCTATCTTTTTATAGAGTCTGAGAGTTAAAGGGATTATAAAATATAATCGGAAATTAACGATTAAATCAGATATGGCAATCATCAGTTACAGATAATCGCATTTATCTGCATCGGTTCCGATCAATAAACTTGGAGACTGTGTAGAGGTGCCTTTAAATAAATTGGAAAATCGTACTAACATTTTAGCGATCACTCTTTTTAGCTTATTTATTGGAGTTATTTTGTCGTGCACTTTTCATACTATATTAATAATTATGTTTTTTATACATTATTTTACGGAATGTAATTATTATCTTACAACTAATTTAAACTATAATGTTAATTTTGCTTTTTTAATAGCAGATGATATTAAACTTTATTTAACGATCTTTATTTTATTTCTTTTTTTTATATTTTCTGGTATTGAATTAGAATAATTTGTATAAAACTCTTTATCGCAAAAAAGATATTATTCTTATCTGTAAATAACTGTGTGTAATAAATTGCTAAGACATCGTGAATTCTACAGTAGTGTATATTATTTTATTAAAAAGATTAGCGTTGTTATATCGTTGTCGCCACCGTTTAAATTCAACCGGGAGTCGATCGTTTGTCTTTCGGCTTGACTGTACCCCGCTTCACTGTATTCACTGTTCAGTGTATCCCGCTTCACTGTACTACCATTTGAGCATTTAATTTTATAAAAAAGAAAAAAAATTGACGAATGAGAGTAAAAATGAAAATTTAAAGCAGAACAGGAGTAACAAGTGTGAGAGGTATGTCGCTGTTGATCGATGGAATTCTTTGTTAATGGAAAATTTTCGTAGAATGTTATTTCGTAGAACGGCTGTTATAGATGTAGAAAAAAGGGGTTGCTTATTAAATCGAGACTTTGGAGTAAATACTGGTTAATATTAGAAAACGAAGTAGAATATTTAAAAATGTAAAAAAATTAACCGATAAAAAATAATAAAACTAGTTAAGATGACTAAAAATACAATAATTATAAAAAAATTAGGAAAAATAATTCTAAAAACAAAGTATTTGATTTTTTGGTACAAGTACAAGAATGTTACAATTATAAAAACGTAAACTTTCTTAATAATAATTATTTTCAAACAAAATATAGTGTAATTCGGTTCATTTCTCGTTTGTGGAAAGTACGAGTATATATACGTACGAGTGTCCCGTTCCGTTAGTGACGATCAATGTAACCAATAATTTAATATTTATTTAGATCGATTCTAATAATTTTCTTTTTTCATCATCTCATCGATATAAATTACGTTACCGATTGAAAAAAATTATTTTGATTTTGATCTTAAAATTAACCTTTTGATTAATATAATAGCAGTCCTAGCAAGAATAAACGCAACAATTTATATTAAAATCTTACGAATATTTTAGAGAAACTTAGGCTAATATCGGAGATGGAATTATATATCTACAAAAATAAAATTAAAGGCTTCCCAAAAATAATCATAAAATCTTTAGCGTGATGAACGATAGTATTATTAATTCAATGCCGGTTTCGTTCGTAAAAAATTAAGTGTACGTTCTTCTTAATACATACAGTAGCTAATAAGCTAAGTTTTAAAAGAATCGACCGACAGAAAGTTAAATCTGCTATTTACTTTTTATCATATTATTCGCAATATTAATTAACAAAAATCGTATTATTGTTGCTGAAGATTTAGTGTATAATACGAAATCGCTTCGATAAAAAATAATAAAATAAGTGTACAAGGTAAAATGTAATTTAATTTTTATTTTTTTAAGTTGCATTCCTATGAATATTGGGCGTCTTAATAAAATAGTTGTAACTGATGCGACATGCGATTCCGGTCGCTTAAAAAAGCGGTACAACCGTTGCTAACCGTGCCAGGTTAGCTAAGGAATGAAGCGGTTTCCCGCTAATTCATGTTCTTCATTGAACCGAATATACTATTTGACCTGATTAATTTGAATTTAACGACCGGTGCCTGTTTTTACTTATCAAGCGGCGCTTTATATCGTTGATTTGCCGTAAAAATTCAACGATATCCCTACAAGAGAGCGAGGAAAGTTATATATATTTTTTCATTTTTCCAATAACTCAAGAAATTATTATTTTTTAATTCCTTATACGATTAAACGAAGTATTGTGATCGCGAAATTTTCGGTTTTCAGATTTCAACGGAAATATCCATTTTGACCATCCCTGAATCCATTTTGACCAGTTTCGGCGTGGCGTCTGTACGTACGTACTTAAAACCCATTAGCCGAAAGATGTTGAAATTTTGGATTTAGGACTGCTGTAACATCTAGTTGGGCACCTCTCCTTTTGATTGCAATCGACTGCATCAAAAGTGTCCAAAAAAGCCCAAAATCAAAACATCTGGAGTTTGGACTTTTTCTTAACTGCAATAATAAGCCCCTATTCATAGCTTTTCAACGATACATCATAAGCGGTATTTATTTTCATCGGTTCCAGAGTTATAGACACGTAAAATTTTAATTAATGAAATATTTTGATCTTACAAGGGGAAGGCACTTCGATTCGAATCCGACTTCATCTCCTTTTTTTTTAACTTTTTTATATTTAAATATATTGATTTATTAATAATTATTAACCTCTGATGGTAAAAAAAATTTACCATAAATATTTCAATAACAATAAAAAAAACATATGAAAAAATATCAGAAGTTATTAATGAAATAAAATTTTACGTACTTTTAATTTAAAAAAAATGTATATATGTAATTTAATAGGCGTACAAGGAAGTCATATGGTGTCCGTCAGATTTTTTAGACTACAAGGAAAAGGGAGATAGATAATTTAAAGTAGGAAATTAACTTATATATATTAATATTTAATCCTTTATATAACTAACTATGAATTATATATACTTTTATTTATATTCAAATTATTATATATTCATTTACTGATTTTTTTTTTAGATGCAGTACTTCTAACGACTGGGAATTTTGTAAGTAATATTCATTTTCGAAATAAATTAATTTTTTAACAAATATTAATAAATATCGCTAAAAATAAATAAAAAGTATCGTTAAACGTTTAGCTGCTTAAATATTTTAATTAAGTTTGAATACATCCGCATAAAAATTACTGATTGCAACCGTGGTAAAATATTGATGTTTTCCTTATACTAAAAATACTAATAAAATAATAATATTTTTTTACGTTGTAGAAAAACAGTAACAGAACAACCTTAGCTTTTAAGTTTCCAGTTATTAAAATTTGTTTAATAAAACGTCCAAAAATACGGTTAAAAGAAGAATACAAAACAAAACTAATACTAAGAAATAATGACAAAAAAAATTAAAATTACCTTCAAAACTTATGAATTAGCGATGTAATTTTTCGTGTGAAAAAAGTCAGATATTTAGCAAAGTTTAAAGTTAGTGATCTGAAGAAAAAAAACGTCTACAACGAGACCGGTACGTAAAACGTAAAAAAGTAATAACGAATCCATCTGATGAAATATAAAGGTGAAGGTGCATAAAGAAGAAAAAAAAATGGGTGAAGTTTAAAATTCATAACACCTTCCTGCTTATTTAGACAGTTAAAAAATTACAGAAAAGTCCCCGACAGATTAAAGCAGAATAAAATCTATAATTACAATTATTATCGAATGACCTCGTCAAAATAATAATCGATTAAAAACAAACGGTATTAAGAAACAAGTTAAAGTAAACGTAATTAAAACAATGAATTACGCTACTATATATATATATATATTTTTTAAAGGCCTCGGAAAGCTGTGATAATTGAAAATATGTCAATATTGATCTCTATTTTATTAACTTAATTAAAATATGTAACCAAAGGACTGAATATTATTTATTTATAATAATATTATTACTAAATTAAAAATAAATAATATTATCGATTATAAAGAAATTTTAGTATTTTGAAACTTATTTATAACGGTAACAATGTACCTTCTTAATTTGACTTTCAGAGTGCGTTAGCTTTACCGTACCAAATGTGAACTTGCTCAGTCTGCCCGCTATTCTACCTTACATGCGAAGAAGGCAGTACGCGCGTTTATAGTTACGGATTTCAGCTCAGGCGCAGACTTTAATTAGACTTTTTACCGTTATGACATGCTAATATTAAATTACATCCAAAGCCGTTTTCCTAATCTTACTCCATGTGGTAATTGAAGTACGCAAGTTCAGCGTGTTTTTATCTGCGATATTTCATTTCTAATTTCTGTTATAATAAATGAACGATTTTTAATTGAATTTTTCTTAGTTACATTTTCTTACTATTTAAAAAATATTTAATTAAATTTTTATCGATCGTTATAAAAAGAAGTTGTTAATACAAATTTGATACGGTTATGTATTGCACTGTTTCAAACCGGATATCAGATTAGAGATTTTTTAACATTACACGCCAGAGTGAAAGAAACGAATGGAGATCTACTCGGTATTGCAAAAAAAAAAAATAAAAAAACATAATTTTGTTTTGGAACGTTTTTTTAGTCTTCCGCGAGATGTTGGCCAAATTTGAGAGATTAATTGAAAACATGAAAATAAATTTAAAAAAATCTCACGCGGACAAATTCCCTATCTCGCTTCACTTTCCTCTCTGCCCGCTCATTTTGTGTTTTTGTAATAAAATTTATAACTTAAGAACGGACTGAGATACTTCAATGAAATTTGCCGAACACGTAACGTCTTCTACAAAATAAATAAGTCTGGAAATTTCACCTTTGAAAATTCCAAAATGGCTACCGTTTAACTCTTAATCGATACTGTAAATATTAATTTTATGGAATTACGTTTTATTAGATAAAATATTAAGACTTTTATTGTGCGTAAGTTAACACCCGCTGTTTTCACTTCCTTCAGTAATTAAATTAAAAGTAATTATTGAATTATTTTTATTATTAATAATAATAATAGAACAGGCCAGCCACCGGGTCGGTCGTGGTGAACTCGTCATCGCAAATCAGCCGATTTCAAAATCGTGAGTTCTAAGATTCAAATCCTAGTAGACAGTTAACAACTATACGGATTTGAATACTAGATCGTTGATACCGGTATTCTTTGGCGGCCGAGTTTCAGTTAACCGTTCACCTCAGGAACGGTCGACCTGAAGCCGTACAAGACTGCAATTCATTTACTCATACATATCATCCTCATTCATCCTCTGAAAAAATGCCGTACGGTGGTTCCGGAGGCTAAGCAGAAAAGAAAAAAACAGGCACAAAATTATCAACTAGGATAATTTTTTTTTTTGATCCGCTTTAATATATTTCAACTGTTAATCAATCAATGGATTTAAATAAATGAGGTGTCATATTGTTCACGATAAAACGTTCAACATTTCATCTAATGAAACATAATTCGATGAAATTAACAAATCAAGAGCCATTATTTATTAAACGTCTTTAATGGCCGCCGTTTTTTAATTTTCAAAGTTAAAACGTTCAAACTTATTTATTTTTTAGAAGACGATGTTAGATACATATCTGTGAAATTTCATTAATCCGTTGTTAAGTTGTAAATTTAAAACGGTGAATGGAGGAAAAATTTAGCGAAGTAGAGCATGCCGCACGAATCTAATTATTTACTTTTCCAGGATGTCCTGAATCCATTAATCGTTAAGTTTCCTACGACGCTCTGTATACGATGAAAATTTTTAGTTACTTATTTTTCAATATTTAATTTTATTTGGTTATCGTTAAAACTGTGCGCTTCAACAGCGATGTTAAATTACGTACTTCAAATACAACAAATGTGCGTACTTCACTTTATGATTTCGTATTAACCACGAATTTGAATCTTGTTTTGTTATCCTCTGCCTTCTGCAGTTAATTCTGTTATATAAATAAATAGCTTGTGAAAAAATTAACTTTGCCTGTATTTAAATAAATTTTAAGTTATTTAATTATTATTACAAAAAATTATTTACGTCAATTTTTTATTTTAAAGAGTTTGATCTATTTTATTTTATCCAAAGTATTAAAATAAGGACTTTTTTGAATAAAAAAAAAATAACCAAATAACCAATAAAAATAACGTTTGGAATAACTTTAAAAAAATGCACGATTCACATATCCTTTAATATTAGTTCTACAACAGCTAATGTATGTTGTAAAGTCGGCATCTCTCTGTTATTTAATTTTATAGATTAATTCATATTCTAATAATTTCTTCATATTTTAAATTATTATTATTACAACTATTTCCTAATAATTTCATGAGCTTTTGACAACTTTTACTCCTTAACTGTCCAAGTAAAACTTATTTATTCCAAAAATTATTTTTTTTTAATCTGCACTCTTTGTAATATATATATATATATATATATTTTATATTATTTTAAATTTTATTTATATATATATATATATATATATTTTCCTTTGTCCTGGATAGTTATTGCATTAATTTTTAAATTGCAATCCATTACAATCCCGTGCACTATATTTCTGGATTTTTATACATCCTTTGATCTTGCTTTACTTAAAAGCCATTTAACGTTGGAATATAAGATTCAGGAAAACGTATTTCAAGGTTTTTCTTCAATTTTATTTAGTCGTAAGTAAATTTCCTTGTTCTTTTTACGATATTAAATTAAAAATAAATAGCTATTTTGTAGAAAAAATTTTAACCTTTACTCAGTCTGACCCTTCCTGAATCGCTTAATATGTCTTACGTATTCTGAGAAACCGGTTTTATTTTCCTTTTTGTAAATTATAAAATTTAATTAAAAAATTTTTGTATTTATATCATTTTATCGGAAGTAAAATTTTGAGGTGCAATTTATAAAAGGACAACTTCGAAGAAACCGAAACCGTTAGTCGCGGTTACCGTATAAATTCCATTTTTCTGTAAGGCAGTGTTTCATCCGATCGAGGGATCAGCCTGAATAGTTTATATATGCTTGATTCCTGCAATCGTGAAACTATTATATCGACGGATGAATGAGGTTGTTCGTGTCTCAGCTGGGTTTTTTAATCTCTAGAGAGAAAGAAATTTCTTTTGCAGCCCCGAGTATATTTAAGCCCGGTCAACGAATAATTGGTGAACGTTAATGCGTTGTTTCGAAACGAGTAATAAAAACGCCATCTCCTGACGGATTGTGAAGAGAACAGTTGCCCGTTACGCGAATGGAGTCCTGAAATCTTCTCTTTGTGTGGGGGGTTTGTCTCGTATTGTATTTCCTTCGCGATTAGATCGCACTTTCTCACCGATTATCTCTTTTTCTTATCCTTAACTCTTTTTATTGTTCCTATTCCTTTTCCTTCATGCGGAAGGTGAATTTGTTGTGCATCTACCTTTGGAACGAAAAGTTAACCTTTTGTTTGATTTTCACTCGATAGAATTAAAAAAAGGAAAAAAGGTCGATCGTTTTTACTTACTAAGATTCTGTAGTGTAGAATATTGTCGTGTGATGCGGTGGTTCCGCGCGGCTCGATCAGGATATTGAGAGGTTGTTCACAATTTATAATATAGTAGTCAATTTGTATTTTTATTTGAAAATCCTTACCTACCGATTGATGTTTTTTCCATATGTTAGGGGTGATGAGGGAAGCTTAACTCCAGATTTTTAACATCCTCTCCCATAGTTTTTTAAAAACTCAAAAACTTTTGGAAATGCGTTTTTCTTTGAATCTGTGCATTTTAGAGAAAGGTTTTTCAAACAAAAAATGTAGAGAACATTCTCCTCTACAATTAATGTCATTTAAGTTATGCCGTATAATTTGAAATTGAAATACTAGGTGGCGCTGAAGTTGAAAAAAACGTGTTTTTTCGGTTTTTTCACCGGAAAAAATTGTTTTCGTCTGTATTGCGTTAGGAAAGTTGTTAATCTCAAAAAAACAGACGACTTTTATTTATACAATTTTCTTGTACGACTTACCGTTTTGGAGCTGTAGCTTGTGAAAGTGTGAAAATGTTGTTAATTGGACACGTGTTCGAAACCGGTCTACTCGTTTACAACGTTTTTTACAATTTCAGCGCCACCTAGTATTTCAATTTCAAATTATACGGCATAACTTCAAAGACATTAATTGTAGAGGAGAATGTTCTCTACATTTTTTGTTTGTAAAACTTTTCTTTAAAATGCATAGATTCAGAGAAAAACGCATTTCAAAAACTTTTTGAATTTTTCGAGTTTTTCAAAACTCTATGGGAGGGGGATGTTAAAAATCTGGAGTTAAGCTTCCCTCATCACCCGTAACGCATGGACAAAAGATAAATCGGCAGGTAAGGATTTTCAAATATAGCCTATTTTGATGGGACCCACCGGGTTGGTCTAGGGGTTAACGCGTCTTCCCAAATCAGCTGATTTGGAAGTCGAGAGTTACAGCGTTCAAGTCCTAGTAAAGCCAGGTATTTTTACACGGATTTGAATACTAGATCGTGGATACCGGTGTTCTTTGGCGGTTGGGTTTCAATTAACCACACATCTCAGGTACGGTCAAACCGAGACTGTACAAGACTACACTTCATTTACACTCATACATATCATCCTCTGAAGTATTATCTAAACGGTAGTTACCGGAGGCGAAACAGGAAAAAGCAATAGCCTATTTTGATGACAAATTGCCTGTACTAATGTTTATATAGTTAAAGTTTATTGATTTAAAATGTTCAAATTACAATCGGCAAATTAATAATAATAACAGTGGTGATAAATACAATAATAATAATAAAACAATTAATGAACACAAATATTAATATAGTTATTAAACACAACCACAATAATAGTACTAAAACATAACATAATCAGAACAGTAAGCGTGTCACAAAAACAGACAAAAATACACAACGTAATCAAAGATAACAATCAAAATTATTACACGTCAAATAGTGACAGTAATGTCAATAGTAAGTGATAAATACAAATTATACATAAGAGAGTTTAAAATAAATAATCGTTCGCAGTTCATTCCAGGTACATAAACAGAAAACTAGTATTCTGACCCGTTAACAAAGAAACCGCTAGTTTTAACCCTTTTTAACCGCTATTTATTTTATTTATTTATTTAGCGTGGTACAGAGACACAACACCAATTACAGTAAAAAATTAGACAAACCGCTAGTCTTACATTAACAATCTTATAAAATTCACTTGCAAATCCCTTTAGTTGTCTATCTTAGCGGTATATGAATGAAGTCTACTGCATTATTCATTTCACTTATACGCTTACAGTTTTATTGCAACTCACCGATAGTACTTTCTTGGTTACTGAATTACTCGTGGCGTCACCTTAATCGTATCAAACCGGATACTCTCCACGCAGTACCGTCATCGTACGTCTCGCTAGACCGGTTCTAAGAACTCTTTGCCGAATTCTCGCAAATCCAAACAACTCGCAGCCTCTCCTCTCAGAACTGCCCTCGCGCGACCGACGTCGTTACGCCTCGCAGACTGGTTCGTGGATTTCCACCGAACTGCCCTTTTAGCCGGTCTTACTGGGCTATTTATGCTGCTAGTCTGTTTACCTGTAGGATCGGACCCGACTCGAAGCGCGAGAAGAGTCGACCGAGGCTTTGTTCCCATGAATTCCAAACCTGATCTCTTCTCACCGTACAACAGGTGTGCATTGTGTGTTAAGGGGTAATATAACAAGGGACGATTGTAAAACGGACCTTTTTTTTTACAAAAAGGGTTCTCCTTTTTGTCCCTTTCTGGATTCTTCCCGATCGATTATTATTTTTTTTTACTTTCATAATAATAGGTAAGAATCCGTTATTCAGGCCCGCCAAACCGGTCTTGTTACAATATGAATGTAAGGGAAATTATCGCAACGGGTCAAACTTTTGGTTATGCAGATTTTTTTCATTTCTCGACGTTTTGAAATTTCCGGAGTTTAAAAACGCAAAAAGGAATTTGTAGATATATTCTGTATTTACAGGTGTTTAATGGGTTTGCGTTTATTATTCTTAATATGTCTGGAACGGGTGAACGTACAATCGTGAAATTTGGACGGTGAATTGTATATATGGGAGAAATGATACTATTTCATTTTTATGAAAATCGGAAAACGTGTTGCGGGTAGTTCCTTTTTAATTCCACGCTATTGCCTCGAGGTAGGTGAAATTCGGTGAAAATTTCATTGCGAAATTTGAAAAGCTATTAGCAGTAGTTAAAAAAACTTCAAAGTCAATCAAAAATTCTTACCTCTTTGGATTACCCCGTGACTACTATTTTGACCCGGGTGATGTTTTGATGTAAATTTTGTTTGTGTGTGTGTGTGTGTGTGTGTGTGTATGTGTTTATCGTTTATACACGCATACGTATTTCTACATCTTTTGAACTTGCTTACCTAAAACTTGTTAAAATGGGAATAGTGTATTTATTTAAGATTCAGGGAAACGGAATTAAATTTTTTTGTTCAATTTTGTTTAGTCTTAAGTAAATTTCCTTGTTTTATGTAAATTTCGATGAGATACTTTTATCGGCTATTAGTATTAATGTTACAAAAAATCCCTCACCCTTTCTTCTCCAACAAATAAGAAAACGTAAATGTTAGAGATTTTAAGTATTTTTAGTACTTGTTTAGAGCGGTAAGGAAGCCTGTAGAGAGAACAACCCCGAAACTTGCATCAGGGAAATTCATTTTTAAAAATATATTATATTACTGGTTTTAGAGTCTTCAAAAAAATAAGTGAATAAAACTCAATAAGAACATAAACAATGTCTGAATATTATTAATAGTTTAGAAGAATTATTTATTATAAGCTATTTTTATAAATACCGGGAAATTCCAGCTTTATAATTTTGTACTCTTATTTAAGAATGTTATTCTGTTTCCATTTTATTGTCCTCGTTTAAAATACTTTCATATTTTAAATTTACGTAAAACTACAATTTTAACCCCAAACAGAACAAACGATTTTTATCATTTTTCGATCGCTTTCTTAAGCGAGAATCGTGAAAGTAACTAAAAGCGTTACGGACGTTTTACTTATCAAATCGGTTTGTTTTATCGCTAAAAATTGATAGTTTAATAGTACAAGAAAATTTGAGTAATAATTGAATATTTTAATCCTTATTTGCAAATAATACGTTGTCAGATTTGCAGAAATTTTAATCCGATAATTTCTTTTAAATCCAGGAATAATATTTTTAAAAATTATAAAAAAGTAATTAATATTGAATATTTATTTTTTTGCACTCGCTTAATCTTTTTAATATAAAATAGCTTTTATCAAATTAAGCTGTTTACTTTTGAAGGTTAAATTAAAAAGTGAAAATGTTTATAAATTTAACGTCATGCTGGATTCTTAAATACTGATCTTTTTAATAAAATTTAATTTACCGCTTTCATAATATCTTTTTGAACAGTTATTAAAGGATTTTATTGGAACATTGCGTTAAAATATATATTTTCTTATCAGGAACCGTTACAGATAACTGGAGTGTTAATTTGATACTCTAATTTCTTTACGTTGTATATTAGATGTAACTGAAAATATTATCTCGTAATATTTGATCGTTATCGTGTTTAATTTACCATTTACTTCTAGTTTCATTTTCGCACTTTAATTTATATCTATTCTCTAATGATCATTTGATTTCATTTTCAGCTCGTTCATTCGATCCGATTACCGTATATATAATGAAATCGTTAATAATATTTCTTGAATATTTTCAGTTGTTAAACTTCTTTGAATATACCTTATATGTGGATCCGCTGTATAATTACATATACGTATCAGGAGTGGAACGGATATACAAAAAATTAATTTGTTTAGATTATTAAACGGCAACTTTTTCTGTTATTTTTTTTTTTTTATGTACGTATTTAGTTTTTATAACAGAGAGTAATAATTCAAAAGCAACTTAAATCCAAATTTGCCGTAATTTACTACTACTTGTCATGAATTTCGCTTCGGTTCACTAATGCCGTAAAAGACATTAGCATAATATTCGGCTTTTTAAAAATCCCGATAAAAAAGCATCTTGTTCTGAAACATTTTCGGATCTCGCTAGTAAAATCATATCGACATTTTTGTTTCAAATTTTCTCTTTCGTCCCCTTATTGTTTCCGATCATCACCTCATCTATTAATTCCGTCCTTCTTAATCCTCGGTTCTTCTCTATCGGCCTTTCCGATGCGGTCGTTAAGATTCCACTTTTCTCCGCGTATTCTAACCGGTTTAATTTTCTTTTGAGTATTTTCCGCACAAATTCTCTTTCTTTTTTAATCCTGTTCGTTACTTACTCATTCATCACTTTATCTGTCCATCCTTCTCCATACCCGCATCTCAAAAGCCTCAATCTAATCCCTCTCCCTTTTCCTCGACGACCATGCTTCACTCCCGTACCGCAAGATACTCCATACGTAGAATTTGACTGATCTCTTCCTTAACTGTAAGTCCAGTTTATAACCCGGTAATTTCCTCTTTTTACTGAAGGCTTCCTTTGCGATCGCTATCCTTCCTTTCATTTCCATTGCGCGTTTCCAGTCTTCTGTCACCATAGTCCCCAAATATCTTTAATATTTTAGTTTTTCTATTTTTCCTTCAGTCGTCCTTACCGCTAAATCCTCTTTGTTGTTTTCTTTCATTCCTTACTCCAGGAATTTTAACGATCTTTGAAACGGGTAGAATCATCGTATCACCAGCGATCGTTATGCATCTTATTTTTCGTCTTCCTAAACTTATTTTTTCTATATATTCCTTACCGTAATTAAATTTCAATATAATTTTAATATTATAAACGAATGAACGAATGAAATATAAATGAATGAATTTCACGTTTAAATTTGAATCGATTTAAATTTTGTACGTCGGTGAGGGGCAGCGTCCTTGTTTAATACTAGACATAGACGCATTCGGTCAGACATATTCTTATTTGGTTTCGCTGCTGTTGTTTGTCTGTTACATAATTCCTTTCTTAAACAATCTTTTGTCTTTTCATTCTACTTTTTTCTTTTTGAGAATCTCCATCGTTTTCTTCCATCGACTGTATCAGATATCTTCTCTAAATCTGTAAAACACAAACTCATTACTCTTCCTCCCTGTTAATATCTCTCCCAGCGATCCTTAGTTGCCCGATGCCATCTCCGGCTCCTTTCCCTTTTCTGAAGCCAAAATGTTCCTCTTCCGCATTGTCTTCCATTAATCTTAACATCCTCCGGTTTAGGACTCTTTTTACAATCTAAACATCAATATTTTGTAATTTCTTATGTTCTTCTATCTTGTTAAACGTATAAATCATTATTATTATTTTTATTTTGTTACATTTCATCCAATGGGTAGGACAAATGTGGATATAGTAGGAATTAGTGAGGTTCGGTGGGAAGAGGAAGGCGACTTTTGGTCAGGTGATTTTAGAGTAATTAACTCAGCGTCAAATAATGGGCAGGCAGGAGTAGGTTTCGTGATGAACAAGAAGATAGGGAGGAGAGTGGAGTATTTCAAAACGCATAGCGATAGAATCATTGTAATAAGGATAAAATCAAAACCTAAACCGACAACGATTGTTAACGTCTATATGCCTACAAGCGCCCATGAAGATGATGAGGTAGAGTGTGTATACGAAGAGATTGATGAAGCAATTAAACACGTAAAAGGAGATTAAAATTTAATAATAGTTGGAGATTGGAATGCAAGCATTGGAGAAGGCAAGGAAGGAAATATAGTGGGTGAATACGGGCTGGGCAAAAGGAATGAAAGACGGGACCGACTTACAGAGTTTTGCGAGAAGTATAATTTAGTAATTGCCAACACCCAATTTAAAAATCATAATAGAAGAATATACACTTGGAAAAAGCCAGGCGATACTGGAAGGTATCAGATAGATTATATCATGGTTAAGCAAAGATTTAGAAATCAACTCGTTGACTGCAAAACTTACCCTGGAACAGACATTGATAGCGACCATAATTTGGTGATAATGAAATGTAGATTGGGGTTTAAAAACCTGAAGAAAAGGTGTCAGATGAATCGGTGGAATTTAGAGAAGCTTGAGGAAGAGGAGGTAAAGAAGATTTTTGAGGAGGACATCGCAAGAGGTCTGAGTAAAAAAGATAAGGTAGAAAATGTAGAAGAAGAATGGGAGAATGTTAAAAAGGAAATTCTTAAATCAGCAGAAGCAAACTTAGGCGGAATAAAGAGAACTGGTAGAAAACCTTGGGTTTCAGACGATATATTGCAGCTGATGGATGAACGTAGAAAATATAAGAATGCTAATGATGAAGAAAGTAAAAGGAACTATCGGCAATTAAGAAATGCTATAAACAGGAAGTGCAAACTGGCGAAAGAAGAGTGGATTAAAGAAAAGTGTTCAGAAGTGGAAAGAGAAATGAACATTGGTAAAATAGACGGAGCATACAGGAAAGTTAAGGAAAATTTTGGGGTACATAAATTAAAATCTAATAATGTGTTAAACAAAGATGGTACACCAATATATAATACGAAAGGTAAAGTCGATAGATGGGTGGAATATATTGAAGAGTTATACGGAGGAAATGAATTAGAAAATGGTGTTATAGAGGAAGAAGAGGAAGTTGAGGAGGATGAAATGGGAGAAACAATACTGAGATCTGAATTTAAGAGAGCTTTAAAAGATTTAAATGGCAGAAAGGCTCCTGGAATAGACGGAATACCTGTAGAATTACTGCGCAGTGCAGGTGAGGAAGCGACTGATAGATTATACAAACTGGTGTGTAATATTTATGAAAAAGGGGAATTTCCGTCAGACTTCAAAAAAAGTGTTATAGTTATGATACCAAAGAAAGCAGGGGCAGATAAATGTGAAGAATATAGAACAATTAGTTTAACTACTCATGCATCAAAAATCTTAACTAGAATTTTATACAGAAGAATTGAGAGGAGAGTGGAAGAAGTGTTAGGAGAAGACCAATTTGGTTTCAGGAAAAGTATAGGGACAAGGGAAGCAATTTTAGGCCTCAGATTAATAGTAGAAGGAAGATTAAAGAAAAACAAACCGACATACTTGGCGTTTATAGACCTAGAAAAGGCTTTCGATAACGTAGACTGGAATAAAATGTTCAGCATTTTAAAAAAATTAGGGTTCAAATACAGAGATAGAAGAACAATTGCTAACATGTACAGGAATCAAACAGCAACAATAACAATTGAAGAACATAAGAAAGAAGCCCTAATTAGAAAGGGAGTCCGACAAGGATGTTCCCTATCTCCGTTACTTTTTAATCTTTATATGGAACTAGCAGTTAATGATGTTAAAGAACAATTTAGATTCGGAGTAACAGTACAAGGTGAAAAGATAAAGATGCTACGATTTGCTGATGATATAGTAATTCTAGCCGAGAGTAAAAAGGATTTAGAAGAAACAATGAACGGCATAGATGAAGTCCTACGCAAAAACTATCGCATGAAAATAAACAAGAACAAAACAAAAGTAATGAAATGTAGTAGAAATAACAAAGATGGACCGCTGAATGTGAAAATAGGAGGAGAAAAGATTATGGAGGTAGCAGAATTTTGTTATTTGGGAAGTAAAATTACTAAAGATGGACGAAGCAGGAGCGATATAAAATGCCGAATAGCACAAGCTAAACGAGCCTTCAGTAAGAAATATAATTTGTTTACATCAAAAATGAATTTAAATGTCAGGAAAAGATTTTTGAAAGTGTATGTTTGGAGTGTCGCTTTATATGGAAGTGAAACTTGGACGATCGGAGTATCTGAGAAGAAAAGATTAGAAGCTTTTGAAATGCGGTGCTATAGGAGAATGTTAAAAATCAGATGAGTGGATAAAGTGACAAATGAAACGGTATTGCGGCAAATAGATGAAGAAAGAAGCATTTGGAAAAATATAGTTAAAAGAAGAGACAGACGTATAGGCCACATACTAAGGCATCCTGGAATAGTCGCTTTAATATTGGAAGGACAGGTAGAAGGGAAAAATTGTGTAGGCAGGCCACGTTTGGAGTATGTAAAACAAATTGTTGGGGATGTAGGATGTAGAGGGTATACTGAAATGAAACGACTAGCACTAGATAGGGAATCTTGGAGAGCTGCATCAAACCAGTCAAATGACTGAAGACAAAAAAAAAAAAAAAAAAAAACATTTCATCCTTTCTTTTTGTTTTTTAATGGATTTCCAAACTGAAGTTTTAAACAGTAATCCACACCGTTCAATATTTCTTTAACTAATTTTTTGTTTACGTTAAAAGCATTGCTTTGTATTTTTCTACATATTTGCTCTATATTTCAACACTGTTTTCTTTTGATTGTTTCTTCGCTGTCGTATTTTCTCAGTTCTTCTTATAGTTCAACGTACAGTTTTGTTACGGTCCGATTTGAGTAGACAATATTCTTATTTCAACTCTTTTTCGAATTAATGCTTCGTTTTTAATACTTATATCGAATAAATAATATTAACAGTCTCTTCTTTGTCGCTAAAGTGATTGCAAAGAAACGTTTAGAAACTTACAGTTTAAATTAAGTATTATTTTTTCGTTTGGATTAAATAAATGGCAGTGTCGCTGAACTTATCGACCTAAGATAGTGTAAAACCGGTTACTGAATTTAATTTAGTAATTAAACTAGGTGCATTCCCGTGGTGGTTCCTCAGGAACTGTTGTTGAAGGAGCAAGCCGGTTCATTTTTATTACAAGGGCGATACTAATCGGCTTCATTTGAGCGTGCTTAGGCTTTATTAACGAGGCGATAAGAACATTAAAGTTTTAGCAGCGGATCGGCATCTCCAAAGCAATTATCGCTCTGTATAATTGTCTGATTTAAGTTTTTTTGTCTGTATGGAATTTTCTAATAATTTGTCACGGTATCTAAATTTTATTTATTATAATAAATGTAGCGAGGAAGTTGAATAAATATTTACTAAACTGTAAAACAAGAAACCGTTAAAAAAATATTTTACTTAAATTTAAAACTATCGATCGTAATCGATTGTTAAACGATCATAATTAATAGGTATTACAGGAAATAGTATATCAATTATAGAAACACAATTATATTAAATTAATGAAAAAATAATAATTAATTAATAGTACTTGCGGAACATTTCTACTAGTGTAGAAAAAAAAGATATGTAGGTCATAAGGATATGAAAGAAAGATTAAAACTAGAACAAATAGACCAGTGAAATCGGCTATAGTTTAACATTAGCTGTAAACGATCACAAATGTATTAGACTAAACTTCTAAAAAATGTCAGTAATAAACAAATATTTAAGTAGTGTGCAAACTTAGTTTATCGATCGTGATGTAAAATCTTCATATTTGATTTACTATGAGAAACTAATATTATTAAAAACAATTTTTATGAAAAAGAAAATTAAAATGTTATGAACTTTTTTCTTCAATTTTGTTCATGGAAGGGGTTAAATAAATTCACAGTACATAAAAACAACCTCTTTTGATATAATTCTTATCGGTTTAAGGTTCACGGTATTTCTATCTATATTTTTGAGATAAATTTTTTCTTATCCGACCTTACATGAGGAGAGAGAGTACGTTGAAACGTAACGGGCAGTTAGTGTGGGTCAGTTTATTTATTTTTATACGCTGTCAAAAATACTCATTTCTAATAAACGGTTTATTTAAGTTATTTTATTTTTATAATCTATACACCGGTTTCTTGATATCTACTGAAGATTATAAAAACGATCAAAATGGTCATATATATTTTTTTAAAGTTATTTGTTTTTTAAATGACGTTCGGGTGGCTTTATTGATTTCCAACTTCTAAATAATCGTTTAGATGTAATCGGTTGAATATTTTGATTTTAAATGTAATCGGGATCCGTCTTGGGCCCCCTGCTATGGAATTTGGTGTATAATGAGGTCTAAAACTAGACTATCCGGAGGGTGCGGTGCCAGTTGATGTTGCCGACGATTTAGCCCAAGTAATGACGGCGAGGACAAAGGAGGGGCTGGCTGACGCGGCAAACGTAGCCCGTAGTGAAGGTAAGGAGGTGGGATGGTGGAGAAAGATTTTCATCTTTCTAGCGAGAAAACAAAACTGATACTAATCACTTGGGTGAAGAAGAATTCAGTGTTGAACACCCGCTAGAACTCTTGACGGAAGTTAAATTTCTTGGGATTTGGATGAATCGCAGATCCAATATTTGCAATCAAATTTACAATCCGTATCAGGGAAACAAATAAAAGAGCGGCAGAAACCCGTTAAAAATTTGGGTAGATTGCTCGGGTGTGTAGCAGGTTCGCGTACCTCAAAACGAAGGCTCTATGTACACGTCGTTAACTATATATTATTATATGGAGTTCCGGTCCGGGGACGGGCGCTGGAGGTGGACTGGAATAGACGTTTGATGGAGGGTATTCAGAGGCGGATGCCCCTTAGAGTCGCTATTGCTTACGCTTCGGTTGACACCGAGGCGGTCTTGGTTGTCGCGAGGATCCCGCCTCTGCGACAATTAGGTAAAACGCAACGAAATTAGCGGAAGGAGCAAACCGGACTACTTCACATGAAGATATGATGAGAGAATGGCAGAACGGATGGGACACCTCCAGCAAGGGTCGCTGGACGCACCGGTTGATTAAAGTGATCGAGCCGTGAATAGGGAGGAGATTTGGGGAGCTAAATTTCGGGCTGACCCGGTTTCTGACTGGCCACGGAGCGTTCAGGAAATATACGAGTGGAAGAAGGAGGGCCGAAGATGACACCTGTCCTTATTGTGGAGAGCAGGACACTCTTTGATCGTTTATATGCCTGAGATGGAAGGACGAGAAACGTATATGCGTGCAAACTGTCGGACCGATTAACGCTGATACAAAGTAGAGTGCGTACACAGTGGAGTACAATAACTTGAAACGATTTAAAAATTTAAAAGAACGATTTAAAAAAAAGAAGGGAAAGCGAGGGGGGTTAAGGACAGCCTCTCGTGGAGCCGTCGTTCGTCTGTGCTCGCACGGATGTGCAGCGCTGAGGAAGCACGGGAACTTTGGAACCCTTAAGCTAGGAAAAAGGCCACAGACCCGTTTGGGAAGCCCCTTAGAGTTCCTCGATTAGAGGACGGCCAACAAAAACCTAAGTTCCGGCTGCTCGGGCGGTACCCGCATCTGTACAAAAGTAACTGTCTTTACTAGGATATGAACCTTAGAACTCTCGACTTCGAAAATCAGCTGATTTGCGATGTCAAATTAACCGCTAGACCGGCCCGGTGTTTGAAATTTGAAACGCTTTAATAGATTTCTATTTTCTATTCGCCGGAAGTTATTTCTGATTTTTCAAAGAATGTTTATAGGCCTGCTGTCTCAGCCGCCTTTTTTTAGATTCTTTTCTTGTTTAATCGCTTCTTCCTGTGTTTCTGCTAGCACAGCCATATAGATCGCAAAGACAGACATCTGATTTGGGTTCCGTTGTTTTTTTGTCCCTATCCTTATTCATTTTTTCCAGAGGATCCCAGAAAGTCCTCGTTCTTTTCCCAGAAGGTCTTTGTATTTTGTGCAGAATGAGGTCGAAAAACACGTTTATTAATAAATACAATAAACATGTATAATTTTTTTATAACGATTTATATATTTCTTAATAAATTATTATTTATTAATACATTATTGAAACGAATAAAAAGATAATGTTATATTTTGTTATTTATTTCATTTTTTTGTCATTACTGACAGTTTTAAGGCTGCTTACTAATTTTCTGATTTTCATGTTTTGATAATGAAAAGAAAAGAAATTGTAGTTTTATATTATTTTATGCACTATAACATTATACAAATTTAAAGCGATAATATTTTTATTTAAACGACTCATTATTGATAGTTTAAAAAAATTCGTCGCTTTAAATTAAAAATTTACCTGCCTATTTAAGTTATTTTTGATTTTGAGATTTTATAACGATGTTTGATAATATATAAATAAATAAATGAAATATATTGCGTTTAAAATGTTTTTACTTGATAAAAGAAAGAGAAATGATCATTAGTCGTGTTAAAATTTAATATTGATTGTTCTGTGATGTGAAGAGCAGGGATTGGAATCCTTAGCTCTGACCGCTTAATCTGAATTGCATTTCTCTGCTTTTGTGATCCGAGACGTCTGAATTCCAAAGTAATTTCCCGATAGATTACGCTTGAATACTTGCTGTAATAAAAGTTACTGCTACAGAAAATAAAATAATCTTGTTAACAATTGTAATTAAAATTTTCTATTTATGTAAATGTTAAATACTTAAAGTTTCAAAATTTTTCTCGTGAACTTATTACGTAATATCTTATTGTCTAATCTTAATTCAAACTAATTATCCCGCCTCTGTATAAATATTATTAATCCACTCCCGCTTTTGTTTATAATATTGTAATCCGTTCACTGAATACATGCGTAAGTCATATCAGAAAGAACGTTTTGGAAATTGTGCAATAACTTCCGCGGTAGGTATTAGTTGCTGAATAAAGTTAGTTTTGTTAAAAGTAGTTAAACGATTGATACTAGATCGTGTATACCGGTGTTCATTGGCGGTCGGGTTTCAATTAACCAGACATCTCAGGAACGGTGGAACTGAGACTATACAAGACTACACTTCATTTACACTCATAAATATCATCCTGTGAAGTATTATCTGAAAGGTAATTACCGGAGGCTAAACAGAAAAAAAGAAAGAAAAAGTTAAACGATTGAAATACAGGCTTACTTATAAACTTATTACAATTTCACCTAATTTACGAATGTTCTATAAATTTCTGTAGTTTTATCCGTGACAGTATTAATACAGTATAAAAATGTAAGCTTTTCCAACGAAAAATCTGACCTATTTTATAATATTATCTTTTAATAACTTGAAACTTTATATTTTTGAAAGCATTTAATTGTAAGTCATTAAAATTTTATAAAATTCGGTTCGGTATTTCATCCGTATCGTGTAGACGTTTATATTTTTAAATTAATTTCTATGAGTTTTTCGTTGACTATGAAATCGTGTAATAAATAATTTGTTCTAGATGAATAGATGTACTTTGCAATACTTTATTGCCTATTTTCCAAGTTTCTGGGACTGTATCGGTGAACCTACGTGCGCGGACCTAATTTTTTATTTCTTTCTTACGGGGCAAAATTAAATAGATTTAGATGTTAAATATGAAGGATAAAATTCTCATCTTTGATATCTCAATATCTGACTGTTAGAAATTTGTAAATTACGTCCGACTTTTTAATAATTCCACTGAAGAAGCAAATGACCATTTCGCCCGCAATCCCTTAGAAGGTCGTGAGTATTTTATCGTAATAGAACATTACCGATCAAAGATATTTCGCGATCAACTTTTATATATAAATGATGAAAAAAAATTTTCTTCTAGGAATCACAGAACCGCCAAAAAAGGACAAATTATCCGATCACAATAATAGTAACTCTGTTATTATTGTGATTACAATGTGAAGAATTTTTATTTAAAAAAAAAAAAAAAAATAGCATCTAAATACGGTACTCTTGTAGTTAGTTATACGATGATATCATTCAGTTAAACGGAAATCACTTTAAATCTGATGCACGTTTATTTAGTTGAGACCTGTAGGTAGCCGCGTCTCTCGTTTATAAAATGGCAATGTACATGTACATGTACATGTTGCTAACATTTTTGATAGGTATGTTGTTGATTGCAACTTAAAAATTATAGTAGAAGATAAAAACCTAACTCTTGTAAATCCCTTCATCTATCCGCTTAGCTCAGAAAAAAACGGAAAGATTGATATAATTAGGTAGACTATTGTGTCACATAAATCCCTTAGGTACTAATTTATATAGTGTTCCCTTTTCACCTTGGTCCTTATTTCTTAGTTCTGGCGACAGTATTTAAATTCTAATCAGAAAATTAATTAATCGTTTCTTATTTCGGGTTTAATCCTAATAATTATGTAAATGTGTTATCCTTATTTCATTCATTAACTCTAAATAATGCTATTGACTTAGCCGTTGTAGCGCAATTTTTAAAAATCTAATTATTCGTCTGACTCGATAGACTTTTCCAGGGACTGCTTCACGCTCTGACCCTAAAAAATTGTAATAAAAATGTAACCTAGATACTAGTTTGGTTAACCCATCGGGTTGGTCTAGTGGTGAACGCGTCTTCGCAATCAGCCTATTTCGAAGTCGAGAGTTCTAACGTCCAAATCCTAGTAAAGGCAGTTTACTTTTATACGGATTTGAATACTAGATCGCGGATATCGGTGTTCTTTGGTGGTTGGGTTTCAAGTAACCATACACCTCAGAAATGGTCGACCTGAGACTGTACAAGACGATTGCACTTCATTTACACTCATACATACCATCCTCATTCGTCCTCTGAAGTAATACCTAACGGTGGTTCCCGGAGGCTAAAACAGGAAAGATACTAGTTTGGCTGATATTTTTCTGTAGTGGTTTCGTATGTTTTAAACTTATGATATAAATTTATTGTTTTCTACCATCCTAATTATCTGTACTTTATGTTTTCCTGTGAATATATGAAGTAATTTCCTGTATTATTATTTAAAGTCGCTTAGATTTAAGAAGGTTCATTAGTTCAGTGTTTAAGCTTAATAAAAAATTATAATTTTAGTGATTTATTTTCAAGGAAAACTCGTAATAAATTATAGAATGAATAACGTAAAAGATTATTAAATATCTATTAACACAGATAAATTAAAACGGCAGCGCTTCTTGCTCTAATAATTACGACAAACTTCTACGTTTATTAAAGTAACTCTTTAATTAAAGATGAATGAGAATGAAACTTTAATTTTTATTTAATTTAATTAACCTAGATAATCGTTTTGTACAACATTTTACGCGTTACAATTTCTATTCTTACCTTTAAAATTATTCTTAGGAAATACTTTTTTTCACTTATAATAAATAATTATTTTCGTCCTGAATCACTAAACGGTGTTACTCTCGTTTTTTTAAATACTGTTATACTCATAGCATAGCGTTAGAAGTAGGTAATAAATAGAAATCCACGTAAATTTCTTAACCGAATAATTACGATCGTTAAATAAATGTGAAAATTGCAATATTACTCGAGGGTTACCTTGCTGTCGGTTAAAGACGGGTGCTTAAGAAACGATTATAGTATTAACTTGCGGTTTATTTAGGAACTATTGAATTTATTTGTTCTGTATGAATTTCTGTAACTGCTTTTTTACACGCATATACCTTTTACATTCAATATATATAGTTTCAGGATGAAAAAGGTTCATCTGAACACAGCTCTGTAAACGTTTTATTTTCGTTTTAAAGGCTAACGAAAGATTTCTCCAGATTTCTGCTCAAAGATCAAATAATGCTATATTACAACTCTGCGGGTACAAATTATTAGAGCGGTTTTATACGTAATTTTAAATGAAAAAAAGAAAACAATTCCGGCATTGTAACTCCAGTAATTTCTGAGAAAATTATTGTAAAAGCACGCTGGTTTGACATACATTTACCTGCACTTTATTTAATTGCTAATAACCTAACAAAACTTCCAAGACGAAATGTGTAATGAATTTGCACAGACTTCCCAAAATAGCGATGTAAAAAAATAATTGAAGTTTTTTTATTAATCTCAGAAACAGGAATCCTTGTTTGCAAAAAAATAACGAATTAAATAATACTTCAAATATTTTTAATGAAGAATATCTGCGGTGACTGGGGGGGTTATTATCCGAATAACGTTAAAAAAATATTTTTTTCAACGCTGCTGAAAGCAGAACTTATTGTCTTGAAAACAAAAAAACTGTATGAATTTATTTTAAATTTCTTTAACTTATTTAGCGGCTGGGGAGTACAAGAGGTTCCAGAATTTTTTTGACATCGCTGAGTATTTTACTTGACCTGAAAATTAACCTGTTTAGAAGAAGAACGGTTCAATTATAACAGTACTTTTATCTGATCGATTAAGGCAATCGAATGAGCAAGACGGTTAATCGTTTCGGTAACATTATGATTTTTTACCGGTCCCAGAAGCAATTTACACTTTAAGGATTGAAATATTGTAATTTTTGTTAATTTAGAGGCCGAATGAATTTTCTTTAATCATCCTTGAAGACCTAGTGTGACTGGAGGGACAAGGGGGATCCAAAATCTATAACACCCGTTTTCCTCCGGTGAGTAAAATTTTCTGTATAAGCCTCGATTCTTAAAGCAAGGAGTTCATTATGTGTTGCTTACCACCGATTTTTTTTTAGCCGTGCTTATAGATATGACATGAACCATCCGAGGTGCTACTGAAATTGTCAGCAATGCTTTCTCTCAGAGTAATGATATACAGTATGCAGCTAGTTTCTGTTGTAAACAGAATAATGCTACAACCTTTAGAGCTGAATTCGAGAAGGCTTGACAGGCTCGTATGAAGCGCGGTTCAGCGAAGAAAGTAATCGCTTCACTTCTTGCCTTTTCCACGAGTACTAGGATACGAACGCTTTTTATACTTGGAAATACTTATGCCGCTTTCGAGAGCGACTGGTATATCATACCGGTTCGCTTAAAACAGTTCGATTATAGTACCTAACATTTATATATATCTTAATACTTCGTGGCGAATCGATAACGTCTCAGACTTTCATTCGGAGGACCTCGGGTTCCAATCTCGGCCAGGCGTAGAATTTTTATACGCTACAAATTTTTATTTCATATCCTTACGCACAAGCGCGTTCTAGCTTATGCGGTGAATCAGTCGAATACAAAAAAGGTAATGTACCGTGTAAAGCGTTAATATACAAGAGATTATAAACGTAGTTTTTTCCGATAATAATCGGATATGTTTGGTAACATTTGATTCTTTCTATAGCATTTACTTACGACCGTAAAGAGTGTGCGTTTGCGATTAAACCATTTTACAAAAACGGTGATGATTTCGGTTGTTTCGACGCCGCTTCAATATCCATCTAAATGTTGCTGTGCCGTCAATCCGTATCGTTAAAATCCGAGTACAGAATCTATTCAGCGTATAACTAGAATCTTCCTGATAAACGAAGGATTATGTATATATCGTAAAAGATGTTACAAAGCCTTTCCCGTTGTTATTCGGTTTCGTTCGGCTTGTCGAACATCTGTGTTCGAGGGATTCTTCGTGAAAGTTTTCTAACGTATTCAAATAAAATTCAATTAGAGGAGGCATAAATGAAGATCAATTTAGTCGTACGATTTTGTTATATCGCCGACTTTTGAATCTTATAAACGTAAGAAAAACTTTATTCACGAAATCGGAGTGAAATGAAGTGAATTTAATTATTAATGAAATTTATTTGCCCAGAGAGGTACAGCAAAAATTAACATACGTGTGTGAGTCACACAAGCGCGCGCTGGAAACAGAAAAAGAGAGGCTGATTGAAACCTCGTTTATTTAATTAAACTTTCGGTTAAGAGTGATGAATCACATTAACATTTATATGGATATATGAATAAACAGAACTTCCGGTTTGGGCAAAAACCAAACCTAACGATAATAATTAGTATTTAGATGTCTTATGTTATGAATATTTCTTGTGCCTCATGCGTTATCTTATAATGTATTTTTTTTATTTCTACTTAATGAAATTATTTTTTCTGATTTTTTTAGATTATGAATTTATTGTATATTATTTTATTTGATTTCAGCGTAAAGTTAATAATTTTACGTTCTGGTTCCGTGTATTTTTTTTAACTTAATTTTTCAATTAAAATTTTTGTATCGTGCTACAAAAATCATGTATTTTTATTTAGTTATATTGTATTTGTTATTATTTTTAATTAGTTCTTTTATTAATCGTCCTATTATAACGATATCAACTCTCGGGTGCGCTCAAGGTTTCTTTTGCTACATGCGTCAAGGATAAATATGTTGAAAAAAATTGTATATGTAATTTTCAATCGACAATAAATAAATATTATTATTATTAACGAAGTAAATTAAGATACACTACTCGGTACTAAAGTCACCGTTCCTATCTTCTGTCCGTATTTCTTAGATGACAAAATTAGAGTACGGTTACCGTCGTGTCAGAGCGATACGTTTGAACGATTGATAAATCTTTTTATCTCTGGATAAACCTGAATTCAGTTCAGACACGCGATTTCAACAGGATGAGTCGACCGATCTCATAGCTAGGCGATCTACGCGTAAAAATTAAACCGGATGGCTTTCAAACCCCTTCACATTTTTGTATATTCCTTAGCTCATAAGATCGTCGCATCTCGCAACACTCGATTAATTTTGGGCGACTACTCGAAGATTTAGTGATTCACCCGACGAAATATTTCTTTGTATGGCTCTGCAGTCCGACGTGGACCTTGGACTCCTCTACAACTCGTCCCCATCCATGTGTAATCTGTGTCAACTCCCTCAATTCACACTTATGTTCCTCAAACCCCCTGTTTCATCTTGCAGCTATCGAGTTCTGGGTCTACCTCTTCTTGGCACCCTCATTTTTGTATCCGAGATTTGTTTCTATTGTCTGCATACTCGTACTCTCGTTCTTTGTAGACGGCTCAACCAGCCGGTTCTCTTGAATTTGATGATTTTACAGTATGTACAGAGTGTTCCATATAAAACGCAACCCATCAATCACTCATCCATGAAATTTTAAAAGTCAAGCTTACTCCCTTACTCGTTACTGAAATGGACTCGTCCAACATCTAAACATCGCGGCGACGCAGTAGAACACTACCGATAGTAACAACAATGCAATCGTAACGTTCAGTGTATTGCTAGAGACAAGATGGTGTTTTCGCTAGATGAACGTTTTTTCATTGTCGAGTCGTACTTCAATACGAAATCAGCGGTTGCAGTGCAAGATTTGTTTCGCCATAAGTACCCAGATAAACCGGCTCCTAACAAAACATCAGTATTAAGGTTAGTCGCAAAATTTAGAGAGACCGGCTCTGTTAATAACAAGGAACACAAAAGATCTGCGTCAGTTTGAATACAGATACGGTCACTGAAATCAAAGACCGATTACTCGCCTCGCCAAATAAATCGATCAGACGTTTGTCTGCTGAAATTAATTTGTCTAAATCAACCGTTCATCGGGCGACCAAACGATTACAATTACGACCTTATCGCATTCAAACGGTTCATCGACTTCTTGAGCCCGACAAAGAAAAACGGCTACAGTATTGTCAACGGTTCCGTCGATTTCTGCGTGAGGGAATTAATGTTATGGATTCGTTATTTTTCACAGATGAAGCACGGTTTCATTTGGACGGCTACGTAAACAGCAAAAACAGTAGAATTTGGAGCGCTGAAAATCCCCACGTTTATCACGTAAAACAATTACACCCGCCGAAGTCGGTCGTGTGGTGCGCGATATCGCGGAAGAAAATAATCGGTCCTATTTTTTTCGAGTACACCATTAATGCAGAACGATATCAGGATATTCTATTTCAGTTCATCGCACTCTTGGAAGAGTAAGACAGACACTGCCGACTACAACATGACGGTGCGACATCGCACTACGCGGGTTCAACTTCTGATTTCGTCGAGGAATTCTTCGGTAATCGTGTTATCGGTCGAGGCTTGTGGCCACTAAGATCTCCAAATTTGACTGCGGCGGATTTTTTCTACGGAGTTTCCTCAAAGAAAATGCCTACAGCAACAAACCACGAACACTTGAACGATTGAAAGTCAATATTGAACAAGATGTATTAAATATCCAGCCACAAACTTTGAAAAAAGTTGTAAGAAACGCTGTAAAAAGAATCGAAGCTTGTATTCAAGAAGATGGCGGCCACTTCCAACATTTACTCTAAATGTAAGGTAATGGTAATAATAAAAATTACATTTACATTTACAGATGCCTTTTTATTATTTCAATACCTGCCAATATAAGGCTGGGTTGCGTTTTATATGGGACACCCTGTATTTTTTTCAATAGTTTCTATTGCTTCAATACATTTTAAATTTACAAATTCTCCTTATTATTTTCACTTCAAAGATTAGCAGCGATTTTACATCTGCTACATTCAGCGTTCATATCTCGCTACCATAAGTTTCCACCGAGCTTATTAATGTTTTATACATTTTCATTTTATTATTACACGAGACGTTTTTAGATACGTGCAAACGTTACCTACGAGACGTTGAAGAATTCAGTTTAAAAGAAAATTGCCGTGAAACAACTGAAATCCGTATAAATATCTCACATCGTGCGATAGAAAATTTGGTCTTTTTTTCGTCTAACAATTAGCGAAAAATTGGTATTGTTTGTTGGTAATTTGAAAGTTGTAATGTTCATTAATTCGTTACTTTTTTCAATAATTTTTCATTTTAAGTTTGTGTAAAACAAGAAAACTAGTTTTGTCATAGTCATAATTTAATTAAATAAACGAAAGTTACCAATCAATCATCTTCCTTTCTTCCTCTCGTTTACATTACAGCGCGCGCTTATGTACACACAGACATATAAACAAACAAACAAACACACACACTTTATTTAATATATAATACAGTTAATTTTTGTTGTACCTCTCTTGTCAAATAGATTTCATTACTGATGAACTTACTTTATTCCACTTTCATAATGTCCGAGGAACATAGAAATAGACAGTGAAAATATCAAAGAATAAATAGTTTATTTTATTATATTTTCTTATTAATAAAACTACAGTAATAAATTTATTATAAATAAACTACAATAATAAAAATAACTAAACGTTATCGTAAAATAAAGGTGTAATTTATTAATGCACTCGTATAAAAACATTTTGATACTACTTTTTTTATATCTACATAAAATCGTTTTTCTTCGGAATGAAATAAATTTCTATTTTCAAGTTTTCTACTGTAATATTATTTCTGTTATATTAATTCAATTGTACATTGATATTCATTCAATATTAGCTCTATTTCATAAATAAATGAGAACAGAAACATGTGTTAATTTTTTTTTTTGTTATTCAATTATGTATAAACGGAGAACATTTTAATACAATTTTCTAAAAAATGTAATTTTTGTTTTTTAAAATTGATTTTTTTTTTTTTTTTTTTTTTTTAATTTACGTTAATATAATTCTCTCTGTTTTATCTAACTTTTAATTCATTATACGTAAATAGAATTTTAACTTTATTGTTGCAAAAAAATTATTTAATATTTATATTTATTTCAACTGTAATTTAAAAAATTACAGTAGATTTTAATAAGTTAAAAAATGGAATATTTGATTTAGTACACTACCAAAAGTTAGTTGTTAGTAGACGTTTTTAATTATAGGCTTAATTTATATGTTTAATATAATTCTCTTTAAATTATTCTGGTTTAAAAAAAAAGTTTTTTCGTTTTTAAATATTATGTATTTTAGAAGCTAATTGTATAGAATTCCTAAAAGCTTTCATACTAGGTGGGCTGTAAATAATGCCAGTTTTAAATTACTAACCGTTATCGTCTGGAGCGGTTGCCATACACGAATGTCTTTCTGATTTAGCTGCATTAGTAGTCAAGATCGCTACTCGAAAGAGAATCTCATTGTTATTACTAAAACTTACTATAAATATGGTGATTGTTTTGCGGAAATAGTTGGTAAAGTTCGAGAAATATTAGATAGAGAAAGCGCACCGAATGAGTCGACAGTTCGGCTATTAGTGAGAAAATTTGAAGAAAGCGGTGCTGTTTTTGACATAAAACAGCTGGTCACCCTCGCACCTGCCGGTCTCTTCATAACATTGAGACGTTACGCGACAATGTTGCAGCAGACCGAAGAACATCGACTAGACATCCTTCACGAGAACTCGGGATCATCCCAAGTTCAGTGGGCGGACTGAAGGGGAACCGCGCTGGCAGAAAGACGTAAATACATCGCTAGTCTCCCAAGGATAGCCCAAGTAATGATATTCAAATTAATCCGTAAGGATCGGAACGCAATCCACAATTCCAACCGTAAACAAAACAAATATATAATCGCCGCTAAATAAATAAATACCCTCCCGATAATAACAAAGACCCAGCAGCAACAGACTGTTGTCCGGGTTCTGTGATGAATAAGGGGATATGTATCGCCCTTTATCTTTCCGTTTCGTTCCGTGATTTCCTCTTATTTTATTTCTTCGAAAAAAAATATATCTCAACACATCTAAATGTATTTTATGACGAAGCGATGAAAGAAAGTAAGATATTTTCATCCACAGTAGTACAACAATGAGATGTTGCATATCTTGAAAGTTACAACGATTGACCTACGTACTGTCACTTCAAGTAAAGGGAATGCAGCTACGGAAGGATCACGACTAAATAAAGCCGCTTTTCCTTTTGATTTTAACTATGTTTGTAGTGCAGTTTGTTAGTTGATATGCCGTACACAGAAAAGTTTTCGTAACCGCGTGGTATACAGGAGACTAAATTAAAAGATCTGCATTAGCAGTAAATATCTTAAAATTATCATTTTTTCTGTAAACCCGATAAAAATGAAAATAATGAAATTAAATATTAGAGCTAGCTGTGGACAAAGTACCAAAAATATATCGTTATTTGATTTACGTTACCGGAAATTTGTTACGCGAGCAAATTACTAAGTGTACACGAAGAAATGCAGACATCAAAAGCAGATCTGCACAAGCAAGGAGAGCTTTTAAGCTGAAAAGTAGTATAAAATATACATGAGAGAATTCAAAATAAAGTTTTGAAAATATTTGCGTTTAATGTTAGTGAAATACGGACCGTAGAAAAAAACAAAAAGGAAAAAGGTCTTTGAACAGCGGTAGGGGATGATACCGCAAGGAGAATGTTAAAAATTAGGAAGATCGAGATAGATTTTGAAACGAAGAGGTGGAAATGACGTGTAGGAGAGGAAATAAGTTTACGGCCCTAGTCTTGTAAATTCTTAGACGAACTTTGACGATGGCCTTTGCATTAAGATACGTAGTTATAAATAATTTTGGTGATGGAGGACGCGTACAAGATAAAGTATTTAGAGGAAACAAAGTTTGGAATATATGAAATAGATACATTATAGATATCGTCTGCCTTTAGTGCGCTGAATACGCAAACTGTTGTAGATGTAAGGTTAAAGAATTACCCCGGAGTTGAAAGGAACAGCTAAGTTTTACGGTTGCACTTATTACCATAATTTAAATAAAGACTTTTTTTTGTTTCTGTGTAAAATTTGCCGATCTGTAATGCATATTACTATCTGTAAGATATATTAAAATCATCGTACGAGATTTTCATCCTAGTAATTTTCTCCTGGTAATCGATATGCGTATAAAGGTCTGAATGTATCGTTTAAAAAATAAATAAGCGGTCCGTGTATTGACATTCGTACGTGTACATAAGCGCGTATAAATGCATAGTTACAATCGTGTTAAAAATACGAATAGAATTTATTAGTTTTAATTTTTTTCTTTTCTTCTTCAGTCTTTTGAATAGGAGCTGCGCAAATGTGGAGGTACCCTGGCTAAATGCCAGCCAGCTTTAATAATCGTGCTGTATAGAATCGGATTCCTTTATGTACATCGGAGTCCGATGTACGTACGCAGACTGTCCGGTCGTTTGTACTGCAGTCCGGTATTGTTTTTCTGTTTTGATAATCGCAGTTATTCTGTCGGGTTTCTTACCTTATGAGGAAGCCGTGATTAAACTAAAATCAAATCACGTAAACCTCTTCCTTTATACGATTCGATAATAATTCCTGACTGCAAGACTGTAATACCGATTTATAAATGTATATGCTCAGAATTAATATAAATATTGATTTAACACCCACCGAGACAAAAAATTAAAATATTAAAGAGACAAACAACATTATCGATTTTTCTGCGATTGTAATATACGAGTATAGGCGTTTAACGTTTATTTTAAAATAATATTTTTAAATTTATGTTTCCTTTAGTTACATCGTGCATTTTATCGGCTGTAATTTGCGACGATCGTTGAGAATATAAATCTATAATTGATTTATAAATCTTGAGTTTCCTTCATGTTGTCGATTTCCTTCTATTATTGCGCGCGCGTATGTTTTTTCTTTTCTTTTTTAATGAAGGTGTGTAATATAAAGCAGCAATGACATTGACAGGGGTTTTATAACATTTTTTCATCTAACGCAAAAGTAAAAATGTTTTTATTTGTTTTATAAACTCTCGGATAAATTGTATATCCTTTGTTATTTTATAAAAGAAAAAAACTATTATTTTCTTTCATACATTATAATTACTTGCTAGTATTATCCAAATCGTGTTGTTAATAGTAATACTTTTAGAAAAAGGACTCTTTTTTTGAAGATTGACAATATCTGATAACATATGCCCAAAATTTATTTGGTTTTATTTCTTTGTGCGAGTAAACAATAATGATGAATCGAATTTTTTGTGATATATCATTTAAGGTATGCGGTTAGTTTGACCGTACCTTAAAGATATTTAATATCTTCCACTCGTTAATAATGTATAATTGTTTAAACGTCAAAATACGGACTTTTTTTAAAAAAAGTCGATTTTTAAATTTCTTTTGAAAGGAAAAAATAAAATTTTTATGAAAGTTAATGCTGCAGACTAATTCTCAGCAAAGTTTACCGTTAGACTTCAGAATTAAAGTGTTATATAACTTTACTTTCAAAAAGATTTCAAGTTATTGAGCATTTAAATTTTATAAAATAATAATCACGCGTAATATTAGTCAGCTTTTCTTTCTTTTCCTGTTTAGCCTCCGGTAACTACCGTTTAGATAATTCTTCAGAGGATGAATGAGGATGATATGTATGAGTGTAAATGAAATGTAGTTTTGTACGTTCTCAGTTCGACCGTTCCTGAGATGTGTGGTTAATTGAAAACCCAACCACCACCAAAGAACACCGGTATCCACGATCTAGTATTCAAATCCGTGTAAAAATAACTGGCTTTACTAGGACTTGAACGCTGTAACTCTCGATTTCCAAATCAGCTGATTTGGGAAGACGCGTTAACCACTAGACCAACCCGGTGGGTAATATTAGTCAGCTGTACTTATTTAATTAGGTTATGGCTATTTAGAACACAATTTTAGAAATACCGAGAAAGTAACTCGACGGAAAAACCGTTTAAAAGAAATAATTTTTTCCTAATAAAATCAGAATCGGTTGATGTTATAATTTCAATGAAAATAATCATATTTCCATTGAGGTTATGTCGTTAGTTGCGCCAACAAAAGCTGAATAGTTCAAAAATAATTGGAAAAAAATCGAGCGCTTTCAACATTACGTTAGTGACGACAATCTTGACTAACCTTTAAAAATACAAATAGTTTTTTTTGTACTCTTGATCGCATAAAGTCGAAAGCGGATGGTTTTTTAATTTCTTTTTATTGATATCGGTACAGGTCGTCATATGTTTACGTTTATATATTTCTACTCGAACATAACAAACGTAATAAATTATGCGTAAATTTATCTTTCCTAAGTAGATACAGTCGGTGTCGGTTTCTTTATGTATGTATTTTTTTTCTTGTTTCTTGTTTAACCTCCGGGACCACCGTTAGGTATCGCTTCAGAGGATGAGATAAATGATTTGTATCGTGTGTGAAAAATGCCATGCCTGACCGGGATTCGAACCAGGCATCTTCAGATGAATGGCCGAGAAGCTACCACTCGCGCCACGGAGGCCGGCTATTTATATATTTAAAGCGTAACAATCTAACGATTTGAATAAAAATGTTTATTTAATCCCAACCGATTTCGTTTATTGTATTTTCAAGACTAATAAGAGTTTATAGATTTATTTTTTTTTTTTTGTCTTCAGTCATTTGATTGGTTTGATGCAGCTCTCCAAGATTCCCTATCTAGTTCTAGTCGTTTCATTTCAGTATAGCCTCTACATCCTACATCCCTAACAATTTGTTTTACATATTTCAAACGTGGACTGCCTACTCAATTTTTTCCTTCTACCTGTCCTTCCAATATTAAAGCGACTATTCCAGGATGCCTTAGTATGTGGTCTGTAAGTCTGTCTCTTCTTTTAACTATATTTTTCCAAACGCTTCTTTCGTCATCTATTTGCCGCAATACCTCTTCATTTGTCACTTTATCCACCCGTCTGATTTTTAACATTCTCCTATAGCACCGCATTTCAAAAGCTTCTAATCTTTTCTTCTCAGATACTCCGATCGTCCAAGTTTCACTTCCATATAAAGCGACGCTCCAAACATATACTTTCAAAAATCTTTTCCTGACATTTAAATTAATTTTTGATGTAAACAAATTATATTTCTTACTGAAGGCTCGTTTAGCTTGTGCTATTCGGCATTTTATATCGCTCCTGCTTCGTCCATCTTTAGTAATTCTACTTCCCAAATAACAAAATTCTTCTACCTCCATAATTTTTTCTCCTCCTATTTTCACATTCAGCGGTCCATCTTTGTTGTTTCTACTACATTTCATTACTTTTGTTTTGTTCTTGTTTATTTTCATTCGATAGTTCTTGCGTAGGACTTCATCTAGCATCGTAGCACCTTTATCTTTTCACCTTGTACTGTTACTCCGAATCTAAATTCTTCTTTAACATCATTAAAAAGTAACGGAGATAGGGAACATCCTTGTCGGACTCCCTTTCTTATTACGGCTTCTTTCTTATGTTTTTCAATTGTTACTGTTGCTGTTTGGTTCCTGTACATGTTAGCAATTGTTCTTCTATCTCTGTATTTGAACCCTAACTTTTTTTAAATGCTGAACATTTTATTCCAGTCTACGTTATCGAATGCCTTCTCTAGGTCTATAAACACCAAGTATATCGGTTTGTTTTTCTTTAATCTTCCTTTTACCATTAATCTGAGGCCTAAAATTGCTTCCCTTGTCCATATACTTTTCCTGAAACCAAATTGGTCTTCTCCTAACACTTCCTCCACTCTCCTCTCAATTCTTCTGTATAGAATTCTAGTTAAGATTTTTGATTCACGACTAGTTAAACTAATTGTTCTGTATTCTTCACATTTATCTGTTCCTGCTTTCTTTGGTATCATGACTATAACACTTTTTTTGAAGTCTGACGGAAATTCCCCTTTTTCATAAATATTACACACCAGTTTGTATAATTTGTTTATAGATTCTGGGCTCGAATCTTGGTTACGATTGACATTTTTCACTAAAAGAAAGCAGAATAGCTGCGACTGAGGGTATCCTTATGACAAGGGATGACTAAAACAAAAAAAAAAAACACGGAAAAAATAAATTACGCTATGTCTGCATTTACTGCGATAAATAAATATGTAATTTATTTTATTTTAATCGATGAATTTGGTTTATCGAAAGTTAAAAATTACGCTTCAGAATTTAGAAAGTGTATAGATTTTAGTTTGGTGACTGTATTTACTTAAACTTTTTAAATTTTTAAGTAGACGTACGATTAATGTAGATACGTGCCGAAAGAATTATTTTGAAGAGATGAGAATAAAATATATAATCTATTTCTTTTACAAAAAAGACCATTCTTCAGGCTATTCATCAGATGAATGGCATGAAGAGTGGGATGCAAATACACATAAGAAAAAGTTGACAAAAACGTCAAATTTTTCATTTAAAGCTACGACTTTCACATAATCTCGCATCACCATCAAACCATATATCAACTCCATTCTGAGATACCGCCCGAAAATTATTTTTTACCTTTAAGCGGTTTAAAATTTTTTTTTACTTATTTTTTAATTATTTATGCGATCGTCTTTCTTGATAAAATAATAAACAATAACCAAAAAGTAGGCGCCGGAATGTACCGATCGCTAGCGGAAAGTTCCGATTCGTTAGTATCAATTTCTAGAGTTAAATTTCTAATTTAACTTTCGTTATATCGATTTTCATCGTTCAAAAATAAGTATTTTTACACAACAGGTAATCGATTTTGTACACTATAATCCCATTCCGAGACGCCGCTCGCCAGGACAACCCGCCCCGAGGGCCTAGCTGCGAAGGTGTGCCGTAGGCACGCCCTGCAGGTAGTGCCTATATTAAAGGGGAAAGTACGGTCAACTTGTCAAAAATGGGGTACCGGATTTGTTTTGCCAATTTACGTTTTAGGTTCCCACTGGTTCATCTAGATCAAAAAAGCATATGTTTGTGAGCGCGTACAGTATGTACAGTCGCCGCCAAGTAACGTTAAGCTTGGAATGACGACGATCACTGCCTGACGTATCATGCATCATGTTTACGCTACTAACATTGGCGCCAATGTTTCGCAGGACAATAGTATAGCAGTGACGTGCGGGCTGATCATCCAAGCTCGCCGTTACGTGGCGGCTACTCTGCGTATTTGTGTCTCACTGCTTTTGACCTTATACCTCAGCATTGACCGAAACGATTTTCTTTAAATTCGGTTCAAATATTTCTTCATATGGGGAATTGATCGTATTAATTTTATTTTAAATTCGTTAAAGGGATGAGGGGATTTCGCCAAAAGCATTCCTAATTTTCTTCTCTGTTATTTAAAAGAAAACCTTATTAAAACAAATTTGTAATTCAATGCGTATATAAATAATTCAAACAATTAAAAAAAAAACCAACTACCCTTCTTAAAGTTGGAATTATTTTGCTCTACTTCCCTTCAGTTTAAATATTTTTTTCAATCGTTTTATGAAAGTTTATACTTCATATGTAGAGACAGATATGAAAGAAACGTCTACAATTTTTCAAAACTATAGACCCTGGACCTAAAATGCAGAAAAGGTTTTGAAAATTTTTTTCATTACTTTCTTTTTCAATTTTTTTCATTACTTTCATAAAAGATATACTTTATTGTTTCAAAATTATTAAACAATCCTCTTTTAAATTATTATTATTCTTTGTTAGAGATCACTTAAAAGTAGATTTTCCTAAGTCTTTCGCAAGCATAACGAAGTACTAAAATTAAAATCCTTTTTTGTTCGAAATTTGGTAATGTTGATGCTTAAATTTTATTTTGGTAATCTTGACTTGATCGGCGTAGCCGGAAATAAAAACACTTTTTTTTCGGTACTTTCTCGGCCTTTCATCCGGAGGTCCCGGGTTCAAATCATTTTCACACGCGTTACAAATCCTTCATCTTGTCCTTTGAAGCAATACCTAACGGTGGCCCCGGAGGTTAAAAAAAAGATAGTTTTCGGATTATGTGATTAACAATTATTTACAGAACGCAGACTTTTTCTCTTTACTGGTGGTTTCCGTACTATTACCATCAATAACATTCCCGTTTCGAAATAAACTATTTTCAGTATCTTATAAACAAAGAAGTATCTTTGGTATCTCGACAGGATGTTTTTCAGTATATTCATAAGAAACACCTTAATACTGTATGCAGTTATAATTAAAAATTAATTTTCAAAAATTAATATTATATTAGTCGATGGTTAAGTATTTTATTAAGTTATATTCGGATCGGATGTTTTATCTTTACTCCAGTATGTGTGTGTGTGTGTGTGTTGTTGTTGTTGTTTTCCGATAATACGTCTATCAACCTGTCTACGGCCTTTAGATCACACAACAAGTATACGTTGAACAGATATGTCACATTTCACTTTCAGTTATTTAATGCTGAAATTATTTTATAATATTACTCTTTATTTTGTCGAAGTATTATAATTGTTCATTTAATTTGAAAATAAAGCGCATCGTTAGTATTTATTACCGACGGTTATTATTATAAATAACTACAAAGTATATCCCAAATCAGAAGGCTTTATTGAAAATTATTTGAGCACGCTTTACGTACACTTTGAACGGAAATGTAGAAAATTGAGAGGATTATTTTTTTATCGTAAACATTTTTTAAACTAATATTAAACGAATCATCGACAGAGTAAAACTGTTACTATAAAAGAACATTTTTTAATTCCATTTTAAATAAATTAATGTATAGATATTTTTTAAACGGTTGATAATTTATAAAATAAAGGGGGGGGGGAGAGAAATTAGCAACGGAATCATTATAAGGCCCTATTTGTATACCATGTAAACGTGTTCATTTATGTTATCTGGTTTATTGAGGTGAATATAATTATTTTTAAAAAACAAGTGACCATTCGGACGTGGGGTTGGGGTTGTCAGGGGTCATTATTATTATTATTTTTTAATTATTTATTAGCGGGAATTTGTGATAGTTAATTTTCCTTTTATTATAAAATAATCCTCCTCTATGAATCATGAGACCTTGCCGTTGATGAGGGGGCTTGAGTGCTCAGGGATACAGAGTAGCTGGACCGAAGGTGCAACCATATCGGAGAGGTATCTGTTAAGAGCCAGACTAAGGAATAATTCCTGAAAGAGGGCAGCAGCTCTTTCAGTAGTTGTTAGGGGCGTAAGTCACAATGACTTAAACGGCCATATCAACATCACTCAGTCCTCTGAGTACTGCGCAGCTGAAAGCAATGGAAAACTACAGCTGTTTTTTTTTTCCAAGAAAATGTGGCTCTGCATTTTCAAAAGCAATAATGGAGGCGCCTTCCTTGGTAAAATATTCCGGAGGTAAAATAGTCCCCCGTTCGGATCTCCAGGTGGGGACTACTAAGGAAGGGGTCACCAGAAAAGTAAAAAATAACATTCTACGAGTCGGAGCGTGGAATGTTAGAAGCTTAAAAAAGGTTGGTAGGCTAGAGAATTTAAAAAGGGAAATGGATAGGGTAAACGTGGATATAGTAGGAATTAGTGAGGTTCGGTGGGAAGAGGAAGGCGACTTTTGGTCGGGTGACTTTAGAGTAATTAACTCAGCGTCAAATAATTGGCAGGCAGGAGTAGGTTTCGTGATGAACAAGAAAATAGGGAGGAGAGTGGAGTATTTCAAGACGCATAGCGATAGAGTCATTGTAATAAGGATAAATTCAAAACCTAAACCGACAATGATTGTTAACGTCTATATGCCTACAAGCGCCCATGATGATGATGAGGTAGAATGTGTATACGAAGAGATTGATGAAGCAATTAAACACGTAAAAGGAGATGAAAATTTAATAATAGTTGGAGATTGGAATGCAAGCATTGGAAAAGGCAAGGAAGGAAATATAGTGGGTGAATACGGGCTGGGCAAAAGGAATGAAAGAGGGGACCGACTTATAGAGTTTTGCACGAAGTATAATTTAGTAATTGCCAACACCCAATTTAAAAATCATAATAGAAGAATATACACTTGGAAAAAGCCAGGCGATACTGCAAGGTATCAGATAGATTATATCATGGTTAAGCAAAGATTTAGAAATCAACTCGTGGACTGCAAAACTTACCCTGGAGCAGACATTGATAGCGACCATAATTTGGTGATAATGAAATGTAGATTGGGGTTTAAAAACCTGAAGAAAAGGTGTCAGATGAATCGGTGGAATTTAGAGAAGCTTGAGGAAGAGGAGGTAAAGAAGATTTTTGAGGAGGACATCGCAAGAGGTCTGAGTAAAAAAGATAAGATAGAAAATGTAGAAGAAGAATGGGAGAATGTTAAAAAGGAAATTCTTAAATCAGCAGAAGCAAACTTAGGCGGAATAAAGAGAACTGGTAGAAAACCTTGGGTTTCAGACGATATATTGCAGCTGATGGATGAACGTAGAAAATATAAGAATGCTAGTGATGAAGAAAGTAAAAGGAACTATCGGAAATTAAGAAATGCTATAAACAGGAAGTGCAAACTGGCGAAAGAAGAGTGGATTGAAGAAAAGTGTTCAGAAGTGGAAAGAGAAATGAACATTGATAAAATAGACGGAGCATACAGGAAAGTTAAGGAAAATTTTGGGGTACATAAATTAAAATCTAATAATGTGTTAAACAAAGATGGTACACCTATATATAATACGAAAGGTAAAGTCGATAGATGGGTGGAATATATTGAAGAGTTATACGGAGGAAATGAATTAGAAAATGGTTTTATAGAGGAAGAAGAGGAAGTTGAGGAGGATGAAATGGGAGAAACAATACTGAGATCTGAATTTAAGAGAGCATTAAAAGATTTAAATGGCAGAAAGTCTCCTGGAATAGACGGAATACCTGTAGAATTACTGCGCAGTGCAGGGGAGGAGGCGATTGATAGATTATACAAACTGGTGTGTAATATTTATGAAAAAGGGGAATTTCCGTCAGACTTCAAAAAAAGTGTTATAGTAATGATACCAAAGAAATCAGGGGCAGATAAATGTGAAGAATACAGAACAATTAGTTTAACTAGTCATGCATCAAAAATCTTAACTAGAATTCTATACAGAAGAATTGAGAGGAGAGTGGAGGAAGTGTTAGGAGAAGACCAATTTGGTTTCAGGAAAAGTATAGGGACAAGGGAAGCAATTTTAGGCCTCAGATTAATAGTAGAAGGAAGATTAAAGAAAAACAAACCGACATACTTGGCGTTTATAGACCTAGAAAAGGCATTCGATAACGTAGACTGGAATAAAATGTTCAGCATTTTAAAAAAATTAGGGTTCAAATACAGAGATAGAAGAACAATTGCTAACATGTACAGGAACCAAACAGCAACAGTAGCAATTGAAGAACATAAGAAAGAAGCCATAATAAGAAAGGGAGTCCGACAAGGATGTTCTCTATCTCCGTTACTTTTTAATCTTTACATGGAACTAGCAGTTAATGATGTTAAAGAACAATTTAGATTCGGAGTAACAGTACAAGGTGAAAAGATAAAGATGCTACGATTTGCTGATGATATAGTAATTCTAGCCGAGAATAAAAAGGATTTAGAAGAAACAATGAACGGCATAGATGAAGTCCTACGCAAGAACTATCGCGTGAAAATAAACAAGAACAAAACAAAAGTAATGAAATGTAGTAGAAATAACAAAGATGGACCACTGAATGTGAAAATAGGAGGAGAAAAGATTATGGAGGTAGAAGAATTTTGTTATTTGGGAAGTAGAATTACTAAAGATGGACGAAGCAGGAGCGATATAAAATGCCGAATAGCACAAGCTAAACGAGCCTTCAGTAAGAAATATAAGTTGTTTACATCAAAAATTAATTTAAATGTCAGGAAAAGATTTTTGAAAGTGTATGTTTGGAGTGTCGCTTTATATTGAAGTGAAACTTGGACAATCGGAGTATCTGAGAAGAAAAGATTAGAAGCTTTTGAAATGCGGTGCTATAGGAGAATGTTAAAAATCAGATGGGTGGATAAAATGACAAATGAGGAGGTATTGCGGCAAATAGATGAAGAAAGAAGCATTTTGAAAAATATAGTTAAAAGAAGAGACAGACTTATAGGCCACATACTAAGGCATCCTGGAATAGTCGCTTTAATTTTGGAAGGACAGGTAGAAGGGAAAAATTGTGTAGGCAGGCCACGTTTGGAATATGTAAAACAAATTGTTAGGGATGTAGGATGTAGAGGGTATACTGAAATGAAACGACTAGCACTAGATAGGGAATCTTGGAGAGCTGCATCAAACCAGTCAAAGGACTGAAGACAAAAAAATAAAATATTTTTTTGTACTATGTATTAATTATGTATGTACTACACATAATATTTTTAATATTTATTTCAATATTTAATATTTTATTTTTAATGTTTTTGTACTATATGTTTGTCTTTTTTGTATATATATATATATATATATATATATATATATAATCTTTATTATTTTTTTATAAAATGTGTGATTTATGTATTATTTATTTTTCTATTTTCTATTATATGTAATCTGTAACTCAAAAGAACAGTCTAAATTTAGATGTATGCATGTATTAAAAGTTACCTTTACGTAAACTTTTTTTAAAATTAATTTAAGGTAAAATATCTAATTTTTATTTTACTGAAATTTAATATAATTTTATAAATTAACTATTTAATAAGGACATAAATAAATTGTTTATTGTATTTTTTTTTGTGTTGTACTGTGTAAATAACTTGTACTCAAATTACGTTAATAGCGGCGGGAACCTGCCTGATATTTTCAATATTATCGATAATGAAAATAGTATTATTATTGGTTCGGCTGACCGGGTAAAGGAAACAGATTTGACCCGTAATTGCGAAAAAAATCAAAATGTTCGTAAAAGAAATTTATGTCCGATCTGATTCCTCCGTGAAATTATTTTTTTTTTTACCCTAATAATTACGAAGTATTAAAAGTATAATTGAGATAAAAAGTCAAAATTCGTAGTAAAAAGGTTAGGTTCCAGTCGACCCTCTTGACCGTATAGTTTTTATTATCGATCATACTGAGCGATTATTACTAGTACTTATTGTTACTTTAACATATTGTATAAACGTACAAAAATATTTTAAAATTCTGAAGTCCGGGACTCTCTTTCTCTTAAAGTTTCCTTATTGTTTACATTAATACTAAATATTCTATTCAGTCATGAAAATTAAAAGTTTAAAAAATTATTATTTATGTTTGAATCCTATTCAGCTCCCTTGTTTTTTTTGGGGGAGGGGTTAAATGTTTATTTTCTGGAGTAATTATTTACTTCAATAAGTCGGCTCGGTTTTGTGCAGTGTTATTCAACAAAGCTAAAAATTTACGGATATTAAAAAAAAATTACGAGTTCGAATAGCTATTATTATAGCGAAGGGGCCGATACGATACCCATAAGTATATCTGATCCCATCGGGTCGATACCCGATGGGGTCGAAAATTGCCAAAGTTGGGATACGTGTAGCCGGATTTTATGCCGAATTTCAGTTTTTTTTTTCAACAGATTTTAGAGGTACGAGAAAAACAGTTTAGGAGTGGTGTTGAGATGCTCATCCTTAAATCCTATCGACTAAAATGTTGAAATTTTAAATAAGTTGATTTTCTGAAACGATGAAAGTTAAACTTTCATCGTACTAAACCTCAATTTTATACGATTACTAAAAACAAGTAAAAATAGCAAAAACTTCCTCCTATTTCTCTTTTTTAATTTCGTCAAAATTTTAATGCTAACGGTGTTCTCATATGTTAAATTTTTGGATAACCTATATCGAATCCAGTACGACGTTAATCAAAATACAGGCCGACACAGGTTGTCATTACACAGGTATTTACATTCGTACGTACATGTTTCGGAAATTTATGTAATTTTTTTTTGTGTTATGGATTAAGCGTCGACGCGTCAAAATTTGCAAAATCTTGGTATTCAAGATTTTGACCGATAGCTGTATTTTCCCTTGGTAGTTATATTTATTCTGCTGCAGCAGCGATAGAGCTCTAGTTAAGAATGTAAAATTACAAACGTTTTTCTATCAAATAAATAAATTAATTCGTTAAAATTATTTTTTGGTTAATCGACATTTAGGTGTATTATTATATTATTATTTTTTTAAATATTTCTTTACCCCCCATAAAATATGGTTAACGCAAAGAATACATGATACATGACCGATGTATGATCCATAATACCTATTTGATCTATGACAGTGTCATCTGGACTAGTTAAAAATAATTAGATCGTTACAGAAATTTAATTTAGAAGTAAAATCGCTTTTATTTTTTTAAAATAATATAATTTCTAATATAGTATTTTTAAATACCTTTGAAAAAATAAAACGTGGAATACCAAAAAATTGAAATTACCTGAAAATTTTGAAAAAAAAAAGAATTAATAAAATGTAAAAATTACGTACACAATTAATTATAGTATAAATAAAAAAAAGAGACGACATTTTTTTCTTATGATAAATATATAGATTGTCAAAGTTATAATTTATCAATTTTATTTGCTTTTTCACATCAAACTGAGTTTTTTTAAATTTTCTTAGAAAAATAGTGTATCTATACGTTATTGAATAGCATCTGTAATTACTTTTTATTGGCCACCATATAAATTATATTTCGTAGTAATTAGTACACCGTTTTTCTGACAACTAGTAATTTATTAATGTTTTGATAATAAAATTAATAAATTGTGTGTAGTTGTATAAATAGTAATGCTATCGAACTCGTAAATTCAGTCGCAGTTGTGAAATTGATTTATTACTGCAAGCGTATATTGTTTATTTATTATTTTTTGTTTAATAATTTGACCGAACATAGTGAAAAAGTTCTGCGGTAATAACATCTCATCGTCGTTTTCGTTACTTTATTTATGCGTTCACCTACCAACAGATTTAGAAATATCGGATTCGTAAATCTTGGAAGGAGGTATGTTCTTTTAATAAAATTAATAAAACAGATTATCCGACTAAAAAATTAGTCGCAGTAAAAAATAATTATTTTTAAATTCGAAGACGTGTATTTCGTTAAAATACTCTTTCGAGAATTTATAAGTATCAAAAGTGATACTTATGATAAATTGATTTCTGTTATTTTTTACTTAGTAATATGTTCGAATCCGGGACGTTTCGCTTTTTTCTATTTAAAAAAAAAATAATATATATATTTTTTTTAATTATTCATATAAATATTGAAACAGTATGTTTGGCTGATTGAAGAAAACAGTGATTTCTTCAACAGGTTTTTTATTAACAGCCTGGCGTAGAATTATCTTGAAAATTGGTAATTTTAGGATCGACTTATACCTTTTGTCAGATTACTTGCGTTCTTTTTGATTACGGCTTATGAATTCATCGAGAAAAATTAACGAATGTATTTTCACAACAAGGTTTTTTTTAACAAAAAAAAAAAACATTACAGAGAAAATTCTACTGCCTAATTGAAGTAAGTTTATAAGATATCGCGTTACAGTAATATAGGGACTTAATTTGCCGTTTTACATTATTTTTCCGATCTTCTTAAGGCCATGACCTATCTAAAATACTTGAAGTAAAAGAGGCATCAGTATTTTTTCTGATATGTTTCATAATGCGTTATCTTTAAAAAAAAGAACCGGCAATTCATTTTTTAAAAAACTTTCTGCCGATATTCGGTTAATTCATTATACATTTAAATCCATCTTGATTATATTTAAAGCTTTAAATATTAATTCTTGAAGCCAAGACGCTCAATAAAAAAACCGATAACCAAAGTTTTTAATACTGCGTTAGTCGCGATTTTGAAAAATATGTTTTCGACTTTTTGAAAATTTGGGGGCTTATGACTCAAGTCAAGCGGCTTATGACTGTTTTATATATACGTACAGGCGCTTTTTAACGATTAAACTATTCACTAAAATTGATTTTAAATAAATTATAATCAAAATCTAAAACGTTATTTCGAATATAAAAAAAGATTGTGAGCTGCCTATTAGAGGAAGGGTATTAAGTTATTTTAATGACATTATTGTTTAATAAAAAACTTGTCGGCATTTAAAAATTTGAAATTGTGAGAAAATATTTTTTTCATTATTGGCGCTCCCATACTCGAGCGGAAATATACGGGTAAAATTAATTTTTAAGAAACTGTTCCTAAAGTTTCGATAATAAAATTGAAAAAAGAACTGTTTAAAAGCTTTTTAAAAATACAAAGACACAACCGTAATTCTAAATAAACGAAGTTATAATTTTCCAGGAAAGGATGTTGGCTAATTTTTTTTTTAAAGAAATATTAGAATAAGACCTACCAAAAGATTAAGGTTTTTACATTTTAAATGCGACTGGTAAGTTCCCAGGTGGATTTAAATTTTTAAAAGATTAAAAAATAATTGTTTTTAATTAAAAAATCTTTTTGTCAGCGCAAACTATTAGAGGTTTGAAGGTTATCGATGTAGAAAATATATATGCAAAAACTCCCATTAACTCCTTTTCTGAGGCCAGGTAGAGCTAATATATATACAGGGTCATTCACGGGAACCGGATGTTTTTAAAATAATCATAAAAAATTGAATATTTACTTTAAAAAAGTTTTATCGGTACTGAAACACTTGTTAAATCAAAGCATTTGTTACTTACTCGTGAACGAAAAATTATGTCCGGCAAGTGATGTCAATTTTGGGCAATACATTGTTGTAGCCTTTCACGGTAACCGGCCTCAATTCTTTGCAGCATGTCTACATCAATCTGGGTGACGCGACGACGAATTGCGATCTTTAGGTCCCCAATGTACGCGGTTTATTGCCGTACACACGCGATTTCAGGAACCCCCACAAAAAAAATCACAACTACTCAAGTCGGGGGACCGACCGGGCCAAGAATGTCGCTGAATCTGGAAACGATCCGTCCTGGAAACAAGTTACGGAGAACAGCCATCGTTGCCCTCGCTGTGTGCCCTGTAGCTCCATCCTGCTGGAATAACACATTTTGAAAATCGATTCCCCGATTTCGTAACTCAGGGATGAAAAACGTATTCAACATCGCAACGTAACAATCAGCTGTTACAGTTACGGCGGCGTCATTTTCTTCAAAAAAATACGGTCCAATAACACCGACCTTTCCTATTGCACACCAGACAGTCACCTTTGGGCTATGAAGTGGTCTCTCGTGAAGCCGATGTGAGTTTCTTTCTGCCCGATACCTGCAATTCTGTTTGTTGACGAAGTCATTCAGATGAAAATGGGCTTCGTCACTCATTAACAATAACAAATTTTCATTTTTTTTTAAAAACGGTAAGCATTTGTCGACAAAATTGTAATCGCTGCGTGAAATCTTGCTCGTTTAACTGCTGCACTACGGCTATCTTGTAAGGATGAAAATGCAGGTCTGTAAGCAGAATTCGTCTTACTGTACTTGTGCTCATTTGAAGCCTCTGAATAGAGCGGCGTGGGCTTCTGACAACGGCTTCCCATACTCGTTCGATGTTCTCCGGAGTGCTAGCAGTTCGTCGGGACCCGGTGGTTTTTCTTCAATATTGAACTGCTTGTTCGAAGGTTGTTTACCCGTCGCAATATTGTGTTACGAGAAGGAACGCTTACATTTTACGATGAATATTAAACTGGCGGCGGAAATCTCGCTGAACAGCAGTTACGGATTCGTCATTTCGCACAAAACTATCATACGCGTACAGGCGTTGGTCTAGCGTCCACGGCTCCATTTCAACGACTAAAATGTAAATGCTATGAACAAAGGAAACGTCAGACACTAGCCACGTGCCCCTCCCACCATGAACGTCCGAGTACAACCCACTTCAAAAACGTGAAAACCGTGAATGACTCTGTATATATATATATATACAGATAATACAGATATACAGATATATATACAAAAAATAATTTTTTTTGAAAATGGGATGAACATTCAATAACAGTTTTTATTAATTTATGATCTTGATAAAAAAAACTTCATCTTTTGTAAGGAAGGACCCCAGTAAAGATGTAAAGATTTTAAATTTTATTTCGGCTAAAACTCCCCCACCCCCTTTTCCCAATTTTTGGAAAAATTTAATACATTCTTCCCCTTAAAGGTAGTTTAAAGGTAGTACCTGTCTCCCGTGTTTGAAGAAAAACGGTCAACGGGTTCCAGAATTATAAGACCAAATACAGGCCGATGTACGTACGTTTATAGGCATAAACTTCCTACAAAAATACATTTTTTGAACTTGACAGCATCGTCATGAAAAACGTTTTCGCAGATTATTTACAATCTATTTAAATTTACTTTTTTTTTCTAAAAAAAAAATTTTTTAATCACTTCTTAATGTACAAAACTTTAAAAAATCCGAAATATTTTTTTAGATTTTTTTGAGCGATTTACATACTTTACCGTTATTCTTGTACAGGCATATATCGTTATAGCCGGGAAAATTATATTTTTAATGCTATTTTGAACGTTTTTTCATCCCTACAATTTTTTTTTTTAATATATCTGGAAGATGTATTAATAGAGCGTCCGTATTTAATTAGAATAATTTATTACGTTATTTACATTATTTATTAATCCTGCCATTACTCCATAGATTTTGATTATGACGTCTTCATTATGTTTTAAGACTAAAAATGTTACATACATTACTGTTTTATACATATGTACAAATTTGAAACCGTAGTAGACCCAGCAGTTTAAAAATATACGTATGTAAATTTATTTGATATTTAACGATTTAACGGTCAAATAATAATATTTTAAATCTTAAAAATAACTTGTTAATTAAAACAGGATGATATGCCTAAAAAAACGATCCCTTTTATAATTTACGTATCGTAATAAAACCGGGAAAAACTGCTGCGTTTAATTTATTGTTGTTCTGCTGAACAATAGGAGTTAAAGCGTATAACCGGATGATATTCTATAATCTATAAGACTGTAATACTCTATAACGGATGATACTCTATAAGTTATTAACATATTTATCCTATGATGAATACTTGTCGATGATAATGCATTGAAATTTAAAGTTAACGTTTTTATTTAATGTATCGTTTTATTGATTTATATGTTTACGAATCAGTTACTTTATGTTTTATTCACAAATGTTTGATAAGGTTTCTCTCTCTCACTCTCTCTCTCTCTCTCTCTGTGTGTGTGTGTGTGCGCGCGCGCGCATGCATGCATATATATATATATATATAAATTCGGAAAGTATTAGTTTTCTTATTTAAAAAATACCGATAAAATCTATACCAACAACAAAAAGGTACCCTTATGACAACGAAAATTATCCCCTAATGGATAAACGATAGACGAAAAATCTGAATCTTGATGAAATTAAGAAAAGGCGTAAAGAGAAACGAAGTAGAGCTAAGGCTTTATGGATACGGGAAAATCATTACATTTTTTTTAATTCTTAAGCTTTCCGACCGATGATATTTTCCACGAAAACATTTTGAATATCAGAATGATGGTGAAAAAATATAATAAATAGATCTTTATTATTCGTTTACGTATGTTGTATAAACTTTCATTTAAAAATCTTCCGATTATATTACCTGGAAAACATTACTACAGGGCTACCGAAGGAAGTTTCTCTACAAAATAGTAAATAAATAGAATTACCGAAATCTGTTCGTTCGGTCTACAACCAATTTTTTTTTTTTAAATAATAAAGGGAATTAAAAACCATTCTTCGTTTTTGTGGTCTATTAAAGAAGAACTTTAGAAAAGACTTCTTACACAAAACTCGTACGTTTTGCGCCATTAATCGTTTTCGCTAATACTAGATTAATAGATTTGTAACACGGCGATGGTCTCAGAAGTAAAATCTTTTTTTTAAGAAACTAAATAAATAATTTGCGTTTAAATTTTTCATCTCGGGAATGGCCAACAGAAGTCTATACTAAACTTACACTTCGTTTACACGTCATACATATCACCCTCATCTCATCGGGCCACGGCGGTTGCTTGTTCTTCACTAGTTGAACAGATTGCGACGTACACATTAGGAAAATAATAAAATTTTATATAGATAAATCGATCGCAGCTGAGCGGTAGCGTTTCGGCCTTTCATCCGGGGGTCCCGGCTTTGAATCCCGATCAGGCACGGCATTCTTCATTCGCTACAAAATTTCATTATCATATTCCCGCGTATAAGCTTCTGTGTAAACTACTGCGGTGAATTAATTCGATAAAAAACTATCGAATAAGACTTTAAAGTTCTTTCGTGCGATCGAAAACGATTTTAAAAGTAAATATTATTTTCTTATACATTTACTTCTTTAAGCTACTGCAGGTTAGGTTCCGATGAAATATTTGTTTTCTTTAATAATGATTTTTTCAGAAATGTTTTTATCGCTATTATTATTATTTTGTGAAATAATTGTTTGGATTTAATTACAAGTAAATATTTTTTTTTTGTAGATGCCGTGGTTGTTATGAAATGAGCGGTAAGCAATGGGCAGGAAGAATAGTAGCTGTAGTACAACTGGCTTGTTGGTGTTCAGTCAGCGGGCTACTGCTAAAACGAGGGATCTCCAATCTTACCATGGTAATTTTTTTCGTTCTAATAGCTGATGCGAATAAAAAGTAATTACTTTCGCTTGTTATTTCTTAAGTATTTTCTTGGAACGAGGTGAATACAAATAGTAATTAATATAATTTTTCTTTATTCAGGATTTTTTTTCACAAGTACCGATCTGTATTAGTATTTCTCTAAAAGAAACCGAATAAAAGACGATATTTATTTATAAAGTAATACTGGTTCTTTTTTGAGGCAGCGTCGGATCACTACTACTTGCTGTCCTACTTCACACTGAATTTTACTCTTCATGTCATTGTTGCGTTTAAAAACAATCAAAATAAAGAATATATATATATATATATATATATATATATATATATATATATATATATATATATATATAATGAGCGAGAAATTGCTTACCTTGTATTCAAATACTCAAATTTATTTCAATAGGTGATTGAATTGAAGATTACCTTATACCATACTCAACTTTAACGTAATGTATTAAACTTGAATGTTACTCCTAACACGTTTTAAAATCTTTTGTATGTCATTTATATATATATATTTTTTTTATTAAATGCTATAAATTTTAATGCAAATACAGAGAGTACAATAACATAAAAAAGATACAATAGTAATACAAAGGAAATATTTTCATACTTATACATAATTATTTAAACATATACTAAATTATAAATAGCATAATAATATTATGTTATTATATATATATATATATATATATATATATACATATATATTATTTAACATGTATATTTATATATATATGTTATTTTTTTCAAGTGTAATAATGCATTGATTCCCAAAGAAATAAGTTCATTAATTGTTTTAATCTTTCGGTTCCAGTTTTTTCTTATAGCTGCGATGTATTTAAAGTACTAGAGTTAAAAAATATACTAGTTAATAATGACGTACAATAAATATGTACAAACTGATGTGATGTGTTATATCAGGTGTAGAGGGTCTAAAAGACTACCTCCGATAAAGTCCATTAGGGCTAGGAACGGAGGGGATGTTGTGGCGACCGGGATCGCACGAGGCAGGTATCTTCCCTTACGAGGGTCAGGATAAACTGTTGTCATCGTTTCCCAAATTGATCTCAATATCTTCAATAATAATTTCATACAACCTGTCGGCTTCCTATGCTTTTTCTTCTTTAATTAAATGTCAAATAATTTTTCCAAGCGTTTGCATCTACTCTGTTAATACCTTCTATCGATAGATTTTTTACATAACTTAAACGATGAGTTATTCCCGATGTAGCCTTTGACTTGTGCCCGTATCAATTCTGTCAGGTTGAAATTGCAATGATGTGGAGGAGGAAGACGCAACACGACACGATTTTTTAATTTTGCTATTTCATCTATTTTATTATGAATATATTTTTGTTTAAATGATTTTACCGATCTTACAAGTTCTTCATTTAACATGTCATCCGTGTACGCGGTTTTCTTCGATTTTGACTATTCGGCAGTTTCCGATTTTCGGGTCGAAGCGTTCGGAAATTTTCCAGTTTCCAAGCAGTGGTACGGTGCGTTATTCATTACTATGACGGATCCTTCATCAACGATTTCGACAATTTTTTTAAACCGCTGCGTGCAATTGTCACCGTTCATTTCATTGTGATTCTCATGGGAAGATCTGGGTTCAAATACCCATAAACCACTATTCATAATTCCATTTTCACTACATGCGTTACTATTAATCGTTTACCTTTTGCAGCCGGGGTTTTCACCCCGGTTTACAAACGTTTCATAAAAGCGTTCCTTACGCTTTTTATTTCTTTATCCACCCGTACTTTTTCCCGTAAATGTCCCGCATTAATCCAAATTTCCTGTAGATAATAAAATGTCTTATATGAAAGAATATCTATGAAATAATATGTTCGTCATCGATCAATAAAGAATTATTATTTTTTTTGAGATGAAACAGAAATTCGTTGATTTTAAACACGATGTAATGCACTTCTAGAAAAATTCGGCAGTTCAGAATCTGTGTTTACGGCATTTAATATTGTTCAAGTTAGGAAGCTCTGATCATTTTATTTAAATAAAACGAGTGAAATCTTTTTCTGGTATCGGTTTTAGTAAAATCATCCAACTTTTCAATCGTTTTCACAAGCTTTCGAGTCTGTTTTAGAGCTAACATTTTTACGGTCGATTTTGTGTTTCTTTATTATATTAAAAATTTTTTTCGCTAAGACTACTTGCTTTCCGAGCAGTGTCTCTTACTGCACTTTCAGGGTTATCTTTTTTAAGGTTACGTTTACGTCACTGTTTTTTTTTCGGAGTTGGTTAAGAGTTTTCTCGGTTTTGTTTCACGACAGAATCGCTCATTGTTAAAACCCGATCGGCACAAAAACACAGGATAAATTAAAATTAATGAAAATAACACTGAATAAAAGCGTTATAAAAATGAAGTATAAAATCCTATCTACTCTACAGACTGAAATACCTTCTTTCAATGAACCAAATAATGGTGTGAAGCGTTACAAAATGATGTTATCGTTATTAAATATCAATAACAGCGATTCAAAACAAATTTAATTGCTTTTCACCGGGATGCCACAGCGCTTGACAAGTGATAATTTACATCGCATTATTATTCGCGTAAAACAATAATCGTACTTGCACGTGGGAACGACAAAATGATTTAGCCGTAACTACAGAGGTATAACTCACACATGTTGAATTCATATTTATATCTGCTGCACCGTTTCGTGACACAAGGATTAGTTACTGGATGCACGTTAGGTTGCATAAGCTGTGCAAGCGATCTAACAGACACAAAGTGCATCGCCATATTCAAGGTAAATAAGGATCTTATAAATGGCTTGCTAGTAAATGAAAAGTGAACTGATTTCCCGTTGGCATCTTTACAGAGTTAAATGTGCGGTTACTTGTTAGCATAACAAGCCCCTTCATAAATCCAAGTGTTATTCAGTACCCTTACCCTTCGCAATGCGGTGTTCTGCCCGGTGGCGTCTTATACCATCACGCTGTCTCCATCCATTTCTCTCCCAAGCCTTTCCCTTTGCCTCCTTGCAGTTAATAATTTTCATCTCTCCTATTACCTCCGTTTTTCTTTCTCGCTTCATTTCTTCTTCTGTTGACCCTTTTAATGCGGTTGTCAAGATTCCACTCTCTCTAACCTCACGTCCTACCCGGTTTCCTTTTCTTTTGAGTACTTCCCGAGTAAGTGCTCTTTCTCCTTTAATCCTGTCCATCGCTTCCTCATTCTTCACTTTATTCGCCCGTCTTACTTCCGCATCCTTTTCCGCACGCACATCTCAAAAATCTCAGTCCAGTCCCTCTTTCTTTCTCTCGTCGTCCGTCTTTCGCTTCCGTACAAGATATTCCCGTATGCAGTATTCGGCTAACCTCTTTCTTAACTTAAAAGTCCAGACTTTTACCGCGTAATGATTTCCTCTTTTTACTGAAGACTTTCTTTGGCGTCGTTATCCTTCCTTTTATTTCCGTTGTGGATATTCATTCCTCTGTCACCGTAATCTGCAAACATATGTAGTTTTTAATTTTTCTTTCGCTTGTCCTTACCCCTAAATTATCTTTGTTGTTTACTTTTATCGGTTAATTTTCCTGTACGTCTTATTTTTTTTAATTTCATACTCTTTCATTTCTTCATCCACAGTATTACAAATGTCATTACTGTGTTCATCATAGGAAACTACTTTATAGTTTACATTGCTGCTTTCAATAAAAGATATCCTGATTTGTGTTGCTTTTCATCATTTCACTTTAAGAAATCTTAAGATTGTTAAGAATGAAAATTATACTCAGATAGACACTGTAAAGCAAATAATGATCGTATACCTTTCCTATATTTATTTGCGAAACAAGATACGGTTTATAATCTCTCCTTAGTAAGAAAACAGTTTTTACGTGACATTAATCTGCAGAAATAACGAGTGTTTTCGAAAAAATGATTAATTTTTATTCGATAAATCGTTCTTCAATTACTAATAATAATATTATTTTTTTACAGCAGGAGCAGATGATTGGACGACCGGCTCGAGGTTTTACAGCCGGTGTAATAATGGTATCTGTTTCTTGCATAATGCTGTTGCTAAGTCCGACTTTTCTTCTTATGAAGCTGGTCGATATGAGACGACGTCGACGAATTTTATTGCAGGTAGATGCATAACTACTGTTATACTAACGTACGTATAAGATGTTAATACGTAATTTACGGGATCAAAACAAAACAGTATTTGATACATTTTTTATAAATAAATTTTATATATATTTCGGTATATTTGCAGGAAATAAAAACCGGTACAAATGTATTTTTTTTACAGTCGTCAGAACGCGGTGTTTCTTGAATTTGTTTTTATAAAAATGATTGCTCGCAATAAAATTCTTAAGGAATTAGTTACGGAGTAATACATAATTTAACAAAAGTAGTATTTATAAAGATAGAGTTATTTTAAAAAAAACACCATCGATTATTTGAACTTTGAAAATTGAAATTTGAAAAGTACTTCTTACAAAATTTCGTCGAGTGGCTGTTAAACTTAGCTATTACATTTAATAAAAATACCTCCGTTCGTTTTTGAATTTATGAACTTCCACAAACAAACGGAACATAATTTTTACAGGAACGGTTTCTTTAGTTTTGGATGAAAAATCATTTTCTGAATAGGGGAAAATGGTTTCTTAACATTCTGTATATTTCAAAATAAATTTTATATTGAATCCGGCTTCGCTCGGACACAAAGTCACTTCCCCTCCTACTGAAATCAACAAACAAATTTTATTTATATTTTTTCTTTCCATTACCTCTCAAATAGGTAATGAAAATATGAATTAGGGAAATTAGTTGAAGGAAAACGAAATTAGACGATGAAAACAATAGTTTCTGTTAAAATACTAAGCTTATTCTGTTGTTTTTTTTGGGTTGAAAGATTATTAAAAAAGGAACCGGTTAGATAATTCAAAAGCTTAACGGTCGATAGCTTTTCGAGTTTTTTGCCATTTTGGTATACGCAATTCTTCCTCGATAAATGGTCTATAGAATGGTGTAAACCGTATAAAAATCCGTCCAATGGTTCTCGAGTTGTAAGTCATCGAACAGGAAAATTGTAGTTTTATAATTGCTCAGATTGAACCGCGTAACGTTTCTCAAGATCGATGTTCATTTAGATCCGGATATGTAGTAATGATTTATTTTTCATACGTATTTACGTGTACATATAAGTTCACTCCGACAATTTTTTTCGGCTACACTTTTCTATTTAACTGTAACATAAAGTTTAATGATATTTTTATCGGTTCGTAGGTGTGTGTTTTACCCCTGCGGTTGCGTGTATTATGTTTTCCTTTTCTCAACATATCTTATTTTTCTGTATTTCCATTCATTAACAGAGCTCTGCAAACTCCCATATAAGAATTAATCTTAAAATATGTTTCTTATTAATTCGTACTTTATTATGAAAAAAAATGAAGCTTAAAGTAATTCGGACTTTTTAAAATGTTAAAAAAAATTCATTAATCAAAAGGAAAGTATTTTGTTGTATATTATTATCAGCTGTTACGTTCCATTATTGCCGTCGGGGACTGCTACCTAGCGAGGGCTAGAGTCTCCACGGCAAGTTTGGTCAGGCGATCTGAACCCATGTCCTACGTCATAATGCCGCAGGGATTGGTCATTAAGGGGTAGCGAATTATTCATTCGGCGCTCGAATCTGATCCAAGGCGGTCACGTCATACTCTTAGTCCGGATGGACTCCATTCTTTGTCCGGATGAACGTCAGTTTTAATGTTGTATTTCATTTTATATTTTTTATTTTTACATATCAAGTTATACTTTATGCTACAAGTCATTTCATTAACTGTCAAGACGATCATTAAACCGTTATTCAACAAGCAACAAGGCGTTGTCTTCATTCATCACCTATGGAAATACAGTTCAACCTCGTTCTAAACTCTACTACAACGTGTTAACGGTCTTCAGGCGAGGTCGTTCATAACATCAGCTTTAAACTACAAATTTTAATTAAAATTAGAGATCTTCTTTAAAATAGAAAAATTGGTTTTTACAAACTAATTGTTTGGTTTATACAAGTCTTGACAACTACTTATCCGATTTATAAAGGACATTATTTTTCATACGTATTTACTCCTTGCAGTACCAGAAAGCTAAGCCTTGTGGAAATTCTGAAGGAAAACCTTTCAGATCTTTTAATTACTCGTGACTTAAATTTTATAAAAGTTTTTTGAATTCGTGGATTTTTTTTTAGAATTGAACATTCCAATTTTTATTTTTTAATATAATGACATTCTGAGTCTCTGGTAATCTTATTTTTATAACCGATTGCTGTAATAATATTAAATGAAATAAAATTAAGAAACAGAAACATTCTGGCATTTCGTCAACACCGGATCGATTTCAAAATTGATAAATTAAACCGATGTAATTGTTTAATTTAAAATTCTGGCTACTAAAAGCTTTTAACCCTCGGGAGACTTTCAAATAGAAATAAAATGATTAATAATCTTTAATTTTAATAACTTCGTGGATTTGCTTCGGCATACTTCGGCCAATTTTATTACGTGTAGTTTGCTTACGGAATTCTACTGCCCGCTGATTTTCTTCCAAAGAATGTTAATTGATTCGGTGGCTCCGCATAAGGAGTAGAGTTTTTTAAATAGAACTTTCCATTTTTTACGGGTTGTTAATCCAAAATATTAAATTCTTGATCTTCGAGTCAATTTATGACATTTCGCTTTACGCTTTAGGTCTCGATTCTGTTGAAACATTATATCGGTTTCCTTCAACAGCATATTGTTAACTGTATTAATAATTGACATTTTAAATGTCTAAATAAATATAATTCATAATTCCATCATAAGTGTTTAAACTTATATTTAAACCTAAGAATGATTGCTTCTTTTCATTCTTTTTTAATTTTTTTTTTTATCCTTTAAGCTGCCGATTTAGATACATTTCATCTTTTACTTACGCTCTAGTCGATATACTACTTCCCATTAATTTAATAAGCTTTACCTTTCTTTGTTTGAATTCAAACGCAAATTTAACGCTAAAAATTTCAGCTGATACCAGAGGTTCTGTACACGGGGTATTTATTTTATTGATATTTTATGATTTTTTGAAAAGAAAGTGTACAAGAATGTGACTCTGAGTCAAGAAACGACAGATAAGTGTCTTTTTGCCCCACCCCACCGCTTTATGAGGATTTGATTGTGGTCAAACACAATCAGAAAGTATGTTATCTACGTAAGGGACATTAAATTATATGAAAAGAATTATATGCTGTTTCAAAAAAAATATTTCACATACGGGACCCATTAGGATCGTATCTCCCTACTCCCTTGTTCAATTGCGAGCAAAATTATATGTATCGATACTTCCATATACAGAACAAAAAATCATCGTGCCAAAGTCTATCCAAATCGGTTCAGCCAGTCTAGAAATCTCAAGCAAAAAATACGCCAACATAATATATACATCATTTCGGAATTTTTTAGTGCTAAAATTTATGCTTTTCTTTTTTTGTTAGTCATGAGAAGTCAAACTCTACAAAAAAGTCATGTAAAATTTGAACCGATTAGCTTAATTATCCTTTTATTGTAATACACTGTAAATCTAAAAAGCCAAGAAAATAAAAATTATTGTCACTCGGTTTTTATTTTAAAAATTCAGGGTCTGTTAATTTAATATCAAATTGACCGAGAAAATTACTTAAAAAAGAATAATTTTTGGTTATAGTTATCAAAATCTTAATTTGTGTGAAACAGCGAATTTCTTCAACCGTAAATTTACTTCTTCAGTTATATAAAGCAATGAAGCAATGAAATGGTGTGTCGATATTTGTCTGAACAATACAGTTGTTTTATACAGATTAAGATCATTACAACTTGACGTTAACAAAATAATTAGCTTAATCTAGTAACGGGTAAATTAATAGAGTAATTTATTTTGATACGAATTAACTTTTGGATAGTAATCTAATTAAGATAAGTCGACTTATCCTAAATCGTCTATACTGTATTCAGTTAACTTATAAAATGAAGAATAAACAAACGTTGCCTTTGTGAGAGTCAGATCGTCATGATTCTGTTTAGTCAGTTCTCACAGACGCGTGCAGATTCACAACGCGGCCATATCTATATACAACACTACAATCGTAACTCATATATACAATCACCGTAAAATTTGTTTGTCATACAGTAATTGATGTAACCAAAATTTTATATAACGTTATTTCTTTTCAGTTCCATTAAAACCTTTCATATTTTCATATAACTCTTGTTCTCGTGTTCAATTTTTGTGTTTCTGTTATTTATTTATTTACTCTAATGTTATTTAAAGTTAATATAACAAAATTTTTTTTAAGTTTACTGGAATGCGACTGTATTCTTAGATTTGTGTCTGTATGACTTGACTTATATCATTATTTTGACACCGTGACTGATAGCGGTACAATTGATAATAGCGCAAGATTACCGATATTTATTCCGAAAAAAAAGCCGTGAAAAAGGCTCTGAAGTCGTGCGGAAAAACACATTTTAAACGCTTACAAAAGCGAATTACAGAGTAATCCGACGGCGTTAATTTTGGATGTCGTTAATAAACTCTTAACATGAGCGGAAGTTGTGCTGCTTCACTGTACAATGTGATTCGCGAGTATGAATGTACTGATGAATTACGGTTTCCTAAAAAAAAAACAAAACCTTGCAGATCAATTGAAGAAAAAGTTGACGATTTCGATAAAAACGCGATTCGTAAAAAATATGCGAATTTTATTTACTGAGAACCGATTTAATGATGTGTTACCTCCTCTGCAAGATCTCTTTGACAACACTCCTTATCATTTATGTAAAAAGGATGAATTCCAGTCGCGTCTTGGAAAAAGAATGGATCAAAATGCTTCAAAAGGAGAGATTTTTGAAGAGGTTGAACCTAAGGTCCGACTATTGCAAAGGGTTTCGTGTATTTAAAGTAATTTTAATGCGTATAAAATTGATGAGTTAGCAAGATCTAGTGGTAAAACCGTGCTTCGATTACCTCTCTATCATTGTGTACTCGACCCGATCGAGTTAATTTGGGGACAAATCAAAAGTTACGTAGGGTAAGAAAATACTGCTTTTAAGATCTGATGTTAAAAATTTATACTTAAAAGCCATCGGTAACACAGGCCAACACGAATGACATAAAACGTGGATTGGATATTATTTGACCAAATTATTGGGAATCCGATAATATAATAGAAAACAAAATTGAGTCTCCCTTTTATCTTTTAATACTGAAAGCGCTATGGATTTATCGCATTCAAATGACAAAAACCGAATTGAATTTATTATTTGTTTGACGATTTCACAACTCTTAAAATTCAAATAAAACGACTTAATTTATTTAAATTTAAAATGCGTATAATAATTGAAAATATAGTAGAATGTGGTTATTGAGTATTAACGTCGCGTAGTTTCTTTTATGTACATCAGGATTTACAGGAGATGCTTGTGAATCGGCCGCCTGAACACTCATACGCGCAGTTTGTTTACTTCAACTTTATAAGCTAACTGAATAATATATACGTTCATTTTCGTCATAATTAACGGTAGTAATTTTTTTAAGGTGTTTCACCATCGGCTGTTGTTTATTTATGACATCAGTGTGCGTTTTGTGTTTAGGATACTGTTTTTGTTGTGTTTGTGATTTCAGAAATGTCTGAAACCGAACGAGAAAGGGTAATTCCAAGCCGGCTAATCCTCACGAGGAGATTCTTCAAGTCTCGACGACTCTTCATCCTCTTCCGGGGATGAAGAGTCGCGAGCAAGTGCTTCCGGTTCTTCGCAGGCTGGAAAGAATAAATCGTTCGATTAATCGTCGAGAAGTTTTCTAAAGGTAATAGGAGGGCTGGAGGTTCAATCGCGTTAGGGACGTTTGAAGAGAAGTACGACTTCTCGATTCAATTTTTGGACGACCTAAGAAGTACTAAGGCTAATGTGCGAGGTAAGATTCTCCCTAAGATCAGGGAACTCAACCCGTTGTTGTGGCCTTGGCTCAAGGTTATGAAAATCGGCTACTAAGCCTGAGGTAGGAGAGGTTGTGCGGGAGATAGTTTCCGCCCCTCCCACGGTTCCACAGCGGGAGTTGTCTCAGAGTAAACGGTAGGCAAAGGTGTTGATAGAGAGGCGTGAGGCTAGTCTGTTCCGTAGCAGCCAGAGGTTGTGTTCGTCAATCTAAAGGAGGGGGCAAATACTAAAACAACTAAGGAGATGAAGGATGTTTCAGGAGTTTTAATCGACATAAGAGGCAGTACCTGTGAATTTGTAATATTATAGAGACGAACAAGAGTTCAGTTGTCATTGACGAAAACAAAAGAGTGCGAGTCATCTTCAACTCCTTTAAAGTCGGAAAGTCCGATATGAAAGTCGACCCTAAAGGTAAGAGGCGTCTTAAAGCGATTGTATATGACGTAGATCGACGGCTTCTGAGGGGAAGAATTAATGGCTCTCATTAGGAAGCAAAATACTCAGATGAAAAGTTAATAATACAAAGATAAAAATTATTGTTCAAAAATTAATACAAGAGTGCGGTTATTAAAAAAAATTCTTTTAATAATAATACTTTTTTTGTGTAAGTTCAGGCTTTAATTTTTTTACATAAGCGGTTTGCATCTTAAACGATAACGCATTATTAAAAAAAATAAATATATATGTACATATAAATCAAGATATGCATAAAAATAAAATAATGAACATTAATTGTTCATTATTTTTATCTTTAAGGTTTTTAAAAATAATAAGCTAATAAAAATATTAATCCACATCTGCTATTAAATTATAAACCCTACGTACATTTATTATCCGACGCACTGTACGAGAAAAATTTACGCTTTTTAATTTTAGATTTTAGAATTTAATTTTTTTATTCTTTAGTTAAACGAGAAGGATTAATGAATTTTTTATTTTTGTTTTGCAGATTGATTTTTCCGCTGTTTTTGTGCAGTATTCTATAATTTGAGTGTAAGTAGGTTATTAGTCTTTCACGGTGAATAAAGTGACGTCAATTCGTGTAATATCCGGCATATATTTGAACCGACCGAGCTATTTTTTCATAAATTTACCGGATTTATATTAAATTAAAAAGAAGTGTTAAACGGTGCAAAGACCATAACTTTAGTAACTAGAGAAATTATGCGTTTTTTTTTTACTTCTTTGTACGAAGTACAAGTAAGCATTGTGATCGCGAAAAATCTGGGTTTTCAGATTTCAACGGAAATATCCATTTTGACTAGTCTCGGTGTGACGTCTGTACGTTCGTACGTATGTAAGTATAGCTTGTCCAAGCCGAATTGGCACAAATCAGATGAACAGCATAGCTGTATATCTTGCTGCTTAACAAGCACGAGTTTGTAATAGTATTAGATTAAAGACAGTATGTATACGGTACACTATTGTTTATTCCAATCGATCAAAGAATTCACGTCTTATATTTATTAGTTACTTATTTAATCCTGAGTTTATATATTATTAAATTAATAATTTATTTCTTTATTAGATATTGAAATGGATATCTTATGCGGTATTATGCTGACCAATCGGCTGTTACTGGATATTGCTTAGGCCTAAATGTATTTATTTATAGTTTTATCTTTATATATATATATTTCTTCTGTGCGTGTGTGTGTCACTGAACTCCTCCTAAACGGCTGGACCGATTTTGATGAAATTTTTGTGTGTGTTCAAGGGGATTCGAGAATGATTTAGATTCACAATTTGGTCCACTGGAAAATGTTTTTTTAATTAATTTTTTATTTATAAGTAGTTGTTGATTTTGGAATGTTTTACATTGGATCCGGCAGACTGCGCTACCATCGCAGTATCGAATATTCAATAATATTCTACTTTAATTTTAGTTTGTCCCGACAGTCGGTGCTGCGATCAAATTGAGAAAAATATTTCTTAATATTGTGTTATTATTGTGTTACAAAAAATCCCGAGAAAACAGTTTTGTAATAAATAAGACGCTAATAAATCAGATGGAACTGTAAATAAAGCAAAACCAATCAGATCAATGCAAGATGGCCGCTGTCAAACACAACGACCAATCACAAAGAGCCCGTATGGGCGTTACCAATGTAAACAAAATCACAACTGATTAAGTAACAAGTAGGCAGCACTGTGATCGCGTTTAGAATTGTGCGCGTATTGAGAAATATTATATTATACTATTATTTATTGAAATAACGTTTTAAAGTGTAATTAAAAAAATACATTGTGCAAATTTGTAAGGTACAGTATTGAAGTGAAAATGTTTTTTTAATTTATTTGTGTTGTTGATCTTGGGTTAAGGTTCACAATTGGGTCCGGTAGGCAGAGCTGCGATCGCGTTTTAGAAGTTTTTTTTTTTTTTTTAATTTTCGATCTATCAGTCAAACCCGGTAGTTGACTGTTGTGTAACAACAGCTGCAACAAAAGAAATTTGTCATAAATAGTTCTCAGAACGCTCAGACGAGGACTGGATAAAATGTTTAAAAAAATATGTACGGCAAGCTGCAAGGATCTCTAGAACAACAAATTGAACGTGTCATTAACAATTTGGGAAACAAGAGTTCATCAGAATCGTCAGAAGACGAAAACATGGAGTAGGGAGTGAAGTACTATATATTCGGAAATTTTGAAATTTTTTACTTTAGTTATTTGTATTATGCTAGCGGTACTTAACAAAATTCATAACGAAATACATTATAAAGTAAAGTGTAAACGTTACTCTGAAAAAAGATTGTCAAGCAAGTAAAAACATTTCTTAAAACACAGAAAAACAATAAATACCTATATGTCAAGGTTATAATTATATTTAATTTTTGTTTTAGTTTCAGTATTTAAAAATAAGTTAGTTGTTGCGTATTGTTATATTCGGTTATCGATTTATTTATTTTTTATATAAATATAAGACTATTATTATATTATATATTTTATAATAATATTATTATATTTATATATTATATAAATTATATCTGGAAGAAACATACATACGCATAAATAGATTTTTTTTCTTCATATTTACTATTACGTGATGAAGAAAATAGCTGTGTATTGGGGCAGTGTTATATGATTTCCCGTAATAATTTTAGCGTAATTTAGAGAGGTTATTTTATCTTATAGCTATAGAAAGGTCGACTTATATCTAGATAAAAATATTCTTTTTCTGATTTTTCTGTTTTCAACCGAGTAATCTAATTAAGAAACCTTCATTTAATTTTTGAGAAAATACCATAAAAAAAAAACTATTTAAAAGGTATTCTTGACACCGTCTGCCCCAAAAGGTTTTGCCGTTCTATTTGTGTTCAATAGAATATAACGGGTTCAACCCACCGGGTTGGTCTAGTGGTGAACGCGTCTTCCCAAATCAGTTGATTTGGAAGTCGAGGGTTCCAGCGTTCAAGTCAGCTATTTTTACACGGATTTGAATACTAGGATCGTGGATACCGGTGTTCTTTGGTGGTCGGGTTTTCAATTAACCACACATCTTAGGAACGGTCGAACTGAGAATGTACAAGACTACTTCATTTACACTCATACATATCATCCTCATTCATCCTCTGAAGAATTATCTAAACGGTAGTTACCGGAGGCTAAACAGGAAAAAGAAAGAAAGAATATAGCGGGTTCATTTTAATTACTACTGTAGTCTGTGTTGAGTCTTACTCGATCAGTGTAGGGATTATTTGTAAGAATTTATTTGAGTAATATACGCTCTTGAATATTATCGGAAAACATTGATAAGATGTGTATATTTTAAAAAAATCTTAGGTTACCTTACGTTTAAACAAGGATAAAATTATAAAATTTCGCGATAAAATTAAATAAATGCGGTAAAGAGTCGCATAACGTAACTTTCTTGCCGTCGGCAAAGTTATGCGACTCTGACTGCTGAAGACTTGGCCCTCGGATTATACAATTTTTAGGTTTTGTTTTTTATTCGAGCATCCTGTGAAAACCGGTTTAGAGATCGATTATATGATCATCAGAAACTGAGGAATTTAATTCAATATAACAAAAATTCTACGTCTTTGCTGGAATGTACGGAAAAAAATTTTTTTTTACTGCGTATTAAAATTTGTATTAAAAAAATTATCGGTGCAACGAATAAAATTAAAATTATAGTTGAGTAATAAGGAAATACATCTTTTATGGCGCGTAAGATGATACCTTACACCTTTTTTTACTTTTCAGGGCACAGTCTTTAAGAATGATCTATAAGATTTACCTTACAATTATCGTAAAATTTATTAGAGAGTTCTGATTATGGTATCGAGTTAAGTCTGTACGTAAAACTGTTTAGCGTTTGTAGGGAAGTTTTAATTTTATTAAATAGGTGATAGTTTTCAGTAATCTATCGGAGTAAACAGCGCTTAATGTTAATATTAGAAAACGTATTTTTTATTTAAAGTAGACTTGATCATCATCAGCGAGGAATTAGCTACTGCCTGCTTTGTAATCGTATAATTTTAAAGAAATAATATTTAATATTGTACTTTTTACAACAATAAATGTATAAAATATTCTGTTACAGTTGGCGCACGGTGATCTTCCACCGAATTACGATGATGTAGTAGAAAGGGCGCCGACATATTCTTCGCTTTTCTTAGTATCCGAATCGGGAGAAGTAAGATTGCTTAACGAATCCGGTCCGGCAGCGGTAATTGTACCGCGTAGACCGCATTTAGAAATGGCTCCACGTTATTCTTCTTTATTTACAGTCGCCGATAATGGAGAGATTTGTGAAAAAAATGACGATTCTGATCGACAAATACATAAAGAGCAACGATTAAAACAGAACGAAGAACATCAGGCGTTACAACAACCGGAAGAAGAAGAACAAAAACACGAGCAATAATATAAACATTATTTAAACGTGCAGATTTATTTAAGTGCTGTGATATATGACGAACAATTTTTGTAGTTATTTATTAATTTTAAAAAAAATCAGAGAAATGTAAAAAACACACGAACCAAACGAATAATTGAAATACAACCAAAGAATCATATACGTGTAGTTCAAATAACATCGGTAACTGAAATAATTTAAAATCATAATAAATGTTTTGGTCCAGTTCGATGCAGATAATTGCGGTTTATAAAATTAAATAGAATAATAAAACGACTGCGTATTATTGACTTAAGTTCAGTTTAACTATTATAAACGCACTCGACTAGTTATAAAAAAGTGTTATAAAAAAAAATAGCTATTTAATCAAATATATAACCCATAATCGATACATCTCGATTTGGATGATTTGTATACATATTACAACGAAATAATTATCGATTAAAAATATATATTTATAATAATATTGTAATTGTATTATATCGTACAACCAGAAGGCGAATTAGTATGTTTTCTGTACGCTGGCTTTTTCTTAAATCCATTAAATATTTTAGTACAACTATTTTAAGCTTATTGTTAATCGGCTTAAATATAATATAATTTTTAATTCAAATTAATAAATTATTTTAATAAAAATTAAAATATCTTTTAATTAAAAAATGCTATTCAATCGGTATCAAATAAAAAAAAAACAATAAAGTGTGTACAACGGGAATACCTATTTGTAATTTTGTCTCCGATCAGTTTTCCAGCTACTTCCGGGTCTGTGTGTGTGTGTGTGTGTGTGTGTGTGTGTGTGTAAATTTTTTAAAAGTTAATTTCTTAAAACAATAAAAATACATCAGTCAAATTAAAATTACATCAGTCTATTTATTAAGTTTATGCGAAGACAATAAAATATACATATATAGAAATCGTATCCACTTTCAGTAGGATTAGGTAGTTGACCTTATTATCCCTTCTTACCGATAATTTATAATAGGGAATGTAAAAATTCTGAACCCTGACTTAGAACTGAAATCGTCACGGAAATCAACACATACCGCAATAAAACTTGACTCTTAGTAAATAAGGTAGACATTTTTTCTTTAATTAAAAAAAAAACTTAATGAATCATTAATTGACCGACCCGTTGAATTTGAAAAAGCTGTGATAATTGGATTAATATATGAGTTTTAATTAATTATATATAAATATTAGTTTTATTTATTATTTCATCTTCTACATTATAAAAGTAATATTATTTTGCATTCAGGTTGATTTTTTCCCCTTATAATTGTTTAATTAAAAAATGCCTATATATTATATTTTTATTTTTTATATTAAAATGTATCGTTTTCTGTTTATTTACACGGAATTTTTTTTAGGTAGTTTCGTAAATAATTATTAATTAGTAGAATATTTATTTACCTGAATAGTTTTTATTTATTATGTTTATTTTTAATCTATTCTATAATTAATCGATTAATTTTTATAATTAAAAAATAAAAATAAAAAATAAATAGTTATTAGAATGTTATATTACTGATCGTTATGTAGATTAATTTTTTTTTTATAGTTGTATATTTTTTTGTATTTTGTAAAACTCTAATAAATTTTTGTAAAAAAAGGTAAAATAAAAGAAGTATTTATACAGAGTATTTGTGTAATTTGTTTATTTTTTATTTGAGGAGCGTCGATCTAGAAATCCAGTAATTAGTTTATTCTATCTGAAGAAGAAGACAACGTTCGATTTTATGGGATTGGCGAATGAAAGGTAGGAAAAATAACGTAATATTAGTAAATAACATAAATTAATTGGAATCACTGTGACGTTGAAAATATTTAACTATATTATGTACAACAAAAAAATTAAAACGCGTTCGTCGGTGCATGGACACACGGCGCAAGCGAAGATTCTTACGCAATATATATGAATTATTAACGGTGGAAAATAAAGTAAACGCGATTTACGCAAACTTATCAAATTTTATTAAAATGAAATACGTATATTACAAAACTTATTTATTTACATAAAACCTACAAAACTTTGAACGTATCATTGAAGTTTAATCATTATAATAAATTGGAGCGCGTGTTTTCTACACTGTCAGTCAGACAGCTGTAATGCATGCGCGTGACGCTCGATTTTCCTCAGTTGACTCCTCATCCCGATGCCTGCGTTTAGAAGCTTCGCTTCAAAACAACTTATGTCTTCTCTAGACGTAAAAACGTTTAATATGGGCATCTGTTGGTAGTAGAAATAATATAATTAACTTAATTTATTATCGTAATAACGATTTTCATCCCGATTACGTTTACCGGTCGTTATTTTGAACTCGACGATTAGTATTCTGAAAATATAGCCAAAATTTTCATCGTAGCAATATTTTAATCCTGTTTTATTAAAATCATCCGTCTTCCGACCGAGAACATTAGTCTCGATCAGAATCTTTAGCGGTGAAATGTTGATTAGCTATTATTTCAAACGACGTTAAGATTTATGTCGAAAGAAACATTTTCTATCGGTTTTAAGTAACTCGATGCGCAACGGTAATATTTGAAAATTTTCAAAGACTGTGGTAAACTTTTGAAAACGTCTGATGAAAATCTTCTTCAGAAGAGTTATCATTAATCGGCGCTTTTGCGCTCACTAAAATCAGATTTTGGGTGGTTGCATATTAAGCAATTCGCCTCGGTTATTAGTTTTAGTTCATCTATCGTCTTCGTTCGAATAAGCTTTTATAGCGGGATTATTTTTGTCTTTATCCTTTGTCGACTCTAACCTTCGGACGATTTCAAATGTACTTAATTGTTTTGTTTTGCTTGGAGGGAGAGAATGCGAAGATGAACATCTTCCTTCATCGATCTGTAAGCTTCCCGTTCCTTCTTGTCTTCCTTCCATGTGTTTAGTGTTTTGGAGCAGAAGAAGAGATTTTTTTGTGGACTTTTGCTTCAAGGCTCGATAATTTATGCGAAATTCTATTACGAAATACATTATAAACTGCTTCGTGCGATTCAGAATAGCGGCACGGCACGCTTACCCTGGATATCTTGAAGATTCATGACAATACCCATCTACGCTCTACAGCCGCAACGGTCTCCTCAAGAACAATTAGATCTTCCCTACAGCCTAGATCTTGCGACGAAGCGATTTCATCTCTTCCAGTAATTGGAATAGACAACCTAGAAAGGTGATCAATGAGGGGGAAAAATCAGAATTTATTCTACTCAATCATACGAACAGGTCAGTTTTTCTAACATCCGAAACATTTCTAACCTCTAAATCAGTACATGGAAGAAATTTTTGAATGGACGTTTAGAAGTTTTATCATTATTTTAAATGTAGTGTTACATTTTTGTAAAACATTAGTACAGCAGTATTTCAGTTACATTCATGAAGTTCCTTAAAATGTTACAGGTTACGTGTTACTGTGTACACAAGCATATTTTTAATATGAAAAGATCTTTGTATGCTTAGTTAACTGCACCCGAAATAATGTCGGTCTGTAAATAGAGAAGCGATATAAATTGAATTTGAAAAAAATATTTACTTCTATTTTCATCATCTTAGGATTGTCAGTAAAAATTCCTTCCTAGCGATACATTACTGCTTAAGGAGTATTTTTCTGAAAATTTTTAAGTTTCGTGCTCTTCCTTTAGTACTAAAATATAATTAAATCCACGAGTCGTTAATGAAATTAATTTTTGTTTATTCGTCCTAAAGACAAGATTAGAAATAAGTTGCGAAATTTCAATTTTTACCGTTCGGGAAACGGGATATAAATTTTTAACACTATGAAAATATTGTGAGGGAAATTAATATAATAGCGTAGATGCCTTTACCACCTTTTTTAATATTTTGTACGATAACAAGGATTCATTATTTAAATCGTTATTTAAATTCTAATTAATGAAAAATACGGATACGTTTTAACTTTTTCTAATAGTTTTCCTTTAAGTTTAATAAATGTATACATTAGCGCTGAATTCTTGTGTTTGACTTAAATGACTAAGGAGCTCGTTCAATATTACTACGGGATAAAATATTGGATTTCTAATCGTTTGTTATTTTCTCAAAATTTTATTCCATTGTTCCCTTTTCTGTCTTCATTTTATTATATTTTTCTCTATAGAATTATTACTTAAACTTTTTAATAATATTGATAACCGATCTAGTGTTTTTTTACTTATTAAAAAGTTTTATATTTCATTCAAATTCTTTCTTTTGTGTTCGATTTTTCAAACGTTTATCACATTTTAGGCAAACGGCCAGCAGGATTATTGTTGCATTATAAAATTTAACTTAATACATTAAATTTAAAGGCTAAAAAAGAATTTAAAAAAATATCGGTGCTTTTTCTCTACGTTACTTATTTCTTCTACTCGATGGAAAATCTCTATAACGAATTATTTCTCAGAGAAAACGATGTATTTGATACTTTAAACTTCCTTTTTTTTCAATCCTTTTTTAACCACTCAGGGGCAACCGGTAACCGCCTAAAAGACGTTGCCTCGGTCGGCCGTAAGTGACGTGGCTGTAGACTAGCCCACCCTGTGCATTCAGCTTTCAGCTGATTGTCCCATCGGGGTCCCCTATGAATATTAAGCCACCACGAACTCCGCTTCTGGTCGCCATGATGCCTCTCCTCAGAGGGACTACCCTTCCCAGCCCTATCTCTAGTCAGGATCCGAGTATGCTTCCCACGCATATCGGCTTTTTTTTATAACTATATTATCCTTCTTTATGAGTTTCACATCCGAAATTTAGAACCACTGGTCTATTGGCGCTACCTTATTTGTTGCCGTTGTGTGACTTGAAACAAGTTACAAGACAGTACTAAACACTACCTTTCACATTATGCATAAGGTAATCAATCACAAGTCATAATTACAGACGAATCCCGAATTATCAGTTTATAATACTTAATTCATACAATTACAATTTATTCTTGATCCGAACACAAATTTGACAAACATACAAGACATTGCTTACTCTATTCTTCATTATAATTTATATCCAAGTCGTAATACTATACATGCAATAATCAATATGTTACTTAATCAGTCCGCCGTCATAACGCAAAATAATACAGTGTAAGTAATATTTTCATAAGACATCGATAAAACCTAATCCTAATCTATCACGTACGTGGCGCAATCACACGTCATAGTGCCGCCCAATACTACAATAATCAATATTTAATATATACATACATTTACCAGTCATAATATTAACAAGGCTTGTGATTAATACGCAAACCATGATGAACATATAAGCCAAATTACATCTAATCCTTTTACACTATTAATACCAAACATACCGATAACTAATACACGGTCATTCCATTATAGCCGTTGAACACCTGTTGGCATTAATCTGCAGGATACGAATTATTTATTTGGTGCACGACTTGCTTCCGGTTCTGTGTCCGCCACTGCCACGTGTTAAGCACTTCATTGGTGAGGTGCATTCTGCCCGTTTATGTCCTTCTGCACCACAATTGAAGCAGCAGTTAGACCGATCAGGACCTTTGCACTGGGATGCAATATGTCCTGTGCCCCAACATCTGAAACACGCTTGTTCCTGTTGCCGTATATCTATCCTGCAAGACTGCCAGCCGATTAGAACACGTCTTGTGGTAGACAGCTTTTGCGCCTCCTTAACCAGCACCACCACCGTCGCGTTTTGCGTGCAGCCATATGCTGGCCGCAATGACGTCACCTTTATTTCTGCATCATATCCTAGTGCTTTTGTTACTGCCCTTGATATCTCTTCCTTTGTCACCATCTGGTCCAAGTCCCTTACGTGCACTGCTGTGGTTCTAGCAACTTGCCCTCCGACTTTTACCGCTAACCCTGGGGTTGCAGCCATCACTCTGCTCTTCAGGTTGGGGGCTACCTTTTGTCCTTCTTTTAGGCGGACCTCAACCGCTTCATTTCTTCCTTTCCGACTGTATACCGCCTGTTCCCGAGTTTTTCTTACGCTTTAAAATATGAAATCCACTTCAATTAAAAAAAGGACTAATTTTATCGTTCTTTCAGAATCACTGTTTCTGATGAGCAGAAAAATTTCGGCAGTTTAAAGAACGAATATCAGCTGTATTATATCGGCAGCGTTTGCATCCTATTATTTAACAGTATATTCATTTTAAAGGAAAAGAAAATGAGAAACGTTTTCATTCCTCACTTCCCTAATTAAACTGGAAAATTATGCTTATTAGTATTTCGAAAATTATTTTCCAATGATTTCATTATTGGAAAAGACTTTCTCAAATCGTCTAAAATCGTTTTTTTTCTGTGATTAGAATAAATAAATTTTAAATAGTTTTTTCAACTCTTCCCTAGAACTTACAGATTTTCCCAACAAAATTTTGATTTCCGCGGCGAGTAGTAGCGTCTGTGTTACCTTTTATCCGAAATATTCTGGTTTTGGGTCCTGATTTGACACTCTTAAAGAATTAATTTCTCATCTAGGGTAAAAAAAGAAGAACTACCGGGTTGGTCTAGTGGTGAACGCGTCTTCCCAAATCAGCTGATTTGGAAGTCGAGAGTTCCAGCGTTCAAGTCCTAGTAAAGCCAGTTATTTTTACACGGACTTGAATACTAGATCGTGGATACCGGTGTTCTTTGGTGGTTGGGTTTCAATTAACCACACATCTCAGAAATGGTCGAACTGAGAATGTACAAGACCTTATTACACTTCATTCACACTCATACATATCATCCTCATTCATCCTCTGAAGTATTATCTAAACGGTAGTTACCGGAGGCTAAACAGGAAAAAGAAAGGGTAAAAAAAGAAAAAATTAAAATTTGATGTATAACGTAGACATCAGTCTACGTTATACATCAAATTTTATACGTTATACATCAAATATATTGATATTGCTTGAAGAAACAAGTAAGTCCCTTCTGATGAATATCACAACATACTGCTTAAAATAGTTAAAAAAAGGAAAATTAGAAAATAGGAAAACTGTATGTTTGGTTTCAAAAACAGTTTATAAAACCTGAATATGGCCATTTCGATTGGTAAGCAATCAACAACCGAAGTAAGAAAAAAAATTAAATGACAAAATAATAATAAGCATTTTTTTTTCCTTCAGTCATTTGACTGGTTTGATGCAGCTCTCCAAGATTTCCTATCTAGTGCTAGTCGTTTCATTTCAGTATACCCACTACATCCTACATCCCTAACAATTTGTTTTACATATTCCAAACGTGGCCTGCCTACAAAATTTTTCCCTTCTACCTGTCCTTCCAATATTAAAGCGACTATTCCAGGATGCCTTAGTATGTGGCCTATAAGTCTGTCTCTTCTTTTAACTATATTTTTCCAAATGCTTCTTTCTTCATCTATTTGCCGCAATACCTCTTCTTCATTTGTCACTTTATCCACCCATCTGATTTTTAACATTCTCCTATAGCACCGCATTTCAAAAGCTTCTAATCTTTTCTTCTTAGATACTCCGATCGTCCAAGTTTCACTTCCATATAAAGCGACACTCCAAACATACACTTTCAAAAATCTTTTCCTGACATTTAAATTAATTTTTGATGTAAACAAATGATATTTCTTACTGAAGGCTCGTTTAGCTTGTGCTATTCGGCATTTTATATCGCTCCTGCTTCGTCCATCTTTAGTAATTCTACTTCCCAAATAACAAAATTCTTCTACCTCCATAATCTTTTCTCCTCCTATTTTCACATTCAGCGGTCCATCTTTGTTATTTCTACTACATTTCAATACTTTTGTTTTGTTCTTGTTTATTTTTACGCGATAGTTCTTGCGTAGGACTTCATCTATGCCGTTCATTGTTTCTTCTAAATCCTTTTTACTCTCGGCTAGAATTACTATATCATCAGCAAATCGTAGCCTCTTTATCTTTTCACCTTGTACTGTTACTCCGAATCTAAATTGTTCTTTAACATCATTAACCGCTAGTTCCATGTAAAAATTAAAAAGTAACGGAGATAGGGAACATCCTTGTCGGACTCCCTTTCTTATTATGGCTTCTTTCTTATGTTTTTCAATTGTTACTGTTGCTGTTTGGTTCCTGTACATGTTAGCAATTGTTCTTCTATCTCTGTATTTGAACCCTAATTTTTTTTAAATGCTTAACATTTTATTCCAGTCTACGTTATCGAATGCCTTTTCTAGGTCTATAAACGCCAAGTATGTCGGTTTGTTTTTCTTTAATCTCCCTTCTACTATTAATCTGAAGCCTAAAATTGCTTCCCTTGTCCCTATACTTTTCCTGAAACCAAACTGGTCTTCTCCTAACACTTCTTCCACTTTCCTCTCAATTCTTCTGTATAGAATTCTAGTTAAGATTTTTGATGCATGACTAGTTAAACTAATTGTTCTATATCTTCACATTTACCCGATTAATGCAAATTAATGCATGTATAAATAATCAAAACTTTTTTTTAATTCACCCAATTCCTCTCAAAATTGAAACACGTTACTTGTTCTCTTCCTCTATCTCCCTTCGAAAAATAAAATTTTCAATAATTAAAATGCAGAAAATTTTCAATTTTGAAGATTTTATTTTTCTTAATTTAGGCTTTATTAAAGCAGGAGATATATTTAGATAAAACTTTACTTAAGAAATTTTTAAACATAACTTAAGAGTACGACTGAATATTTTAAGAAAATTTACTATTAAAATTTGTCTCGCACCTCTAAAAAATATATATACTGTTTTTTGGCTCAAACTCTTTTAATTTTTATTATTAATAAAGGTATTTTACATTTTACTTCACCTACGACCATCCGTAAATGAATTTTGACTAGTTTCGGCGTGACATCTTCAAAAAAGTCCAAAAAAATTTGGATTTTAGGCTTTTTCTTAACCGCAGTAATCAGCCCTCATCGAGATCTTTTCAACGATATATCATAAATGGTACTTATTTTCATCGGTTCCAGAGTTATAGCCGAATAAAATTTTAATTAATGAAATATTTGGATCGTACAAGCTTAAGTCACATCGGTTCGAATCCGACTTCAATTCCTTTTTTTAAACTTTTTTAACTAATTTGTTATTTTATTTTAAATGTATTAATTTATTAATAATTACTAACCTGTGATTGTAAAAAAATGTGTATATGTAATTTAATAGGCGTACAAGAAAGTCGTACGGTGTCCACTTCAGATTTTTATATTTTACAATTTAGAATTTTTTACGATTTTACAATACTACTTCTTTTATCGGCGTAGCCGGGAACGACATGCAGTCTTTTTATACAAAAATCTGGCAAAAGACTGCGGTGATTTATACCTAAATCATTAATATAATATATATAATATATATTAATAAAGGGTAAAAGATGTAAATAATATTTACTTTAGTGTCTGTTTTTACCGGTGCTGGAGAAACTGTTTTCAGTTGCAAACTGCTTTTTATAAATAATTTTTTTCAGAAAAAAAGTTTTATTACATTTTTCAACAAAGTTTTTTCGCTTTGAGTAGTTCATTTATTTTATTCTTTACTTGTTAAGAACATCTGTTTGCTCTTAAAATGAAGTAATATTTTAAATATAAAAGAAATTTGAAATTAAACAGAACAAGTCGATTTCTTTATTTTGTATCTTATTCATCTTTGAAAATTTTCCTAGCTTTTAATTAGTTAGCGATCATCTATGCCGTTCATTGTTTCTTCTAAATCCTTTTTACTCTCGGCTAGAATTACTATATCATCAGCAAATCGTAGCCTCTTTATCTTTTCACCTTGTACTGTTACTCCGAATCTAAATTGTTCTTTAACATCATTAACCGCTAGTTCCATGTAAAAATTAAAAAGTAACGGAGATAGGGAACATCCTTGTCGGACTCCCTTTCTTATTATGGCTTCTTTCTTATGTTTTTCAATTGTTACTGTTGCTGTTTGGTTCCTGTACATGTTAGCAATTGTTCTTCTATCTCTGTATTTGAACCCTAATTTTTTTTAAATGCTTAACATTTTATTCCAGTCTACGTTATCGAATGCCTTTTCTAGGTCTATAAACGCCAAGTATGTCGGTTTGTTTTTCTTTAATCTCCCTTCTACTATTAATCTGAAGCCTAAAATTGCTTCCCTTGTCCCTATACTTTTCCTGAAACCAAACTGGTCTTCTCCTAACACTTCTTCCACTTTCCTCTCAATTCTTCTGTATAGAATTCTAGTTAAGATTTTTGATGCATGACTAGTTAAACTAATTGTTCTATATCTTCACATTTACCCGATTAATGCAAATTAATGCATGTATAAATAATCAAAACTTTTTTTTAATTCACCCAATTCCTCTCAAAATTGAAACACGTTACTTGTTCTCTTCCTCTATCTCCCTTCGAAAAATAAAATTTTCAATAATTAAAATGCAGAAAATTTTCAATTTTGAAGATTTTATTTTTCTTAATTTAGGCTTTATTAAAGCAGGAGATATATTTAGATAAAACTTTACTTAAGAAATTTTTAAACATAACTTAAGAGTACGACTGAATATTTTAAGAAAATTTACTATTAAAATTTGTCTCGCACCTCTAAAAAATATATATACTGTTTTTTGGCTCAAACTCTTTTAATTTTTATTATTAATAAAGGTTTTTTACATTTTACTTCACCTACGACCATCCGTAAATGAATTTTGACTAGTTTCGGCGTGACATCTTCAAAAAAGTCCAAAAAAATTTGGATTTTAGGCTTTTTCTTAACCGCAGTAATCAGCCCTCATCGAGATCTTTTCAACGATATATCATAAATGGTACTTATTTTCATCGGTTCCAGAGTTATAGCCGAATAAAATTTTAATTAATGAAATATTTGGATCGTACAAGCTTAAGTCACATCGGTTCGAATCCGACTTCAATTCCTTTTTTTAAACTTTTTTAACTAATTTGTTATTTTATTTTAAATGTATTAATTTATTAATAATTACTAACCTGTGATTGTAAAAAAATGTGTATATGTAATTTAATAGGCGTACAAGAAAGTCGTACGGTGTCCACTTCAGATTTTTATATTTTACAATTTAGAATTTTTTACGATTTTACAATACTACTTCTTTTATCGGCGTAGCCGGGAACGACATGCAGTCTTTTTATACAAAAATCTGGCAAAAGACTGCGGTGATTTATACCTAAATCATTAATATAATATATATAATATATATTAATAAAGGGTAAAAGATGTAAATAATATTTACTTTAGTGTCTGTTTTTACCGGTGCTGGAGAAACTGTTTTCAGTTGCAAACTGCTTTTTATAAATAATTTTTTTCAGAAAAAAAGTTTTATTACATTTTTCAACAAAGTTTTTTCGCTTTGAGTAGTTCATTTATTTTATTCTTTACTTGTTAAGAACATCTGTTTGCTCTTAAAATGAAGTAATATTTTAAATATAAAAGAAATTTGAAATTAAACAGAACAAGTCGATTTCTTTATTTTGTATCTTATTCATCTTTGAAAATTTTCCTAGCTTTTAATTAGTTAGCGATAGCATTTCTTTAAGTCCTTATTTTTCTAGATATTCCTATCGTCTTTTCTGAGCATCACGGGTAGTAGTTAATTTTAAATGCGTATATCTATATTAGTGTAAATAAATCAATTACGGCTACCTATGATAAGTGTTTATTTGATAATATTATCTTATTTCAAAATCAATTTTTTTAGCAATAATTATAAAATACTGATTACGTTTGGAAATTTCAATACAATTAGAACACCTTATTCAGCGTTATTTTTGTGATAACAAATAAAACAAGTATTAAATGTCAAATCACTGCTTTAGTAATTTTAAAAATAATTATTTATTTACACACAATTATTATTAGTAAACTTTAACATTTTTTTTTTTTTTTTTATAAAATAAACTCTTATTAATAAATAAACATTAACTGACGGAAATTGTCATATAATGAGCGATCACTAAGGCCATATCATTTTTTATTTTTTTATTTACCTTTTAATGTAATTAGTTATAGAAATATTTGCAGAAAACACATTCTTCCCGCGCCCTTAAAAATAAACCTACTTTCTTCACCACCCGTGCCTGGTTTCATTTATTCATGAAGTGTAAGCTATGAGAAATGAACATAAATACTAATTTTCTTGGCTACTTTTTCCCCTTTTCATTTAAAAAAATGGAGGCTAATTTTACTAATTGATTCGTCGATACTAATTTTACTGATCGATTGATTTTTACAGATGTAGACTAATGACATTCCCTCACCCAGTTTTGAAATGTAGAAAAATGAAATTTAGCACATGTTCCTTCCTCAAAACGAGCTAATTTCGTACGAGACCGCTACTTAAGGCGCAATGTAGGCCACTTTCTAGAAAAAGAATGTGAACTAGTGAAAAACATTACAAGACAATATTACAAGTTTTGGTTAGGTTGTCACAAAGGTCGAAAATTTTTATATCAGATTTTTTTTTTTCAATGCACTTTAAAGAAATGATAAATCACAGCCCTATCCTTTTGTTCAAAATTTTTGAATTTCTTCCCCATATGAACTTGAGATTTTCATTTTAAAGTAAAAGCATTTGAAAAATTTAATTTTTCTATATTTAACTGTTGGAATGTTCTTTACATTCATTATCAGTATCCTTAAACTGAATATCCCTCTCTCTCACTCTCTTTCTTTCTTTCTCTCTCTCTGTCTGTCTGCGTAAGTGTGTGTTTTATGTGTACACACACACACACACACACACACACAGAGAGAGAGAGAGAGAGAGAGAGAGAGAGAGAGAGAGAGAGAGAGAGAGAGAGTGTGTGTGTGTTCGCGCGCGCGTAGGTGATCAAATCAAGATGGCCACCATTAGCGCTATACGTTTTATGAGACTATAAGATTTATAAGTTTTATGAGAAACTTCAAAATAGGGTCTTCCCTAGATTTTTCCTACATTAAAAATGCAGTACTACCGTTTTTGAAATCTTCGCCTTTTTTCCATTATGGCAGCCAACTTTATTATTTCAAATCGAAAGCTCATGTTTTTATTACATTTTTGTATCGAAGAAGATATTAATTTAAGACATTTCTATTCTTTGGTATTTTTCTCTAAAAGCAGCCTTACGGAGTTACGGGCTGACAATTATAAAATCAAATACGGTGGCCATCTGTATTACGGAAAGCTAATGTATTAGTACCGGGTTTTCAAATAATATTTCCAAAGTTCGAAAATTAAGTAAAGCGGAAAATAAAGTAAAGGTAAGATTAAAAGACCTTTAATTTTATTAAGGAAGAATTACAACAGAATTGTAGTATCAATTATAACAGATTTTCAAAACGGCCGCCGTTAGGAAAAATGCAGGTAGTCGCTGTTCGAATCAATATCCGCCTTGGTTTAATACCTCGGTTAGGTGTACTTATTCTATATCTTAATTTCGCCGGTTCATAATTCAGATAAATAATAGTCACTGTTCAGCCACGATAAATATAAATTAACGTAATCTTTGAATTTTACTCTATAAAATATTACATTGCTGAAGATGTTATGAGTCGATGAGTACGATGGTATGAAGCGTGGATGAAGATTGAACAACAAAATAAATTACATAACATAGGCCAGCTGAATATAAACGAATTTACTCTTACAAATGAATAAGAAGAAGAGACTATTTATTTATTTATTTACTTTTACAAGTGAATAAGAAGAAAAAGAGACTTGAGTCTTAACAGTCGCTCTCCTGAAAACATCATTAACAGCTTTCGAAAATGCGTTGTGTTGGATGCTGAATAAAATTTCGACTAACTTAGTTGTTATTTCTTTCATTGAAACGTACCGAGACGTGTACAACCGGTCTTTCACGTATCCCCACAGAAAGTAATCAAACTGAAAAAGATGTGAACTTCTCGTCGGAAAAGCAACCTATTTTGGAAACGAAGTAAAAATGCCTTTATCTCGCCGTAGTTGTACGCTGGAGCCCCGTCTTGTCGGGAATACATTCGCATTCGCAAATCTAAAGATAAGTCATCAGCAGATGGCGGTAGAGTCTTCCAGCGATCGACGGTGTCGAGCTCCCGTAAGATTTCCTTCGTAAAATGCACGGCCAAAATTTTATTGTTGCTGGCGATCCAGCGGTTTATCGAAAATGTCACCTTTCTGTGTATTAATGGATTTTCTTTTGACCGGTAACGGTATAAAGAATTTTGTACCGATAAAGTACTTATAGCGATATAGTATTTATTAACTTCTTGGCGATTCAAACGGCTAATGAATTAGGGCGACAACAGACTAGCCATCAACAAGTCTACTGTTAAATTCGAGAAATTTTTCAAAAATGCTGTTAATTATTTAGCGTTAAAATTGTAATTATTGTTTTTGTAAGTTTACAATCGTCACCCTGTAACTCCGTAACGGCTGCTTTTACAGAAAAATACCCGAGTACAGAAAAGTCATAAATTAATATTTTCTATCCAAAAATGTAATAAAAACATGAAATTTCCATTTGAAGTAATTGTAAAAAGGGCGTAGATTTTAAAAACGGTAATACTATATTTTTTACGTAGGGAAAAATCTTGGAAAGGTTCCTCGTTTAAAGTTTCTCGTAAAACTTATAATTTCTGAGATCCCAATGGCGGCCTCCCTTTTCTTACTTATTTGACGTAAGTACGAGCATACGCGCATTGATACTGCTGTATAATGTCTTTCCTTCAACAACAAAAAATGATAATAAACATTTATTAGGTAAATTTATATTTCTTTTATGCGTTTTTAATGATCACTCTGTATGACGATCGGGTATACCGATGCGCTTAATTTCGAACCTGGGGAATTTTATTTCGGAACTACCGTAAGAAAAATTATAAAATTGGGATTATTTAATATGAAGATATTTCTTGAAAAAAATTTTATTTAAATTTTAAAGAACGTGCCGTTTTATACTTATTTTACAGATTCAGTTTTAATCCTTATATATTCCAGCAATGTTTGCAATAAATGTTTATAGAGCTACTTGTACTAACAAATATTTACACTTTTCCTACTTACTTGACATCGCTGGATACTCTGCTACATGTGTTTCCGTTTAAAAAATAATAATATTGATTACGTAAATTTATATTTCATTTATGAGTTTTTTTTGTTTTTTTTCTTTTTAAATTCACTACCTCTTTGTTGAATGGTATTTGAAATAAATTCTGTTTAAATTATTTATAAATAATTAAAAAATTAAAATGAAAATAACCTAAAAATGAAAAAATATGATACAGAATTGTGATGTCGGTTTCACTGATGAAAGCTAGTTAGATAAGCAATAAAAGATTTACCGTTGAAGATAGTCAAATTAAACTACAAAAAAAGATTCTTTCGTATCTCGTTAATTTTTTTTTCTTTTATTTTCGATCCGATAGAAACGAATAAGTGTCAGTCATTATACAATCAAGGCAGCGTTGGATTCATTAAAATTATTATTACTGCTACGTCCCAGATAGTAATAACAATAATGAGATTGACCTTAAATTACATGGAAAGTGGTTTTGTTTTAATTACTTATTCCCGTCTTAATAATAATAATAATAATAATTATTATTATTATTATTACAAAATATTCTTACAACAACCTCTATTTAACTAACTAAATATTGTAATGTTGCGTTACATTACATTACATACATGTTTATTTATGCAAAAATAATTTACGATATGAAATTTTTTATTGTTTAAAAACACTTATTTTAATATAAATATCTTATAATTAAAAAAAAAAAAAAAGAAATGTATCCCAGGGAATTTAAAAATTGTAATGACGTAAAAATAAAATCATCTTCAGGGTCATGATTTATTTTTAATTGATGAAAGTCGATCGAAATAAAAATTAAAATGCGAGTGATTAATATCTTTTAACTTGTAATTGCTACTTATTTAAGATGCAATTTCCTCCTCCCCACTCCCCCGAATACGTTGCGTATAAAATTTATCTGGGGTAGCATCATACTCTATATAATCCTTACTCTACGTAACTGAAATGAAACTTGAAATATTTTTTTAGGTGTATATTTGTAAAAAAGGTTAAAATGTGTCTTCCACGGGTGACTTTTTTTCTTTTAATCGGAAACTTCAGAGAGTATTACCATTTCTTCAGAAAAATCCATACTTTTGCCGGTAATTCAACTCCGGATTTTCAGTTTAATAATTGCCATCGGTGATATCTGAATAATTAGATTCGCTATCGAATTAGAGCGACTACCCGGTAGTCGCTCTACCGCTTAGTCGCGGTATATTCATCCGATAATTCTGAAGATTAATAGATCGTTTCAGAAAAACTATAAAAGAACCATTTAAAAAAGGAAATTTTTCTTTTTTAATCGCTTAATATCTAATAATTTCTCATTGTCCTTGCCCGATATAAACATTTTTGAAACAACGGTGTTTCGGTTGTCGGCCGTTTATTTTTTTCAAATTATAGCTATTTCATTCGATGAAGGTTAGTTTGAAAAATGAAAAAGAATTGTTACGCTTTTGGTACGCTAAATAAAAAAAATATATATTACTAATTAAAAATAAATATTATTAAAACCGAGATGAAATAAATCGGTATTTAAAAAAATTCTTTTAAAATAAGCGATGCACAAAGAAACGACCATTTTGTAACCGCTTATTTATATTGTTTGTAAGAAGAGGTATCCTAATAATAATATTTTTCTTCTTTTTTTTTTTGTGAAAGGTAGTGAACATTGACAAAAGTGACGTGAAATATTTTGTCTAATTAGGTTTTTAGTTACAAATTAATGTCATCCGTTACGTAATAACGATTGCTTTTAATTTTACAAACATGTTACTCAGCTTTTCAATAAACCAAAACTATTTTTAAAACAACCATTATTGACCGAGATAATTATTACTTGAAATATAACAACCGGAAAACAGCAAAACCGGTTGAGGGAAATTAAAAAATGATATTGTCGGGCATATTGGTGGATCTCTCTTAGATGAATAACCAATTCTGCTGTTTACTGTATTGAAGGTCGATGTTTCTCAAGCGGTGAACCGAAGAGCAAATCACATGGTCGCCTCAGTTCTCTTCCGAAGGTCTACTTGGCGGGTATAATGTCGCTGGTTTCACGCACAGCTGCTCTGTAAGCCCCTAGAAAGAGAGGTAATTTTTTGTCCCGGTGGCGTTGATTAACCGAGATGATCTTTCTTAGGTCTTCCTCTATGGTTTTGATGCCATCTGACTGCAGATCAAGCCACGTAGTTCTCGTTGTCCTTACACCAAAATGCTAGAGGATCTTACAAAACATGATATTCAGGTTCCCTCCTTGTTCTCTGTGTATTTCTCTCGGTACCCTCAAACGGAAATTCATTCATCAGAGCGTCTGCTGCCGATGATGCTTCTTGATTTGCTAAAGCGTAGACTTCCGGTCATTCAGTGAAGTAACCCGTTGTTAATAGCAAATACTTATTTCCTCCGTCGGTAACCGGAAAGTTCTAGCAATATAGACGGCGATGCGCTCGAATGGTGTTACCACGTTGTACTGTTGCATGTGGCCTCGGTTGCGTAGTCTGGGTTCTCGACTAGCCGCGCACGCGTCATACAGCTTGCACCAATTCTCAACGTCGTTTTGTAAATGGAGCCAGTAGTAGCCTTGTCACACCTTGTCCATCGTTTATTAACGCCTAAGGGATCTCCCAACAATCCGCCATGAATTTCTTCAGAACCTCCAACACTTTACTGTTTGAGAGAACAAGTTGTAGTACGCACCGTTTTCCATCCGCGGACTGCCATTCCCAGTAAAACTGTCACTCTTCTCTTCCATAGATCCATCGTGCCCAGTAATTTTCGTACACCGGACTTCGATCGGGATCTTCTCCCATTTTGATTTTTCTCCAGTCTTTTTTGTAAGTTAAACGTGGACGAATATCTATATCTTCTAATTGTATTTCTCTCATTCCCTCTTTTTGCCAGCCTGTTACTACTATAGTCGTCATAAGCCCTAGATCTGAAACTTCGGATCGTTGTTCTACCTTGCGGCAGTGTCTACAGTTAACGTTACAGTGCGCCTGTAAAGAGCGACCGCATTTGCAAACTTCCTCCTCGGCCGATGCTCTGCCTTGATAACATATTCTTGAAGGCATTCTACGCAACGTGCTATCTGTCTCTCGAGATTTTTAAAATTGTGCACGTTATTATCGAAAGACATTGCAAATTGTGAAGTACCTTTCATATAAATATTTGTGGAAGCGTTCTAGTGTCTTTACTACAGAAAGTAATTCTGTAGTGATTCGACGAATCACGCAATAGTTTTGAAGATGCACTACAAAACGACCGACGACAATCAGATCATGTAGGTAGATTAGGTAGGATAAACCACGCAAGACTGATTCCATAAGTCGTTCGAATGTTGCTGTGCATTGCATAATCCAAAAGGCATCATCGTGAATCACCACAGAACTCATCCGGTAGAAAATGGAGTCTCCTTGTCTAATGAATAACCAGCAATTTGCCGGTATCCACTCTTCAAATCTAAAATAAAGAACCACTTTGCACCTTGAAGCGTGTCTAGAATGTCATCGATTCGTGGTAGAGGAAAGCAGTCCTTTTTCTGCAAGGTCGTTTAATCTTTTGTAATCCACGCAGAAACGCAGTTCACCACTCTTCTTCACAACACATTAATCGATTGATTATTTCAAAATCCTTGAAAACGAGTTCGAGAATGAACAATGTACTTCTACTTTTACTCCATTATTTTTTCATACAGGTTTCATCCGTAGAGACTTTTTTTTCTTTTTTTCCTGGTGAGGGGAGGAATGCCATTTACGCACAACTTGTTGGGTTTGCTAACAGGTTCCGGAAAATGCTATTAGAGTGCGAATGTGTGCCTGCACCCTACCGACTAAACCTCCACCTCGCCGTCACCCCCTCCCGGGGCCTGACTCGCAATTAAGCATTACACTGCGCTGCGGGGTGCCTTCGAGGTCACAGGATTCAGAATTCCCGTGCTTCATCACCGTCGCTCATCCACGCAAGCGCTCCTTTTCTGGCCGTTTTACTAACACTTGCCGGTATCTTTTTTCTTGGCCGGTTCTTGCATTAAAATCTCCCGGTAAATTTTTTTGACAATTATTTTAATTTCTAAGTCGCGCTTTTCCCAGACTTCATCCGTTTCTTCGTTTTCCTTTATTTTTTTATCATCGGCGGGGCGTGAACATTTATTAGGTTATATGTTTTATTTTAACTGTCAAAAGAGCCGAGCGGGGTGAATTAGATGAGAATCTTCTACAGAGTTTTTTATATTGCTGTGTATTAAAAATCCGACACCGAATCGCGGTACTGATTTCAGTACTCTCTTCCTCGCTGATCCTTTGTAGAGACGATATCCTCTGTATTCCACGGGTTCTTGATCTGTTCTTCATTTTCTTTCTGTTTCTTCTTTCTGGAAACTTCTCTATCCGTTACGATATCGACTACGGTTTCGTTGTATTACGGAATAACCGAATGATGTTATCGATTTGATAATCGATTCGATAATCACAGCGATCGAAACAGGCGGGTGTATTATTAACTTGACTGTCTCGCCGATTTTAACAGCCGTTTTTAACCGGCTATGAAATCCCATCTGGAATCTCAAGTACACTTAATTTGACTCCTTATGAAATTTCATTTTGCATGTTTTTATATGTAAACGTATTCGCCTCATTCTAATTTAGATATCACATACTTAGCGTCCTGTTACAATAAGTTTTAACGGAGTTAATAATTTTTGTGAATTAAATATTGGTTTTAACGTTTAAATTTGAATTTTTATCATTATTAATAAAACGCTAATAGAGTTATGAACTAAAAAGAGCCGCATTGCATGTTACAAATAATGTTTCGCCAAATTTGGAAGGAAATGGCAGTCCAAGAGCGCATACCAAATGATCAGTATGTTCAGTCTTATAACCAAAACTTTCTTTTAATGGAACATAAATTAAAAAATAGATATTTTTCTTTCAGTTTTATATATTAGATCTCAGTAATCATTATCGCATAATTTGCCTCGATACATTTTATGTTTTTTACATACCTTAATTTTCTTTTATATTTTTGATGTAGTGTAGTTTCTTAATTTTATAAAAAAATATATTTTAATAAAGTTTTTTCAGTAAATAATTATATAATAAACCTTACTATGTATTTATCCAAGAACTTTATTTATTTGTAAAAAACATAGTAGTACGCATCGGTTACATATTTAATTTAGCAAGAATTGGAGCAAGTATATTAAAAATCAATCTCATAGTAAATGAGTAAATTGTAATCGATTCGATTAATATTAATTAATCAAAAAGATAAACATCTGCAATTTATATCCTATTTTGTATGATGTATTACATTCGTATTGTATGGAATTAATACAATAAGAAAAAATACGCGCCACTTGAAGACCATGAGACTCTTTGGGATCTCACAAAAATCAAATTATATTATTTTCTTAAAACGGTAAAAACAATTAATAAGTAAAATATTTATTTAATGTTTGCTAAAAACGTATAGCGGCCTTAAATTTTTCATGCGGTTTATTTTTTTTGTCTGCTTTTTTCCGAGTGTTCTCACCGAAAACTCGGTGATACTCCATATGGAATCTCATGGAAGTCAAATTTTCCAATTTTTTCGTTCCGTAGCTTTCAGTCTTTTGATACTGTAGCGATATCGTATTTACACCGATATATTTCTTGATGAGTACCCGATATCCTTTGCTAAGCTTCGTACTAAGTTTAGAAATTATTAGATACCCCTGTTCTAAATAAGCGAGTGTCCGGTTAACAAAAATTTTCGTATTTTATTACGAATTATACAGTTACAGTATTTCAACCCTTATCCTCTTGAGTTTATTTATCTGATCGTTTAAAAGAAATTTGAAGTAAAATAACACGGCCAAATACTAGATAGAACAAAGTATCGAGTGAAAATAAAAAAAGAAAATTGTGTTATATCTCCTAAATTGTTTAGCTATAAATTTTGTTATCTCTTTTCTGTTTTTCTTCAATTTAATACGGCTTGTTGTGTAAACCCTTATTAGATTGCGAAGTTCTTTCTCTTTTGAAAAGAAAAAAGTTTGCCGACTCTCTTTTGTCAGTTTGAAATTGCGCGTTAAGTTTTATAAAACTGCAACAACATTTATTTTGTTATTTTTTGTTACCAGGCTACGTATGCAAGAAGAAAAAACAAAATAAATATTTATTCCCTTCACGCACGAAAAAATTAATAAATAATTGTATATTAAAATTCGATAGAGTTTATAGAAATAAAAAAAAGTTATAACCTAATGATATGTATTTATCTTACACGCCGACTCCGTAATGGTTTTAATCGACTTAACTCGATACAAAGTTACTTCCAAAAACGGTATAGACGTTCATAAGACTAAAGAATAAGCATCTCGTGCCATCACGTTTCAGTCTCGCTGAAACGTATGCGTTGTCGTTTATTTGCATGCCGATCTCGTTCGTATTACAGGCAAACGGTATTCGGCGCTGCAAGTAAAATCTCTTTACGTTTGCCGCGAAAACTAACAGTGCGTCGAACATCATTACTCGTAGAGTAATTTATTGGATCTTAATTTACTGTGTTACGAAGAAAAAAAACCTGAAGTTTAGCTGAATGTAATTGCAAACCGTACAGTAAAATACCGGTAAACAATTTGGGGAAACCCACCGGGTCGGTCTAGCGGTGAACGCGTCTTCGCAAATCAGCTGATTTTGAAGCTGAGAGTTCCAACGTACAAATCCTAGTAAAGGCAGTTACTTTTATGCGGATTTGAATACTAGATCGTGGATACCGGTGTTCTTTGGCGGTCGGGTTTCTATTAACCACACATTTCAAAAACGGTCCGATTGAGACTGTACAAGACTACACTTCATTTACACTCATCCTCTGAAGTAATACCTGAACGGTAATTCCCGGAGGCTAAATAGGAAAAAAAAAGTGTTCGGCGGATAACTTTTTATTTTGTTTAGCAAAGCCATTCTTTCTGCCAATGTCGTCTCTTTACGCGGCACGGCGGTGAATTCGATAAATTATGAACACCGACCTTTAAGTAAACTAACACTTGAAAGTAAAAAGATAAAGGCGATTAAAAAATAAACGATTAACGAAAGTATAAAGATAAGCAAAACCGATTAAAAATAATTACGGAAAAATGATAACATCAGCACAGAACACAATGAACAACGGACTCGCAACGAATAAATAAAAACATTTTATTTCGTCATAACTGCATGATGTCATCTGCGGAGCAACGCCACTACGTACTGTGCAAACCAATGATAGAAGGAAGTTACCTCCCTCTCAACTCATTCAACAAAATTCAAGTGATTTAAATCGCTAATAAAATAGTGATATTTTAGAAGTAAAAGAATGAAACGAACGAGCTAGTGGGCCTTATAAGCGGCATTTTGGACCGTTAAATGGGTGTAATTTTACATGAATTATACCAGTATGTTTCTGTTTTAACAAATATGCCCCAATAAAACGGCTGCCCCGAAAAACCGGTAGTCCAATTAACCGGAATTCACTGTATATATATATATATATATATATATAATATATATACTTACATTGGCTATATTTTTTCATGGAATTGTCACTTCATATCATATTTTAAGGAATGCGCTCCAACGAGCCTGCAGCAAGCTGAGTGCTTACTCTTTACTTTTCCGCTCTAAGCTTTTTTTCTTGGTATCGTCGTTTCTCTCCTCACTCCCTTCGGATATTAAATTACTTCCATACTAGAAACCCGCGGCTCGCAACATGCTTTGTAATCACCTTTTCCTTCAGATATGTAGATATATTAAACAGTGGATTATATAGAAATGCTATTCTAAACAATAAAATAGCTCAAGAGCTTTTCTAAGTATACTATATAATATATGTTAAAAAAGTAAAAGGTAAAGTTGTCGCCGTAAGGCATAAACTGAAATAAATTGTAGCGTGAACTGAAATATTTTTTGATAACGATCACAAATATGTTCATCTCTGATTAAAATTTACGTCTTAAAAAAGAATTAAACAAAACTTATTGCATATTATGCGTATTTCTTCCTCGTTTTTCTTTTGTTCATTCATTTGACTTATTTAACGCTAATCATCGTTAATTTCTGTTCTATGGTATTCGTTTAATCTAAAATCAGTTATTTACTTCATTATACTCGTATTTTAATATTTTACACTTTTTTCAGTTTTTATAAAAATCTTTATGTATTTTCTCATAAGAGACTGTTAAAGGGCTTATTTAATTAAATTTATTTTAATTTTTTTATAACAATTAAATTCAACAAAACTATACGTCCTAATGGACTTTATTATTCTCAATCGTTTTTACTTCCTTGTACGAAGTAAAAGAAGTACTGTGATCACGAAAAATTTCGGTTTCCAGATAGACTTCAACAGAAATATCCATTTTGACTACTTTCGGCGTGACGTCTCTACGTAGGTACGTATTTATCTCGCATAATTCAAAAACGATTAGCCGTAGGATGTTGAAATTTTGGATTTAGCACTGTTGTAACATCTAGTTGTGCACCTCCTTTTTATTGCAATCGACTGTACCAAAAGTGTCCAAGAAAACACAAAATCCAAACCTATCATTGTAAAAAAATTTTACGATAAATAATAATTTATAACAAAAAAAAAGAAAAAAGATCAGAATTTTACGTACTTTTCATTAAAAAAAAAAAGCGTAAATGTAATTTAATAGGGGTACAAGGAAGTCATGTGTTGTGCACATCAGATTTTTATGTCTAGTTTCTTTTATTACGGATATTGTTCTTCATAAAGTTGAAAAAACTGTAGTATTTCTTTCGGATTGATTTTAAAACTATTTCAAATGTACATCTGTGTAAAACCCGCAAAACGTTTTTCTAAAAATATTTAAGTTATATTTCGTATTGTCCTCGCATAATTCGAGCATTTTTTGAGCAACACGTTTTTTTTTGCGCTTGTCGGCTATATTTAAATAATAAATATTTAAAAAAGGAATATTTTTGTTGTTGAAAAAAGAAAAATTTTCTTTGGTAAATGAATAAAAAATATATGCGGTAGTTAAAATAAATAACCGTCGTGCGACGGAGACAAAGTAATATTTGAAGTAAAACACAATTAATTGTCTGCTGTAGGGTAGAAAATAATAATATAAATAAAATCTGACCGTTGTAGATCGATCGTCAAAAGAAAAACAGGCTGTACAAGAAATTTATAAATTAGCAAAATAAAAATAAACACGATTTGAGTGAACAAAAATGAAATGGAGCGAGCGTCTACTGGACAATTTCCCGTGATAACCTGCATAAAATCGTAGTCGCAAGCTTTGTTTGCTTTAAAACGAATAAACATTGTAACATTTATAACGGAGTTATTTTTAATCCTTTTACCATTTAAAAAATTTTGTTATACGTATATTATCGATCATTTTAAGAATTTTTTACGTCTTAACGTTGAACCAACAACTACGCTTCAAATAAACAAATAAATTTTTTTACACGTTATTTTAATAATACTATTTATACTGTTTATTATTCAAGTAATAATTTCGTTATGTCAATTTAAAAAAAAATACATATAATAATGAAATTATTACTTGAATAATAAACAGTATAAATAGTATTATTAAAATAACATGTGTAAACTAAATTGACATTCTTCTTACTGTTTCGTTTTTTTTACGCTATTTTTTCTTGAGTTTGCGTCAGAGAAATCATATGTCATTTACTAATCGTGTAATTAATTAAGATTTATTTGTAATGTAATTAAACGTCTGTTGACAGGATGAATCACCATAGAGTAAATTTATAAAATTATTTCTTCGTAATTAATTAATTTTTATAGATAATAACATAGACTAAAACTAGACTAAATTTAACTAGTAAACACAATTTATTTAGGGTTTATTTGTAACCGGTCGATTTTTCATTTTTACGAGACAGTCGATTAAAAAAGTCTCGTCAAGAAATTTTGTAATTTCTTTTATAAATTACACGTCTAAATTTTACGTTTAAGCGAAATGTTTCTTACCGATTAATATTTTTTAAGAATGAAATCAGCCGGTGTGAAATTAGCGAATAGAGTTGTTCAAGGTTTGTATCTTTGTAATAACACCGTCGTTTTCCAGCAAAGCTTACAACACCTATATTTTTATAGGATGTGTTATTTTCAGTGAAAAAATTAAAATCGCAATTAAACAAAAAGTATGTAATATGAAACTAATTTTTTATTTTTAAGCTAATAACATTACGTTATATTCGAAAAGCGATACCGTTCATTTGGCCTCACGGTTTTGTTTGACATAGCCAAGTCTATCGACAAACTTTGTGCGACTCTTTCGAACAAACCACCTTGAATCCATTAATAAATCGTCGAATATTTGCTTTCAAGTCATCGATCGTTAGCGGTTTGTCGCTATAGGCTTGTGACTTACATAACCTTACATAAGTGACTTACATAACCGGAGAAAAAAGTCTAAAGGAGTCGAATCACACGATCTTGATAGCCGGTTGACGTACCGTTTCGTGAAAATTTCCAATCGCCAAACTTCTGACGGAATAACTGAATCGTTTCAGCAGCTGTGTGGCGTGTAGCACCGTCTTGTTGAAACCGCATCTCATTTGAACAAAAATTTTACAAATTTGCTAACAAAAAATCACGAATCGCAGCTCAATAGCGTTAAAATTTACTGCAACAGCATCTCCTCGCTCGTTTTTGGAAAAAAGCCGGATGATGCCACCAGCCCGTAATCTACACCGGTGTTTTTTTTCGGATGTAATGATCGCTATTGAATTATTTGTGGATCCCAAATAAGGAAATTTTGCTCGTTTACAAAGCCATCGACCCGATAACGAGTCTCATTTGAAAAGATTACATTTTTTATGGATATTTAGATCCATTTCGAGCTGCTCTAGAGTTAAACAGTAAACCGTCGACGCAATCGATGTTCCCGTGTCTTAATTTTTGAGTTAGTTGTATCTTATATGAGTATAGACCAAGATCTTTTGTCATAAAAATTCGTCGTATTGTTTTTGAAGAAAGGCCAATTCTTACGAACGATATAATATCGATAAATTTCGATTTTTACCAACGATTGCATTATAACATCAATATACTGCTGAATCATTGTATTTTTTAGAGAATTAGTATTTCAACATCAAGTAGAGAAAAATTCTCTTCGAATTTTTTAACCAAACGATGAACTGTGCTTTTGTTTGGCCGATTTTATCACCGTATATATGGTGATCTATCGACCTGATAGAATTCATAATACGATAGTATTAAATCCATAATACTATCATCGATAGAATTCCATAATACGATAAGACATTTTTACGATTTGTAAACGTTGTTGAGGCTTGTTTCATGATGATTTTGTCATAAACTACTGAAAACAAATGAAAAAAATAAATTAAACAAAAAATCAACGTCCTCACTTCTGCGCTGAATTTGAAAGACCCCTTACTTTATAAAGAATTGTAAGCCGATTAAACCCTTAAAAAGGTTAAAACGAGCACATCACATTTAATTCTCTACATCATTAAGTATTATTTATTAGGTTGTAAGAAAATAATTAGGCGCATTATAATAAAAATTATTCCAAGTAAGTGTGCTACGTATAAAAAAGTGAGTTGGTATGTGGGTCCAGGCGACTGAAATCCGAAGTAAATTTCAATGTAAAGCTGAATTTCCGAATTATGGACGCTTGAAGAAATTTGAAGACGATTGTATTAACTTAAAACCAGCGGATCGGTAACTTGTTTGATTTAATCGATTGTGATTAGTTTAAAATATCGCCGTATACTATTTCTGATGATTAGCTGTTCGGAGGAAAAACATTTTAAAAATTGTGTCGACTTGTTCAGTGTTAAACATTAGGTAAAAATTCTATTAATTCGATTTACCATTCTTCGTTTTTGTATTTTTTGGCAAGATTACTGTACTTAGATTTTTGCCTTTTCCCCAAAAAAGGGCGTTTCGTAGTCTGGAATTACCGCAACGACGTGAACGAATTATTACCGTGAACGAAAGAATGCCGCCGTATCATGCGTGATTTTTTAATTCGTAATGCAATTTCTAATCTATTTTCGTCACGTGCTTCGTGGGAACGTGTTGTGAAATAGTCGTGGTGCACGAAAAATGAAAACCTGACCGGAATTATAACCCAGAAATTCAAAACATCGTTTATTTCCGTTAACAATCGTTATGTTTATTAATCATAGGCTCTTCTTTTTATATTGTTTAAATGTGATGGGGTGTTGGACGGATGGATAGCGTGTATTTATGATAAAAGCATTCTACAAAAAAAGTCGATAGTTTTACGGGTGTACATTCAACGGTTATTTCGACATTCATCCGCTTCGATATCCATCGCAAATACGAGATACGCCGTCAGTCTATATCATCAAAGTCTGGATGTAGGATTTTAAAGAAACCGATTTGTCGTTGAAAAAGAATCCTCTTCGTAAGGAAAGGAGTTAACGTACACTGCGAATGCAGACGTAAGAGTAGAACTGCAATTCTAGAAGGCTCCAAACGGTCTTTCCGACGTTATTAAGTTTCACTTGATTTTTTTTTCTTACACCCCTGGACCGGATCTGCAGTCAAGCATGACACAGTCCAGGGGCGTGTTCGTGCAACTCTAGCGGGCCTCCCCGCCTGTCGGCAGTAAGTCCGGCATGGCAGGTCGGCCCGCCGGTTCTGGATCTTCTTATTTTAATTTTCCTGCCTCTAACTTCAGATGCGGGGATAACCGGGCCTGGCTATGCCGTTCCCGGGACCCCACCCAATCCGCCGGGAGTCGGTCTTTTCTCCAATTTTTTTTTCACTTGATTTACATTTATTTTATGTACTTTATTTAAAAGTAGCTATTTAGTTTGTTATTATTTTAAAATAATTTTGACTCCTCAGTCGGCCAAGGTCGTTGGATTTGTTCTAATTAAATAATGATGGTTGTGATTTGATTTTAATAATTAAGAGTACATCAATCAGTTTGAATGCGGTTGTGATAATTAATTTTAATGCTTTAATAAAAACTAATCTATCTAATATTCTAGACACTCGTTGTTTAATTCCTCGACAGTTTTTATAATTGTCTCTATCACGTTCTTTTTTTTAAAGCGGTTTTGGAAAGTAGATTTATTCTAAAAGCTTTGGAATTGCCCGCCTCTGATAAAACCGTTTTTTTTTAGCCTTGAATAACAACTGAAATAACTATTACTAGAAAATTAGTTGATAACTGAAAAATCCTTAATTTAAAAACAAAAGATTAAATGTGTGATGTCCAATCAACATTTCTGGTATTAATTAATACGTTTCCTTATGCCTCATTACAATAGGTAATGCAACTAAAATAACATTTATTATTAATTTTTTTTTCTGTTATGAAAGAGCGGGCATCAACAGTTATGATCATTAGCGTGAAGATTCCGACAGGGAGTCTTATTCTTAAAGAACTTTGGGGGTTGGTATCCCGACGGCCCTAGCCTCGGCAGCTTTTTTCCTACTACACACACAGCCGCTGAACCTTTTACACCACACATATACACTACAGTACAAACACTACACAAATTACAACAAATACCACACAAACACATTATAACAACTGTTTCTTTTAACACTTACACTCGGTGGTGTTACGACACCTTACGAAACGCAACCGTAACCCAAGGTGGAAATTATAGTGCCGACGGGTGCATGGCTCTACGTAGTGAGTCTCGAACGATGTCCTCTGGGAATCTGGGCGAACCCAGTTGTATTTAGCTCTAGCCTCTGTACGCGTGGGCTCTGCAGAGGTGATCCTGTATTTTCCCGGTACTCGTGGGACCAAAATTAGTAACAAGAAACACTTTGATGGTTGGTGGTCCATCTGAAAAAGCCACCAAAAATAGTCTTGTGAAAAGGCCTCGATCAGCATTGTCTGACGAGGACAACAGTAATGTAGAAGATAATCATTACTTATTATAACACGGTTATAATATAAAACTCATATAATATAACGTGGTACTTAGAGAGATATGGCCTGTTATCTCCAGAAAAGTGTGGTTTCCGCCAAGGACGATTTTCCGTTGATCATTTAATGTCGTTGGAGAAACGACTATTCGAAACGCTCTCCTGCTCCGCCAGCGCCTCGTCGCTGTCTTCTTTGATATCATGAAGGCGTACTACACGGATTGGCGTCGTGATTTTCTAAACAACTTAAAGAACGGGGAGAGTTGGGCAAAATATATGCTTGCCTTTATTAGGTGTTTCTCGCCTTAAAGCTTGGTCCAACGTTACCGGCTTCAGGTGAAGCCGGTAACGTTGGAACAAGCTTGTTTTACTGGATTTTAATTAGAGAAAACAAGATGTGTAATCTTTTCTCGCCTGCGCCTATTGAGAAATATTTCTCAATAGAGAGCTAATTACTATCTTTCCTGAAGTTAAATTTTTAGGTTTATTTTTTATAGTCGTCTTACACGAGTTTAAATTAAAAATTTAATGTTCAATTAATAGTTCATAATAATGTGCAATTAAAAATGAAATGTTCCGACCTTGTAGATATGCTGTGAATTCTTACTAACACGTAATGAAGAGATAATCGTTCGATCATGTATGTTGCGGTTTACTATTCCTTAGTTTGTTCCCCTTTAGATTACGGTTGTTTACTCTGCAGCGCGCCATATTCCGCTTAACATGCTGGGTGCTGTACATCATGCTTTCCTTCGTCCTGCTACAGGTGCGTTTAGAACAAGCTCTGTAGCGAACCTATTTATTGACTGCGGTGAGTCATCAGTTTGGGATAGACGGGTCCAGCTTCTAGCGTCTTACTCCACCCGGCTTAAAGGACAACCGAATCGCCTGGTTTTTAACGCAGTCCTTGCGAATCCTTATTTACAAAGGTGTCAAGATTATTCACGTTGGTACAGAACCTGTGGGTGTTCGGCGTTTGCTGCACCTTTTTAATTTAGACACACCTATTTTTCCAACTTATTCGCGTTCATATCCTCTGTTGAGGACCAACCCCGTAAATTTTAATTTTGACCTTATCGTATACAATAAAAAATCAATAACTCCTTTTCTCTTTCAGCAAATGTTTTAACAGTTTCTCTCCGAGGCAAAATCTGACGCAGTACTATACACAGATGGATCAAATATCAGAGTGATACCGTTGGATGCGCGTTTGTTGTTAATGACAGAGCCTATATGTTTGATCTACCTAATACTACAAGTGTCTTTACTGGTGAACTGTACGGTATCAATTTTTTTTTTTTTTGTCTTCAGTCATTTGACTGGTTTGATGCAGCTCTCCAAGATTCCCTATCTAGTGCTAGTCGTTTCATTTCAGTATACCCTCTACATCCTACATCCCCAACAATTTGTTTTACATACTCCAAACGTGGCCTGCCTACACAATTTTTCCCTTCTACCTGTCCTTCCAATATTAAAGCGACTATTCCAGGATGCCTTAGTATGTGGCCTATAAGTCTGTCTCTTCTTTTAACTATATTTTTCCAAATGCTTCTTTCTTCATCTATTTGCCGCAATACCTCTTCATTTGTCACTTTATCCACCCGTCTGATTTTTAACATTCTCCTATAGCACCGCATTTCAAAAGCTTCTAATCTTTTCTTCTCAGATACTCCGATCGTCCAAGTTTCACTTCCATATAAAGCGACACTCCAAACATACACTTTCAAAAATGTTTTCCTGGCATTTAAATTAATTTTTGATGTAAACAAATTATATTTCTTACTGAAGGCTCGTTTAGCTTGTGCTATTCGGCATTTTATATCGCTCCTGCTTCGTCCATCTTTAGTAATTTTACTTCCCAAATAACAAAATTCTTCTACCTCCATAATCTTTTCTCCTCCTATTTTCACATTCAGCGGTCCATCTTTGTTATTTCTACAACATTTCATTACTTTTGTTTTGTTCTTGTTTATTTTCATGCGATAGTTCTTGCGTAGGACTTCATCTATGCCGTTCATCGTTTCTTCTAAATCCTTTTTACTCTCGGCTAGAATTACTATATCATCAAATCATAGCATCTTTATCTTTTCACCTTGTCGGTATCAATAAGGCTCTGAATATCATTAACCCTAAATTACGTGTGTTGGACATTGGGAAGTGGTGGGACAACTCGTATTAACGTGTTAATTTTACTTCGTATGACGTCATCGAGCAGACTGTCGCCAGCTTTTATCAGCAGTTCGAGCCTAGCAGATTTCTTATCGCCGATTGTCAAGTAACGTATTACGTAATTTACTGCTATTTCACGTACTTATCTCGTTTGTTTATCGACCGTACATTCCTTTATTATGTCATTTATGTTATTATTCGAACTTATATTTTCATTGACTTTAATTTCCAAAACAAACCGTGTTAATGACCTATATTATCCTATTTCACTGTATTCGTTTTACAAGCTCGTTAATTATTGTTTAGTTAATGCCTTTATGACCATTGAAAATGGATAAATCAGAAAAGGTAAAACTTGTTAAAAAGCGGGGAATAATTAAGAGTAGTTTAACTAGAATAAAAACATTTATTAGCGATGAGCAGAATCATGCAGATTTACAGTTATTACAGACTCGAAATATATCAAAAAGAATTTGATTCATGTCAAAGCCAGTTAGAACTGTGGATGACGAAGATTATTCCCAGTACAGAGCAGAATTGGATGATTTATATAACAAGCTTGTCCTATTTAGAATCGCTGTTGGAAGTGCAACAACTTGCAATTATAAGCCAAGAAACGACGGTTCTCATTGAACCAACTACTCCTGCAGTTAAGCAGAGCTTTCAGTTACCAAATATTAAAATCCCGTCATTTAGTGGTTACTTCTCAGAGCGATACCATTTCAAGGATACCTATGAAAGTCTTATTTTAAATAACGAATCTCTGACTAATGTGCAGCGATTTCACTGTCTTATTGCTTCTCTAGAAGAGGAGCCGAAACAGCCGAATCAAAATCTTACTATTACAACAAATGATAATTTTAGCACTGATCACCGGTTAATCTATAATCGTTATGATAATAAAAAATTAATTATAACTAGCATGTAAAATCTCTTTTGTCTCTTCCTCAAGCGGCAAAAGGATCAACAACCGATCTGAGACATCTAATAAACGAATCGGTCAGTAACCGAGATGCAATTAAAGCACTAGATATTGCCGTTCCGGTAGATGAATTACAGTTCACAAATATCGTTCTCGACAGAATTGATGTATCAACACGAAATCAATTTTAATCCTCTTGTAACGATAAGTATTTCCTTATCGTTACATAACCGATCTAAGCTAGATCGGTTAATTAAGTTTTCGGAAAGAAAATGTCAAACGGAACAATCAGTTAATAGTTTTAGTATTAAGGATTTACGCTTTATGCGTCAAACGCTTCATGGAATAACAAAGCAAAACAAGCCTGTTTTATCACATATGTTTACGAACCAAGCGTGTATTGTTTGTAAGAATCAACATGTAATTTATAAATGTCTGACCTATATGCCTTTAAAACCCAAAGAGCGGATTAATCGAATAAAACGTAACAATTTATGCGTTAACTGCTTAAAATCTATTCGTATTCTTAATAATTGCAAATCTACAACAACGTATGCTAAATGTAACGCGCGCCATCACACCAATCTTCATTATAACCAAATAATGGTGACCAAAACGAGCAATATCAATCCAGAACTAGTCCCCGTGTTTTCCAGAATAACCGGCCACAAATATTATTATCTACAGGACTCGTCCGAATTAGCGACGGTTATGGAAATTTTCAGTTATGGCGTGTCCTACTGGACAGCGGATCTCAGGTGAATTTTATGACTGTAGATCTTGTGCAGCGGATAAAACTTAAGCGGTCTAGAAACCCAGTTCCATTGGAATCTTTTGATAACCTTGCTTCAGATTCAAAATACAGTGCAAATAGCAAAGCGGCAAGGTGACTGGCAAAGCGGCAAGCAACTACGACACATCAAAGATACTATATTGCCATGGGACTCTTCGTGCAGAAAAATTCGCCGACAGGAAGTGGTCCTCTGCCGATTGCGGTTAGGACATACCAGAGCTATTTACGGGTGTCTGATGTCAGCAGAAAACGCACCTCTCTGTGTACGGTGTAAATGCCGCTTGATTGTGCACCACATCCTTGTGGATCGCGTAAGTTATGCGGCCTTACGTCATAAATTTAAATTACCGAGGAACAATCGCCACATCCTAGGCGATGATAAGATTGTACTAGATCGGGTATTGTTACTTCTACGAAGGATCAGCGTACCCCATGAAATTTAAGGTTATCCAACGATAAAGTGTTTTTTATTTTAACGTTTACTCTTTTTATTATTTGAGTTTTAATTGTTATCATACTGTGTCAAATTAGTTTTAATCTTATTTTATTAATATTTTTTATCCGAGAAGGAGAATTTTTTGTTATAGATTTTGTCCCGGGCGATGATATGGTGTTTTTTGCCCCCTCCCACCCTCCGGGAAAAAAATTACGCCGGAGAAAATTGTTAGCGTATGAAAATATGCATTGCTTGATCGAGATTCGAACACGGGACCTTCGTACGAAATGATGAGACGCTACCCACTCCGCCACGGCGGTCGGTGATTAGAATTTTATTTTAATGTTAATTAAAAAAAAAAAAAAAAAAAAAAAACAGTATTATAAATATATTTATTTAAATTTACACATTATTTATTAATTTTTATCAAAATATTTTTTATTTAAACTTTTTTACTTTTTTGATAATCTGATTGTAACTTAAACGACAATAATATATTGACTAGAAATAAATAAAAAAATTTTTTTTTTGGAAAAAGTAAATAAAAAAAATTCAACGTTTAATCACTTCTGAGGTCAATAGTAAATGGTGAAATTAGATTAACTCATACAGAGCCATTCACGGGAAGCGGATGTTTTTGAAGTGGGTTGTACTTGGGCGTTCGTGGTGGGAGGGGCACGTGGCTGGTGTCTGACGTTTCCTTTGTTCATAGCATTTACATTTTAGTCGTTGAAATGGAGCCGTGGACGCTAGACCAACGCCTGTACGCGTATGATAATTTTGTACGAAATGACGAATCCGTAACTTCAGCGAGATTTCCGCCGTTAGTTTAATATGCATCGTAATGCAAGTGTCCCTTCTCGTAACACAATATTGCGACGGGTAAACAACCTTCGAACAAGCGGTTCAATATTGAAGAAAAAACCACCGGGTCCCGACGAACTGCTAGCACTCCGGAGAACATCGAACGAGTAAGGGAAGCCGTTGTCAGAAGCCCACGCCGCTCTATTCAGAGGCATTCAGCAGCGCTTCAAATGAGCACAAGTACGGTAAGACGAATTTTGCATACAGACCTGCATTTCGATCCTTACAAGATAGCCGTCGTGCAGCAGTTAAACGAGCAAGATTTCACGCGGCTATTACAATTTTGTCGACAAATGGTTACCGTTTTTAAAAAAAATGTAAAAATTTGTTATTGTTAATGAGTGACGAAGCCCATTTTCATCTGAATGACTTCGTCAACAAACAGAATTGCAGGTATCGGGCAGAAAGAAACCCGCATCTGCTTCACGAGAGACCACTTCATAGCCCAAAGGTGACTGTCTGGTGTGCAATAGGAAAGGTCGGTGTTATTGGACCGTATTTTTTTGAAGAAAATGACGCTGCCGTAACTGTAACAGCTGATCGTTACGTTGCGATGTTGAATACGTTTTTTATCCCTGAGTTACGAAATCGGGGAATCGATTTTCAAAATGTGTTATTCCAGCAGGATGGAGCTACAGAGCACACAGCGAGGGCAACGATGGCTGTTCTCCGTAACTTGTTTCCGGGACGGATCGTTTCCAGATTCCTTGACCCCCTCGGTCCCCCGACTTGAGTAGTTGTGATTTTTTTCTGCGGGGGTTTCTGAAATCGCGTGCATACGGCAATAAACCGCGTACATTGGAGGACCTAAAGATCGCAATTCGTCATCGCGTCACCCAGATTGATGTAGACATGCTGCAAAGAATTGAGGCCAGTTACCGTGAAAGGCTACAACAATGTATTGCCCAAAATGGTTATCACTTGCCGGACATAATTTTTCGTTCATGAGTAAGTAATAAATGTTTTGATTTAACAAGTGTTTCAATACCATTAAAACTTTTTTAAAGTAAATATTCAATTTTTTATGATTATTTTAAAAACATCCGGTTCCCATGAATGACTCTGTATAATAATCCGTTACGGTAATTTAATTATCTTATTAATCTTTTGTGTAATTTAAAAAAATATAATTTTTATAAAAAATGCAAGAGGGAGAAAAGACTGCGATAAAAGCTATTTAATTGTTTGTATCATATATTTTAGATACTGTATATTATGTAACGTAATATAAAAATATCTTTAACTGTATTTGATTAAATTCACGTCCGTACAATTTTTTATTACAAAGTGAACACGCTCGTTGAAAATTATATTACATAATGAAACGATTATCCATTATCAATTAATGTATATTTTTTATTATAGCAAGTTTCTACATCTTATAGGATTATCAAAAGGATCGGATGGACAAACCAGTATCTTATGAGTCGTGGAGATAGTTCGTTGATTTGACTTTCGTATCTGTTAATTGAACAGTCGGTTTATAAATCAAGTAGATATTAATTATTGATAACAATATGTTATAAATCATTCCGTTTGTCTTTAATAACGTTAAAACCATTCATCTGTCACTAATCGGTTTTTATTTACATAATTGTTTCACATTAATTCACAACACTAAGCTACGAAGCAAGTAACTGATATGCGAAAAAGCAACAAAATAAAAAAAAATCCTATAATCCGATCGCAGCACCAACTACCGGGTTTGACTAATAAACCAAAAAATAAAAAAAAAATAGTTCTGCTGCCTAAAAGCAGCTGTGCCTACCGGACGCACACGCTGCCTTTCTTTTTCCTGTTTAGCCTCCGGTAACTACCGTTTAGATTATACTTCAGAGGATGAGTGAGAATGTTATGTAAGAGTGTAAATAAAGTTTAGTCTTGTACATTCTCAGTTCGACCGTTCCTGATATGTGTGGTTAATTGAAAACCCAACCGCCAAAGAACACCGGTATCCACGATCTAGTATTCAAATCCGTGTAAAAATATCTGGCTTTACTAGGACTTGAACGCTGTAACTCTCGACTTCCAAATCAGCTGATTTGGGAAGACGCGTTAACCACTAGACCAACCCGGTGGGTTATATATAAATCCTAGTTAAATCCAACCTCACGTCCGTGCAATATCATCTACGCACACGCCCGGGGCGGGCAACGACGTAGTACTTCGGTACTTCCGCTTATTTTGGCCAACGGGGCAACGGTCTTGCTCAGGAGTTCCCTTGTGAAGTACGGGTTTGGCGGTTTCGAACTGGTTGCGGTTGTGCTTCTCGGTTTCGCTGTTTGCAACGGGGGTGGAAGACATGACTGTGATCTGTTTTTCGTCGCTGGGCGGATTAAGGACGGGGAATGCGCATACCTCCTCTCGGTTGTGGAGCCGGAGGGTAGCTGCTGTGAGCTTGCTCTTCTGAAGCATTGCGCCGTCCAGCGTGAGTCAGTCACTACGGCCCTTGGCAGGGACATCCCTCGGATGTCAGTATCATGGGTCAGGCAGTACTTGAAAATAGCCGGGTTAAATTTGTGGGAGACGGCTGACTGAGGGAACCCAGGCAGGATCAATGATCCGGGGTACGCCCAACCGTCTGTCCGCCGGTACCTTGTGACATCATGACTCTCGTAAACGTAGTTTATGGACAGTTTATCATCCATATCTTCCGGGGCAGAGGGTCCACGTAAAAACCCTCGTCCTAAAGAACCTCTTTATTCGGAAGCGAAGAGGAAGAAGAGTTTTCTTGATATATATTAGTTTAATTTGATAGACATCCGTATTTTTTAAACTTCTGTTATAAAACTGTTAAAATCAGTCGTTTCGATACGATAACTTTAACGGAGATATTTTTTTTAAAACCTACAATCGCCGAAATAAATTTTGAAACGACCGAAATTTTGTAAAAATTCAAAGAAAAAGGTACATACTTTAATTTATGTTAATTATAAATTTCATAGAATTTTCTTTTGTTACTGAGCTCGGAAATTTTATGCATAAAAATAAAATCCGCGTTATTTTAAAAATGTAATCGAAATAATTCATTCCTTAAGTTTTAATGATCGGTAAAAAATAACGAAAAAGTCAAGTTTTAATTAGGCGATATTAAATTTTTATTTATTTATTTGTTTAACTCGTACATCAATTATCGATTGTAAAATTATAACAGTTGACGTTGTTAAAAACAATTTTTATTTTTATTTATTTAATTTGTTTACAGATTTCCATTTTAAAATTTATTAACTGAAACACTATACAAGTAGTATTTGATTTCTAATGTTGATAAACTAATGGTAATGCAGATAAAATATGTTTTCAACGACATAAAACAGAGAAATTCAGTAACAAATGGTAACCTCAGAAACCGCAACATTAGGATAAACGTAATCAATACGGTAGAAATTTGGTTACAAAGAAGAATGAAATATGGAAATTATAACATGTAACCGTCCTTATTTTATAAAATAAATATACTACATTACTTTACGTTATTAAAATGACTTATCTGATAATGAGACATTAAATAGAAGAACAGTGACGTCAAAGGAAAGTCATTCGGTTCGAAAATGTCGGTCCTTAATTTCTAAATAAAGAAATCTATGTTTGTTTTTGTGTTATTTTCTAAACTTTTGCGTTTATTTATCAGTATAAAGTAATAAAACCTTCCAAAGAAATTTTTCCAAAGCGCTCGTGTGATTAGAATTTAATTATTCCCTCTTTTAGAATTCTGTTTGCTGTTAGTTTCTACGAAACTAACAGATTTCGTATGACTAGTTACATACGAAAAAATCCTTGATTTATAATAGCAGTGTGTTGATTGTGGTAGTCACAGAAAAGTACCAAGACAAGAAATACTTCCGAAATCTAACGAATGATTCAGGAGGTCTATACAAAAAATAGCCGAAGTTTACTTTTTTAATCTTTATTATTATTTTCACAGATTATCGGTCCTTGTCCTCTTCAAAGTACCCCCCTCCCCTATTCACGTACTTTTCCCAGCGGTGTTTCCACTTCGCGTAGCAGTCCTGGATAGTTTCATTAGAAATTTTCATTTAAGGTCCGTGACTAACTCGCTTTAATTTCATCAATAGTTTCAAAACGGCATCCTTTCATCGCCGATTTTAATTTCGGGAATAAGAAAAAATCTCAAGGAAATAGGGTTAGCGAGCAGGGCGCCCGAGAGAGAACAGTCGTCTGACTTTTGGCACAAAGCTGACGAATTACTCCCGAAAATCGTACATTACAAAAATCGCTACTAACACTTAAACACGTTGAATTCAAATAACGATAAAATGAATTCTAAACAAAACGTCAACCATCCAACATCATGTGGTTCCAGAGAAGGTTATGCGGAACACAATTCTGCCGACCGAATTGGATTTTAAAATCCAATAGGTTAAAAATCGCCTTTTACTTCGATGTCCTCGGTAGAACGATCATAATAGGAAAGCTTGTTCTAAAATTGTGGTACTGTAGCTGTCGATTGTCAGTAGTGTGCCTACAAAAATAAGATTTTTATCGTCGTGTTATTAGAAACGGTGATGAAAAAGTACACTCAAAGTTTATAAAACGTTCTTATATAGATCTATAGCCTACGGGCTTATCTACTTACGTTTCACGATTGTGAAGAGTGACAAAGGACGGAAGGATTTTTCTAAATAGAATTTTTGTTATACAGGTCACTTCATAAAGCATTAATGCAATGCCGTAACTACAATAATTTCTAATTAAGAAGAAAATCACTTACCCTATTTCCTTAGGGTACCTAATACAATAACAAGGTTATTAAGTAAAAAAAAAAAACTGCCGTAACAGAGCAGAATTCTTTACCGTTCGTATAAGAATATTAAAGATGTATTATAAATTTACCGAATTAAATAATTTATTTTACTAATTATAATTAAAAAAAGGACAACGATGTCGAACAAAGCCACGGTAAAATCATATTACGTTACCTTGGTACAAGATATAAAGATTAAATCTTTTTAACAAAAACAAGAACGATTGTTTTTTAACCGTGTAAAACATAATTAATAATGTAAGAATAAACATAAAGAAATTATATAATAACGATATTTTGTCGTGGGAAATCAATTTTTTAATTAAAAGTATATCTATAAAATTAAGATGAAAATCTGAAGAAACATTTTTTTTCCAGGGAACAAAAATATTGGAACAATAAAACACATTAAATACATAATATTATTAAAAAAACGAAATGAAAATATATATTTTAATATTGCACTGTTACAAAAAATAGATATCATATCTAATTCCTTTTCTAATGATAAAGTGTACTAAAAGGGGAAAGATAAAAAAATAAATTTTCCCTGTTTTAGTTGGTAACTCTGTAAGTACGGTCCTGGTTTAGTCGGTGCCGAGCGTTCGTTTGGTTTGTGTGTTGGGGGCGGTACGACCTAATTCGAACCGTCTTTTAGAACTTTGCGTCGTTAAAAATTTCAATAATAATTTATTTTTTATCCTTATACAAAAGTATATTTTTTAAATATTATATTTCCGTACAAAAAACCACTTTTTTATCTGTAAAGTTATCGGTGTACAATATTAAGAAAATATTATTGATAATTCATTTTTTTAAACAAAATTTAAAAGCTACCTAAGGTTATTTTTTAATAATTCTTATTTTTAATTAAAGGTTCTTAGAAAACGGTTTAAAATTTTTATTTAAATTAGATACCGTTATAACCTATCTATAAAATACTACAATTTCTTAACTTTTCAAAAATATAAAAAACTCATAGTATTTAACGAAAATTCCTTGTCTAATTCATGAACATTATTGTTTTTCTATTTACAAATAAACAAAACCTTTGGCTGATTTGACGAAATAAATGTTTTTTTAAAAACCAATTTGCATTTAATATTTTCATTACTTGATCTACTACAAAAGTGTTGTTTTTTTAAAAATTCGACGTGTGGGTCCTTAACGATGCCAGTAAGAACAATTTTAAAATAATAAAAATTTGTTGCAATAAACTACTATGATGAATGGAAAAATATTATGTTATATTTTTGTTTCGTTTATAAAAATACTCAGTGCTGATGATTGGGGTGAGTATGTTAATTCAACTTCAATTTATTATTGTCGATGTTGTAAATTATTAAATATACATATTGAAATACATATTTACTTACAGATATGTTTTAAAATTAAAAAAAAAAAAACAACATATATTTGTTTTGATAAATTATATGGCAAATAAAAAAGAAGCCGGCAAAGTATCGCATGACTTTCCCGGCTATTAATAGTAAAAATTAAAAGAGTTAGAGCCAAAAAACAGAATATATATTTTTTTGAAGGCGAGGAATAATTTTTTTCCCTAATGTTTACGTTTCTGTCTGTTCGGCTGGTGAACAATAAGCAACCTTCCCCCACAGCCCGACCAGATGAGGATGACATGTAAACGAGTTCTACTCTTGTATAGACTCAAGCCGACCGTTCGTGAGACGTGAGGTTAATTGAACCCCGACCACCAAAATACACATGTTCAGTATTCAAATCCGTATACAGTTAACTATCCTTTACTAAGATTTGTACCTCAGAACCTTCGACTTCGAAAATCAACTGTTAAACAACCGATTCGCGAATACGAGTTAACCGTTAGAAATTTTAAGAAACGTTTTTCTAAAAATATTCGTATATAGATAGATTAAGCTTGACAGATTTGATTAAGTAAAGTTTTCTCTCTAACATCCCCTTCTACAGAGGCTAAAATAAGAAAAGAAAATTTTCAAAAATCACTTTTTGCATTTTAGGTTCGGGTCTATAAAAAAAAATTAGATATTTCTTGATAGCTATACGAAGTATAAGCTTTCAAAAAACGTTTGAAAAATATTTAAACAGAAATGAGATCGAACAAAAACATATATTTCAGTCTTAAGAGGTGGTTGTTGTTTTTTGAAAATATGCATTGAGGGAACAAATTTCCTTTAAAAAGGTTTTTGTAAAACGCCTCTGAAGAAAATCGAACTGTTTTTCGCAATATCCTCCCCTCGACAAATTTTGAAAAAATTTAGTACGGTCAACGCCCGTTATACATAAATATTCGAACCAAATTTGAAGAAAACGGTTCTCTCAATCCTGAGATATAAGGCCAAATGAAGTGCGACACACGTACGTACATAGATTTGTTCTTTTGGTCCTGGTGAACTAGTTCACTTTAAAACATAAAGATTTGCAAAAAAAAACCGATACGTCATTTTTGACACGATTACCGTACTTACCTCTTCAGTATAGCTTAGTTATATCGCCGGGGATGTAAAAAAATTGTTCCGAGTTCCGAAAAGAGAAATACGATTACTTTTTTTTTTTTTTAATTAATTTGAAAGCACTTATGTAGAGATTTGTTTTGCGTACGTAAACGATTTGCTTTTCGAGTGATTACCTTAAAAGCTTGTTAAAAATCGTATGAGTATTTTACGCTAAAAGGAGAATATTTTTCTTTCTTATATTACATTATATTGTTAACTATATGTAGTTTATTTCATTGCGACCCACCGGGTTGGACTAGTGGTGAACGCGTCTACCCAAATCAGCTGATTTGGAAGCCGAGAGTTCCAGCGTTCTAGTCCTAGTAAAGCCAGTTATTTTTACACGGATTTGAAAGCTAGATCGTGGATACCGGTGTTCTTTTGGTGGCTGGGTTTCAATTAACCACACATCTCAGGATCGGTCGAACTGAGAATGTACAAGACTACACTTCATTTACACTCATACATATCATCCTCATTCATCCTCTGAAGAATTATCTAAACGGTAGTTACCGGAGGCTAAACAGGAAAAAGAAAGAAAGAAGTTTATTTCATTGCGATTTGAGGATAGCGTTGGAAACCCAAATCGTTGAAATTTACCTTTTTCTTTTTTTATAGAGTTTATTTTAAATTTTCTTTTTCTTTAATAGTATAGCTTTTGTCTTTAAAAATTTAAAAAAAAAAAATTATATAAAAGTCATTTAAGTTTAATAACGATTTTGTAGCGTGTGAAAATGCCACGCTTGACCGGGATTCGAACGCGGGACCTCCTACTGAAAGGCCGATACTCTCCACTCGCGCTACGGTGGCCGGCATTTCTAAAAATGTAAAAATTATTAAATTTTACGAATCTCCGCTACCAAGAAAATAAAGATGGCATCCTGAGACTGTACAAGACTACACTTAATTTACATTCACGCATATCTTTCTCATTCATCCTAATACCTTACAGCGGTTCCATAGGCTAAACGGAAAAAAGAGAGGCGTTGCAACAAGTGGAACTAGTACATTTAACCGTTCTCTATCTTAATTAATTTTACAGAAGTTAATTACCATCTTTGTTTCTGTAAAACAAAGAGTAAATTATTTTTAAAAATAATAAGAAAATAGTTATATCTAAAAATAAAATAAAATTAAAAAATATTTCAATAAAATTAATCCAGTGGGAGTTATAAAAATTCTTCATAATAAAAAGGCAAATTTTTCCCTCGATTATCATATTTCGTTTTGCTCAATAATATTTTATCCGTTTTCTCCTTCATTTATTCTTTGAATTACTTACGTTATGTTTATAATTTTTAAATATTTTATATCTATACGAACTACTGTAGTAGAAACTTATTTTTTAAACGTGCAGCAATTCTGAATATAACACAACTTTTTTTTAATGTCTGCTAAAATCTTACCTTTAATCAAACGGGACGATTCTATTTTTTAATTTAAAAAAGAGTTTATCTGTTTCTGTTTTGTCTGTTGTAAGTTATTATTTCTTCTAAGTTAATATCTGTCTGTTATTTATTAATCGTTAAAATAATTAAGAAAGCAGAAATGATTAAACACACCGAGCATACATTTTGGGATACTCGGCACGTTTTATTAGTATGGATTATTCTACATCGTAGGAATTCCAAGCAAATTAAATCATTTAATGGAAATGCTTGTAGATTTTGGAAAAGTTTGGTATCTGATGTTAAAATTTTTAACAAGTAAGCCCCATTCCTCTAGGCCAGAAAAAAAATGGTTTTTGGCGATGATATACGGATTTAACATTAATTATTATGTTCCTAATTATAAATGAATTTATTTGTATTTACTTTTAATCTTAACTAATTTAATTATATTTAAGTTTAATGTGCGTTTGCTAATTATTTTAGTTTTTATTACAGCGATGTGTGCGAGTTCATATTATTTAAATTTTCATTTTTTTAAGTTTATTGCGACGATTTATTATTTTTTATTAATTGACGATTTCTTTTTATTTTTTTATTATTTATTAAAAAATAATAAATATTTCCTTTTTCATTTAATTTTGGTTTATTACGTTTGAACCGGTTAATCGCTAGAAAGATTCGAGTGTTCTGACATTGTCGCATTAATAAAGTCATCAATAGATCTTAATTTAGATTGTTGCAGTTTTGATGATCGATTTATATAACATCTGATATTTACAGTATATTTACTGGAAAATTCAACACGATTATCGGAAAGATTAAGTTTAAAAAAAACACAGATTCTTACATTTCACAAAGCTTTAACACTACTCGTAATAACCTATTAACGTGTCTGTTTTCTTTGCTTAGCTTTATCTAGATTCAAGTTTCTATTATTCGTTTTTGATTCTTCGAATGATGTTTTTCATTCGGGATAGGTTTGTAAGAATATTTGAATATTAAAAAAAAGTCAACAGACAGAAAAAAAAGACTTAAAAAAATTATAAAAATAATATCTTCAAATTCTTTTTAAAATTATTAATTTCTAAAGGCGGGGCAAAATTAAAGTTAAGCGATATTCTAATTCGTTCCGATTCAAAAAATAAAAGTTATGAAAAAACATATTTGAATAATAAAAGAAAGGTAAGAGCGTTTTTGAATAGAAAACCATATAAGGAATTGTATCTAAAATCGGTTAAAAGATACATTTCTGGTTCATATGCTGTTTATACAAATCCAATCCTGAATCGGTTCGTTTCGTAAAACCGAATTTTAGTAAACGAATGGATGATCAAAAACCAACATGGTTTTAAAGCTGTATTTTGTAATAGGATTAAATCAGATTAACACAAACAGCTCTTGCTCGAATCCTAAATCCCGTCTACCGTAAATATGTGAAATAGATCTCTGTTAAAACTTTAGGGGTGAGAATTTTATTTCTAATTCTAAAACTACCCTGAGGGTTTTTATTTTAAATAAACCTTTCTAGATATAAATCCGGAATATTTTCTAATAAATGCATTGTTCTTTAAAATATCTCCTCCGAGGAATTCAACGCGATTAGATCTTCTGTAAAAATATTTTTTATTACGAAAACTTAAATGTTTTCTTAGAAATATCAAAACAAAATTCGTAGGTGGAAGCAAGGTTTCACTGCTTCTTATTTACCTATTAATGTTAACCTGCTTTAGTTAGTTATTATTTAGAATTTATTTTATGGTGTTTTATCTGTTTTTTGGGTGTTATTTATTAGATTTCCAGGGCGGTACAACGAGATTCGTAACAAAAATGAGCGTTAAAATTTATTTTCATTTCCGCTATTTATCTACCGTTCGACAAAAAATGACAAGTCTAATCGGGGGATTGTAACGCAGAACCATCCGGATTAAAGGTAGAGACACCACTATTCTACCGCAATTACAGTAAAGTTAATTATCCATCTGCTATAAAAAAAATAAAATATAACTAATGACGTTATCAAAACTGAAAAATTGTGGAAATTTTCGAAATAAAATGGATTAAATTAAAGAATCTGATGTAATTACGGATGATGATCACGGTGGATTGGACAATTACGATAAGTCTTTTAAAAGAACGGGTGATATTTACACGTGAAATCCAGTACTAGCAGTTAATCGTTTCACTTCAGATATAATAACGTTTTAAAATTTAAATTCTGTTATTTTTTATAATTTGAAAAAACAAATAAATACATAAAAAAGCTAGCAAAGTGTTTCATAACGTACGCGGCTGTGCCGGTCAAATTGAAACCGATTACAAAAGTACGATTTGAGCGTGAAATTTCCAAATTTCGAATAAAAAAAAATTGATTTTAGGAGTTTCGTTACTCTGTGGAGAAAATTTTTGAAACGTTTATTCATAAAGATGTAATCCCTAACAAAAAAGAAATTAATTTAAAAGAGAATTGTTTAAAAATATTGAGTATAACTTTTACGAAACGATGAAAAAATTGCTTTTCATTTTGCGTCCAAATTATGATATAAGTGACAAAACTTCTTTAATTTTAATGGCCTTTTAAGCGACGATGGAAAATGCAACAAATCTTTTTTTTTAATAATAAAAATTAAAAAGTTAGCCCCAAAAAAACAACAGAATATACATTTTTTAGAGGCGAGAAGTAAATTTTAAGGAAAAATTCTCTAAAAACATTCATATATAGGTTAAGCTTACGAAATTCGTGTAAGTTTTTTTCTAAATCTAACAACCCCGTCGATAGAGGCTAAAATATGAAAAAAAAGATTTTTCAAAAAACCTTTCGCATTGTAGGTCTGGAATCGATAACAAAAATTGCAGAAATTTCTCGATAGCTCTATATTTGAACTTTTTAATTTGCCGGTAAGGTGGATTTTCACTTTTTTAATAATTTATCGAACATATAACCGAGAGTATAAAAAAAAAATTGTACACATTTCTCGGTAGTTCTGTATATGAAGTAAAACTTTCAAAAAATGTTTAAAAAACATTTAAACTAAAGGGAGAGCAAATAAACAAAAAAAAAAAACGTATACTTCAATTCTAAGAAGTGGGGATTGAGTTTTAGACCAAAAAAACACTTTTTAAATCATTTATATGCGCATTGAAGATAACAAATTTGCTTTAATAAAGTTTTCTGTAAATGGCCTCTAAGGAATTCAATTCCCCCCGCCACCGTAAAAAATGTTTAAAAAAATTAATATGTGCCCCATATACGATAAAATTTGAAGAAAATAGGTCAGTCCTGAGATACAAAGTCAAAAGCACTGCGGTATAAATACTTATATACATACATGTTAAAAATCAGATGGGTGGATAAAGTGACAAATGAAGAGGTATTGCGACAAATAGATGAAGAAAGAAGCATTTGGAAAAATATAGTTAAAAGAAGAGACAGACTTATAGGCCACATACTAAGGCATCCTGGAATAGTCTCTTTAATATTGGAAGGACAGGTAGAACGGAAAAATTGTGTAGGCAGGCTACGTTTGGAATATGTAAAACAAATTGTTAGGGATGTAGGATGTAGAGGGTATACTGAAATGAAACGACTAGCACTAGATAGGGAATCTTGGAGAGCTGCATCAAACCAGTCAAATGTCTGAAGACAACAAAATAATACATACATATAAACATAAAAATGTTGTTTTTTTTTGATCTAGATGAACTAGTTGGACTCTAAAAGGTAAAAATTTGCAAAAAACCCGATACCCCATTTTTTACAACAACCGTACTTTCCTCTTTAATGTAACTATTCTAGCTATATTTGTCGATATTTATATAAAAATTGTAACAGATCATTTTATTTTAAACTTTCACTTAGCATAAAGAAAGATAATACTTTTATTAAAAATAAAAGGACTTTAAGAAAAACTGAGGATACTTTATTTGAAAATTTATTGCAAAACTAAATTTTCTTAAGATTTTCATTAGACGGGCATAAGATTATAAATCGTAATTATTGGTAGCGAAATAAATCAAATTTTTTTTTTAACCTGTATACATTAATTCAATACGAATATTTTTTTACTCTAAATAGAATAGGAACTCGTCATTTTATTAACAGAATAAAACAACTTCAATACGAGAATGTATTAATAATCTACGATCCTGAAAACAGCGATCAATATTTTTACTTTCACTTTTGTACACTTGAATTTGCAATTTTATAACGGTTTTTGAGATTCCGTAATTTTTAAACGGGTCATATATTAATCCCTATGAATAAATACTGTTTTTATGATAAACCTTGAAAGGATAAAAACCTCCCGGTCTATTCTCTTCGTATGTTATCCTCGCTACGGCCTTGTTTTCTCCTTTTTTATTTCTTTCAATCAGTGTCGGAAGAACGGTTCGTCACTTTAATTAGCCCAGATTTAAAAAAAATTACTGGGGGGAGAATTTTCTTTCTGTTTTATTAATATCTATTTGTCTAGCAATCGACTAATTAATTACCGTTTCATCTTTCTCTAACTATTGAAAGCTAGAGTAGCTATTAGATCTTTTACTTTAAGCATCTTTTACTACCCGCATTTCTAGTAAGTAAATTATTCCACTCTACACGGTTCACGATTCTACTGTTCGTAAAACAAGAATTTCTGCGTAAGGTATTTGGGGAATCAACGATAGAAATCCCAACTTTTGAGCCGTACGTAACGTACGCTTATTGTAATGATAAACAAGTTATAATAATATGAAATTATTAGAAGACTATTTTGAAAAAAACAGTAGTTGGCACCGATAAATGTGCTCTGAAAGAATCCTGTTCGTTGTGATTTAAATACCAAATTTTCATTTAGAAATAGTTACCGCACGGTAACTAAATCGACTTTCGAACCGCTTAATACTAAACTAAAAGAGAAGCTAATTAACTTAAATTACAGCAACTACAAATTCACATTACAATGGTCGATGGACACCGCGTAAGACAGACGACATCGTTAGACGGTGAGATAACGTTGTAAATATACGAGTAATAAACCGGTATGTTAAAGTCGTACGTTATGCATTCAGAATGTAATTTTATAGTCGTATTTATTTAATAAGTAAACGAGTATTATTCCTAGGTATTTTAAATAGAAAAGAGAATTAGAATGGTGTCCGAATATAACATATAACGTTTTTAAACGTAATACGATTTTAAATAGTTCGTACGGAATATTTTAAATGTATTAGGAAAAATTATTTTTATTGATTAACTCTATTACGAGGGTTGTCCCAAAAATAATGCACGGTACATCAGAATTCAATAAAATTTATTCGTACACCCAACCAAGTTTTAGCTCTTCGATATAACTCCCCCCTCCCCTTATGAAATGCACGCTCGCAAACAAGCAGCTTTTGAATTCCTGTCAGGAGACAATCTTTGTTCAGGCGTCGAATTTCCTCGGTTACGGCAGTCGATAACTCCTCCGAGTTGCTAAAACGAATTCCTCGGACTGGTTCTTTGCGCGCATACGCATAGCGCATTACTTTTGGAACGACCCTCCGTATTATCGCAGATGTGATTATAAAATATTATTTTTAACTTATCTAAATCTAGGTACAAAAATATCTCTACCGTATTTAATATATGCGCTGAGTAATACGTTGTTTCACGACTTAAAATATTAACCTAATTTGTTACTTCACACGATCACTTTCAGCCTTTTTTTTAATGAAATACTTAAAAAAACATAGCTAGAAGAGGTAGTAGTGTTAGATTCTCTATTTCTAAATGCAATGATTTTCAGTAATTGCTTCAGAGAATGAGATGGAATGGCGATTTTGTAGCGAAAATGCCATGCCTGAACGGGATTCGAATTCGGGACCTACGAATGAAAGGCTGAGACGCTACCATTCGCGCCACGGAGACCGAGATCGATTCATTTAGTTAAGCAAAGTTAACAAGGAACCTTTTCGATACACCCTTTATTTACAAAACCTGACATATGCGAGTAATGATTTGCATTAACAGAGTAAAAATTTCACTTGTAGGATTGAACACCTGCATTTCGTTGGGCTTGACATGTTGATTTGCAGAAGAAGACTCGCCATTGCACGGGATGCTTGTTTTATTTATAAAGGCTATTTCATTTTTGGGCGATGTTATTTATATTTGTTCACCTATAATCGTTACAATTATAACATCTAACAGACGTGACTCTATCTGTAGTACCGCTTGATAGACTTTGTTTAAGACTGGAAACATCAGTTTGTAAAAAACATTTCCTTTAAAATTGGTTTTGATGAAATTTTACGATGTACGAACTCCACCTCAAAAAATAATTGTAAGCTTATTCTTTATAATAAAATAATGTGTATCCCATACATATACACATTATATACCCGTTATACCCTTTTCTTTTTACTGTTTAGCCTCCGGTAACTACCGTTTAGATAATTCTTCAGAGGATGATATGTATGAGTGTAAATGTAGTGTAGTCTTGTACATTCTCAGTTCGACCGTTCCTGATACGTGTGGTTAATTGAAACCCAACCACCAAAGAACACCGATCTAGATCCACGATCTAGTATTCAAATCCGTGTAAAATACCCGTTATACCCAGATACCCTTTACATTATGTATACCGTATACATTTTATGTATATAATAATGTACATTATAAAATAATGTACTACCTGATCGGTTACTAAAAAAAGCTTATTTTTTTACGGAATAACATTCTTAAAAAATTTGATACGGTTAAATAAAATTCTGGGAAAGCTACGTATCGTTGCTCGTAACAAGAGATATATTCATTTTGCTTTACAATCTATTCCAATCTTTCTTACGGTTGTGACGCATGTCGCATAGAAAGCGCTTGTAGTAGAAGTGATACTAGTTAGATACGCTTTGCATGAGAGTATGATGTTTCGACGTTCCTCGTATAACCTGTCACGGTGATTAACAGAGTGAAGGTGTCACTTCTATGAAGGAGTCACCTACATTTCGGCGGGTTAGACATACTGATATCCAGCAAGAAATTTATCATCGAAGATAGTAACGGGAAACCACTTCATCTCTTTCATTCTCTAGCGAGCTTGGCACGATGCGCTTGTTGTTCTTCAGACTAGCTTGAATAGTTTCAGGAGAGGAGTAGCATCTCTTGTCAAGTTAAATGCTTGGTTTAACAAGATCGCCGACCGCTAAACGATTATGTTATATTCAATGCGAAATATCGTGCAAGATTTTAAAGATATTTTTAATTTATCCATTTTTTCCATCTCTTTATAAAAATGATAATTCTGTATTCGAAATGATTTTTTTTCGGGATCTATTTTTGTTCGAGTAAGTATTGCATTCTAATTAATCGCATGCTAAAAAAGAAAAAAAATATGCAAGCCTATAAATTATTATAATTTTACCTATCGAAAGAATGAAAAAAAAAAAAAACCGGTTGCGTCGAATAAAATACGTATTTTATTCAGAAATGTAATATAATAAAACCTATACATATTTTAGAAAAAATTTACATTTCAATTTCTTTTAAACTTACTAATTGTTTTTAATTATTAGATATTTTTAATTTAAATAAATAATATAACTTATAAAATCTAAATCCATTTTCATTGTTATTTTTAAGAGCATTTTGAAAAACTTACTCAGATAAAAAACCGATATCGTTGTCTTTTTTCTTCTAAAAGATTAAAAAAAAAGAAAAAAGAAAATTTTTGTTTACCGGGGAAACTTTCGGTATTATAACTTTATGACACCTGTGGGTCTCTTAACGGTGTGCGCTTACTGACGCTTGTATGAAAGCTCTTCCTTTATTAATCCTCTTTGGAACAATTCAACTCGTAATTCTCATATTAAAGTTGCGGTAGACAAGATGTCGTAAATAATAATTGTAAAAATAATTAAAGTAAACGGTAGTGATTATTACAATTAGAACGATTTAAAAAAAATAAATTAAAGATTTTCGAAGACTTTTTAAAGATTTTAAAATATTTAAACAGTAAATTATATTTGTATTTTATCTAAATTTTCTATCTCAAAATTTAATTTATTCAACCAATCCTCAGTTAGCAACCCAAATAGATAAGATTGCGCGCGCGCGCACACACACATTCTTATATGCGTATAAACTGTTGGACAGAATTTACACCTTCTTTTTTTCATTTTTCGACATTTCTTGACCAATTGAGTCCTTAATACCAAAAAAGAAGAAAAATAATTTTTAATACGTTTAATTATCTTCTGATTGTGAATACTAACAGTGTGTAAAGCATTTTTTTTTTTTAGGAAAGAAATTTAATTAGGAATAAATACGTTAAAAAAACCTGAATCAGGCAAACGCACGACACATTTTACTCAGTTTTATTTTAGAATGAGTTTCATAATTAAATTTAGTTAAACAAGCGAACACATATTTCATTTACTTAATAAATTACACGCTTTCAGGTAGATATTTACTAATCTCTTTGAAACAAATAATAAAAAGTAAAACATAAATATCTCATTACCTTTAATTGTATTTTTTTAAATCTCTCTAATATAATTTAAATAAAATTTATTTTAATTATATGAGCGGTCCTAATTAATTATCTAATTTAATATTAGATATCTTTCTTTAAATATTAACGTATTTCTAATTTAGTTTCGGTGTATTTGAGAGGTATTGGCTTGGAAAGGGGTAATAAAATGAAATATACTTAATTTACGATACGTATACATACATTTAAAAATTTACATCGAATAATTACCACAATTATTTAAATAAGCGATATGTAAACAACAATTTTTTTAGTTGCAATAATTAGGTTAAGGCCTATGATATCTTTCCAATTTCTTTATGACGAGAAATTATTTTTTAAATGCGGATAAATGCCAAATCTGGTCGGGATTCGAACCCAAAAACCTTTGAGTAAAAAAGAGACAGGCTACAGTTCTGCCACGGAGCTCTGCGAAACGGTAAATAATAATAACAATAGTATTATTATTTTTAAAAAAGAAAGAAATTTAATTAGAAATAAATGCATTAAAAAAAAGAACTGAAACAACCAAACGTACAACACATTTTACTCGGTTTTAGAACAATGTTCATAATTATTGTTATTGTTACTAATTAAGTATTTGATAACATTTTAACTATTTACTAAGGATGTAAGTATATTTTTCATAGTATTTTTCTTGAGTTGTACTGTGTAAGTAACTTGTACTCAAATTACGTTAATACGGGAACCTGCTGATAAGACTGAAGTCTTAGCGGGATCCTGTATTTTACAATTTTAGAAAAATATACGAATAAAGAATTAAAAAATAATTAAATTATAATTATTATTTTGAAAATTTTGGGTTCAAACAAACTTGGTGAATATCAAGGTGATTTCATGAACAGCAGATCTTGCTCGGAACAAATCTTTAGTTTAAAATCAGTCATACGATATAGAATGCTAAATAAAAGAAACTATCCCTTAACTTTTGTCATTTCAGAAAAGCTTACGACCGAGTAGACAGAAATTCCGTATTTGAAACTTTGAAAGAGATGGTATTAAATTATAAAATATTTATCAGATTTTGGGCATCAACTACTTCGATCGTTTAGCCCGATGGTACTTTTGTAGCGTATGATAAACGACATGCTTGACCGGGATTCAAACCCGGAATCTCCGGATGAAAGGCCGAGACGCTATCACTTCGCCACGGAGATCGGCGGATTTAAATTTAAATTCTAAAATTATTAATCTAGTTATAAATAACAAACATTAAAGAGTGAAATTCTTGGGAGAAATTAAAAAAATTGAAATCGGTGTGAGATAAGGCGGTGGTCTCTACCGCTTTGATTTAATTGTATTTTAGATAAAGCAATTTTTGAGTGACCAAAAAAAATTGAAAACCTAACATTTTCAATCGCAAGAATCGGAACAAAACACAAAGGAATATCAACGAATCGTTTTGCTTTTACAGATGATCTTCCTGTCTCAGCTGATGTACTAAATACAGCCCAAAAACAAAACGAAATTTTGGAGGAAATTGGCGAAACAACTTGTCTAAAGATTTTATATGAAAAACGTTTTTTTTTTTGTCTTCAGTCATTCGACTGGTTTGATGCAGCTCTCCAAGATTCCCTATCTAGTGCTAGTCGTTTCATTTCACTATACCCTCTACATCCTACATCCCCAACAATTTGTTTTGTCTATAAACGCCGAGTATGTTGGTTTGTTTTTCTTTAATCTTCCTTCTACTATTAATCTGAGGCCTAAAATTGCTTCCCTTGTCCCTATACTTTTCCTGAAACCAAATCGGTCTTCTCCTAACACTTCTTCCACTCTCCTCTCAATTCTTCTGTATAAAATTCTAGTTAAGATTTTTGATGCAGGACTAGTTAAACTAATTGTTTTGTATTCTTCACATTTATCTGACCCTGCTTTTTTTGGTATCATAACTATAACACTTTTTTTGAAGTCTGACGGAAATTCCCCTTTTTCATAAATATACACACCAGTTTGTATAATCTATCAATCGCTTCCTCACCTGCACTGCGCAGTAATTCTACAGCTATTCCGTCTATTCCAGGAGCCTGAAAAACGTAAATAACGACAAATCTAAAAGAACACACGAGAGAGAAACAAAATTCGGAAAAATTGAAGTCGTGAACAAATTTAAATATCTAGGCGAAGTAATCCAGAAATACGGACTAGACAAAATGCGTTTAGAAAAATCGGGCAAATAAAATGTAATTGGCTTTCCGACTGACAAAAAAACGTTTCATTAACCTTGGTTTCTTTCGATGTGAAATTCAGACATTGCAACACGATTATAAAACCTGAAAATCTTTACGCGGCAGAATCGAGAAGATTAGAAAATATTTTGAAAAAAGAAACAAAAATCGCAAGAAAAATGTTAGGCCTGAAGTATGAAAATAGTAAAGTTTTAAAATTAACCGAGGAAATTTATATAAAATTTGAAAATATAATCGACACGATTAAAAAATGAAGAACAATGTATAACCGTCGTTTAAAAATAATAGATGAAGAAAGATTGACAAGAAAGAGATCAAAATACGAGAAATTTTAGACTGGAAAATTTTCAAGAAAAAAGTAATGTATTTAAAAAATTTAAAGCGACTCAAAACGGAAGAGAATAAAACGACAGGAGAATAACAGAATACAGAGAAAGATTAAGAAAAATGATGACCGAGAGATGGCAGAAGATTAAAGCCTCGAAGGAAAAATAGAATTTGTTCACGCAGTCCGGAGATGACTAATTCCAAAAAAAAGTAATGTCAAGATGAAATCTACCCTTTTAAAAATTTACCCTTTCTTTGAGATATGATGAATCTGATTATAATGTTCTATTCTGTTTATGAAGTCGATTTTTAAATAAATTCACAGTTAAAGATTAACACAACACAGCGATGCGTGTTCAGTTTAAACAACTTATTTTTCTAATTACATTCGTCGTTTCTTTCTAGAAAAATAGCTAATATTGCCTGTAAATATATTAATAATTTTGAAGATTTGAAAAAATATATTGAAATTAACGTGATGTTATTAATTAATCACTAATTAACTCTGTATTTCCTTTAAAATATCACATATTAACATATCACTCTTACTGCCGACTCGCTTCATAGAATCCTGTTACTCTGCGCGACGAAACTATATATTCAACCTTACGACTATTAGCTTTACATTCTGAGGAATATCTATCGCTCTATGTATTTATCCCGCTTTCAGACTCACCAGAATCTATTTTATTTATTAAACTGTTTAAGATTCACCTAACACGTTCCAGTCCGTGTATTACATAACGGTGATTTTTAATCGAAAAACTTGAAATATAAATCTACCCGTATCTGATTCCAGCAATATATATTTTTTACATATTTAAACCGTACAATAAATTTACGATTAACAAACGGTATAACAACTTTACATAATTCTTTGATACCGTAATCCTTTCTCAATATTTGTTCTATTCGCTCAAAATCTTTATAATTATAATTACAGGAATGGTACATTGTCTGTCCACTTTTACCTGTACTATATGTTTAATGAACAATATAACGCGTGGATTCTAGCGTATTTTTTCTACCTGGTAATGTAACTTTTATTTCTTTAAAGGCCAGAATTCTTCGTGTATATCTATTCTGAGAAATTAATTTTAAGTAACTTTAAAACAAAATATTTCACGTTCTATAATTATTTAATTCTATCGTTAAATTTAACGGTAATTTTATACGCTTGATTTATATCTTAATATTTTGTATAAGGATATCTTAATCGCCCGAAAACGTAATTTAAAAAAATATTTTAGCTCTTGGCTCCTAATCTTGACGTATTTGAAGACAAAGGAAAATTAAATCGGTACATGGCAATATCAATTAGAAGTTATCGGAGAACTTACATATTTTTGCTCTTTTATCCAGGTAAGAAATGAAGTAACATAAAATAAAATCAGATAAACAAGGAAATTACAAAACATCTTTGTTTTAATGTAAGTAAGAAACGGTAAACAAAAAAACGATGTTGTTTACTACTAGAAATTATATGTACTGATGTTCTGGAATAAATCTTCTTGTCGAATTTTTCAATTTATTTTTTTAAAACATTTTTGTCAATATTTATCAGAATTACTTCAAGCTGCATATCATTGTGATAACATCCAGTACTAAGTAATGGTGACGTCAGAAATAAATAAGAAAAATTTGCTGATGTCTGAAATAAAATAAAAACGGGATGAACTTTATGAACAACATAGAAACAAATCATCGAAACCTGTGCATTTTCTAGTAAACATAAATTTCGGTTTGAATTTAATAAATTAAAAAAAAAGTAAATACAAGTCTATGACAAAATAAGTATGATTTGTATTTTATATCGTAAAATCAAATTTAGCCATTCAGTCGTGTTCGATCCTTGGAGTTGATGTTTTGGCATTGGAATTTTCCTGGCAGGTTTTACGGGTGGTTTGCTTGATAAAGCAAGTTGTCTATTGACAAATATCAACCCGATATTGTCTATTGACAATTAACCGCCTTCCCGATGCGGTTAATTGAAACCCAACCACCAATGAACCAGTATCCACAGTCTAGCGTTCAAATCCATATAAAAGCAACTGCCTTTACAAGACTGAAATCTTAGAACTCTCGACTTCGAAAATCAGCTGATTTTTCGACGGAAATCTTTTGCCTGTTTTTATTTCCTCTCATAAATGAAATAAAAATTATTAATAATAAATAATAACGGTAAATTAATAAAAATGATCACCATGCATTACTGTGCGGAAACGTACTGCCCCGACTTAATTGCCTGCTATAACTCGATTGTTTGTTAACGGATATTTATAAATGCGAGGTCATTTTGTTCAAAATAAAATGCTTAATAAATTTTGTAAGCGTAAAAATTTGATCCAACAAATAATAATCACTAATATATTGAAGAATAAAACGTTAATTTAATTAAATTATTAAAGTAGGCCGGAATACTCCAACCCACCGGGTTGGTCTAGTGGTTAACGCGTCTTCCCAAATCAGCTGATTTGGAAGTCGAGGGTTACAGCGTTCAAGTCCTAGTAAAGCCAGTTATTTTTACACGGATTTGAATACTAGATCGTGGATACCGGTGTTCTTTGGTGGTTGGGTTTCAATTAACCACACATCCAGGAACGGTCGAACTGAGAATGTACAAGACTACACTTCATTTACACTCATACATATCATCCTCATTCATCCTCTGAAGTAATACCTGAACGGTAGTTTCTGGAGGCTAAACAGGAAAAAGATAGGCCGGAATACTCTATATATATATATATATATATGTGTGTGTGTGTGTGTGAAATTATGTTTTACATCTACAATTTTCATAGTTTGACTGGGAGGATATCCAGTATTCTCTTTCTAATATTTATTTATCAATGATTTAAGGCTATGTAGTAGTTAAAAGAAGTCCGAAAAGCGGATTAGTTTCAGTTTTGAATATGTAATTTTGTTTTCGATGATTTGAAGAACTTTTTACTCAAATTTGAGAAATATCTCAATGTCTCTTTGACTTTCTATACTCCTACACTTGCATCCAGCACATCCAAACCGGTTTAAGGATTTTTTGTGCGGTATATGATAATCTGTTATTTCGTGAAATTTCTGATAACGAATATGTTTTTTTGTAATCGTGGTTTGAATGCTTTCCGTTTATTCCATCTGCGTTTTTCAGATTAATTTTCAGTCTGAATTAAGGGAAAAAAATTCAGCCATATCAGTCGGAGAATTTATCTATTGTTTATAAATACTGGAAGCGTTTTTCTTTTCACTTCCTTTTTACTTATCTTGTATATTGTCATCTTAAACGAACATTAAAAAAAATTAATCAGGTCAATTTGAAAATATCCTCATTTTTAAAAAAAATCTGTACTAAAAACGTTATTTGTGGATGTATTAGTAAATTTTTGTTCGTAACAGCTGTGAAATAAACAGGATGAACCCGTTTGAATTACATTTTGACTGTAACTTCTACGAAATAAATGTTTTACTGCGAAAAGTTAAAAAGAAAGATTCTATTTTGTTAAAGTCGATTCGACCGTTAAATATTCAGTTTTAAAATATTCCATTTATTAGCCGATCCATCATCGCTTTACAGCCTACTCCTTATCAGAGATCACCGATTAAGTATTAAAATTAAATTTTTAATGTATTCGGTTGACTTATAAAGTAACTTGATTATAAATAATTTTAAGTATCGTTTTAAAAACGAACTTAATACACTTTTTAATTAAATTATTGATAAATAACGCGATTACAAACTCAATCTACTAGATATAATTATTTAATTTCTGGAATAAAGATTCCATTTAATTATAATCTTTTTTGTTGCTGTTATTTACCCGAATTATTTGATATTTTATTAATTACGCTTCGACTTCTTTTTACTCTTGAACTACGCACCTATTATTAAAAGTAATTTTTATATTTTTAGTTTTTTAAGTTATTTTGAAAAAAAATTGTATACGTTAAATAATTAGATATTTGAATACCTTAAACCGACAAAGCAATCTCATATTCACAGCGATAATCGAAGATGTAAATCTTTAGTGTAATTACTAAAAAAAAACATAAATTAAAAAATTTCGATGAACTTACTGTATACATAAAAAAATCTGATCTAAAAAAGATGTGTAATATAAAAATGAATATATTTACAACCTGAATATAAATTGTCCGATGTTTGAAAAAGGTTGTCGTCTACCTTATAAGGCATTACTCCCGAAAGCCCGACTCGTTTTTAATATACTAACGGGTTGATTTATTTGGTCTCGGCCGTACTTCAAACTTTGGCTACGTAACATTTTGAAATGTTACGTTGCCAAAGACATTCCTGATACGTATTTGAATATGTATCAGGAATGTCTCTTGTTATTAAAATTATAGGTTTTTTATACTAGTTTTTTTCTTCATTAGTTGTTATCGTAGTGAAAAACTAATAACGTTTAATATCCGTAACGTTTGAAAACTATTATTTGAAATATCTTTCCGAGTACGTTATATTTTTTCCGGGTAGTATCTTGTTTATTATAAAAATAATCCGTGTAACAATAAATGTTGTCGCGATCGTGTTAGTTCATCTGCAGAAATATAGAGGAGAGTAAAAGAATAATTTTTATTATGTAAGAAGAAAAAAGGAAACGTATGTTGATTACTAATCGTATGGGATTCTCAACCCGCTATAGGCGATTGAAAAATACTATCTAATATTTTTAGATTTTTGTAGAATATTTCTTAAAATAACTTTTTCTAATCTTTTTAATAAATCCGCAGGATTTAAAATAAAAGTTTGATACGTTAAAAAATTAATAGGAAAAAATGTCGGATTATGACAGCCGAAATCAAAACGGTGGCAATTTATTGATTTTCATTGTAGTATCTAAACAGCGTAAAGTTATAAAAAGAAATTAACAAATTCTCCTACCTCGAAACGATCTATTTTTCAGTATCACCATAACCCAAAGCCCCGATTTTTAAACGGAAGGGGAAGGGCTGTGACAGATCATTTTAATAGAGATTGAAAAACAAAACTTTTGAATTTAAATAACTTCAGGCTACGACAGTCCTAATCAAGATTGCAGCTGTTTAATATTTTCACTTATAATTACATACAAAAGTGGCCTATAGGATGCAAGTAGTGGTCTGAAACCTAAAAATAATCTTTTTTAAGCAGGATCGTTTGCTATTAATGAATTAATATTTGCTATTAATAAATTGAATAATATTAAATATTATTATCGATAAGAATGATGTTTAAAGTATTTATTGTTGTGGAAACAGGGATATAATGCGGAATATCATCGGCACGATATTCCATACTTACACAAACGAGTTCAAGATTCAACTTTGTAAGTATGAATATTCAAAATATTAATTTTCCTTAACCGTCACAAAAGACTGTTCCTCCCTCGGTGGTATCGCTCCAGTGGTTATCTTGTTTTTCAGAAAACAACGACGCGCTTCTATTTTTTTTAGCAATAAGTTGAATATGTAATAAGGTATTTTGAAGTATTTTATATTCAACAATTAATTCTTCATAAAATGTAGCGCTGTCGGTCGGTTTTTCTTTCTAACCGCGCTTCATGAATAATTTCTTTTCTTATCGCTTTCTTCATGAAATAAGTTATGGTTGCCGCATCATCGTCTAAATGTTCGGCCGACTTGGATCGATCCGTATAAATACTACATTCAAGTATACCGATGCGTGCGAATAGTTAACTAAATTATAACCGTCACAGCACGGGCACTGCTAGTACACGTGACTGTGAGGGAATTGTGTTTGAATAAATCGTTAAGCTCCATCGCTTGGCTATCGCTTCCGTGAATCGCCCGTACTCAATTTTTTTAATTGTCATCGATCGTTTTGTCAAATGTATAACATTTTTATGAAATAATTATTGAAAAATCATATTAAAAGAATCGTTCGGTAAAATTTATTTTAGAATAACAATTGTAATGCGTATAATTTTATCGATTAATTTCAAACGACATCCGTTGCAAATGACAAAAACTGACGAACTTTCTAGCTTCTTCAAACGAATTATTTTCAGTAACTTACTATAATACAATCCACATAGATGCATATTTGATTTATATGATTTTAGAGTGAAAGCGAGGTTCTCTGAAAACATTATTCTAACGATTCAAGTCACAAAAAATTGCCATCATATAGGTAATTTTAATCCTAAATTTAATATCTTTTCCCTCATTATTATCTATGCACGAGTAATTGTAAAATTTAACGAAAGGCATCCCTATTTTTAGAATGTGACATGACCCGGGCTAGCTGGCTATACAGATGCATTTTACTGATGCAGTAAAAAAAAAAAATTCGTTACATATCAAGTACAATACGTATATCACAAACACCATTCTAAGGCAGTATATTCTAAAATTTCATTTTGTATTCGGATTCGTAAAGATCAATGCCGCTGTAGTATCCTAAGGCCTCACCAGAGTATATATATTCTTAAATTGGATGCATGTCTATAGTTATTCATTCTATAATGTCATCGGTTTCAACGGTCTATTACAAGAAAACTCCTGTATTAAACAAAATTTCTTTATTCAGAAGGAAATAAATGAATAAGATTTTTAAAAATAATAATGAAATACAAACAGAAATCAATTAACTGATTTAACAAATTTTAATTTTATTTCACCAGTCAAATATATTGTCTCATGTTAATAATTTTTTTATTTTTTTTTATTTTATAATTGTGCAACAGAACAGTTACAAAACCTTTGTATGCCACACAATATCACATAAAGTCACAAAAGAACACCCACATATAAATTAAAAATACAATATTCAAAACACAATAATAATAATAATAACAATTATGCAGTCAAATACAAAAAAATAATTAGAACTTTAAAAACGGTAGCTACGGAGTGTTAATAAAAACACAGATGAAAACATCCAAAAACAAAAAGACAACATTAGTAATACATTCCAAATAAAACAAGTTATAAGCAATAATCCTTAAAAAAAACAACAATAATTTTAAAATCATGAAAGTGAGCATCACACCAAGGACAATGATCCATCGCCACGTAACCCTCTCAAATTTTTAACGAAGGCTGCCTCATCTTCCCAAAAGCTTAGCTTATCCTGGAACTCCACTGCAACACTGGTACACCGCTCAATCGGAGACACGGTGGAACCAACAGGCGTTCCAAACTGCCTAAAAGACCTCACTGACCTGGCCTGGTTCCGCAAGACAACATGATAACCCGTCGGAAGTCTGTTGTGCAGAGCTTTATAAAAGAAAACCAAGTCAAAGTACGTTCTTCTATCAGATAACCTGGAAAGGCCTAATCGCCTCAACATATCCTCTCTATTAGCACCGACAAAACAATCTCCAAACTTAAAACGCATCCAGTTCAAGAACCTATCCTGAACACCCTCAACCAGATCAGAGGCAAAACGTCGTGTACTATTCCACACCACGGTCGAGTACTCCAAGCGACTCCTTACCAAAGACTTGTACAGCAGGTTACAAATGGAAATATTGCTAAACCGTCCACAAATCCAAAGGACAAGACCAAGGTCCCGGCGTGCTTTACTGACAATCCGAGCAACATATTTGTGAAAATACAACTTCGCGTCAAATAAAACCCCGAGGTCCTCAACCAATGTCTCAGCGACAATAACGTGCGTACCAATCCTATAGCTGAAAACAGAGCTCGACGTCTTACGAGACAAAGTCAAATGTTTGGTCTTCCGAAAATTCAAGGGCATACAATTGCGGTCAGCCCACTCAACAACCTTGTTAATATTCAATTGTAGCAACAGGTGATCCATACTATTTCCGATCGGACAATATATTTTGACGTCATCCGCAAACATCTGAAAATTGCACGTCAAAAGATGCCCGATATCATTTATAAAAATAATAAAAAGAAGGGGACCCAAAACAGAGCCTTGCGGCACTCCAGACTTAGCCAAGAAGGATTCCTCAGACATCTGTCCACCAAAACGAACCGAAAAACGCCTGTCACGAAGATAAGAGGATAGCCAATCATTAAAACGATCGCTGAAGCCGAAGCCCTTGGTCTTTGTTAACAACAAATGATGGGGTATCTTGTCAAAAGCTTTGGTAAAATCAAAATAGATCACATCTACTTGACCCCTATGCTCAATTGCATTAACTGAATCCTGCAAAAAGGCGGCCAAATTAGAAGCTGGTGAACGACCTTTAATAAATCCATGCTGAAATGTCGACAACATCGGGAGAACATGGTCATAAACATGTCTAAATAGAATCCTCTCGAAGACTTTGGAAAAAGTACCGATGATAGAAATAGGCCTGAAATTATCCAGGGAAGGGACACCAGGCTTAGGTATAGGAGTAACAACTGCGTGTTTCCATAGGGACGGAAAAGAAGAAGACGACAAGCTCCAATTAAACAGGGAAGCAAGGATAGGAAAAACAATCTCATTCAAACCTTTGATAACAAACGCAGGAATCCGATCCAAGCCGACCGCCGATCTAGCGTTAAGAATTCCTATAGCACCGGATACGTCAGAAGATGAAACCATCGGAATGTCAAGAATCCGATGGTTGTTGATACAGGCGCCACCAGACGTAGTCTGCGTAGGAAAGTCCTGGTATACTGATTGAAAATATTCACCAAAATACTGACAACTCAACCGAGGATCAGAAATAGTCCGCCCATCGACAGTAGGGGCTGAAGTCCTTACATAGTTAGACTTCTGTCGAGAAATATATTTCCAAAAATTCCTCGGATTAGAACAAAGGTCAGATTCACACTTCCGAGCCCAAACCACTCTGGCATCCGCTATCGCATACTTAACATCTCTACGCAGCCGAGAAAAGAAGAAATAATCATCCGACAGACCAGAAGATTTAAACCTGCGATGAGCAGCCTTCTTCCTCTGAGAAGATTAACAATGTTCCTATTGAACCAAGGTGGAAATTTGGTTGACTTAGGACGAAATGCAGGAACATGTTTATCAATCGCTGCAGTAATTATCTTCTGTAAACCCAGAACCGATTCCTCCAAATCGACGGTCAAGAGAACATTACACCAATCAGCAAACCTCACATCGTCATACAACGCACGATAGTCACCACGATCATAGCGAAAAACCAGGCCCGTTTCCGCCACATCAACGGTTGCGACTTCAAGGAACCCAATTTCAAACGGTGGATGGAACTTATCAGGGCAAACAAGAGCCTCAGCAGCTCTAGTGAAAATCTTGCAGTTAGTAAAAATTAAATCCAAACCATTATTACAGAAGGAAGGATCCGTTGATTCATGTGTAAAAAATTCAGTCAAATATATTGTCTCATGTTAATAATAATAATTATTATTATTATTAGTACGAGAATATTTTTCAGTAATTACGGGTAAATGAATTTTCACCTATTAATAAATGAATTTTTCTTAATGTTTACTATAATTATTTATTACCGTTGTTTTTATGTGTGGACATTATCAGGGTTCTATACGTTATTAGCTAACTTCATAATAAGGTTTAAATATTCTTTGCTCAGATAGCCTAACATATAATATAAATATCTCTGAATTATTTCCGATGTTTTATATCTTGTTTCACTCTTGACAGAGCGTCTTATACAGAAACTAATTTGAAATGTGGAAAACTAATTTTCCACATTTACTACGCATTAAATACATTTCTATAAAAATATATTTTATTAATCGATTCATTTTTTTTGTAAGAAGATAAACAAGTTATAAATCGTAATAATATTTTAGGCGTTAGGGCTAAACTTTCAAGTTTTATAATAATGCTAGGAAAGTTTATTTCATTGTTCCAAGCCGTTTATTTTCCTAATTAAACTTTGAGTGTTCATTTTCACGTTTCCAGTAACTGAATTTGCGACCGACTGACTGACGTTGACCAGCTGACCGCCTTGTTCTACTGTATGACTAATGGATTTTAATTAGGTTAAAAATAATAAACGAATTTTCTTATTAATGGTTTTGGCTTTTTTTAAATTTAAAAATATCTAATATCTTAATAAAATGTAATATTAATAGTAGTATAATATCAATACATACGTAATAAAAATAATAAATAAAGCATATTATATTTATATTAGATTATTATTAACTTTTTAAAGGTTTTTTAAAGGTAAGAATTGAAATTTTACATCGAATAACGAAAAGTATCGGATGTTTAATTGTCTATTTAACTTAGCTGAGTAATAAGCAATTAATTACATCAAATTTATCCTTTGAAGACGATTATTGCTCTGCAGTGTATAATTAAGGCGTCAGTTCACATGCTCTGTATTTATTGTCAATAGTTGCACACAAACGTTTGCGTGCACTCACACAAACAGAACTTTATCCAATAATCTGTACTGTACCGTAAAACTACAAGAAACATAATCGTAGTAACCCGGTCTAGGATTAAAACATATCACTTTCTGTTGATTTAGATTCGTTACGTATTATATAGCGTTGATACAGGGTAATAACATTTATAAGTAGTTCGGATGTGAGTAACGGACCGCACGCGTTTATGTATTGCATAATACAAAGCGGGTCGGATTCTATCCGAACCCAGTCACGTTTCAAAAAATTAATCAGAGTAGCTGGCAAATCAGGAGGCTGTGTTAGCAACCCCTCTCACTCCCCAAAATAGGAAATAATATATACGTTCACCGCATTAACCGATTCGAGTTTGAATTTATGAGGGTGGACCTTTCCTCAGGGCAGGCAGGACGGTTGTCAGGGCAGGCAGTGTAGTCTTGAGAATGTACAGGACTACACTTCATTTACACTCATACATATCATCCTCATTCATCCTCTGAAGAATTATCTAAACGGTAGTTACCGGAGGCTAAACAGGAAAGAAAGAAGGAAGGCAGGACGGTTGTAATTTCAAGCCCCGGGCAAGCTCTTTCTAACCAAGACATCTCATGTTTCATCCCAAAGTTGTGATAAGTGGCCTCTGCAGATCAGAGCTCGGTTACCAAAAGCTGCCTAACAGATAGTCCTAAGCTGTATCAGGCTCTGCGGTCGGCATCTCATCGACGGTATCCGGCGGTAATCTTCCTCTACGCATCGAACTCCAAACATCATTTAATCTTCTTCCGCGGTCATCTGCGATGTATATAACAAGAAGATTAGCCGTATTCTACCGAGGTGGCAGCTGTCATTCACGTACGGGTTAGATTCACATGTCACGAATCTAACTTTGTATGAGGAAATCGATTTTTTTAAATTACGATATAGATAAATTATAACACGGAAGAACATCAATATGATTTTGTCTTTCTTCCGAGTGGTCGTCAGAATAAAGTGGCGGCAGCACCACTACAGGATTTTAGCAGTAATGATAGAAATATCGACGATGTAATTGTTTATACTTATTTTGGTTTTAGTACGAGTATTATACCTTAATTGTTTGACTCTTCTTATTAAAGTCTCTAGGATCTCTTTAATAAGAAAAAACATTAATTATAAAATAAAAATAATTTAATAAACCAATTATATGTATATAAAATTATTACTTATATGAATGTCACGTGCATAAGTTCAATTATTATGAACATACACAAATAGTTTGATTGTTTTTTACGGAAAATAATGTTTTATACGCCGCTCCGAGCCGTTATAACAAGAAAAGGCGAAGCAGCATTCAGTTCTCAGGTAACTTGTAAAATAAAAATTAACATAATATGGTAATAAATTATCTTTTGTTACTGCAAACTAAGTTAACGGATGCGGGGCAAGATTAAGGAAGGGTACAGAGAAACGGTGCACTACACAGCACGTTTTATGTCATTTTTCTTCTTGAACCGTCCTTTTATTGGCATTAAGCACACAGTGAAATGTAAAACAGGGTAAGATCGAAAAAAAGTAGTATTTAGGTGATCCAAACGTAGGATCATCGTTTCGCGAAAAAGACCGAGACCCGATGTGAGCGCCTTTTGCGGGGTGTTATCACTAGAGGCAATAGCGTCATGACCGAGTCCCGGCTCCTGGGGTAGGGTCCAGGAATGACATAGTCGGGCCTGGATGCATCACCCAAGGGGTTACAGGCAGGCATTGAGAAGATCTAACAGGCGACCTGACCTGTCGTACCGGACTTACAGCCGGCGAACGAGGAGGCCCGTTAGAGTAGACAACCCCCTTGGCCGTGCATGCTTTTCTGTGGATCCGGCCCGGGGATAAGGTGAAAAAAAAAGAAAAAATGTAGGTACATCTTGAGGAACTACGGCGCGTTTGATAACTAACAATAATTCCGTAGTACGTACGTTTTGATAATTACAATACCATCTGTATGGTGACGTCATAAAATCGAATAACTATTATGAATTTCAAAATACGAGTTAGTTATTTTGATGTAATTTTATGTTTGAAATTAGCATGTAACTTCATTGTAGGTGACTCTACAGGTATGTTCAATTTTAAAAAAAAATCGTTAAGGTAAATAATAAAGATTTGAGATTATTACCCGGACATTGTGCATTGACTTTGCGAATCTGCTCTATTCCTCGATATAGTGCATTCATCCAGGTTTAATAAAACGAAGGATGTTTACTCCGTTTTAGCAAGACTATTATTAAATCCGGTTGTTTAGTTTTACGATTTCTCTGATGTTAGATGATATTCGTTTTGTCGGGCTTCTACTTCAATTAATCTGAATCCAATCCCTTTTTTTAAATGTTATTCGATTTCTGGTGTTAGATAACGTGTTTTACGCACACGTTTCTTCGATCGTCCTTCTGTTCCATTGTGAGGTTTTTCGGCACCGGTTTCGCACAAATCTTTCGCATGTTCAAATCGTCTGTCAAAATTTGATGTACGGTGAAAGCGTTTAAATTTAACCGTTCACTCATCATCCTTATTGTTGAACGACGGTCTGATCTCACAAGAACCCTCACACGCTCAACGTTTTCGTTAGATTTTGAAGTTGAAAGTCTCCCTGAGCGAAATTGATCTTCAACGTGTTCTCGGTCTTCCAAAAATGACTTTTGCCGGCGGAAAACTTGCGCTCTTGATAAGAAATGTTCCCCGTAGGCCTGTTTCAACTTGTCAAAGGTCTCTAGGCGTTTCGAAAATATTAATACCGAATTGTTAGTAGAGTTTTTACTATGCGCACGACTTATCCTAATGAAACTTCTTAGTTCAGGTATAAAATCTACAGAATGCTACTTTGCTCGAATGAGGATGAAATCCCTGCGGGTCGCCGCCATATCACACAATAATAAATTTACTAAAACTCGTAACTTTCTGAAAAAGTCGATGTAATTATCGAAATTCAGCATTCCTCAAACCGCCAAAACTTTGTTAAATTTGTAAAATAACAGTCATTCCTTTTAATTTTAATATCAAACTAATTTGTTTTTACGTATATTAAGGTAATAATACTAACTGCTCTTTTATACGCGATGAGATTAAATTTAATAAATCAAGTAATTGTCTGAAGTCGATATTGATATAAGCAACGATCGATAATGAAACGACAATTGATATAGACAATATCTCTCGATATAGACGACGACTTTAAATTAAGTAAAGGAAGTTCTAGGTTATTTATTTTTCTGTTTTTTTTTTTTAATTTTTTATTTTAAATATGATTTATAGTGAGATTTGTGAGTTTTGAGCTGTGGTAAAGATTCTGGGGGTCATAACAAAGCTGCAATTAAAATGTCTTAATGGCTCAATAATTTTCGCGGTTATCGGAAACAAACGAAAAATTCGTTCTGTTTTCTATAATAGTGTGAAAAGGGCGTAAATCACTTAACTGAGAATTTTGAATAATTTTACATTTAGATTAGGTTTCTTCGTTACTGGGAGAGAATTAAAAGCACCGAATTAAAAGCGGTGTAGTAACGTCCTTGTCTTCTATCCGGAAGGTTTTGGGTTTGAATCCGGCTAAGATTCAGTGTTTTTTCACGCGCTACTAAAGTGGGTTCTTGTCATCAAAAAAAAAAAAAGAAAAAAAAGAACTGTAACTGGGCTTAGACCTGAAGTTATCGGAACAAAAGTAAAAAACATATTTATATCTTCTTTTAATTATTTTCTTGTAATTCACATATTACACACACACACACACAGACACACACACACACACACACACACATATATATATATATATATATATATATATTTTAAATCCTCATAATGAATCTTCAATCATTGTTGGGTGAGAATAGTCTAACCTATTTACAGAAGATAGAAATTGATTAATTTTGTTGTAAAAATATCGTAATTTTTTTTCAATAATTACATCCATTTTATGCTAAACTAAATATATAATTATTTGAACATATATATATTTTTTTTCTCTCTCTCTCTTTTTCAATAAGTAATCACATTTGCAAAATACAGTAAAGGAGGCATTCTACAATATTTTGTAAATAATTACGTTATTAATAAAATGTTATATCTTTTTCAAAAGGAAGTGAGTAGAAGCTAAAATGAAAAAAAATATCTTTTGTCGAGTAGTATTCTTATCAAAGCTAAGCCTACAGGTTAAGTATATTAGATATGCGAATAATTTAATATTTTCCGAATATTAAATAGCGCTGAATGGGACAAAATATGAAAAAACCCTTACGAATAAATTCATTATCTAATAGTACCGACATCAGACTTCTTTTTTTGCTATGTGCACGACTTACCCTAATGAAACTTCTTAGTTCAGGTATAAAAATCTACATCTCAGGTGCTTTATATTATTATCAAGGAAAAGGCAGGTAAAATAAAGTTACCACAATTTTCGATAATTTAAAAATAAAAAATAAAAAAGCGAAGTACTGATAAAGTAAAAAAAAAAGAAAAAAAACGAATTTGGAGTCGATCATAGCTCTCTCTGATTGTACGGGTTTTTATTAATAAAATAAAGACAATAACCAAAAACAAAGTTTTAAGCGTATAATTATTGTCAATATTGACGTGAACAAATCAACCAGCTTGCAAAAAACTTTGTATTGTTTTCATCCGGTAAACAGCGCGCGCAATTATTGATGAGATTGCTAAACGGTACGATATGCTAATTTTTATTGTCGTCTATAAAGGGATCATAATGCGGGGTTCTTCAAGAGCAGTTTAGCGGGTATTAAAATTCACAAGAATTTCTGCGATGAATACACAGAAGAAAGTTTTATTGATTGTTGTTATTCCCTGAAAATTACGGGGTTATTAGAATTGTAATATACGATTATGCAGGAAATTTTTAAATATATATTTATATATATATATACTTACAGAGTATTCCGGAATATTTGGCCAAATTTAAGGAACTGATTCAGGACACCAAATTAAAAAAGTGTTGGTGTGGACAAATCCTCTATCATCATTTTCCCTCCGTCCGCCTTTCCGTGTTTTTTTTAAAATAGAAATTCAAATTTTAAGAACGGATTGAGTAAATGGATAATTTTTATTTTAATGACATTTCGTGCATACGTATCGAATGAAGATTTCTTCCGAATAACTAAATATGAAAAAAAGTTGTTCTGAAAATATTAAAATGTCTGCCGTTGAAATATTTTAACAATTAATAACTCCGTAAATATTGGTTTTATCGAATTATATATCTTTAAATAAATTATCAAGATTATTAGATCGAATATTAAGATTAGTCCATCAAAAAATAATTATTTAAAATAAATAACTGTATAAATTTTTTATTCAAAATTAGAAGAAAAATAAAATAAACTCCTAACGAGATCTAAAATTTCGCATTTGCTTTTAGGCTATTTTATCAAGTATATAAAATTTAAGTTCTATATAAAGTAAGAAGTTTCGAGTTCCCAGTGCGGTGATCTTTTCTTTTTCCTGTTTAGCCTCCTGTAACTACCGTTTAGATACTTCAGAGGATGAATGAGGATGATATGTATGAGTGTAAATGAAGTGTAGAGAGTCTTGTATATTCTCAGTTCGACCGTTCCTGAGATGTGTGGTTAATTAAAACCCAACCGTCAAAGAACACCGGTATCCACGACCTACTATTCAAATCCGTGTAAAAATAACTGGCTTTACTAGGACTTGAACGCTGTAACTCTCGACTTCCAAATCAGCTGATTTGGGAAGACGCGTTAACCACTAGACCAACCCGGTGGATTAAGCGGCGCTGTCCTGTTGCGACCAGCAGTCACGCTCATCCTCTTGCAGTAAGGCTATGAACTGTTGGATAATTTCTCGGTAGACGGTAGCATCCACAGTTTTTTTTTTCAAAAAAACAAGGGTTCTATCATTCTTCACCTTGTAACATCAATTTAGGTTGAAATTTGTTTAGGTTTTATGAAGTATTGTCTAAAAGTTTAATTCAGAGTTTAACGGTGAAAAAGTCTTAATTCAAAAGCATTTTAATTCAGGTTCAACTTTTTCCATCCCCTTGGAGTTTGTTATCAATGTAATTTAATTAAGTTTTTTTCTGGAATAATGATGAAGATTTTCAAATGTCCAATATCCAAAAAAAAAAACAATATTAATAATAAAAAAAATAAATAATGTTTTTATTTATGATTCAATCTTTTCAATCCCTTATAGGATAATCTATGCTTAGTTTTCCTTTTAAGGTTGTTAAACCTAATAATAGTAGGTTAATATATAATATATATATATATAATCCCAAATCAGCAGATTTGGAAGACGAGAGTTCCAGCGTTCAAGTCCTAGTAAAGTCAGTTATTTTTACACGGATTTGAATACTAGATCGTGGATACCGGTGTTCTTTGGCGGTCGGGTTTCAATTAACCACACATCTCAGGAACGGTCGAACTGAGACTGTAGAAGACTGCACTTCATTTACACTCATACATATCATCCTCTGAAGTATTATCCGAAAGGTAATTACCGGACTAAATAAGAAAAAGAAAGAAAGGTTAATATATCGTAATAATAAAAAATTATTGTTGAAAATTTCAGGTTTCTGGTTATTTCAAGATTTTGGCAGAAAAGTGGAGACTCGATAAATGAAAAGGCTTTTTTGCTTTTATAAATATACTTAATTATTTTCATAATAATTATAACGGAATTTAATCGAAATCCTTGCAGATTGTAATACGAATTTCTTAAATTTTTTTTGTTATTTTTTTATTGTCTTTCGCTCTTTTCATAAAAATTTACAATGTAAATGGTCAATTTAATATAATTAAAGGAAATCAAGTTCAATATTCTCTTGTTTAGTTTAACTACCGTTTCAATAATTTCTGTAGCGAGCTGTTAGATTAATTACAAAAAAAATTAGTTTATCCCGCATAAAATTGCAAAGTTTGCGTGAAGGCGTAATCTTAAAAAAAAGTAATTGTAATTATTTTCCTTGTCTTTATATTTATGAAAATAACAAAATGATTTCTATAATATCAGAATTTCCCAGTTGTTAAAAGTATTCCTATATTTTCAAAACGAAATAAAAGGTATAATTTTTTTATTTATTATTAACTCAAGTTCAGTCGCATTAATATTTACATTGTATAATATAATATATTTAATATCCATTATATTATATATTTATGTATAATATAATATTTATATTATTAGCTGATTTTGTTTTTTATCTAATAAAAAAAATTGTATGTTATACGATAAATAATAGGATAAAGTATTCTGAAAGCTCTATCGGTATTTCAGATGCTCTATAAAGTACTCTGTATCCGATATCATTCATTTTAGAGTACAAGTCACATAGAATGTATTAAAGGTTACACCTTTCAAGTCGTTCAATACGACAAACTTGGGAATATAAGTACAGAGGGGTCTATTTCAAGTTACCAAGACTCACACGGGAATAGTGTTATCCGTTTCTTTTTTTTATTCTATTTTATTCCCGCAAGAAATCATCCTTTTCTCGTGATAGTTATACTTACAAATTGTGCTATACTCAATTTTGTTCTAATCTTTTTTTCTTTTATTTAGTTTAAACTTTTTTTTTATACACGTTGTATGAAGTTCTCCTTTCTTAGCAATTTATTTAGATTTATAGAAGCTAAATTAACGATTTAATTACGTAAAGGAATTTTACGGGTTAAAAAAATAATAATTATAAAAAAATCATTTTCAATCGGTTTTGAATAAACAAAATTCTCAATTCGATATACGAGTAACTTTTCAGTAAATTTCATTTTTCTTTATGTATTTCGATGATTTGTAATTTATTATGTAGAGGAAGTTTTTTTGGTGGTTCCGTAGTAAGTCTTTTCATATAACTTTAATGGAAAATTATTTTAACAAAAATTGAAATAATCTTCGAAGGCGGTAGGAAATTTATTTCTATTTTGATCTTCGACATTTTTTAGTACTAGATTGTTATAAATATTCAAAGGGTTATCGTGCGAAAACTTAACAAAGCGGTTACAAAACTTAACGTAAAGAAATAGTACATATTCCTTCATACCAGAGTGGCTTAACTCGCTTTCATTATAGTCCCTTTGCATCTTTTTCTAGCTTCCTTTTATTTACTTTTATCGAGACACGGTTTTTTCGCTTTTGGGGTTATTTCCGCAGATTTTTACCGTGTAGATAGCAATTTTTGTAGAGCTAACAAAATTCGAATGCCGGCGCCACTGCTTGTACGCTTCAATCGGCGGCTTTTTCGAACAGATTTCTTTCTTTATTCGTTGTTAATTAACGGGCTGCCGCATCATTTCAACTCAAAAAGTATGGAAGATTTGCTTACTGATTGCTACATGACGACTTCAGGGGCCCAGGCGTCCCCTATTCCATCTAGCATTTTTTTTGGAACGAGTCTCGACCGCTGTCAAGCGACACCACGTGAATTCGTCGAAGTAGGATTTCACGTTATACCTGACAGTTCTCTTATGCTTTTTATTCGGATATTTAAGCGACCTCCCAAACGTTCATCGGTTTCAGTACGAGCACCGCTATGAAGATCGACGAAATGGCATCGACGATTTACAGTATAACGACGGAACCCTTCCGTTTCTAAAGAATCGTTTTGGTATGCTACCCAGGAATCTGAATACAATGTGCTATCGTCATTAACGTTGTGTTTGATAACATTCAGTACGCTTTGAATCGATCTGTCAGCACTTTCACAGTTTTCACGACAAATGTCGATGAAAATCCATCGTTGTAGGTAGACCGACCGACATGATTTTTGGGTCTTTACAATATCTCATCGATTTCGACGACCGTACCGTTTCCCCCGGGTTTATGTTGCCTTTGCTGTTCGATAAGTCAACACGCACTTTTCTAAAGAAATTATTCCCGTTCACTATGTACTTGCACATTTATTCGAAACCCCAATTATATATAAAACTGTAGCTTCGTCTGACGGTTACGAAGCTGAGGTTCTAATTTTTCAGATAGGTCTCGACTCGCATATCGACTTTCTATCGGGGAGTACGTTTGCTGCAATTTTCTACAACACCGTCAGTTTTGTAGAGACGCATAGCGTGTCCGTTGTGACATGTCCTGGTTTCCGGTACAATGCCGCACGGTTTCAGGAACTCGATGGCATCGTGTTCGTCAGTCGGCAAATTCGAAATATCCATGCTAATTTCGGTAGGGAAATTAGACTGCTTTCACGGTATTCACACAGAATTGACTCTAGGTAACCGGCTGCAATCATTAGATACAGATATCGAGTTGAATTTACGTCAATACGATAAGGAAACTTATCGTTATCTTATTTCTTCTGTTCGAGGCATTTAATCCTATATTTTTAAAAATAAATATATCGGGTATTTAAAGAAATAATCAGCGGTGCCGGTATTAGAATAAATATTTAAATAAACTTTAAAAAAATTGATAAATAAAAAAGAAATTACGCGCATCGAATTGGAACCTCTCTGTTATCGGGTATTATACGAGGAGACAGACTGACATAAAATAACGCATTACTATATATTCCACTAATAATATAATAGTACATTATGCGACGAGCCTATAATGATAGTCATCGTTGCACGTGTGCGAAGTAAGTTACGTCACGAACCTCGGCGAGTGTCGTAAATTTCGCAAAAGTGCATTAATAGCCATTAAATATAGTTACATACAGTTTTTTTTCTACGACTGAGAAGATATTGCGATAATTATTTAAATCGTTGATGGAATATGTGTTTACGGAATACATATTTTTTTAATTTAAAAAAGATACATTAAACGATATAATTCTGTTGCAGTAGGGATTAGTCATAAGCTTTGTCTTTTCTTTAATATCGATCGGTGTTATAGACATTTATTCCTCAAAATAATTGAAAAACAGGTAATACACGTAGAAACTTAGTTACCTATAGGTGCACTTTCAAATTAACCTCTGCTTGCTAACTAATAAATCGGATTAAAAACAAAGTAATAAAAAACAGCTAATACGTTAAAGAACACCCGCTTCTGATCGGTCGGCGGTTGAAAAGAGTAGGCTTTTGATCGGTTGAACACCTACATCATAATGAAAATGCAAAAAAAAGTTAATGTAGGAAGTAATATTTTTCATCTTTTAGCATGTAATGTAAATAGTAGTACTAGGTTTAATAACTTTTTTAAATTTATGCAAGTCGGAATGATAAAATTAACATTAAATTAATATAATTTTCTATAAAATATAAGTTTAGAAAAAAGGAAGACGGATATAAAAGCAGAAAGAAATATGTTTGTAGAAATTTAATATATTATTTATTTGTATAATACAGAAGTATGTATGTATTTGTATATTTATAAACGAAATCAAAATTCTTTATTTTATCATGAAAATATTGTTCTTTCAAATTATTACGTACAAATATCTGTTTTAATTATGCCGATTCTCAAAAAAAGATTTATTTTTATTAACTTTGAAAAGCAATAACACCACCGATTATTTATTATATTGTTATTTTACTAGCGCAGTATCCAGTCTCATCCAGGTATTAGTCGCGTAGTACCATTATATACATACTCATAGAAACTATAAATAATATTACCGTTAAAGAAATTTATAAAACCAAAGATGCGTTAGATAAATTTAAATAACTTTCATTGCGAGCGGAAAAAAATTTTTGTTTTCAAAGAATTCTTGAAATTGTATGTTCTTTAATCTTTTTTTAAAATAAACTTTGATCAAATTTGTCACGAAAAGCATATTTTTGTAAATAGATCGACCAAAACCCTTCTGAGATTTCAAGAATTATTTCCTGTCGATTGTAAATCGTAATTATTTTTTTTTAATCTTTGTTAAACACATTCTGACTGAAAAAAAATTAAAATAAAAAATCACACGCCCGTAAATACCTATATTAAATGAGAGAATAAATGATAAGATTAACTCCCGGTGAAACGTTTATTCAAATCAATTCTACTTTTGTTGCGTGACAAATGATAAAACAGAAAAGATAAGAATGATTATATAGTCAGACGGGCGCAAACCCTACGCCTCTGTTGAGATATTTACCGGCCTTTGGTAGGATAAGAGATTTTTTAAAAGAAAAGCTATTTAAGAAAAAACTTTTAAAATCGATTATGACGAGTAATTTATTTTTTAAAGTTCGAATATTCTAACTTTTCAATTTTTATTAACCGAACGATCTAGAGGCTCCATTGGACCTGTGAAATAAGTGTCTCGAAATTTTTTATCGTAAATTATTTTTATTACTCCTTGGAAAAAGAACGTGTTTTGAAAAAGAGCGATATATAGGTCGATCATACGCTTCATACTAATGAACATAACAATCGAGACCTTCCCACTGACATGACGGGTAACGTTTACATTATTTTACCTTTTGACCATCGATTGTTACATTCAAAATCTTTGTTTTTAAAATTCAAGTTAGCATAATTAATGATATGTGAAGTAAATAATTATAATTATAACACATCAATGTCCTGAGAATCGATTACTAATCCGAAAGCGCTCGAACATACTATTAAAGATTATAATATATAAATATATATATATATATATATATATATATTTATATACATATTTTATTTAAAAACATTATCTTTATTAATCGTCTGAGTTAACCGATCGACTACACAAACTTATAAATTAAATTCACTACGTTTCGCTTAGAATTCTCTAAGCTTCTTCAGTTGACAATGCACATTCATACACGCATCATACAGAATTCTTTTGCATACTAACAGATAAACTGATCTACCCGTCCTAGATAACAATGTTTTGTTCCCAACAGATCCCCCTACTCGCTCTTGACTCATCTTATCTTTAGATAATTATACGTATGTCTTTATATAACCTGATCGCTACTTCCTGTGTACTGAAACATTTACAATGCACATATTTTTCTTAAAAATTACAAACATTAAACATTGATTTCTTTAAAACTAGATTTATAATTCAAATATTTATAATTTTTTTTATTTGAAAGTAAATTAACGCATATGTTGCTTAATTCGGCTATCTCCGTTCTATTGTTGATAGCGTCTTATTTTTCTTGATGTATATCATTTCTAGAGCGGTCCTTTTATGTGTATTTTGTTCTTTGTATTATATTTATTAGGATGGTCGGTCGATATTTCATCGTTTCTCTTTTATACGAATCGTTACGATTGTTTTTGTTTTGTATCGAGTCGGCAACGGTACTGTTATTTGACTTAATTTTTTATACTCACTTACACTGAATTCTATGTAGGAATATTAGTATGTAATTTTTGAGAAGTTTCGATGGAAGCCTCTCCGCATGTGATTTTTTACGATCGTATTTAGTTACGGTTTCTTTAATATTGTAACCGATCGGAAAAAAATTTAACAGATTAACATAAAGTTAAACAAAAAATATTGCGTAAAAAAAAGAATACCAGAAAGCTCTTAAACAAGAAAAATTAATAAATATAAATTAAAAATAATAACAAAATTTACTGTGTTTG